>NC_143020.1:106586367-107266367 GCF_055824585.1 Amblyomma mixtum | reverse complement strand
AGACGTTGAACCCCATAAACCAAACCAAACCAAAACTCCACTGCTGACTCTAATAATTAGGAGGCATCAGCTTCCGTTCCCGAAAAAAGTATATCCAAGAAGAGTTGATAAAAGGATCTTACGCTGTTGTGCTGTTTCCTGTTTATTCCGAACAGGCTAGCAAAGGGAAGGTAGCACGCCTCACGTAGCGGGCTGTCACACAACCTGGCGAGAATCCTTTTCCGCGCTGGGCTCTGAACCAAGAAGGCGCCATTGGTGGTGAGGTCGTTTACGGCCTGCATGAATTATAAGACATGTGCGGACAAAAACAGAAATGCGTTGCTTCTACACACTGCCACCTAAAATGGCCACCAAGTGGCGCACCGAGGAAGCCAAGCTTGTTAAACTGCACATCGTAATAAAGGGAGTGAATTCACTGACCAAAACGAGCCATTAATATTCAATGTGCTGCGAATCTATGTAGTGCTTGTTTGTTCATTCTTCAAAGCTGCCGGCGCGCCACTTTACCGCTTTGTTTGTGATGCAAGACGCGCCTAGATTTATCTCGATTGATCGCCTCCAAGTGGAGCTTACTCAACGCTGTTCCAGAATGTTGTAGTAACTTTGCATTGCGTATCTCGAAAGTTCGCTATCAGCTTTCAACGGAGCACGGCAGGGAGCGGCGGGCACTCGTTTCGACGACCGCCGAGCACTCTTGTTGCTACGCCGCCACCGAGTCGTTGAGTTCCTTGCAGGCGCATGTCAATCCAAATAAAGAGTTTCGATCAGAAACCATTTTCGCTGTCTGCATGCTCTCCGGACTGCAGCCAACTATACGTGACAATATTATGGCCGAAATGAAAAGATCATATCCCTCAAACTGTAAGAATTGGGCACTGCAACATCAAAGAAACGAGGATTTATTATTTTAATTTTGCATTGAAAATCGCATAAAAAGCCGTATTGCGGAGAAACCCGCCATTATCAAAGTAGTCTAGCACATGACCACATCTCGGCAAAACATCGCTTATTTGTATTAAGTGCACAGTGTTTCGTTTTCTTTCAGAAGTGTTCTTCGTGTTTTGCTTTACACTCTCTCCAGTGCACCACTCGATGAAAAGCAGCGCTCCTTTCGCATCGTCGACCATGCGCTTTTTGCTTTTGTAACTAGATGGCGCCACAGTTTTTTGAACTTCTTGTTTGCAGCGGCAGCGACGGTTTACTATAACTTTCGTCGATCGGGCGTAAATCCCTGTGCCATAAGAGCTTTGGGTACGGAAACTGAAATGGACGCTACTCCATTTTCCAAATGCATCTTTTTACCGTCTGGCGGGTGAGATCTATGTTAGTTTTTCTTACAGCGCTCTTCACGACGTGCTGTCTCCATCGCGCTCGCTGATCATGTTTTCCAGCATTGGGATACATAGCAACGGCCGCATTCACTAATTTAAATATTCTCGGTAATTTTTTTCTGCAACGCTTACAATAAAACCGTTGCGGAATACAGCACCTTGGATAGCAAACTTTCCGTTGAGCAGAAAAAAAATGGGTCCTTAAAACTAAGTGTTCTGTTCCTTTCACCAAACGAGCGCCATCACCCAATCCTTTTGTCTGGTGCTCACTGCTGTGGAAAATAGAGGGCGCTATGCTGGAATACACCGTGGTAGGCGTGTATGCACGTGTTTATGCCCGCATGCGATCTCAGCTGCCGTAATTTGTATTTGAAGCATGAATAAAGGCTATTCCAATTGGTGTTTAGAAATGGTCATTTTCTAGTGCTAGCTGGCAGATAGCAAATCCTTTAATTATCCTAAATAATAAAAAAATGGACAGACTAGCGAAAGCTTAAATTCCTATTGTATATTCCATAAAGTGCAGTAAGCTTTTGATCGCTTAAGAGAGAAGCGGCACGCAGCAAAGCATTGCTTAATCATTTGTCAGTTGGAGGTTGTTACTGCATGTGTGAGAATTGAATTAGATTATGAATCATTAAACCTACAAGCCGAACGCTCTCAATGTGTAGATTATAACACGAATATAACTGAGAACTGGGCCTACCATTATTTTCTCGGCCATTGGTATCAGTAACCGGAGCGGAGAAGTGAAGTAGGTGAGGTTTCCAATAGGCGCGTAGTTAACGAGGATGTTCACCTGCATAGGCGATTCAAGAATTCAACAAGGTCATGCATTGCACACCTGCGTATTCAAGCTTCAGGCATACACACCCAAAACATCATCCGCGTTCTTATTAACGTGACTTATTAACGCGTTCTTATTGCGTGACTGTGAGGTTGCATATCTGGACATCACATAGTAACACATGCGTTCTGTTTTTGGTGTTTTTTTGTTTTCTGTTTCCTTTTATAAGCGTGTTTCCTGTGATTAAACTTTAGTTGAGAGTCAGCGCTTGTTCATGTGTATTCTTCGTCTCGTCCCCGTTTGTTCGCGCTGTTTTTTTGCATAGCTTATTAACGTATTCGGGAGTTCGAATGCAATCCGTCAGGTCCAACAAGGTCCAGCAAGAATTCAACAAGGTCATGCATTGCACACCTGCGTATTCAAGCTTCAGGCATACACACCCAAAACATCATCCGCGTTCTTATTAACGTATTCGGGAGTTCGAATGCAATCCGTCAGGTCCAGCATAGTGATCCGATGAAATAAAAACGCAATCCCTGACAATAGCATAAACGAAAAGAGGGCTCGGAACTTTTAGGGCTTTTGAAACGTCTTTTTCTTTCCACTATGGGCAGTGGCTGCTTCTTCATTTCATGGTTCTTATTAACGCGAAACAGTTAAGGGTTCCGTTCAGGGGAGGCCCGCCGTCGGCGTTGACGGCGACGGCGAAGGCATGAATGCAAGACCCCCAGAAGAGGAACCAAGGTGCTCCACCTAGGTAATAGATGAGACACCTTCAACAGAAATACGCCTCTATGGGTGTAAAAAGGGAGTGAGGTGTCCTTTAGCCCATTCCCTTTTATAAGAAGTGCGCTAGAGGACGGAGAGCTGACGGAGGGACCGGTTTTTGAACCGTTTTCAAATCAAATCAAATCAACTTTATTCAGCATTTTTTTTCCTGAAGAACAGAAAAGAAATGCTAGGGTAGGAGCAAAAAGCTACAAACGCAGTATCTTGACGAGGCTCCCACCCCTAATTGACAACTGATTTCCCCCTTAAATCAATTGCCCCCCAAACTGCCCCCCACCCCCCGATTCCCCCACAAATCAAATCAATTTCCCCCCCTAATTGATTTCCCCCAAATCGGGCGACCGGGTCCTGCTCTACGTTTCCGTCGAGCGGCGGCGACGGAGCCCCGCCCCACGGAGAACGCGCCAGCCACAGTGCGAGCTCGCTTCACGTGACCCACCACTTGCTTGCTGCGACCAAGAGATGGCGCTGGCGAGCGTCGCGGCTTCGGCGGCGATGCGCGGGTGCGTGGGTGCGCGGAAGGCAGCGAGGAGCAGCGAGCAGCGAGTGCCCACACAAACTGGTTTGCCGGTGTGCGGCGCGCCTCTTTCGATTAGAACACCACTCCGTTCCGTTACGGCCGCAGTTTCTGCCTCCGTCGCCGCCGCGCCGTAGAGGAGATTGAGGTAGGTGGCAGGTGCGGTCTCGTGGATATGTGCCCACACGTAGGCACACACGCGCCATTTGCCCGAAAAAGGACTACACTGCTAACACAAGTAGAAGTCCCTGAACTTTCCCGACTTGTCATCTCTAGGAAAGTATACATTCTCATTTTTCTTTTCCACAGAGCAGATCAACAGAACAACATCTGACTCGCTAATTGTACATCTCTTTTTGCCTTGCAAGCTGCTTAAGAGTTGGCAACATATATTTACGAACCAAGAATTGCATCGACTCCTTCATCCGAAGAAGAAGCAATGGTCAGGATCGTCTTGCTGCCTTCAGATATCCTGCTCACCGCGAAATTGCAAATATTGCTACAATACCATATCGTCTCTAACTCCCCAGCAGGACCAATTTTGTTGTTTTCCGTCACTCCTTTCTGTATTGCTCTCTGTCCCCCAGGTCTACGAAAATAAAGAATAAATCGATGCAGTGGCTACTACTGCAAACATTGGGCATGAAATCTCCATCATTTGAAAAATGGAGCCATCAAATCACAGTAATATGGTCAGCAGAAGCTTGTGGAGCTTGTATTTCTTTAGCTGGTATAAAAGATTCACTCTGAATAGTGCCAAGGTTTGCCAGCAGCTCTCAGCGGCGTGAGGGCTGCGTATAGCGCACAAAATGGCATAAAAAGCAAGAAATTAACTTTCGTCTCAAGAATGAGAATGAAGTATAGATATTCAATCTTTCTGAGATGGATTAAGAGGATCCAAATAGACAGGGAAACATTCTTACATAAGGCCTGCAAGCAATCTTGGGCTATCTGAACTAAAAGTAATAAATAAAAATATCGCATTTGGCATATCCGAAATATGAAAATATTTCTTCCTCCTGTGACTATATCCTCAAATATTCTGCACGTCTCTCACTCCCAAGCTAATATTCTCGGGTCAACTGGCGAATGTTTTCTAAAGAAAATTAAAAAAAACCAGCCTCTGTATCATGTCCTGCCTTTTCCTTTATGGTTCAATTCAATTCATTTTATTTCGGTCAACAATACATGGTGTCTGCGGGGAGAGGCTAAAGAAGACTATAGTGTCTCCTGACGAGGCCTAACACCCGCATTACACGTAGGTGCAGATGGTGCAGAGTGACATATCAGTGAGAACAGTGGTACATCAAACAGAGTGGGACCGGAATTCAGCATAAGCAATTACACAAGCACTGATCAGGCAGAAAGTAATACTCAAGAAGTCATCAACAATGAGCGATAGTAATTGGAGTAGTAAATAAAAACACATTCGCACAGAACAAAAAAGAAACACTACAGAACAGTAGGAGTAAAAATAAATGCACCAGGTATGCATAACAAAATTTCACACGGGGGTGTTCAAAAGATGGCTGATTTTCTTCTTGAATTAGTGAATGGTGAAACTTTCCTGGGCACAAGCAATTAATGTTGGATATGTGTTCCATAAAACTGTTATTTGATTATCTGTAATCTGGGTGCCATAATTAGTGCGAGGCTTAGAAGCAATCAAAGAAATTGTGCGCAAGTTATGTGGGGCTTCTCTATTCAAATAAGAACGGGAGCAGGTTCCTAGAGTCGGATGCAATTCAAGATTAAGGCGGCATACGGCACTCACAGGGGCTGGAGAGCCCCTTTCAAGGGCATTTCGCTCTTGAGTTGTATTCCACTGTAGTTGGCTTGACACTTGCCTTGTCATTGTATTCTGGCCGCATTGAGAGGAATATGAGCGACGCCATGGCTCCTTGCGACATCGCTAGCATACCGAGCTTTGCAGACCCGGTTACGTTCAGGATGGCGTCTACCGCGGCCGGCAGGTCACACCGGCCGATCTCGTCCAAACTGCGTTTAGCAAGTTTAGAGTGTATTCCTCAAGTTGAGAAGCCAGACATGTATGATATAACTGACGTAGCTAGCTGTTAAGACAACAACGTATTTCAAATTGCAGGCGAAAAAAAAAAGAAAGAGAAAAAACAATTCTTATATTTAGAGCCCTAGGCGTCCGGTCACTTTAGAGGTGTGGTCCGTTTTAGAGTCGTAGTCCTCCGAAACCGAACATCACACCACGATGGACCTTAGTTAACGTGCTTCTACCTAAACATACGGGGTATTTTTTTTTTCGAGCAGTGATAAACAAATTTCTATGAAGTTCGTTACCGTTAGAAAAAAAAAAGCTCCATGGTCATCAGTGGAAATGAAAATATCAGCGATAGCAGAACGCGTTTCGGAATTTCACTACGGCTAAGTCAAACGCGCATTTACTAATGACCCATTATTCATCACTGAACCGATGGCAATTGCCAGGGAGGAGCGATCCCGGAGGCTTGCCCTTCAATGCAGTGACAACATGTTATTTTCGGTAATGACGTCATAAATTTGGGTCGAGTAGCGGCAAGATTTTCAAATCCAATTTCTTGCGCGATGAATGTGTCTTGCTCCTGGAAAAGTGTCAAGAAAAGAGCCGATGAATTCATTCTTACTCAGAGAAATAATTGGATGGGGTTGACCTCAGTCTCCCTCTGCTAAGGAAAGAAAAAAAAATAAATACAACTCACCTCCACTTCCAGAACTTAGGGTCGTTCGTCGACAGTGTAACGTGATGGTTAGACTGCGGCACTCCTCTGGTGTTGATTAGCCAGACGTCGAAACCGGCATCTGCAAGGAGGAAGCCTGAAAACAGAATATCAATCGTTAGGAGTCATTCGGTATAACCGGCGCCTGGCGATAGACTTTCAAAACTGCCTTTTGCGCCGAGCATATATATATATATATATATATATATATATATATATATATATATATATATATATATATATATATATATATATATATATATATATATATATATTGTTACGAAGAAGAAGAGGGCAGTGGCGCGCGACGGAGCGCTCGTGCTAGGCCCACAGCCAATAAAACCATATTATCATCTGTCATCATGTCGTGCTTTTCCTAGACTTGCCACCTCGTAACATTTGGTGTTCCTCCTCGTCATCCTGGTCCCTGGAGCATCGCCGCCTTCTGCTCGCCATCGTCGTTGGCCGAGGGGGCCTGGACTCCGCCGCCAGCTCAACCCGAGCCCGACCAGACCAGAACCGATCAGCCGCTTTCCCCAGCCCCGACCCAGCCCCGACCACAAGACACGACGACCAGGGCCAGACGCAGCTTGACCCGACGACGACACGAATAGAGACGGCACCCCCGCCCAAGCTGTCCGGCGAGTCCTTCACCACGGACCTTCGGCTGTGGGCGACCGACCGCTGGACCTGAAGCTCCAGGGACAACCGTTCATCGGATCATCTCGTTCATCTTGGTGGCAAGCCTTTCATCTTCTTCTGTCATTTGTGATCATGGTCATCGCCTCCTCATTGAGAATTTAAGCAATCGATCGGGACGATCGCTCGGAGGACGCGGGTCGTGTTACGAAGAAGAAGATTGGTTTGGTTTATGGGGTTTAACGTCCCAAAGCGACTAAGGCTATGAGAGACGCCGTAGTGGAGGGCTCCGGAAATTTCGACCACCTGGGGTTCTTTAACGTGCACTGACATCGCACAGTACACGGGCCTCTAGAATTTCTCCTCCAAAGAAATTCTAGCCGCCGCGGCCGGGATCGAACCCGCGTCTTTTGGGTCAGCAGCCGAGCACCATAACCGCTTAGCCACCGCGGCGGCTACGAAGAAGAAGAGGGCAGTGGCGCGGGACGGAGCGCTCGTGCTAGGCATATTATCATCTGTCATCATGTCGTGCTTTTCCTAGGCTTGCCAACTCGTAACAATATATATATATATATATATATATATATATGCGTCAAGCTGAAAAAACTGCTTTCCAGTGAACACATTCAGCGCTCTACACAAGACATTACTGCTTACGTACGCTATCCGCAGTTACTTTCAGGGAGGTTACGTTGTGTGTCACACCGGCACTTTTGGCTTAACGCACGCAACGCGAAAGCAAACCGCAGTAACGACATCTGGTGTAGAAATAGGAAAACATTTTGGTGGTGGTAGTGGTTTATTTAAAAATAAAAAACTGAAGCAGAAGAGTGTTGCCGGCCGCGGCAATTGCTATCTAATATCTTAAGCACCCGAGCTGCAGCCGGTATCCAGTACAGCCTAGCTGTGGTTTTAGTGTCCCGCTTTGAGCACTGAGCGCATCCACGTTGCAAAATACAGCTGTTCTTTTTTCCGTCAAGTTTTGTAGTAATTTCATGGCGCGTGCCAGCGTCAATTCAAATCCCTACTTCGATCCCGGCCGCGGCGGCTGAATTTCGAAGGAGGCGAAATTCTAGAGGCCCGTGTACTGTGCGATGTCAGTGCACGTTAAAGAACCCCAGGTAGTCGAAATTTCCCGAGCCCTTCACTACGGCGTCCTCCATAGCCTGAGTCGCTTTGGGACGTTAAACCCCCTTAAATAAGATCAAACCAATTCGAATCCCTTCTGCTTAGCATATTCGAGCCAGGAGGACCCACTTGAAAGCGACGCCTCTCGTTAGGCTTAGGGACGCCGCAGCCGCCGAACGAAATGAAAAAGAGGTGAAATGCGTCACTAATTATTTGTGCAGTAGGCGAGGTGAGGCAAATCCAAAGCCCCACGTGGAATTTTTAGCATGAGCACACCAAGTAACACAGTAACGACGACGAATTCGCTCGGAAGCAGCCGACCTGGACGCCACGTTCTTGCCCTAGGGTATGTAAGGGTCAGGTACGCTAAGCTCTGATTTTACCGTACGCTAGCCTAACTTACGGAAAAGCTCGGTCTCCGTTAGCGTTTCGCGCATGCGGCATGCGCGCTCCACGCTATTTTTGCCGTACGCAATTTCTTTGTATATGTCTGCGTAGTTAAACTAAAGCCATGTGTTGGAAATATTTGTCACATATTTTAGCACATTTGTCACTGTTATTACCCGGAAAGCGTAGCTCAAACAGCTAAGGCTCGAAAACTAAGTTTTTATGTCCCGTGCTACTTATAAAGCATGTTTCGATAGTTTCGAGTCAACATTAGTTTGTTCATGCATTAGTTGTCTAACGACGTGGAATTTCAAAACTCGCCTGGGCTCTGCCAAGGTTGGTTTGTCACCCACATGGCGGCGTTCGCAGCAAGTCCATGCACGAGAAGAATCGGCGTCCGCTTGGTCGTGGAGCCATCTACCGGCTGACGTGGCAGTATTCGGTCTATTTCCAGGATGTAGCCGTCTTCTGTAGTGACTGCGTGCACTTCGACGTCGTAGCCGAAACTTCGCATAAGGCCGGCCTGTGGAAAACGCATCTCTTCCTTTAAATGTTCATTCAGCGTATCTTGTGTTTCTTTAAAACTGTTATTAAGTCACTACGGAAGTGTATACAAATCCTGTACAAGTCAATCCTGTGCAAGTCAATCCAAAAACTTCTAATTTTTCTATTCAGTTGGCCTCAGCAGCAAACAGCCTAATACTATAATCGGATAAAAGTCAAGATAAAAGCGGCGTTTGAGACTCCTCACAGCTAATGGTGTCCGCAGATTCTTATAAACCTGCTAATGTAACAATGCAGGGAGTGGCAGATAAAAGGGGATAGTCACCTCCCTACACTGTCCGGGATAGTCCCTTCCCTAGGTTGTCATGCCAATCTCTGCATTGTAACGCTACTCACACTAGGGGGTTCATGAGAATCGGTCGATGATATATTCCCTGGAAGGGGGTATTTTGAAGGGGAGAAGCCGCTTTTTTTCTAGACTTATATCCGGCTATAGCCCTCTTTCCTTCGCATATAAAGACGGTCACTTAATTTTATTGCGCAAATTAGTCTTTGCGAGCTACAAGCTTTTATACGCAACTGCCAGCCATGATATCTCGGCAGAAAACTGTGCATCACCATGACCATGATTACATGACAAGTCGACGCAGGGCACAGGAGAGGCGGTCTCGACAGACGGATGCCTGCTGGACAGATGCCCAGCTTTGCTGGACATTATTTCTCCGGTATATGTTCAGCAGAGCAAAGTTGCGTGATTGGGTCAGAGAACAAACGTGTGCTAATGGCATCCTATAATTTCAAAGTTAAGAAGACGTGGACTTGGGCGGGCAAGTTATGCGAAGGCAAAATAACCGACGGTCGTTAAAGGGATCTTGAAACGATTTCGATGGTCATAATATAAGAGATCGGTTGAGCGGGTCTCTGTGGGTATTATAGTCAAATTTAAACACTCTGCGTGGACCCAATAATTAACAAATAATTTTTTTTAAAATCTCTGCTCGCAGTAGCATCAACCGATTAATTCGACACCTCACTATAACCTCACCGCGCGTTCGCCACCCAGATGACGTCAGTGGGCAGTCTGGGCGAGCCCAGTTTCATTTTGCCAGTGTCGGTATCTATTTCCTCTCAAACAGATGATTAATTTCGTTTATGTGCTGGGAGAACTGCAGTTATAATTCCGATAAAAAAGTTTATATGAAGTCATATATGGTTATGGAAACATACTGCCACCTGTCTTGCCGAAAACAAAACGATCGCTGAGGCAACTGCGCGACTCGTGTTCAGTCATTCGTCATTTGACCTCGGTAAATGAGGAGACCGATACTTCAATGCTAAAATACAAAAAGTGAAAATGCCGCATAACGATACTCTAAAACTTTTAGAAATTAAACTAAGAAAAAAAATGGCAGGGAGCATGGGATGATGAAGTAAATACCAAGTTACACTTAGTAAAGCCTGTTATAGAAGAATTAAAAACATAATGTCATCAAGAGCGCTTTATTGAAGTAATTTTATGTCGCCTTCGTATTCGACACACGCAATTAACACATAACTTCATTCTTGCAAAGAAAGGCAAACCTACATGCGCACACTGCGGAAAGATGGTCACCACAAAACACATATTCATGTACTGTGCAAAACTTGATGAACTTAGAAAAGAGCCTTTCCAATAATTTTATGAACAGCACATCCCATTGCACCCTTCCTTGCTCCAAGGAGAAAATTCACTAGTCAAAACCTCGGCTCTTGTTACGTTCCTAAAAGATACAAATGTGCTAAACCTTTTGTATGGTCACAAAATAATCTTTAAACCTCCTCACACCAAACAGACATATTAAAATTACGTTTCGCAGATGATGGCCTTAGCTGCCTATGTGCCACAAAACCCAACACAGCACAAACAACTTCAGGATTTTAAAGACGAGTAGACAAACAAAAAAAGATAACTACATACCGGATCTTTAAGTGCATCTTCATAAACGTCGGAGTCTGTCCAACTGGACACCACCAGCGGAGACACAAAACATAGCGTTCGCAGCCAGAAAGCCACGTTCAAAACGGCAGTCATGCCAGTACAGGTCAGGCAAGATAAGCGCTCTCTTACAATTTTTTTTTGCAATACTTTTATGATACAAGTCAACCGAACGTTTCGCATACAGTTCTATTACAAAACTGCAGTTACCAGCCCCGCGAGTTACTGAGGAACGCGTCACTTGGGACCGTCACTCGCAGTGACAGGAAAGCTAGGGGGTTCTGTAGCTTTATCAATGCAGCAAAAAACAACTGCAATACGCTGCCTAACCGACACACGCGAATGTCATTACCTCTCCGACTCGGATAGCCAGTCAGTCCGCATCTCTCACAGCCCGTATATTGTGCATCTTTGGCACAAGTTTGCTAGCAGGTGTGTTCGATGTTGTTTTTGCCGATCATTGTCCCACTTTTGTAATCCTGCCAAGAACCTGCATGTTACCGCCTGGCGACGTAAATATTGTATTTGAAAATTTTATTTCTTGCGTTACCAATGTAGCTACCCAATCTACGCGTGAATATCTTAAACACAATTATGATGACCCCATATGCCCATGGATAACTCAGGACATGTTTGTTATCCTGAAGAGTAAGGATTCGTGCTACCAGAAATGGAAGAAAAGTAAAAGAAATGAATATTACCGCAAGCAGTTCAAGTATAATAGGAATAAGTCATTAGCAGTGATCAGAAAATCAAGAAAACCGTTTATGAAAAACTGGTTACGCAAGCAGGACACGAAACAACTATGGAAGATAGAAACGTAACTGGGATAGAACGACAAAATAATGTTACCTCCGCCATATCTCCCCGTACGTTCTTAATGATTTTAACGATTACTTCATTAACGTTGATTCTGGTCTGACTAGTCAACTCCCATTGCAGTTATTTACCTCATGTGTACCCAAAAATGTGTATAATGCTTCTATTTTCATGGCGGTTCCACTGACGACATAAGATCTGTTGTCAGTAAGATGGCAGTAAATAAAACAATTGGTCTTGACGGCGCGCAGCAAGTGTAATAAAAGAAGACATCGATATATCCTTGGTCCTATCATTGGTCCTAGATCTTATTCTTTAAGGCAACCCTGTCTTATGCATCACTAAAAACTTTTTCATCCTTGGTTGGAACTAAAGAATCGTAAAATCTCGCTTTGCTCTGTCTGTGTCCGTATGAAGCAACAAAAATAATGTAGTTGTCTCTTTCCCAGTTCCAATGTGCTGGCTAAAGACGCACGCACATTACAACTTGCCCGCACGTTGCTTTTCGCAGGTTGCTTCTGCTTTCGATCTGCTCCACCCGGCAGACGCGACATCAAATATTTGCAGACACAGTGGCCAGTGAAGCATGTTTAAAAAAGGTAATTTCTAAAGTAAATAATCGTTCACTCCCAAATAACTTTCTAAAAGAATTCGCTACAATACTAAATCACCAGGCCATAAAAATGATTTATTACATTACTAATTTTCGAGAAAAGTAAACAACGTACTGTGATTTCATTATATAATTAAACTACTTTCACGTCTGTGCAGGAGCCTCTTGCAGCCCGCCAAATATGGTAGCGAATGAAGCCTAAAAAAATATATGCGGAGTTAATTTTTAACCTGTACAAAGAGCCCATTCTGGACAACATTAGTCTGCTGTGTTCAGGGAAGTCTCGCATTGCGGAGGAGCTTTCTGATAATTCGAAATAAGTAATTATTAAAGAATCGAGTGTTTTTATAGGAATTAGAATAAATATAAATAGTAATACAATGCATAAAAATGATCACCCAAGCTCTTCCTGTTTAAACTGGCTTCATAGCTAGCAAGCTCGCAAAAAATGGCATGAAATTTTTAACGACAGGTGGCTCCGAATTTTTTCTGTGTTCGCACGCGATACGAATTTTACAAAAAAATGTACTGTATGCCTCATTAGGACTTTGTAATGAGTCCGTCTTTTCTCTCTGAACTAAATTTACGCACAATCGCGTTTGTCCCAGCGTGACACACATGCAGTCGCTGAAATTGAACGCAAAAGTGCGCCTGTGCTTTCAGTACCAGCTACGCCAGAACGCACAGCTGTGCGCGCACAACGTTTAGAGTAATTCGCTCGTTATTGCACTTATGTGGAAATGCGTTGGCATAGCGATCTTTTTTACTTTGCCTAGTTCTCGTAAATAGGCCTCCGTATCTGCAAGCCTAGGCTCCTTTCGAAGTGTTGCTTTTGCGTTGCCTGATGAAATACGCGTTGTTTTTGCGTAGCGACAACGACTATGTACTCATATAAAAATGGTCTGTCGACAGTCTATACACCTACAGACTCTATTGCCTTCCTACAGATATTTGTTTCTGTCTGTCTATAGACAAAAGTCTACTAAAAGTGTATGGCCATAAATCTGTACATTGTCTATAGACTGTCTATAGTATTTGCATTACCTACAGACTCTTCTCTAGGTTGTCTATAGAGAGTCTATAGACTTTATAGACAGAAGTCTATAGACAGTCGAAAATTTTTGTGTAAGGGTAGGCTCTCGAGAGCGACTGAAAGGCGCCATTGAAAGGCTAGAGAATGCAAACATTTTTTGGTTTGGTTTGGTTAATGGGGTTTAACGTCACAAAGCGACTAAGGCTATGAGAGACGCCGTAGTGGAGGGCTCCGGAAATTTCGACCACCTGGGGTTCTTTAACGTGCACTGACATCGCACAGTACACGGGCCTCTAGAATTTTTCCTCCACAGAAATTCTAGCCGCCGCGGCCGGGATCGAACCCGCGTCTTTTGGGTCAGCAGCCGAGCACCATAACCGCTGAGCCACCGCGGCGGCTCAAACATCTTTTCCATAAGCAATTTTTTTTTGTGATGATAACCATGTTTTGCTTTCGGCACAATAGCTTTTGCGGCAACAAGCTCTAAACACAAGCTCACTCCTCGTACACAACTATGGTCCAAAAAATGTGTACTCTGGGGAAAGTTTTTAGTTCCGTTGGCCTTTTAGCTTGAGTTTCTATTTCCGGATGCTGCTTGCAGAAGAAACGCTGACAACCTGGTAGCCACGCACCGAGATGACGAATTTTCGAGCAACACACTACTGCACAACAGCATCATAGATGCATGATAAAATGGAAAACATGGACTCGCACGTCTAGGTCTTCGACGCAAAAGATTGTAGTTGTTGTGTCAAGACTTGCAGTGGCACATACCCACGCTGAGAGATAAACCATGAGCATGCAAGGGTTTGGTGACAAAGAGGAGGCGGATAGGATGGATTTTCCCCGTCAGAGGATCCCCTTCCAGCCAAGGTCGTCGGCCGGTTCTCATGGCCGTGCTGCTATCGTGACAACGCAGGAAGTGGTGGGTGAAAGGGGGCTCCCCTCTATCCACTGCCAGAGATAGTCGATCCCCTCTCTTCACTGTCACGCTAGCAGGTTCATCGGCCGACGCCACTGGCTGGAAGGGAGTCCTTTGACGGCGAAAAGCAGCTTCACTCTTGAGTTGTATTCGAGTATAGAAAGGAGCGTCGCCGTGCTTCCCTGGTGGCCCACGTGAACGGGCGAAGACGTAAAGCTATATGTTTTTCTTAAAGAAAATCGTGGGCAGGGAAGATTTCACTTATTTCCCTTTTCGGTCTAATTATCAGCACAAATAATCTCGCTTGTGCCGCTCGACGGCTCATGAAAACAGGATTGTAGCGCGCAGCGTTGCAAACTAGCTAGCTAGTGGTATACCTGGCAACGAAATATGACCTACATCTCGAAATATTTCAGCCATATGATGTTTGGCAGGAATTCTATAATTCTTTTTTTTTCAGCCACGGCTCACCTAATGCCTGGGATGGACTGCCGGCAGGGCGCGTTTGGAGCTTTACTCGAAGCACCGAGGTTATAAAAAGTACGGATGCGTGCAAAATATTGAATATTCACCGGTGGTTTGTTGGACTGACGCTAGGTACAAATATATGACAAAGCGCTTGTAGCTAGCAAGTATAAGCAGCCGCTGTCATTACTATGGCCTTTAGTCTGCTAAGGACGACGTTACGTCACCACGTCGCTGCCGGTCCCAGCTGCCGCATATAGATGTTGGCAAAGTACGAAAACTCGTTTCTATTTAAACGTCATTGCAACTTTAGAATCCGGGTTGGTATTACACTTTGATTTATTTAAATCATTGAAATAACAGCAGCATGAAGCCCCGACAGTCCAATTCAGCCTGCAGCACTGTTAAACGGCGTCCGCTATTTGTGTCTCACATTTGCCCTATGCGTGTAAAATAGCCACCACTAATAAAACACTAGTCAGAAGGTGCAGAAAGTGGCATGCAATGAGGTGACCTCAATATTTCATTCATATCGTGGACTTTGTTGACGCAAGCCAGAGGTAACTGACCTCGCCTACCCTATACCATCCGCGCATGCGTCAGCGGCTGGATATGCGGAACATTCGGCGGTTGGGAATATGGAACCGCGAGCACACTATACGTGCGGGGGCTGCTCTGGTCGTGCGAGGAAATGTGTACAGGATTATCTGGCGTGACAGAACAGACACGTGAGGACACGTGCAAAACACGTGTAGAGCACGTGAACAGAATACCGTGGGTGTTTCTGACCACAGCTTACACCCCCTGAAATCTCACTGTCCACGAAAAATTGGAGGCCTAACTGCAAGCCATCGAAAGGGCTATTTTGACCCGCTGAGGACAAAGTCTGCTGCTGATAATGACAATGCCTATGAGCAAGAACAGCTTTCTATGGCGCACCAGTCACCTTATTGTCGCCTTAAGTAAAAAATTCTCCAAACACCCCGTCCCACTAAAAATCGCTATGGACGTTCTGTGGACGTGCACGTTATAGACATCCGCATAGCAGCTAGGTGCCCGTTGTACAGGGTGTTTCACCTAAGATTTTGCATAATTTTTTTAAGCACTTGGCTTTTTCAGTTAGAACAGTGCTTTATTCGGCATATCATTGTCAGCGATGTAGAACATAAGAATTCTAAAAACAGATGTGGATATATTACTTACGGTGGGCTACACACGCCTCTCAATAATGAAGGAGCCTAACAGTAATAGTTAAAAAGTTGACTAATCGATATTACTTAACCAGCCTGCTAATTAGCACGTCTTAACTGCATTCTAACGTAATACACCGCTGACAATGATATGGAGAAAAAAGCCTTCTTCTAACTCAATAAGCCCAGTGTTAAAAATTGTGCAAACTCTTAGGTGAAACACCCTAGCTGCCCGTCGACCACATGCGGCTGCCCCAGCGGAGGTAACTGCATTGCTTCACAGGCCCTGTCATGGCCGTTCAACCTGCACCCGTTTAACACCATGCAAAGTAATTTGGTTTCTGATAAATGACTTTTTCTACTGCAAGCCTGCAGTTCTAATTAAACCTAGTGCTGTTGCACTCTAAGAACACCTGTCTTTAACGAGGGCTCAAATGCATGAGGTACAGTCTTTCTCAAAAGTAACCAGGCTGCATGGTTTGCTTCTAGCTTGTATAGCGAAGACCTTGTGCCTTTCCTAAACATCAAAAGTGGTTGGAAGGTAAGAAGGCCCCCAATCCTTACCTTTAACGATCATTTAAGCTTCAGGGAAGCTGTAAGGGCTCCACTGTACGAGCTAGAAGCAAACCATGCAGCCTGGTTACTTTTGACATAAACTAGAATGAGGCACAGCCCCCGCCGAATGTACACAGCCCAAGGGGTTTGCTTATGATGCCCGCAGCATGCCTCGTTATGCATCCTCGGCGACTGTAATCCATCTAAAGAGGAATGGCTTCGCGTCCTCTGTCCTCCCAACCTTTGGACTGCTAGATGTGGCAGAGAGCCCCGCTAAACAGCTTAGAAGCAGACCCCTAGAGCTTATTCGTTTCGAACATGTTTTAGGCCCCGTCGCGTTGCCATAACGTTCGGCTTCTAGCCTCAAGAAAGCGGGAAGCACACCTCGGCGGCGGCGACTGCCTCTCGATCAATAAAGATGGAATACAAAAACGTCTGTGCGCTCCAACTGCTGGGCAAGATTAGAAAAAAATGTACTCTAGTCGCAGAAATTGTCCTAAGCATTCAGCTATACGGCATGCGACATAGCCCGACGCGTGGCTGCGTTAAGTATAACTCCACCAGCTTGGTTCTATGTTCGAGTGCCTCACGAAGCATGTATGGCTTGGCTTATGAGCGGGCCTGTTTAGGTTGCACTTATTTTTTCGAGAATAATCGACATAAATGAACACTCATCTGTTCAGGACGAATTCTGCTGAAATACTCCGCGGATATCGAAGCTAAGTTTCTTTTGTCATGAATAGGACGTCCGCGGGATCGTTTTCAAACTTGCCAGAGACCACCTATACTGCTATTCGTCACTGCTTGGTCACCAGCTGCGGTAAATAATATGTCATCATCATCAGCCTCACTACTCCCACTGCAGGGCAAAGGCCTTTCCCATGTCTCTCCAATTAACTATGTCCTTTGTCTGTTGCGGTCACCGTATCCCCGCAAACTTCTTAATCTCATCCGCCCACCTAACTTTCTGCCGCTCCCTGCTACGTTTGCCTTCTCTTGGAATCCACTCCGTTACCCTCAAGGACCAGCGGTTATCTTGCTTTCGCATTACATGCCCTGCCCAAGCCCACTTCTTCCTCTTTAATTCGACTAGGATGTCACCAACCCGCGTTTGTTCCCTCACCCACTCCGCCCGCTTCCGATGTGAGCCAGTTTATTGTAAGATCTCGCAGAGGATACGACACACGAATACAGCACACAGGCTTACGTTCGCAATCCATATTTCGAAACACCCGACGAACGTGTGTCGTGGTTTCATATACCGGGAAAAATGAACACCTGGATCCATGGCGCGATATGCACTGACGAAGCGCTTAAATAGTGCGGTCCGTTACAGTTGGCAACGCCTATTCGCTGAATTCCATCTCTTCAAAACCCGTTTTTTTTTTTGCTTTGCCACGCGTGAGCCAAATACTCCATGACTCATAGTTCTGTCATTCCCTTTATTTTTCTTTATGCGAGCGAACTGCACTGCATAGAGGTAGCTATCACACTAGTTAGGCTTAACTCAAGTTTTGGCTTCGTTCTGCACATTAATTGCTGCATTGGAATATTACTGCTCTTTTTGCATGTCACTGTATCTTAAAGGGGCTCTGAAACACCTTCCAAAGAGAGCACATCAGCCCATTCAATCACTGCATTGTGTTGTCATGAACACCTGAGTCAAGTAATACTGCTCCACAGGCAGCAGAGAACAATCGTGAGCCTCTGTGCGCTCATCGAGCAGACGGGCTTGACTTCCAGCTTGCTCTTCGCCAGGTAGTGCACGCGTGACATGAACGCTCCGTGGGTGCTACCTCGGAAGGGCGCTCCACCCCGGCCTCTAGTGCAGTGTACCGCGCGGCTATGTACAGTCGAGCGCGATTTGAAGGTGATCACTTCAGCCTTAAAGGGTCAGTCTACTCACCGAGATGGGTGTATAAATAATGGCATATTCTGGTAGTTGGCACCCTATAACATCAATAACGAGGGGTCTGCGCCCGGTTTAGGCAGGAATTTATATTTTATTTCGTCGTTAAAAGTCGCGTAAAAGAGCATGGTGGCGACCCCAAACGTTCATTTTGTTCAAGAAAGTGGTAGTCTTTTTTTTTGTAGAAGCATAAGTGAATATACTACGTACCATTTGTATGCCCCAATGTCAGAGAAACGCACGTTTTGTTCTAGTAAACTGTAGAAGGCGTACCGCTCACTTTTTCTGTCAATCAAATGAATATTTATAGTTACACGTACGCAAAACGCAGGCACATTCCCACTTTTAGTTCAGCGTATGCTAGCAGAGACGCAAAAATAAACTCAGCCTATAGTGGCGCCATCTGGTCGTCAGGACGGGAACCATTGCTGTAAACAAACCGACTCTCCACTTAAGCCTAGGAGCGGCAGAATCGTCGCTCTAATTATTAAAATAAAGCAAATTTATCTCTTATATGTTTTCTTATAGGCGAGATGAGACGAAGCGAAAGACAGGCGCCCCATTTATGGCCAGTGAACGCACTGAAAAAGGCAGCAACAACGAGAATTCAGTCCGAAGCGAGAGGTCCGGCTTCGGCGGGCGCCGCCATGTTTGTCGCCGCGCGGCGGAAATCCAGATGGTTGCCAGATGAGACTACCATGTCATACAGATGTTCTACCGCACTCCTTGGCACCACAGCTGGCTAAACGGTAATTTGAGTAAAGAGCTATCGGTTGCCGCAAAGAAAATATGGTCGATAAAATTCAGTAGACTGACCCTTTAAGCTAATCAGGTTAATTATTGTAGGAACGCTGCAGCGAATACATGGGTTTAGCTAGCCGAAGGGTTCCTCTAACCTGCACTGTCATGTCTGTTGCGGACTAAGTCACCGTCACGCCAGGAAATATTCCTTAATTCGCTTCAGCCAGAACAAATGTGATAACCTGCAAATCGCGCTCGACTGTACGTAGTTTACTTCACCCTCTGTAAGTGATTGTGCATAGTGACCACTCACGCGCACTTATTTTCGGACAAAGCTTGGGCACTTGAGCGCGAGCGGCGCGAAGTTGATTACTTTTGTATTTTGTACATGGTGGTCAATCCTCTCCCCTGTCCTTTCTTGCTATCGCTCCCCTCTGTACTTCTCACTATCCTCTCCCTTTCCCTCTCGCCGGCTTCTGCTCGGGTGCTTAACATATTAGACAGCAATTTCCGTGGCCGCCAACATTCTTTTCCTTCACTACAGCCACCATAACAAGTATGCACACTCTCCGCTACCGAGATTTCCGAGTTTCGCTCTTTCGTCCCGCCAGTTTCGCGAACCCAGTTTCGAGAAAAGGCAACCTTCATTGTCCATCTATTTGGCGCCACCCCTCACAAACTGTCTTCATGCACAGTAGACGGACCGACACGAGAGCTGCAGCTCTCGTACAAAGCGCGTCTGCCACGTGTCCCTTCCCTGCGCCTGCGAGCTAAGGCTGACCTGTGTCAATGAGCGGACAGACATTCTTCCTGTCTGCAGCTATCGGGGCAACATCTTGCTGACCGCGCCTCAAGCTGTCCACGAGCGCCGACGTAGACACCCTACGCTTTGAGACGCGGCGCCACAGACGTGGGACAAAAGCCACGCGGATTATAATGGCTCGTCGCCGCCAGAACGAAGAATAGGATGCGCCCCGACGTATACGCTCCTGGAGGGCTTTTACCTTTTCCGCATTCTCGAAGTCCTCCACTGTCTGGCTCCCCCAATCGGGCCCGGTAGGACTGTGACTCACCCCATTCTCTGCCCTTGTGTGGAGGGTAGACAGAGAAAGAAACTCAATGGGTATGCCTTTTTCACGAACCGAAACGCAGCAAACGCGCATAGGCCGAAATTTATACCGAAATGGCCTTCCCCACAACGTTGATGCCATCATCTGCCAATCAAGCTTTCTTAACAATTTGAATATGCACTTCATAAATATCATGTAGGCAATCATATTCAATCAATATTTTTACTCCCATCCCTTATGTAATACCCCCAACGTAGGGTCTTTAAGGTAATAAAGTTAAGTTAAGTGAAGTGAACGTTCCCGAAAAAGGGGACAACTTCCGTAGTGGAGCATCACTTTTGCCGTACATGTCGGCAGCTAAACGCATATCGGCCATTGCAAGTATTTAGCGCAGTCTTTATCAGACCGTACGGTATTTTACAAAGTTAAGAGGAACAGAAAACTAGTCGAGTTGCAGATGATTCATAGTTGTTCCAGCGCGAACAACGAGCACAGAAGTCAACGATGTATCCAACGATGCAAGTTTTCGATGCCACAACACATGTGCATTCTATCTTGCACTAATGAAAATACTGAGCGAAGAACAGCGGTAAATACTTTTGCGTGTAGTGATCCATTCTTTTCTTTTATTTGCTGTATTTTTTCACCTTGACTTCCTTTAATGCGTTTCTTTTAAACCCGCTTTCAGCTGCGGCAGGTGCAATTCCTAAATGCTGTCTCCCAAGTAATTTTTCTGCCCAAAACTTTTCTTGGTTATCATCGTTGCCAACCATTGCAGATTTATAAACAACAAATACTCGATTGAGAATGAGAGGAAAACTGAGTTCAAAAGCTGGAGATTTACGGCATAGCTTATGTTCCGTAGGCTTTAACATGTTTTAAGGCGAAAGCCTTTAATTGCTCATACTGTAGTCTGTTAAGAAAGCATGTCACACCCGTTTAACTCGGCAACTAAAAAGATAGAAGAAAACCAATGGCTGCTTCAGATAGAGGAGGAAAAAATTAACCTGGAAGCCAAGTTTGATGCCTTCATATTAATTAGTTAATTAATTATAGGTAAAAATGTCGAAATTGCGGTGAAATAGCGCGGACGTCGATATAAGCCACGGGAACGGTGTGACGTCACTTCCATCGGAAGTGATCACTGCATCGCTAAAATTGTCGCAGAATGGTCCGAAAAACATCGAATTCGTGTCAAATTAGATGGAAAAATGTGTAATTAAGCGTGACGAACACTTGAGATCCCCGAAATACGTATAATTCGGGTATCGATATAGTCACGGTAACGGTGTGACACCACATCCATAGGAAGTCGTCACGGCAGAGTGTCCTCGGCTTTCGCGCCTCTGTGGGTTGGGCCATCAACATACCAATTGATGCTGGACAAAAGCATTTATGAACGCAATTCTTTCATATAATGTAAGATTTCACTACAACAATCAGTATATCCGTAGATCACCCGACTGTAGTCTTGTCTTTTTTTTTTTCGATTAAAGGAAAATGGGGTGGCGGCAGCGGAAATTACAATAGAATATCGTAAACATTCCAGCTGCGGTGGACGCAAATAAAACTGACAGGGAGGGGGTGGCGAGGTCAAGTGCAGAGAGGTATGAAAGCGAGGAAGCAAAATTAGGGAAGAACTATTTACACATTTAAAAATACACAAATATCCAACCAGGCATAGTCTGAATTCGTACTGCGCGCACGCGGCCACTGCACGTATGTGCAAATAAACACTGCTATCTCTTTACGGCTCGGCGTCAACGTTTCTAAACACCACTAATACTTTTTTCTTAAAGTTTATGTAACCACTCCCCTCTAGAATGGCTATGGCCCTGAGGGCACACTCTTGTCTGCAAGTCAGTGATGCCTACTAAATTTCACTAAGGTAAAAGCTTCGGCGAGTTGGTGGTCGTTCATTCTTGCTTTTTTCCGTGTCTTTTCTTGCGCTGTTTTAGAATGAAGTAAACTTCAATTCACCGGCTCGACAGAATGGCAGGTCCATTTCTTGTGTTCTAATAAGAATTGTTTTCCAAAACCCAGAAACACAGGTTGATATCGCCAAGTGGCACAACGCGTCTATACACCAAAAAAAAAAACGGATATAAGTCCTCAAGAACCAAGCGGCAAGCCAATGGCAACGATCGATTCTCACGACGTCATGCTAAATTCCTTTCAACCTGCTACCCTGACATCATAGGAGGTGGCAAAGGGAATCGGATTAACCAGATTAGCCATGCAGGGCACCATAAAAATCAGTCTTCATCACTGGCTGGACGGCCTGCTTTGAGGGCATTTGCAGTTATTGAGTTGTATCTTCTCTCACGCGGTATAATGTTTACTAAAGGACATTGCAACTGATTTCCCGCTGCGGAAGGAGCCTCGGATGATACGGAGAGTAATTAATTGGTAATAGAATAGTGTTCGTTTTAAATAAATGCTTAGAGTGAGGGATTGAAGTTGTTCAGTCGATAAGGTTTTTATAATATAGGGGGAATATTTTACGATTTTCCTCTATAGTAGAACACAATTCGTGACTGCAGGAGATACAGCTACAAAGTCGCGCGCGCGCGTAGTGCTTTGTGTCAACAGAATCCCTCGCAAGGCGCACGCACAAGCTACCACGGTGGGGCTTTCCCTCCATGAGTTGCACAAGCTAGCGTCCTCATCGTTTTGTGACTACCTCGCAGCATGCAAGCGGAACGTCAAGACCACCTGCTCGATGTATGCACAGGCCCGCGATTGTTCTGACGCGCACCTTTGACACTGCCGATCCCCACACGCGTCTGCTTCTGAACAGCGCATCATCATCATCATCATCAGCCTGACCACTGCAACTGCAGGGCGAAGGCCACTCCCGTGTCTCTCCAATTAACCCTGTCCTAATCTCATCCGCCCACCTGACTTTCAGCCGTCCCCTGCTACGTTTGCTTACTCTTGGAATCCACCAGCGCATACCCCTTGGCAAAAAAAAAGTAAAAAAGAGAAGGGACGGTTGTTAGGTGCTGTCAGCGGAGCAACGACCCTGCCTCTCCTTTCTCGGGGGTTCCTAATCCCCCGCGAAGACGACCCGGGAGGGGAGGCGGCGGTGAGAGGGAGGGAAGGACGGAAAGAGGGTGGGAGGGGGAGGGAAGAAAGGTCCTTTTAGTCACGGACTCGAGGACACCGCTCCCCAGTTTCCATGCGCGCCTAGCGTTGACGATTGGTCACCCTCCCGCCGTTGCTTTCGGACAAGAATTTTTCTTTTTGTAGACGGCACCCAGCACATGTGAGCACAGACTTTCGAGAAGAATTTCAGGCACGCCCAAGCTTCTTCACGGTAGAAGAACTGCAGATTGGGCTAGTTGGTGTAGATTCATAGTGATAGTTCAACAGCGCAAACACACACAGACCAAGAAGGAGACAAGACACACGTACGGCTGCGGTGTCTTGTCTCCTTCTTGGTCTGTGTGTGTTTGCGCTGTTGAACCATCACTATGCTTCTTCACTGGAGAGGAAACATCAATCAGCGTTGTTGACACATCATCACCAACAGCAGCCTAACAACGTCCTGTGCCAACTGCGGCCATTTTAATCGAGAAGCTGTCCCAAACCAAGGTTCATTCCGCAGGGAACAGGGAAGGGACTCCGGAACGCATATCGACAAATAAATGTCGCTGATTTCTGCCCCTACACGCTGCTCGAATCGGAATGCGAAATTCAAGATTTTCTTGATGCCATTCCGAAACACAAGACACGCATTAAATGGCAACTTCAACCTGCCTACCTGTCGCAATGTGCACGGTAAACGCTCGATTCGATTATGAGGAGCAAAAATTTGGAATGCAGTGCCTATCAATACTCTAGTTCACTCAAATGTATACTTTGCTCTAGGCATTTTGACTCCTTTGTTTCTTTCTTTCCTCTTATTGTTATGGCTGCCTAATGAAGTTTATTTTGTACTGAAGCGTCGACTAACCCTACGGCTATCGGTCAAGATATTTCCGTTTGTAGTCCTCTGTGTATGAATAAATATTGCTGTGAACATTGAACTTTGGAGTTGCTTAACAGCTGCTTGCAAATTTATTTCTCCATTCCGTGAGTTAACTTGAGTTATGTGCACTGATGAGGCTGCTTTGCCTGCAAGCTTCACGAAAGCGCATGTATTTTGGCGCGTTGTAGCCAAAATATGCCGGGCCACAGCACCGACGATAACTGGTTTTAGAAATTCTAAAAACTGATGTTGATATTACTTAAGGGGGATTACACGCTTCTTAATAATTAAGGAGCCGAACGGTAATAAATGCCATAACTGATGCTTTGAACGTTAACGGTTCGTCGGCTCAAATATCCCGCCACAGCGCGCCCAGACATGCCCGGGCATTTCACCAGCGGGGTTAGCAGCCTTTATTACTCAGTTCGGGGAACGGGCTTTGTTCCGCACTCGGCCCCTCCGACAAGGCGTCTGGTAGGCGCTCCTTGTCAAGCCAACTAAAAGCATGATCCCCTCGCTGGCGTCGCTGTGTCCCATGGTGCGATAAAGGCCTGAATGCGTGGCTCCTTGCCGCCCCGACGAGGTTGCTGGCCACCGCAGCCGTACGTGAATGGCATCGCCGGCGCCAAGGAAAGACAACGGGGCAGGGGGTACACGGTGAATGTACAAAGTAGGAGACTACTTGACGCATCACAGACGAAAAAGCTTTCCAGTTCTAGTAGTAGTAGTAGTGGCTTTATTTATTCATTTAATATGGAAGGTAAAAGATTTTTGCTACCCCGGCATCTGCTATCGCTTTTTTTTAGGGAGGGGGGGAGGGCGACTGCCCCTCCACCAGCCCTTGACGATAAATTCTTCAAAATCAGGAGTGTGCGATCATAACACACATTGAAAGAAGAACTTCTGCCCGGAAAGTGATGCCAGCAATTACAAACTTTGCGAGTAAATTCGCTTCATCTACGTCAGCAAATCGGCTGTTCAATGGACTAGTGCTAACTTCCTTCAATGAGGGGCAAACTTTCCGACGCCCACTTTCAATCTCTGTGGCGATGCAAGCAAAAAATACTGCAAATTTTGTGGAAACTCTTTTCTACGCGCAACTTTTTGCGTTGAACCTAAAAAGTAATTTAAAAAGTAACCTTCATTACTTTCGGCAAGTGATTTTAATTGTGAGCAATAATTTGTAATGTAATTTAATTACTTTAGCGAGATTTTTGGGAAGTAATTAGTGTTGTAATTAACTACTTTTCGAAGTAACATTGCCGTGTATGTTCTATTCCATTCCCAGTATCTTCAACTGATAGGGCTGCAGCGTTAAAAGTTTAGTGTGTATATAACTAATAAATTTGTGTTTTGTTTTCTCACACACACAAACACACACACACACAGACAACACACACGTTAGATACAGTGAGAGCGAGCATACCATGGTAAGGCTGCACTGACTGTTGGTTTTTCTTTATATGTATGCCGTATTTTCCCACCCGTGACCTGTGGGTTGGGTGCAGCTTTGCTTTCCTTTCCAACAGTGCAGCGACTATTCAGATTTACTTCTGTAGATCTAAACCATTTTCGGATGTTTATGGCTCCAGTTATTTGTACGTCTACTGTCGGCAATATTGCAGTGGCCTTCTGATTAAAATTTACATGTTTTAGTCACTTCGGCAGCGCAGTACGCACCGCATATTGCATCGAACAAGGTGCTCTAGGCGTTGGTTTACTGGTACCATTTCTTTTTTTCAGAGCCCTTGTGCGTAGGAGTTCCCACAGTGGACCTAGTGCTCTGTTTCACCAGTGGCGGTCCCAGCGATTGATTCTAGGAGGGGCGGACTGACTTCTATATACAAAAAAAAAATAATAAATAATAAAAAAGAATTTATGTACAAAGGCTTTTTTTTGGGGGGGGGGGGGGGGCGACTGCCCCCTCCGCCTCCCCCCCCCCCCCCCCCCCTTAGGACCGCCATTGTGTCTCACCGAGTGATTCTCAGTGTGGAATGACCAAGACAGAAGAGAGGGACAAAGGACAAGAGTTCTTCACACAAAGCCACCCGCGAACAGGTGTCCTAAGCGACCGGCAACACTCTTTTGCTTCGCTTTTTTATTTTTAAATAAACCACTACCACCACCACCACAAAGCAATAGATGCGGGAAGAAAGTTTATTCTATGCGGAAGCCATTCGAAACTTCTTTTTTTTTTTTCAAAATGTAAAGTCACTGAAATGCATTGCGCACATAAGACGACCCTGCAGCGCTCCTGCCTACAAGAGTGCCCGTAAATCTGCCCCTGCCTAGCTGCCGCGGTATTGTGCACTGGAACAATCGTGCAGGAGCTTCCGAACTCGGGGATTTTGAAAATGCGGCAAACACCGGGGGGCAAAACGGATTGGGGTTTCTTTTTCGAGGGGCGGAGGGGGGGGGTGGGGGGGGGCATTTGAAGCTGGGCAGTCGGGTAGTAGTAGTTGCACTGGCGTGTTAATGTAAGAAAAAAAATTAAACAAGTAAGGAAGCGATGTTGGCCACCGCGGCAATTGATATCTGATATTTTAAGCACCCGAGTGGTGGCCGGCTGAAATAAAGGGAGAATGGGGACGATAGCAAGGATACGTACAGAGAGGAGCGATAATGAGGGTAGGCACTGCAGAGCTTTACACATTATTTACTAGAATGCATTAAAAAAAAAAGACACTTGGAGGGAACACTTCAGCTCCGCCTAAGGATAAGGCGAAATAGCATCAGTGGGTTAATGTCCATATATGCGGCATTCTTTACTTAACTTTCCTCATAAGTTATGAGCCGTGTTTTACTTATAACTAGTAGTACTGCTACGCACGCCTACATTTGCTGTTCTTGTCCGTGGATCACAAAAATGGTCGAAAACCACAAGTATCTAAGTTAGTACGCGAAAGGCTGGCAACTCGTGAGCTTTTAGACAATGCCTCAAAGCTAAATATAAGAGCAGCTCTAAAAACTTAAAAAAAAAAATTACACGGTGCCATGGGTCATCTCAGTTCTGTTTTATGTGTATTTGACCTCCACACTTAAATTATCACATGTATTTCTCGCGTTGCTGACTTGCGTATTTCTTTTGTGAAGTAGACTTACTTTGAACAGAAGTGCTTCCACAAAGCTGTATGCAATTTTTACATGAACTATAATTTCAAATCAATATTCAATGTCCATAACCTCTGTCATTGCGGCCTTGTTCTGACATTGATTGACAGATTGAATGAACATTCCGAAATTTTTACCCGGTGTTTTCGAGTGTTAAGAAAGTTGGTAATAATTAGAAGAATAAGAAGAATGACAACCCACTGCTGCGGGTTTGGTGTAAATTTAATTTTCTTCAGGGGGCAAGCGGCAGGGCATTGAGGAAAAGGAATGTCGAAAAACATTGGAGGCAACAAAAAAAATCAAACCACTGAACACCAGACTAGTGAAATGGAGGCCGTGAAAAGAGCAGCATGTGTGAACAACACTACGAGAGCTTTCTACCTAAGCGCTGCACAAATAAAAACGTCTGAACTAAACATATGCCCAAAAAGAAAAATATAGACCCGATTAGTGACCGGGCACCCACTGCACGCGAATACTGCATCTGCGCCCCGCGAGGCGCTGAATGCGCTCGCGTAACGCGCACAGCAACGGGGTGCCACGGCCGGGAGTCTGCAGGCGGCTGAGGGCGGCACGGGAATCACACAGCAGAGCACACCTGGGTGGCGGCGGAGTAAGGGTGAGCACCAGGTCCAAGCCCAGGCGAAGACCCAGTAGCTAGGTGCGCGCGGCTATGTACATAGAGTTTACTTTTGTGATTGTGCGCAGTGGCCGCTCGCGCACACTTATTTTCGGACATGCTTGGACATTAGCGCGCGAGCGGCACGAACTTGATTACTTTTGTATTTTGTAAATAGTGTACAAAGCTCTCCCCTGTCCTTTCTTGCTGTCGCTCCCCTCTATACTTCTCCTTACTATCCTCTCCCTTTCCCTTTCATTTCGGCCGGCTGCAGCTCGGGTGCTTAAGATATTAGATAGCAATTGCCGCTGCCGGCAACACTCTTTTGCTTCACTTTTTTTATTTTTAAATAAACCACTACCACCACCACCCGATTAGTTCATACACTCCAATAACATAGTGCTCAATTTTCGTTGTCATAAAGAGCTACCTGTTTCGGAACTTCCTAAGAGCCCTCGGCCGTCGCAGCGACGCTGCTAAGCCAATAATGACCTCCGCTCCTTAGTGCATGTTTGCGGGGGACGCCCGGTCGGGGAGCTCGGAGGACTCTCCACGTAGACCGGAGGCGCACGGTGACCTCATCATCATCGTCGTCAGCCTGACTACGTCCACTGCAGGGCAAAGGCCTCTCCCATGTCTCTCCACATCAAGCTAAATTAATCACAAAGAGAACGCGGTTTTATGAAGCGGGGCCTTCTAGAGAGGATTTCTAGTGCATTTCACATGTTACCACTTGCCCCCCCGTGCTTTTCACCCCCCATCGTCCCTCCGTGGTCCGTCCTTCAGAACATATCGGCACGGCCAGCAGACAGCAACGGAATGTCTGTGCTTTCTGAGAAAAGTAAAAAATGAGCTTGGTTTGAGTTAAGGGGTCACTACCCTCCACTGTACAAAGCACTAGAAGCCTGTTCTCTAGCAGGCTCTTTTTTTTCTTCCCCCCCCCCCACCCCCCGGTGCTTTCTTCCCCTATTTGCTTTCGTGGCTACTCATGGCACAGGCATCCCTTCACTACCCTGCGAACACTATTCCCTTCTTCTACCGTGATTTTCGGCTACATTCCGCAGGGGCTCGTTTTCAGAAGAAAAAGAAAAGTTTCTTCGCTAAATTTTACGTAACTGGTGTATGGTCCCGATGCCCGCCTGTAGGAAGATGTTATTTGCGTTTCTTCTAAGAAGGCGGCAGCGTAGTATAAACGTACTTCTTTCAGAAGGCACTGCTACCGTGCTTCGATCGCAATGATTGTCGCTATGCTCCAGCCTTTGGGGACGAACAACCAAAAGTAAATGGGTTATAAAAGTAAGCCGCTTAGGAAAGGACAGGAGCAATAGATTTTTTTTTTTTTTTGAAGGCACCAGTCGCGCAGCCAGTGAATGCCAGTGAACAACCGTAAAAACAGTAAGCTGCGCGATGGTACTGGCTGCAGAGCGAAGCATGACCAAAAGAAGGTAAAAAAATGATGACGAGAATTACGTAAGCCATGTGATGCTAAATGGCCAAACTCGAAAACAAATAAACAGTCCGCAAAGCGCAAAGTTTTAACCTTCAAGCACGGATAGTTTGTGTGCTGTATTCCGGAAAATGCGGTAGCTTTGACCTCGTCCTCGGCCCCTTGCTTTCTGGGGACACAATGAGCTCGAATCTTTGTGCTCAGAGCCTCCAAGCTACACGATTGGCAACCGCGTCCTTGGCAGTGTCCGAATACCATGCCTTTTTTTTTCTCTTTATTTACGTCTCTACTTCTCCTCCAACGTCCCCAAGTCTCACTTGAAATACCTGCGTTATAATAGGTAGGGGGGGGGGGGGGAAGCCTTAATCCAATAACTAGCGTCCACCACTCCCCGTCCCCCCCGCCACGCTCTTCCCTCCGCAACCCGACTGCCCTTTCCACTTTTGCAGCACCTCTGGTATTCGAGTTACAGACACTGCAAACCCTGGGCAACTGAAAAAGAAAAAAAAAAAACTTTCACCCCATGTCTTCATTCCAGCTGACACTCACCCTCTCTCTCTACTATGTTTTGCTGTCGGCTGGACTGACATCTGCAAGCCTCCCCAATATCACCACGGTTGAAACGTCTCGAGAGATCCACCTGCATGTTTGACAACATGGGCCACAGTTCCTGGAAGTGGTAACCCTGCTAGGGGATCAGGGCTTTGGGCTTGCCAGAAGGCCTTTAGTTCTACTCGCTCTCGTCCCAGAAGTCCTACTCAGGCTGCGAGGAGGTTCCAGCGCTCTCCCATTTGCTAGGCACGCCCTCTGAAGGCTATTTAAGCGCGACGTCTAGGGCCCGTGGCCTTGGTGAAGGTTTCATCTGTTCCTCGGACAGGTCAACCCAAGGTGAGTGGACTGTTTTAATGAGTATTGTAGCACTTTCTCAGGAATATCCGACTTGAATGCAGGGTTACTCAGCTTATTCCTAACTTTGATTAATGCAGTCTTGCTAGCTTGACAGTCACCGGGTTGAATCAGCCAGATTCCATGGCATACACAAAGAAAGCCTTGGTGCTAGATTCTAGGTTTAATGTGTTCGAATGAGGAAGATTGAGAATTGTGGGTCGCAAAATTTCTACTGCACCCATGCTGGAAACATCAACACGCATCTATTGGCAGATTGAAAAGTGGAGAAGCAATTGCTTTATGTTATTCTAATTAGCCTACACATGCGTTAGTTAATGCTTATTCTCTTTTAACTTACCGGCCCCAAATTTTTAACATAATAAATGTGGCGACTAGAGCGCTGCTCTTGCCATATTCGGTTTTGCTTACGGGTGCAGTATTGAAGAGAACTAAGCAGTCGATAGGCGTAGCATTGCAGTTGCCTTGTAGTGAAAAGCCACGGCTAGTTGCTTCTTTATCTGAAGGGTGCGCGAAAAATTCTTGTAGTGCCCGTTCAAGTGCATGCCTGCCAGCGCGAGCGGCGATGCAGTGTACCATTCTTGGACTTCTACGGCATTTTTTTTTTTTTGGTGCAGCCATTTCCAGAAAATGTGCCCATCAACTAGATGCGTGTTAATTGTACTTATGCCTGTCGATTCATCTTAGCAAGAAAGGACTGAAGTGATTAGGCTTGCTGATTCTTCGCGTTGCTATTAATTTGCGATTCACTGCAAATAAACAACTTGCCTTGCCGCTTATTTATTGCTTCTTACTGTGCCTTTGCTGCAGTCGTTGTAGAGACTGGTTTTGTTTTATTAGTTGCCTGCATTACCGACACATGTTTCTTTTTTCAGTCACGCCTGCCATCATGAGGCACGCAATCTCAGGTAAGCCTACTTCTTACTGCATTCACGTCTTCGTGCATACGGGGCAGAAATGTGGGCGCTTGAGCAGGGCATGTGTTGCGAAGGCATAATAACCGCTGGTCCTTAAAGGTAACCAGTTAATTCCAAGAGAAGGCAAGCATAGCAGGGGGCGCCACAAAGTTAGGTGGGCGCGTGAGATTAATCAGGTTACGGGGATACGGTGGCCGCAGCTGGCAAAGGGCAGCGCCAATTGGAGAGATATTGGAGGGGCCTTTGATGCAGTGGGCGTAGTCAGGCTGATGTGAAGTACTGCGCTGCACTGCTCAAACTTAAAAGGACTAAAGCAATAAGAAAATGGTGCTCATCCTTGCAGATAAATCACTGATGGCCTCTTGCATGCTATGATCTTCTTTCCTGTTTTTGCTTGAGATTTCAGAGTTGTTTAGATATTTTAGATTTGTTCAGTTGTTTAGATGGCTCATTTCAAGTTATGACGTCTGTTCACGTTTGTTTTCGTTTTTCTCGAGCTGCATTCCTATTTGCTCAATATGCATACATAATTTTTGTATAATATGCATGCACTAGTGTTCTTAAATTTATTGTTTTGTGGATAATTTTTTGTACACATTCGGTGATTCACTGTACTGCCTGAAAAACCAACAAGCACGCTGTGCTTAGGTTGGACGGGAAAATTCCTGTACTACATGAAGATGAATAAATTTGATTTGATTTGACTGCACTTAAGCAGTGATGCTGCCAGTAGCACACGGGAAGCCTAGGCGCCATTAGCCACTTATGTTTTTAGAATAGTATTGCAGCGCTTTTAACTGCACAGCAATGCAGTCCGAGATTATCAATCTCTTTCTGGTGATTAGTTGCTTATTTAGCTTAGGACGGACAATTTTTTGTGAGGGAGGTTGAAAAGGCGGGTTCTCCCCAGTCTCATTTGCTTTCTGCTCCCTGTTTGCAGTCGCTGTGATACTGTCCGTCGTGTGCGCCTTCGTCGCCACTGGGCCTGTGGTAAGTGTCAACGGGCTTCCCGCGGCCATGAGGCTTCATAATCTGCCGAATTTGCATGAATACAATGCTGCTTCTAGCAGCCGGAGGCATGCTGTACGCACCGCGCATTCTATATCGCATCCTCAAGCGCCATATTATAAACAATAGCGGCTTAACAAGGCAACCCAGCTGAAAAAAGTTTTATGATGCAATAACCTCACAGAGGCTTCATAGTAGAATATCGTACGATTTCTATGATATTCTGAGATCTCTGTGATTATGATTTTGCAGAAATGCATGACATTTTATGATACTTTTCAATAATTTGTATAATTCTATGATATTGGTATTACAAAGAGTATGAGTTTATTGCATCATACAACTTTTTTCAGCTGGGAAACAAGCTTCGCATCCCGCATAGAACCTACGCCGAAAGCATTTATTTAGCACGGAGCATATGGGTCTACAAAAGGCCTGCTCAAGCTCACATTACCGGCCCGTTGGTAATGCAAGCTTTTAGTCCGCTGTGGATATAGCTTAGCAGAGCTGCGCAAGTTGCTTTGTTACTGATTGGTGCATTAATCGGAGGGTTCATGACTTTCTTCTTAGCCTGGTCAGCAGCAGGCGCCGGTTCAGGAGTCCCCCGAATCTGCATTCCTGGGCCTACCCTCTGGATCGGATGGCATCGTCAGCCCCATCGACATCACCTTCAGCTGCGCCCAACGTAACCTCGGCTACTATGCTGACGTGAACAACCACTGCAAGATCTTCCACGTGTGCAACCCCGTTCTGGTGGCTGAGGGCCAGGTACGATGTTATAGTTTGTACACGCACTTAATGATTTTGAAATTGTAGCCGGAGGCGGCAACGCCTGCGGTTTGTCTACTTCATCCCGCACGGACTTCACCAATGTTAGGTTGTCCCTACCGAGTTTCCATAACGCGAGTCCCACAATTCCGTATATTTCCATATGGATTATAGACTGTAGATTAATAATTGTAAACAAAAAGGTCTAAATTGCGTGGAAATAGCGCGGACGTCGATATAGCCACGAGAACGGTGTGACGTCACACATTTGTCGGATTGGAGAAATGTGTGATTAAGCGTCATTAACACTTAATATCCCCGGAAGATGTATAATTTCGGTGTCGATCTAGCCACGGGAACGGTGTGACGTCAGATCCACTGGAAGTCGTCACGGCATAGTGTCCTCGGCTTTCGCCTCTCAACACTTTAGTTGCCAAAGTGTCCTCGCAATTTTTTATGCAAAGTTTGTCAGCCGCGATCTGTTTCAGTAATATCGTCGCCTCCTTAAGGAAGTGCCACCACGGTGGCTGCTGTGTGTCCATGGAAGAGACCAACCGCAACTTCATTTACGAAACACCACTCAGACTCTGATGCGGCACTGAACATAGCTCTATTCATCGGTCTCGAGCTTTTGCCCGTAATGGGCTGCACTCGTGGCCTAAAGCACTGAACCATATTGTTTCTCTCCTTCCTCCCGCTAGGTGGCCATGATGCAGTACAGCTTCGTCTGCCCCAACAACACCGTGTTCGACCAGCAGACCCTCACCTGCACCCCTCCCCCGGGCTCCGTCCCATGCCACGAGGCCGAGAAGTTCTACTACCTGAACCAGGGCGTGCCCGTGCTCCATGAGCAGCAGCCGCAGCCCGCCTCCGTGCCCCAGCCGGAGCTCCCAAAGCACCAGGCCCCCCTGCCACACTTTCAGCCCCAGCAGCCACCGCAGCCCCAGCATCCCCTGCCCAAGCCCAAGCCCCAGCCCAAGGTAAGGGGAGTCATAGTCGCCATAGGAACCTCCTGGAATCTGCAGTGTCGGTCTTCGCGACTTTCAAAAGGTTTTACTGCTAGCGTCAGAGCGACTGCCGACACTCATTCTACGTTTATTACATAAGGTGCAACGCTCATTGCGCTGCCTACTTCCGCTACCAAAAAATAGTGCGTTACCTTGTGCTGAGCGACAGGCAGTAAATATTTCGCCTGCATTACAAATGTGTTACATGTCCTCGGTTTGTGTAAATGCGCTCGTACTGCTGACGACACGCTGTGGCTTTATCGTGCCATAGACCACTTGGTCACGGGACAAGCGCATAGTAACACTCCTCCATTTATTTTGTCATACGGACTACTTCCGACGGTACTTTGCTGCTTATTCCTTGCGAATAAACTGTTTGCTGTTAATTAGACGCTCCCAGGCACACCCTATTTGCCGGCACGTTCGTTTCGCTTTGTTCTCTGCAACCAAACTTGTTTTTTCTTTCTTATGTTACAGCCTGAGCCGGCTCCCCTGGCCCCCGTGGATGATGCAGAGGTCGAGGTTGAAAGGCCTTCCTCTTACTACGGGAAGAGTGGCTAGACGCCACGCATCCGCAGAAGAGGGGCCCTCCCATGGGAGGCGCTGAATGGGTACTGCTGTGATAAAAAAAAAAACTTGATAAAAAACGTGAAAAAAAAAATAAAGGACACAGGTGCGCAATAAAAGACAGACAAGTAGACAGGGACGAGCGCTTAGCTCTCCCCCTGTCTACTTTTATGTCCGTGTCTTTTGTTGCGCCCTTGCGTCCTGAAAAGTTATGAACCAGACTTCTGAAAAAAAAAAACCTATTGGAAGATTAATTAGGAATGAAAAAAAGTGCAAAATTCAAAATAAAATGATCGGGCAAAATCTCTGTTCATTGTTCATTGGTGCCACACATACCGCTGATTCCATGACACTAGAACCTCCTCAGTCCCCGCCCTGGTTTCATTGTTTCCTGTGGAAGTGCGGTAGGCGTGCGCTGTAAGCGCGATGGTAGCCGCGGTCTCAAAATTCTAAACACTGTCGTTGATATTACTACACCCCTCTCGATATTATATTGGCTAACCAGCCTACTAGACAGCACGTCTTAACTGTACTACACCGCTATGAAAAATAGAGCCGAAGACTTTACCAAGATTTGAGATTATGATTTTGTTTATGCTGACTATGCTATATGAGGTTTTATTACGATATCCTGAAGAAGGGTTAAAGGTGCACTGAAGAGGAATCTGAACTTGTCTTTTTGCCGCGGAAACTCTACACGTTCCGAGCTTTCTTAGAAGCTTCGATTTATTGCCCTGTGTGGCCGATTTTCCTAATTAAATCGAATTAACGTCCGGCTCCCGCCTTTTTTTTTTTAATTCTGCCTCGTACGATTGGCGGAGTCGACCAACGCGTGGAGTGCCTTTCACCCAGTCCCGTGGTGGCTTGCCGCTCTGCCATCGGCGGAGTAAGGGCTCATTCACACTTGCGAGTCGCAAAGGGCGTGCGACTCGCAGTCGCTTGCGACCAAGTAGCAGCTCGACAACACCGTTGTTCACACTTGCAAGCGCGACCAGCGGGTCGCCTTCTCGTTAGATTCTCGTTTGAAGCGAAAACTCAGGAATGACGTTGTTCGCGCGCTTTCGAGAGTTTCGTCTGTTTTGACCGCGCCTCCTGTACTCGCGCTCGATAGTCTACACTGCTATACGCAATGTAATACAACTACCCGAGCGAAGATTAGGTTGTCGTGACGGTTTTGATGTGCACCGAGGTCGTACAAGCGTCACGAAGACAGAGGCGCGCTTCTCTGTAGGGCCGGCCTACCAACTTGCAGTATGTCGGCCGCCGCGGCGTCACAAAAATGCGCAAAGATTGCTTGTTCGCGTTCATACCAAGCCCTTGGGTACAGGAATGTAAAAAATGAATCATTTTTGAAGATCGCTGGCCAGTACCGAGTTGCTGGTAGAAGGGATAACAGCGACAAAAGCAAATTTCTTCCCAGAGCCGCTTTGCTGCTGCTGCTCCATGCGGCTCGACTGTTGTCTGCTAGCTCCGCTGCTGAAGGCGTCGCAGAAGTCGAGCATGTCTTGATATTATTATGATACAAGGTGCGCAATAAAGTGGTGACGAAAGCAGCATCTTAATTACTAGCGCTGGCCAGGATCCGAAGCGCCCTCAGTTGCGACATCGATATGAAACCGGCTAGGCTTAGCGACGACTACGGCAGCCCGCTGGGAGCAGCGCAGGTCGTCGCCCGGCGCGCCCGCGAGCGGTGTCGTTGCCGGAAGCTTGGCTCGCTCGCTGATTGGTTCAGAGGTTTGCGACTCGCAGTCGCGAGGCTGAAAAATCGAGCACCGAGCGACTGGCCCGCGACTGTCGCTTTTCGACCAGGGCGACCGTTTGCGACTGTCGCTTTTCGACCAAAACAGTCGCGCGACCTCTGCGACTCGCAAGTGTGAACGGGCCTTAATACGTAGTAGTCCGTAGTAGGAAATAGTCCGCGCCGACTTTTATTTCTGCGGGCTTATTTTGCGGGTATATTATCTGCGAATGAAACTATTCATGGAAACCTAAAAAAGAAAATAAAGCGAAAGCAAAGCCTCCACGGAGCTGGCTGAAAGGCACTTCACGCTTTGGTCGACTCCGCCCACCGTACGAGAGAGAATTCAAAAAATAAAGGCGGGAGCCGGACGTTAATTCGATTTAATTAGGGAAATCGGCCACACAGGGCAATAAGTCGCAGTTTCTAAGAATGCTAGGAACGTGTAGATCGAGTTCCCGCGGCAAGCACCTTTCAGAAATGCTTTGTACAGTTCGAACGAAAGTGCCATACGCGGACCAAAAACACTAACTCACGTCTTCTTGAGTGTCATGAAACAAAAATTTTGGAAAATATACTTCTTCTAACTGGGAACTGGGATGTATAGAGCCACCTCCGGGTGATCTAGTTACAGCTCCTTCTCTCGAGCGGTGGGAGACCGTGCTGGCTAGCTCTAACCCCAGAGCGCAAGTTTTGGCGGTGGAGTGGGCTGACAAAGTCGTCGAGGGCTGCGTACTCTCGACCACTTAACGCGACCTCTTGCCAAGCTCTTTCCGGCGAATAAAATATTTTACAATCAATTTTCTATGGGTGTAGCAAACAGATGGTGGGAGCGAGGAATCATTTTATGCCTCATTTTGTGCAGCGAAGAGGAAGAGGAGTTGGCGATGATAACCACCATTTTAGCGTTCCTATAGTGTTCCTATATATTCTCCCGCAGAGAGCAGAGTTGCGCGACTGTTCTCACGTGATCACGTGATCCCAGAAGAGGGCAAATACGGGCTGGTTGGTACATGTTTTACGAATTGGAAAAACAGCGCAATCAAAGACGAGACACAAGAGAAGGACAAAACAGGCTGCTGTTTTGTCCTTCTCTTGTGTCTCGTCTTTGATTGCGCTGTTTTTCCAATTCGTAAAACGTGATCCCGCTGACGTCAATTGTTCCAATTCATGTCGGTTCATATCAAACGTATGAGCCGGAGGGGAGGCAGCTGCTCCCACCCTGAGCGCACTCTACATTGCTGTCCTACTGAGGGAGTATTGTATAGCCACCATCGAGAGGAGGAGGAGTGCCTCCATATTGCCTTCTCGTGTGGTTCCTTCTACACAAGAAGGCGGCTTCCCCGCAAAGCTTGGAACATGAAGGCGGACCATCGCCCAACTATGCTCCCTGCGGGAGCATATACAAGAACACTAACTTCCAGGGAAACCGCGCATTGTTGCTTTTGAGGGAAGACCAAGACTTGAGATTATGATTTTGTTTATGCTGACTATGTTATATAAGGTTTTATTACGATATCCTGCAGAAAGGTTAAGAAATGCTTTGTACAGTTCGAACGAAAGTGCCATAAGCGGACCAAAAACACTAACTCGCGTCTTCCTGAGTGTCATGAAAAGAAAATTTTGGAAAATATACTTCTTCTAACTGGGAACTGGGATGGATGAATATATGTTCAAAATATGTATTAGTGAACATTAAGTACCGTCTTTGTCAAAAGTAACCAGGCTGCATGGTTTGCTTCTAGCTGGCATAGTGAAGCCCTTGTGGCTGTCCTAAAGATCAAAAGGTGTGTGAAGGTAAGAAGACCTCAGTACTTACCTTTAACGACTATTTCAGCTTGAGGGAAGCTGTAAGGGCTCCATTGTACAAGCTAGAAGCAAACCATGCAGCCTGGTTACTTTTGACAAAGTCTGTACATCTTTGTGATTCCAGTACACGTGTATTTCTTGATTACGTATTATTTTGCACTAGACGAGCCTAGAAGCTATATTTTTAACCCTACAATTGGATTCACTAAGTGTATTTTCTCGTTTGTATTCTATAGTGTTTACTTTTGTTCCTCTTTGTTGTATCTTTATTCTGTTTATTTCCATCACCCGATATGTCGAAGCCACTGCTATTTAAGGTTTTTCCGGGCCCAGTCAAGCTGCAAAAGCAGCTTTTTGCCTGGAAATCCTTCCCGTTGTTCTGGAGAAAATAAATTCAATTCAATTCAATCATTACAGCAGCAGTCTTGCTCGGCCATCGAAAGGGCTTCCTCTCGAAAGGTAGCACGATTGATGGAGCGTTTCTATCGCTCATCGCGCAGCCGGTTCAGGCTTCCAAGCGTCGATCTTAGGTCGTAAATCGCACAAGGCTCAGACATGCAAAGAACGAGAGTGCTGTATGGTTTACGCAAGAGGGAAGGCAGACTTGGCTTCCTAACGCAAATCGCGAAGAAAAAAGCTGTTTAATTCAAGAAGCGATCAACAGTAGTGGAAGTTACGTTAACAAATACGCAGATTTGGCGCTAAACAGCGTTTACTAAGAATCCTCAGTCCGGGAACCAAAGCTATCTCCCCATAGCCTCGCTCAGATGTTTGTACCTCACCGGAGAAATTGTAGGCACCATCAAGGAAGACGATGGAGGCTACGATTTCTTCCCACTTGAAACTTACCTGATGCGGGAGCGCTGGCGATCATGAAGGCCAGCGTCCCAGGCTGAGGCCTCCATTGCACTCTGGAGGCTGAAGCCTGCCTCTAGCCCCAAATGCGGGATAGATGGAGCATCGAATTTTTGGTAGTGGGGGTACGAACGGCGTCCGCGCCACCCCCTCGTGTCTAACAAAGAAAAAGGCCCAGCAGTGCCAACGTTATTACGGGAGGATAGAGATTCGTGAGTTTACGTGTCCACTTGCAGAACTAATACCCCTGTCAAGGCTACAAGGTGCTAAGCGGGAGAGCAGAGTACGCTCTTTGGAAAAAAAGACAAAGAAAATGAGCAAAATGTTTAGAGTGTCCACCGAAAAAGAAAAAAGCATTTTTAAAAATTTATTGTTCGAGGTGAGAGCGCAACTAAAACGACCTTAAACAGTTTTCAACAATAAAAAAATTTAAATGGAAGAAAGAGTCAGGACGAGCCAAGGCTATCCAGAATTTTGACAGCATACAAGATGGCGGCGCGCTGCAGAGTTGCTTCTGATACTTCTGATCTTGTTCACTTGTTATCTTGCTTCGTGGGTAGGTCTAACGAAGAAATATTTTTTTAAAAAACAGTGTTACAGCAAGTAAAATAGAAATCTGCGCACTTTTTTATGCACTACGCATTCGTGCCTTCGAAGTCGCTGCTGGCGAGGCTACGCACTCAGCCTTCAAAGTGTGTCCTGTGAACGCACTCCGATATGAGTGCGCACTTTTGCGAGTGCACTTATGTTACGCCGTTTAGTTGCGCTAGAGCGCACTTTTAGCACGTGACACTCTACGTATGTGCACTTTATTTTGTGCGCTTGACAGGGGTATCAGTTGAGTTCGGCGTATCCGGAGTAGAGGGTCCGAAGTTTCCATTCCGTCTTTTCCTGTGTGTAATGGTCAGTGTGTTTTCAATGAGGACTGGTCGCCATTGGGAATTCTCTACAGCCATGCAAGAAATTTATAACTGAGTGTCCTACGGTAACTATGTCACGGCAAAGTTAGAGTAGAGGTTGCATGAAGCATACAGAATGGGGCAATATAAAACAGCTCCTTTTACATTTGCTGTCGTTTCGGCTGTTCAAAAAGCCTTGGGGGGGGGGGGGGGGGGGGGGGCGCCGGTCATATAATTTCCCAAACGGCTACGAAAACTGTCATCACAGTGGATGTGACAACTATAAGTTTCGGTGTACCTTGATATTGCGTCCGTGTCGCCGCCTGCAGACACCTTCGGGGAAACATGTAACCTCTGCAGCTATAGATGATCTGAAGAGATCTCTTTTGGTGTGCATACATACGCGTAAGAGTCTGCAAGCAGAGCCACCAAAGAAAAGCACAAAACTCGGAATAAAGGCACCAACAGCTTGCTAACAAATAATATGGTTTCAAGTGTACCAGTGAAATTTTGTATCCCTAACGTAGTCTCAATCTAGCCGAAACATGACACCCACCTGTCGGCTGCTGAAACCAAAGTATACAATATTTAAAACATTAATTACAAACATTTTGCTGAACACAGACGAATTCCGCGCTGATCGATGTTTACTAACGTCATCGCACCATTGAAAAGAAAGAAAGAACCGCAACAATCCGCATCTTTAAGTGTGATATTTCTAACGCACATTCTCACGTTCCCTGTCTTTCTCTTTGACTACCACACACTGCTCAGCTTCTTGAGAACTTCTGGCCTGCATGATAGGCTGTGACTTTAACGAACGCTGACTTTTCATAGTGACTTCAATTTTCTTCTACTGTCTTTTGTCTTTCATTTTTTTTATCACGTCTCCCCTTTACCCTCTGTAACGCAGCAAACCGATTATTCTTCCTATTAACCTCCCTGCCTTTCCTCTTATTCCTCCTCCTCCTCCTTTACTACCGATCACGTGGCAGGAAATGGTTGCTATTTAAATTCACGCCGAAGAGATGGCGCCCCAGTATGTTTGCAACAAAGAACGCCTGATTTGCTGGTGGTGGTTTATAAGCACTGGTTCGTGTATCTGGTTAAATAACTTGTTCGCATCTTGCCAGACGTTTGTTTGATTTTTGGTTTCCATTCGTTAACGTGCCGTATGGCATACATAAGGGCTTCTGACTGTAGCCACGTTTGGCGACCAGACGGTTAGTTTCATATTCAGTAGTCGAATAGGCGAAACACCCACTCCTGACGAAACTTTCTTGCGGTTTCGGCTTCCCCACAGGAGCTAAAACGTCAAGAGGCTTTGAGTTATTGCGCTCTTGAAAAGAGTGCATGTTCCTTCATACAATGTCAGCGACTCAAAACCCGGAGCGATTCAAATGCTGAAGAAAGAAGTTAGAGCGAACGGATGAATGAATTAATGAATTCCGGAAGATGGTGGAGTGGAGAAAGAAAGAGAATTTCGGAGTTAGTTAGAGATATTGTTTACTTATTTTTGTATGAAGCGCAATGCAACGCAGGGGCGTAGCCCAGGGGGAGGGTTCCGGTGTCAGAATAACCCCGAAATTTTCTGAGCACTGCATCTTCCCTCTACACCCCTCCTTTCGGTCTTTTTTGAGCCCAAGCTATTTACACACCACATCGATGTAGTAAAATGTAATAACGAAAATAAGAAGAGTGTCGGTTTATTCTCGAAAAGATTGATGTACGTTGTCGCGACTCTACACTAGAAAGTGGAAGTAATGGCAGAAAAGGGTCCCTCTTCTTCGCCATCGCACGACGTATGGTAGTACTCCTTTTAATTGTAGGCACAGTTCACCAGATTAAACATCACTTTTCAAGTCAGCCTACTTTTTTATCCTTTGCATTATCCTCAAAAGATCATAAAAACTATCTCGAAAATAACAAAGTGCTGTTTTTTTTTTAAAAGCGCCTCTGCGGCCGGGCGTAGGTTCACATGCATGGGTTAGAAGTTTCGACAAATGCCATTCGTTAGCAGTTGCTGACTTTGTTGTGGAGCAGACGCCTTTTGTTCGTTTCGTCTTTTTTCTCGTATTATTCTTTCATTACCCACGGTTTCATAGAAATGTATAACGTTACCTTCCCTCTCTGCTTTTTATTTCGCTGTATAATTAGATTACCATATGCATACTTTACTCGCTACCACCTTCCCTTATGTAATGCCCAACCCAGGGCCCTTAAAAGACAATAAATGATGATGATGATGATGATGTTTTGCATAGTATGTGCAAAAATTATAAATAGCCGCGATATTTCGTACGATTTTTGTTTTGAAATAAAATAAATGTTCTTTACGAATCAAGTACTCGGAGCCCTGCGTGCAAAAATTGTAAATAGCCGCGATATTTCGTAGGATTTTTGTTTTGAAATAAAATAAATGTTCTTTACGAATCAAGTACTCGGAGCCCTGCGTGCAAAAATTATAAATAGCCGCGATATTTCGCACGATTTTTGTTTTGAAATAAAATAAATGTTCTTTACGAATCAAGTACTCGGAGCCCTGCGTGCAAAAATTGTAAATAGCCGCGATATTTCGTAGGATTTTTGTTTTGAAATAAAATAAATGTTCTTTATGAATCAAGTCCTCGGAGCCCTGCGTGCACTCATATTTATGTGTAGATATTACAGCGAACGAAAAAACTAACCCTTCAGCTTTAATAAATCAGAAAAAAAAATATTATGGTGTTGCATGGGAGTAGGCTCTCGTTGAATTTCTTTTCACCGGCGGCGTATAGCACCCCCCGAAAAATATTTGTGGGTACGCCATGGAAGAAGAAGAAGAGGAACACCTTGAAGCGGCAGCCATGTACTGGAGCCCGGAGCCGAGAAACAAAGGCCCCGGTCAGAGTGGTACCCAGGGCCGGGCGCCACCGCGCTTCGTTGTCCGCCCCAGCACGCCGACGTCCATGCGTTCGCCGCTCCAGAGCCCCCCGGTGGAACCGCAACTTCCTCCCGTGCTGTTCGCCCTTCCGCCGAAGCCTGAGACGCCGGCCGAGGAGAAGTCGCCCAAGAGGCGCAGGAAAAAGAAGAAACACAGGAAGAAAAAGTCCAGTGAAGACGACTTGCCCGACTTTTTAGACAAGGCTGCAAAGGTGAGTGCTTTGCTACCAGTGCGGGTTCCTAGCCCACTAAAGTACCGCCCATCTCAAAGGGAAACTGCATAGGTTTTAGAAATCAACGAGCTTAAGAGGGCCGAATGTGTGAAACATGCACGTAAAGCATGCGAAGTCTTTTTGGGCTAGCACTTGAAATAGTGAAGTAGTTGCGGATTAAAATCAGGACGCCCCTCAAGCTTCTCCGCAGCGCACAACGCCAAGTGGAGGGCGCATGATGACGTCAACGAAGGCATCGGTACATTTCCTACGCACAAATGCCTGCTTTGAGGGGGAAAAACCAACGACATCGAAGGCGAACCCTGCTGAGAGTTGTTTGACGGCGTCTAACGAGTCAGGGCAGGGTGTGGCTTTGAAATCATACCTTCGAGACGTCACGCTGAATTTCTCTGCACTCCTCTGGTGCAATGAGGAGGAGCGCAAATTTCAATCGTCGATTACGTCACTATTTTAAATGCTAGTGCAAAAACACTTGGTATGCTTTACCTACAGCCTGTATAGGTTTCAATCCTTGAATATCGCGAAATTATCTTTAAAATGCTGCAGTTGCCCCGTTTATGCACCTTTCTGCTGGATATCCCAGGCGCTACAGGTCACTGAAGGATACAAATCGCAGCTCTTCATCGATCCAGAGCTTTAGTGTTTCAGGGGTCCTACGGCTCCTCCGTTACACGTTTCAGCTGAAAGTTCTGGGACCTTTGAACTTTTGAAAAAAGACAGTGCAAGGGTGGTTGTCGGGCTTGTCCCGTGGAAAAAGCTACCGAGGTCACTGCGACCTAAAAATGAACAGGCTGGTGGCGTCTGAGGTTAATGTCTGAGGTTAAAACGCCAGCTGCCAAATGGTAGGATTATCTGATTTTTAACTCTTCGGTCCTACAGCCTTAGCTTACACCGCTTACCCCGGAGGAGGACGGAAAATGCTCTTCTTTGAGTAAAGCTACTTAGCGACGTTTTTTCTTACCTTCTTTTTAATACGTGCAGAGCTAGTGCTGTTCTTTGGTAACTTCTGAAACAGCTTAGCCCAATTGCTGCTGAAGAATGTTATTTTTGGCTCAAAGAATGTGCGCCAAGCTTTAAACTTATCTTGGTTTTGATTCGTGTTCATGATTTATAGACCTGAACTATTGTGTTTAACTGGCTGTACTAGATTATTTCTGCATATCCTTTACTGTTTGGCTTTCTTTTTGTATTCCACTGACGTCTTTCAGAATCGCTTGACTTTCTTTACTAATGCTTTAGGTATAGAAAAGTTTATGCAAGACGAAATAGCGACTGCCATCACGCATGGCGCTGGAAGACGTAACGAATAGCAGTTCATTATTCAGAACCGCCTGAAATGATCGCGCTCAGATATCTGAAGGGACGTGATTGCCACAAACAGACAGTGATGCCATCTATCTAAGGCAACTCAGTGAGTGGTTATGAATGCTTTAAAGCTAGCCGCAAGATAGCAACTATTTCTATTCATGACAAAAAAGCAGAGCCAGCAAAAGTGGATGCACCTCATGCTTGTAACTCTACATATGCACTCGGAGTATGACGATCTATTCGGTGACAGCTGTGTATGCCCGTTTAATCATAGAAGCCGACTTCAACGATGCAGGCGAGGAGAGAGAGCCACGGAATCTACTTCGGAGCTGCAGCCGATGCCAGCAGGATTCCCAAAGAAAATATTTTTGATTCGGGCTTCTCTCAGCGACTGACCGCGCTACCCTCACCTTCGGTAGTCGAGCTTAAGAAGCAGGCAAGTATCACCAAAGCGTTTGTCGTACGCGCGATTGCAAGAGAAACGCGGATGTGGGAAACACATCTTCGGTACGAGGTCTGAAGTAGGCTGCGAAAGACTGTACATGCAATAAACAATGGCTGATGGACTCCTATTCCTTATAACTGCAGAGCGGTTATGTGCTGCCAATGTGCTCCGAAAGCCTTTAAAGAGACTGTGAATTTTATTGCCCTGTTTTTGTTAATTCCTTCATTGTTTTCAATTTGCACGTTCAAATTCAATATTTGTCACGACAGGATGTGTTGCATTTAGACACCGAATTCCTCTGCCGAAAGTTGCTTACTTGAACAGAAATCAATAAGCTAGGACCTGTAACCTTCGCTTTTTTGTTTAGATTCAGTGAATATTAGCGTATATAATCAGGCCTTTTTCCATTGCCGCAATTAGATTGTCATTCTTGGCTTGGTTCAGTTTGCTTGACATTTGGTAAGGATACTTCAATAAATTCTTTTGACCTTCTGTCCTTGATTCCATGGTAGGTCTGCCATTGACGTCAGAGCTGAAAGATAGCAAGCAAACCCACCAGCTGGCTTTTATGTCAACGGTGTCAGCGGGCAGAGTGGATGGGGAACAAACGAGGATTAATGACACCCTCGTCGAAATCAAGAGGAAGAAACGGGCAGCAGTAAGTTAGTTGGGCGGATGAGATTAAGAAGTTTGCGGGGATACGGTGGCCGCAAATGGCAAAAGAGAGCGCTAATTGAAGAGACCTGGGAGAGGTCTTTGCCCTGCGTTGGCCGTAGTCAGTCTAATGATGACGATTTCATTGGTGGAGCCCATCATTGGCGCAGTGGCAAAAGAATGGACCGGGAGAAGAATGTATACTACATGTGGACTAAATAGACATGCGGACATGCGGACTAAATGCGCATGACCTCTTGAACTTTCAGTATGTAAATCTCAATAAACCCCAGCCCAGATAGATCCGGAACACTCTATTACGCCGCCTTCGACACGTGCGCAATTTTATGACCCAGCACTTGTACCCTCTTCCTAATTCGGTTTTAATTTTTATACGTATGTGCGAATATTTGATTCACATGATTCCTGTTTACAACTTGGTACTTCTATTTGCTGCCACAAAAATTCCAGGCCAGATCGAAACCATCCCCTACGTTAACAAGCCCAGCGGACCCGACGAAGTTGCCATTGTCTTCCCCAACACCGCTTGGCTTGGTGTCGCCATCTACAGCCATGGAGAACAAGCTAGCTACGACGTCTTCCCCTGGAGATGGCGCTAGCATCGGACAAACGGAAGCGGTCGCCGACAAAACCTTGGAAACAACCCGCGAGCTGAGCCAAGGTCAAGGCTTAGGCGCCGTGCTGGCCACTGGTCACAAGAAGAGCGCCGATCATTCAACGGGTTCCACTCGTTCCACAGCCATCAACACAAAAACCAACACCGCGGTCGAGAGGGCCATGATGCGCGCCAGTGGGGAGTCTGCGCCGTACATCATCGCCGCCATTGCCATCATAGCTGCTGTGATACTGTTGTTGGCGATTCTCCCGAACAAGCTTGCCAGGAAGCCATTGCCCCACTCTTCGAAGAACAACACTTCCCATCCGCGGACAAAAGCATACACGCCGGTGCTTTTAGTGGACAGACCACCAACTCCTGCTGTTTCGATGATCCCCCCGAGGCAGGGTGTCGCTGCAACGCAGCGGAAACTATTTTCAAACGTATGATTTTTTTGACGGTGTAAATCGATGTGAAAATCAGCCTGTATATGCCCTAAGGATTCACTCATGGATCCCGCACAGTCTTGCAGTTAGTGTCCGGCAAGGTTCATAGTAGTCAAGCAGACGGTTTGCTTCTTTTCTTTTTGTTAACTAAACGCGCGCCATAGTCCTCGCTCCTTGCACGCATATGCAATTGCTTACGTTCCATTGAACATCCTTTACTCTTAAAAATAAACTTGTAACTCGTGTCTATTCATTCAGTCCAGTAAGTTCATTTGAAATGACTACATAGCTCCAGATATCTTGTGGCTCTGTTGAAGGACGAGGCATGTCCTTCTTTTTTTGCACACAAAAACGATTTATTAAAATTGCCGCCCCATTAAAGATGGCGCCCGGTCATCTTCGGCAAGCACAGTGGCTACAGCAGACACTCACCGTAGGGTGCCACGCGGAATGCCACGCGGTCTGAAAAAGGCAATGGTCAGATGCAGCGTTTTAAAGAGGTATAGACATCTAATTTCGTTGTTTCTTCACTACAATGATGCGGAAGTCACCACTACGCATGAATCACCATGTGGTATTCATCTACGAGCGCTAAATAATTTATAATCGAATTTTTCTGCCGTGCGGTTTCGGTTTCTGTTTCAACATCCTAATGATAGCTGTGACGTCAAAGAGTGGTTTAATGTCACGTGAGGCATCTAAAAACTTCGATATAATCGCTGCTTCATCGTTTTAGATTACTGCAGTGCTGAAGCCAGCCTTCCTCAAGAGCCGGAATGAGAACGAAGGTAGAAGCAGCGATTATGTTGCAGTTTTTCATGGAGGAAGGAAAGAACTAAGGAGAGGCCCTGACGTCACGTTTTGTGAAGCCGCCCGGCAACCGGAAGTTGGATCGGCTCTCCTCACTATCTTCTTTTTCCACCGAGCTACGGGGCGGGGATCGCGCGCGGCTCGCAAGAATAAAGAAAACCGCGCCGCTCGCCACTACACTCCTCCACCTCCCTCCCCGCAAACACGCAACTAGACACAGACCGGCGCACAGGTGCGGTGAACCTTTTCCGACGCCAGGCGAAGAAAGACGACATTGCGCGCCGCTTATAGCTCAGCTCACCATCCTCCTCGGGCTACCGTACACCCGCCGTGTGGCCTTCGACACGCAGCTCAGCATCGCCGAGAGCGGCTTCATGTTTCTGCGCTGTTTGGTGAGGTGCGAAAGTTCGCTGATCAAAACAATCAACGCTTCTTGGCGTGTCGATGCGCGGTTCCGGAGTGCCACCTTTTCGCGAGATTCATTTCAATGAATCGATCGCTCCGCGTAACGACACCAAGTTTGACGAACAAAATATCAAATGAGCGGTTATTTGCTACATTTAAAAGCAATCTTGGATGCGTGCGTAACCTCACGACGCCAGGCATGTAGACTTTAACACGCAAGGCCGAACACACCGTGCCGAAAGCCCGTCCACCGCCACCGAGAAACACTCGGGCCACTAGCAACAACGACGCTAACGACGCCGTACGCCGCTGCTAGTGGCCCGAGTTTTCTTAGCAACAACGACAACGTTGCTAGAGGAAAAACACAGCGCACTCTTAAGACACGGACAAAGAAAGGCAAGACGATACAGCGCTGACTTCAACTGATTATTTTATTGTGGAACAACATATATATATACGTTGGAAAAGTGGGCGGGAAGACATGAGTAACATCTGCTGTGTTTGCACGCGACCGAAAGATAACAAACTGCAATTGAAAATAACATGAGGGCAAGAGTGACCCTTGGAGGGAACAAAAAATGAAAACTAGACAAGATAAAGAGACAAGTGGAGGGGCGATTAAACGGATCACGCTTAAAAGGATGACGCTTAGAAGGATGACGCAAGCAGGCAGTACAAGAGACAAAGAACACTAGGAGATGACAAGGGAACAAAATGCACTAAAAGGCCAAAAAGACCATTAAAAAATTTTTTAAAACCGATAAAAGAACCAAAAGGGACGTTAAAAGCAGAAGACAGATAACAACCTTGTCCAAAAGGTAAAAGAGGCTAAAAGACGAATTTCGGAATCCTACAGATTAAAATTGCTCTATGCCTGGCTCAAATAATCTAACTCACGTTTCGTTAGCGCTATCGAGGGTGTGCTAACACAATCTTCACCTAGCTTTAGAATGTGGGCGGCTTCTATAATTTCGCGTGTGGATTGATGCGCGTTTCTCGCGATGACCGAGCAGTCATGAAGGAAAGGCTCGCAGGAACCGGAGGGACACTTTAAACAGTGAACACCCAAGTTTTTCTTGACGGTGTTAGAGACAGTATTTGAGTGCTCCATAAGACGCTCATTGAGGCAACGTCCGGTTTGCCCCACGTAGGCCTTGCCGCAGCTCAAGGCTATCTTGTAAACTACACCAACCTCGCAAGGAACGAAGGGTGCACGGTGCCTAACAAGGCAGGCTGGCTCTCTCACAGCCGGGGCATTCACTCTGCGACAGAGCTTGGATAGCTTGTCGGGCGCCGAGAACACTACTCGGACACCTGCCTTTTGTCCAATTCTTTTGAGCCTGTGAGAGAGACCATGCAGGTACGGCACCACAGCGACCGTTGCTAGAGGCCCGACTTTTTAAGCCTAAATTTTGACGTCACTTCCGCCATATTCTTGCCAATGCATTGGGAATAACAAGGGCCTCTCCTTAGTTTTCCTTCCTCCATGCAGTTTTTGATGCCTCTCATGCCATAAAACCTCTCTTTGGCGTCACAGTCATCATTAGGCTGTTGAAACCGAAACAGCACGAGGAAGAAATTTGATTATAAATTATTTAGCGGTCGTAGAAGATTACTACATGTTAATGCATGTATAATAATGCCTGACACATCGCAATAAACAAGAAAACACGCACCCAAAAGTTAGGTGCCTATACTCCTTTCAGATTTCTATGCCGAGTGTCTGGTTCAGCTTAATCTCTCGGCCCAAGGCGTGCCAGTGAGTTTCACGAAAAAAAAATGACGTAAATAACTAAACATTGTTCAGGCTGGGTCAAACTAGGACTGTTATTTTTGTAAACAGGTTGAAAAAATGTGATGCTTCGGAGTGTTTGCAGGACTTGGTTTATAGTCCAGTTTATAAAACATCGAAAAAAAAAAAGACGACAGAATAGAGGGACTAAAGAAGCACTGTTTTCGTCGAAACTGGAACACTTCCCTGCGGCACAGGTGTTGCCATAGCAAGTAAACAAGGTCCCCGTTATCCATTTCTTTTATTTTAACTGAATAACTTAGGTTTAGAGCGCTTATGTAAAGTTAAAAAGATTGCTGTGTTCAAACGTGCAAAACGCAAGCGGGGGAATAAAAACAACGCAGCTGAGCAGCTGTGCGCAGACAATAGGCAAATAGTTCAGGAAGTTAAACATGCATCTGGCTCAATTTTTCGGCCCCGGTCAAAGCTATACCATATTGTAGGGGGAACACACGTGTCGAAATAGATTTTCTGTACTGTCGATACATCACTCAGACGGAAGTGCACAAATTTCTGAGATAAATGTCTAAATCATTCAGCGGAAAAGGATCCCTCAATTCATTCTGCCTGATGTGGTAATGTTATCTTTCCATTTGATATTTATTCATTCTTTAAGCGCTGCATACTACATATGGAACTGACAGAGGGGACAGAGACCAAATAGATAAGAAACAATCAACAAGCATGTGCAAAATAAACAAAGGAAAAAAACTACAGGGAAGTGGATCAAAAAAAGAAAATGAACAAATAAAAAGCTGCCATTCTAGTGTAACTGCTGCATTAGATAGCAGAAAAATATTCCAGGGTGAAGTATTCCATTAGGCTGCAGTTCTAGGGGGGAAAAAAACTAGGCTTAAAATACAGTTTATTTCCGCGTGTAATCGAACATTGCAATTGTTTACCCGGTTCTACTCGCTCTCTTCCTTTAGAGCTGTTTTTAGCGGCTATTGAATAGGTTTTCCGTTTTTCTTGCATTTCACTCATACTGTTTCGGATGTTTGCCATTGTTGTGCTCCATGTTTTCTACACTGCTGTTCACACCCACCACTGCAAAAGCCGAATAGGGCTGCAGTATGTATAAATAAATAAATAAATAAATAAATAAATTTGCACGGGTGAAGTTTTCGCTAATGAATGCTCCTGCGTTTGCGTTTGCCTGGTCCTTCTCGTATAGTGAGTTTTTCTAAATTTTGGAAAATTTGTTTTTATTTCTCCCGTCAGACGCTGAGGCACTGACTGCACTGACATCGAGGAGGTGGCTGACACCTTCCACATGGTTTGGACGTGCCAAACAAACCAATTATCGCCCCCCCCCCCCCCCCCCCCCCCCCCCCCCCCCGACCTGAGAGGCGGTCCTGCTCAGCTATCAAGACCTGAAGACCCAAAAGGACTTGGTTCAAAGGACGCGGGCAGCGTTGCTTTGACAATGTGGCCCCGGAATAGGGGCTCCACCTAGTATTGTGAGGGGAAAGGGCCAATAGGGCGTACCCCAATCACCTCTCTCTAATAATGTAGAGGTTAATTGATAAATGTTTTTCACCGCCACCACTTGACGGGACTGTAGAATTTATTTTGCGACTGACTTATTTTGTCGGAGGAAATATGCTTTAACTGGGTAGATCATGTACTTGCCTCTTTATTTTGCTTCTAAAGCCTCTTAATTTTGAGCCTAGTATCAATAATCTCCATATATCTATGCATGAGTTCAGTGTTTCGCTTGCCAACCTGTTTCGAAGGTACGAACCTAATCACCTAGACCTCAACTGCGTCGCGAAACCTGCTCCACAAAACTTCAACATTTTTGTCTAATGCGCCAAGAGAGGACAGTCTAAATGATCACCTATTCAGGCATAATTGGCCCGATAAGTGTCTTTGATAACAGCGACAACTTCGGGCAATTTAGCTCCTTTAGTAGGCACCATAATAGAAAAAAAATCTAAATTACGATCACATACACCTCATTAATACAAAGTCTAGAATAGGCCAGACTCAACACAGTGAGTTCCAAGTTAATATAATATACAAAAGCATGTCGTTCGGCGAAGAGCTTCCTTAACTGAGATGAATCCACTCTATAAAAAGCAAATTAAAATTACCATTTAATATAACGTTCCTACCTCGCAGCCTGAAGAGACTCTCGATGGTCTGCACTTGGCGGGCGATATACCACACAGAGAAACAATTTAAATTATAAATATGCAACTTTCAGGCATACACTTTCCCTTTTGATGGTTTGATATCGAGACAGATTGAGTCCTCCACAAGCATTGCCACTACCCCACCTCAAGAACCCCGACCACGATTTAAAGTAGATATCCAGAGGGCGCAACTTCGGTGCCTTGTTAAGCTTAATTTATTGGTTTGGTTTGTTGCGGTTTAACGTCCCAAAGCAACTCAGGCTATGAGGGATGCCGTAGTGAAGGGCTCCGGAAATTTCGACCAACTGGGGTTCTCTAACGTGCACTGACATCGCACAGCACACGGGTCTTGTTAAGGATCCAGCAGCCACGTTTCACTAGTGACGCGAAAATTCGGATCGTAGAAGAGAAGAAGGTCCTAAAACGCATCTGTTCTATTTATAAAGTTAGAGAGAAAATCTGGAGCAAAATAGACGAAGGAACAAAACGAATAAGAAACAAATAGAGCACACAATTTCGAAAATTAACAAAAAAGTTAAAATTTGATGTATAATCCGCAGTCACGACTGTCTCTAGTCGTTCTGGATTTTCGCATAATCCAGGAAAACACATCAACATAGTCGTAAAACAGTTACAAAAGGGTTCAGTTTAATCGAGCGAGTTGTCGCACCACGGAGAGAGGCTTATTGTACGATCATTATTTTCTTCCTTCTCATCTCCATAGCTTGCTTATGATAGTCTTTATTTATTTTTAACAGACGCCGCGGTGGCTCAGTGTTTATGGAATAGAACTCGGTTGCTGACCCAAAAGACACGGGTTCGATCCCAGCCGCGGTGGTCGCATTTCAACGGAGGTGAAATGCTAGAGGCCCGTGTACTAGGCGGTCGAAATTTCCAGGGCCCTTCACTACGGCGTCCCTCAGTCGCTTTGGGACGTTAAACCCCCATAAACTTAAACCTATTTATTTTTAAAACCGCAAGCTCCAAAACAAAGCAGCATAGTGGCAGCATAGTGGCAGCTGTCATGCGAACCAAGAAATGAAGGAATGAAGTTGAAACAAGGAGATACTCATAGAAAAAGGAATAATTAATCGCTTTGCGAACCAAGAAATGAAAGAAGGATTTAAAACAATGAGATACTCATAGAGAAAGGAATAATTAATCGCTTTGCGAACCAAGAACTGAAAGAAGGATTTAAAACAATGAGATACTCATAGAGAAAGGAATAATTAATCGCTTTGCGAACCAAGAAATGAAAGAAGGATTTAAAACAATGAGATACTCATAGAGAAAGGAATAATTAATCGCTTTGCGAACCAAGAAATGAAAGAAGGATTTAAAACAATGAGATACTCATAGAGAAAGGAATAATTAATCGCTTTGCTAACCAAGAACTGAAAGAAGGATTTAAAACAATGAGATACTCATAGAGAAAGGAATAATTAATCGCTTTGCGAACCAAGAAATGAAAGACGGATTTAAAACAAGGAGATACTCATAGAGAAAAGAATAATTAATCGCTTTGCGAACCAAGAAATGAAAGAAGGATTTAAAACAATGAGATACTCATAGAGAAAGGAATAATTAATCGCTTTGCGAACCAAGAACTGAAAGAAGGATTTAAAACAATGAGATACTCATAGAGAAAGGAATAATTAATCGCTTTGCGAACCAAGAAATGAAAGAAGGATTTAAAACAATGAGATACTCATAGAGAAAGGAATAATTAATCGCTTTTGCGAACCAAGAACTGAAAGAAGGATTTAAAACAATGAGATACTCATAGAGAAAGGAATAATTAATCGCTTTGCGAACCAAGAATTAAAGAAGGATTTAAAACAATGAGATACTCATAGAGAAAGGAATAATTAATCGCTTCGCGAACCAAGAACTGAAAGAAGATTTAAAACAATGAGATACTCATAGAGAAAGGAATAATTAATCGCTTTGCGAACCAAGAAATGAAAGAAGGATTTAAAACAATGAGATACTCATAGAGAAAGGAATAATTAATCGCTTTGCTAACCAAGAACTGAAAGAAGGATTTAAAACAATGAGATACTCATAGAGAAAGGAATAATTAATCGCTTTGCGAACCAAGAAATGAAAGAAGGATTTAAAACAATGAGATACTCATAGAGAAAGGAATAATTAATCGCTTTGCGAACCAAGAACTGAAAGAAGGATTTAAAACAATGAGATACTCATAGAGAAAGGAATAATTAATCGCTTTGCGAACCAAGAAATGAAAGAAGGATTTAAAACAATGAGATACTCATAGAGAAAGGAATAATTAATCGCTTTGCGAACCAAGAAATGAAAGAAGGATTTAAAACAATGAGATACTCATAGAGAAAGGAATAATTAATCGCTTTGCTAACCAAGAACTGAAAGAAGGATTTAAAACAATGAGATACTCATAGAGAAAGGAATAATTAATCGCTTTGCGAACCAAGAAATGAAAGAAGGATTTAAAACAATGAGATACTCATAGAGAAAGGAATAATTAATCGCTTTGCGAACCAAGAAATGAAAGAAGGATTTAAAACAATGAGATACTCATAGAGAAAGGAATAATTAATCGCTTTGCGAACCAAGAACTGAAAGAAGGATTTAAAACAATGAGATACTCATAGAGAAAGGAATAATTAATCGCTTTGCGAACCAGGAAATGAAAGAAGGATTTAAAACAATGAGATACTCATAGAGAAAGGAATAATTAATCGCTTTGCGAACCAAGAACTGAAAGAAGGATTTAAAACAATGAGATACTCATAGAGAAATGAATAATTAATCGCTTTGCGAACCAAGAAATGAAAGAAGGATTTAAAACAATGAGATACTCATAGAGAAAGGAATAATTAATCGCTTTGCGAACCAAGAACTGAAAGAAGGATTTAAAACAATGAGATACTCATAGAGAAAGGAATAATTAATCGCTTTGCGAACCAAGAACTGAAAGAAGGATTTAAAACAATGAGATACTCATAGAGAAAGGAATAATTAATCGCTTTGCGAACCAAGAACTGAAAGAAGGATTTAAAACAATGAGATACTCATAGAGAAAGGAATAATTAATCGCTTTGCGAACCAAGAAATGAAAGAAGGATTTAAAAGAATGAGATACTCATAGAGAAAGGAAAAATTAATCGCATTGCGAACCAAGGAATGAAAGAAGTATTTAAAACAATGAGATACTCAAAGAGAAAGGAATAATTAATCGCTTTCCGAAACAAAAAATGAAAGAAGGATTTAAAACAATGAGATACTCATAGAGAAAGGAATAATTAATCGCTTTTGCGAACCAAGAACTGAAAGAAGGATTTAAAACAATGAGATACTCATAGAGAAAGGAATAATTAATCGCTTTGCGAACCAAGAATTAAAGAAGGATTTAAAACAATGAGATACTCATAGAGAAAGGAATAATTAATCGCTTCGCGAACCAAGAACTGAAAGAAGATTTAAAACAATGAGATACTCATAGAGAAAGGAATAATTAATCGCTTTGCGAACCAAGAAATGAAAGAAGGATTTAAAACAATGAGATACTCATAGAGAAAGGAATAATTAATCGCTTTGCTAACCAAGAACTGAAAGAAGGATTTAAAACAATGAGATACTCATAGAGAAAGGAATAATTAATCGCTTTGCGAACCAAGAAATGAAAGAAGGATTTAAAACAATGAGATACTCATAGAGAAAGGAATAATTAATCGCTTTGCGAACCAAGAACTGAAAGAAGGATTTAAAACAATGAGATACTCATAGAGAAAGGAATAATTAATCGCTTTGCGAACCAAGAAATGAAAGAAGGATTTAAAACAATGAGATACTCATAGAGAAAGGAATAATTAATCGCTTTGCGAACCAAGAAATGAAAGAAGGATTTAAAACAATGAGATACTCATAGAGAAAGGAATAATTAATCGCTTTGCTAACCAAGAACTGAAAGAAGGATTTAAAACAATGAGATACTCATAGAGAAAGGAATAATTAATCGCTTTGCGAACCAAGAAATGAAAGAAGGATTTAAAACAATGAGATACTCATAGAGAAAGGAATAATTAATCGCTTTGCGAACCAAGAAATGAAAGAAGGATTTAAAACAATGAGATACTCATAGAGAAAGGAATAATTAATCGCTTTGCGAACCAAGAACTGAAAGAAGGATTTAAAACAATGAGATACTCATAGAGAAAGGAATAATTAATCGCTTTGCGAACCAAGAACTGAAAGAAGGATTTAAAACAATGAGATACTCATAGAGAAAGGAATAATTAATCGCTTTGCGAACCAAGAACTGAAAGAAGGATTTAAAACAATGAGATACTCATAGAGAAAGGAATAATTAATCGCTTTGCGAACCAAGAACTGAAAGAAGGATTTAAAACAATGAGATACTCATAGAGAAAGGAATAATTAATCGCTTTGCGAACCAAGAAATGAAAGAAGGATTTAAAAGAATGAGATACTCATAGAGAAAGGAAAAATTAATCGCATTGCGAACCAAGGAATGAAAGAAGTATTTAAAACAATGAGATACTCAAAGAGAAAGGAATAATTAATCGCTTTCCGAAACAAAAAATGAAAGAAGGATTTAAAACAATGAGATACTCATAGAGAAAGGAATAATTAATCGCTTTGCGAACCAAGAAATGAAAGACGGATTTAAAACAAGGAGATACTCATAGAGAAAGGAATAATTAATCGCTCTGCGAGCCAAGAAATGAAAGAAGGATTTAAAACAATGAGATACTCAGAGAGAAAGGAATAATTAATCGCTTTGCAAACCAAGAAATGAAAGAAGGTTTTAAAACCAGGAAATACTCATAGAGAAAAAAATAATTAATTGCTTTGCGAACTAATAAATGAAACAAGGATTTAAAACAAGGAGATACTGATAGAGAAAGGAATAATTGATCGCTTTGCGAACCAAGAAATGAAAGAAGAATTTAAAACAATGAGATACTCATAGAGAAAGGAAAAATTAATTGATTTGCGAACCAAGAAATGAAAGAAGGAAGTTGAAACAACGAACTACACACACAGAAAGAAATAATGAATGAAGCGATTCCGGGCTCAAGAACAGTCATTCCTACGTTATCCAAGACGCGAGTGACCTAGCTGAATCTCTCTGCTCGCCATGGGGCAAACTTCTCGGGAAGAAGAAATAAAGAAAGAAATCGCGCAGAGGATGCTCACTCAGCCCGAGGACATCATCATTATCATCATCATCACTCAGCCCGGCAACATTGTTAGCACCGTCTCACCCGAGGCAAAGAAACGAGAACCTAACAAAGCCGGCATTTCAAAAGACTGCTTCCGCCGCTGGGCACTGCGCAGTGGACATCGAGATACCAGTCATGCTTGGCTAACCCCACGCCAAGGGCTTTCTCAAAGCCCGCCGGCACAATGCGTTGACGCTGTTATCGCTTCGCGCTACTTCCGTCAGGTGCGTCTCAGCAACTATGCAGCACGCACTCGGGCTTCGGACATCCTGATAGCCAGTGGTCTTCATCGCACGCTTCGCGTAACTGCGACCACCTCTTTATTCTTAGTGTTTGTTTTTTAGTTTTGTGTTCGCAGAGGGCCTTTTACACGGCTGTGCATACTTCTGCTACATTTCCTCTTGACATAACTTTCCTGTCAGCGGCATTTCGCCTAAATACGTTCGAGGGGGATTAACCATGAAACATGAGAATCCCCCTCATCCCTCCCCCCCTCCCCCCCCCCCTCAAAAAAAATATTCGAAATACCGCGCACTAAGTAAGCAACGACAAATAGCCAGTGTGCACTGATATCTACCAGAAAGGAAAAGTAAATACATGAGGCTGGCAGAGTATACAGTAAAGAGAGAAATAGCCCAAAAAAGATATCATCATCATCATCATCAGCCTGACTATGCTCACTGCAGGGCAAAGGCAACTCCCATGTCTCTCCAATTAGTCCTGTCCTTTGCCAGTTGTGGCCACCGTATCCCCGCCAACTTCTTAACCTCATCCACCCACCTAACTTTCTGCCGCCCCCTGCGACGTCTGCCTTCTCTTGGAATCCACTCCGTTACCCTTGAGGACCAGCGGTTATCTTGCCTTCGCATTACATGTCCTGCCCAAGCCCACTTCTTCCTCTTGATTTGCAACAGGTTGTCATTAATCCGCGTTGGTTCTCTAACCAACTCTGCGCGCTTGTGATCTCTTAACGTCACACCTATCATTTTTCTTTCCATAGCCTCCACTTTTCTGCCAGAAACGATATGAGCGAGACAGTACAACGGGAGAGGACAGTCTCCTTCTCTGTGTCGTCCATGCCTTTCTTATTTTATTTGCACAGTTACTTTTCTCGCGATGAGCGAGCCACACGCCCAATAATATGACATATAATGATTCTACAGCATACACACGATGAGAGAAAACGTCTACTTACACGATTTGCTTTTCAAAATTCGTGTTTTGGGTTGTGGTGTTTTTAAGTTGCTTAAATTGCCGTAATTACCATTCACGGCGCCAGGGTCCGGAAGGTGCTTGCATTTGTCATGGTAATAAATGAAGTGTGAAACAAAAAATGAAACCGTTTCTATGCGTATCTCAGGATTCCCCTGGTCTGAAGTAAGGTGTGCGGCATCGGACAGTTTATTTATTTATTTATTTATTTATTTATTTATTTATTTATTTATTTATTTATTTATTTATTTATTTATTTATTTATTTATTTATTTATTTATTTATTTATTTATTTATTTATTTATTTATTTATTTATTTATTTATTCAATAAACCCCTAAAGGCCCTCAGTCGAGGGTATTACATAGGGGGGAGCAAAGACACACAACACAAAATAATATTGAGCAAGCGCCAATGTGCTATACATAAGAACAGAAAGCACATGTAGAAAACAAAAGAAATAAACAAAAACCTGTAGTATACATTGTAATTTACACAAAAAAAAGAACAGATAGTGTTTTAGAGGCATAACAACCGCAGGAACAAAACAAAATAACAAAAAAGCTGAATGCAGCATGTGGTACAGTCAATTAGTGAAGCTAAACAGACATTTGGGTAAGAAGGTCCTGAAACTTATTAAGATCCCTTTCAGAAGCGATGTGTGATGGAAGATTATTCCAGTCGACTATAGTACGTGGTATGAAAGAGTTAGCAAACGAAGAAGTGTGGCATGATATGCGTTTAACTTTCAGCGGGTGGTCGCGCCCCATTTTGGCTTCTGCTATTTCTGTCCGGGCCACACACGTGTCTAGTCCACTCGAGCTTTTCCCTCAAAGTATCGAAAAACGCCACGAATAATATCCCCGTCTGGCGTTATTCCTCGTTGGAAGCCGCTCTTCGACGCTGCGCCTCCACATCTACGTTTTTCTGTGTCGACTTGCCAGACACGTGCACTTTTGGTATATTTCTTTGCCCCTCTTCGAGATTCCTGCCATATTTGAAGACATCGTTTACCTGAGCACCGCCGCCGTGGGCGCCTATTCTATTCTTCATTTGTGGGCTCCCGGCCCTTCAATTGATACCACAAACTGACCATACCTGCCTGAATCTGCACTCATGCGCTGACCACAATATTTATTAGAACCGATGCGAACTCAGACTCGGTTTCCTAGTCTTTAAGGCGGGCACTTTATTGCCTGTTTAGTTTTTTTTTTTATCTGCGTCTTTCCGTGCACTCGAGGACCACCTTGTGTTCCACGTACGGCAGTAGCAGACGCGTGGACGAGGCGATCATTTCCAAAAACCTGGATTTCTCACGCGCTCAGAAAATACTGGAAGCTTCTACCCGTGTTTTTTCTTTGCTTTTCTCTGCAAGAAGACCCCGCTTCTACTATACAGTGCTCCGTAAAGTTTGCCCCGTGTATATGAATAAAAGCGAAGGGTCGGTGATAGCACACGCCTGACTGCCGGCTTTGTTTCCAAAGTTTGAGCCGTTTAGCCTTTCCGCAGCCGCCGCTTTATTGCGTGCATGACATTTTATTTCTCTTATTCCTTTTTGTTCGGTCGAATAGTAGGCAGCAAAGCATATATGGAGTTTTGTGGGGACCAAACTCACGCGAAAGTCTCAGAACCGTTTCAACGCCTCCACTAAAAAAGAAAGAAATGCAAGCAGACCTATTCAACGACAAGGGGAAAAGGGTGGATCGTTTCATTGCAGGAGGAAGTTGTGCTATTCTGCTTGTCCAGACCTCGATGCTACACGTGCCAGGGGGCGGTGCTTCTTAAGAGCCTCCGAGATACGCGACGTTTGCTTTTGTTGAGAGCTGTATAGGTTAAGATTAGCTCGATCCCAGACCTCCTTTACTCAAGAACGGCTCGTAACGGCTGCGTTCTCGACAAATTTGGTTTTATTTGCGTCGAGGGACGACGCGAACGAACGCTTGAAACGCAAGACGTAAACACAATGTGTCCTGTGTGGGCCGGGAAGATCTCGTAAATGCACATTACGTGCTGACGCTGTCTAAAGCCCATCACACGTGTTGTTGGGCGGTCCCTTAAACACCGGCTTTTACAGAACGCTTAGACTAGCGCGCCTTGTGTATGTGGTTAGGAGGACTCTCTATATCTAAATCGCTGCCGGGTGCATTTGTTTCTGAATTGCGTTTTTTTTTCATTGCATTTTTTTCTAAAGTGCGTGCGAAAAAGAATTCTTTCTTTTTTTTCACGTCAAAAAGCTACTGAATCTAGCGAGAGAGTTAATAAAGAGAAAGCTATATGTGGTAACCATATTAAAGAATTCATGTTTTAAGTGCAGTTTACAGTCTAGTTTTCAGTGTAGAAAGCGCTTACTAAGAGAGTGAATTAAAGGAAAACGAGAATTTGGGTAAGGCAATCAAATAAATGAGTGAGTATAAAAACGAAATGGGAAGAAAAGGCTATCGATACCTTTTATTATTTATTTTACTGCAAAGAGAACATTAGAACAATGACATGAAAATTGATACATATGCAGTAGCAGAGTACAACGCAGAAGTATCACACTTGATTAAGATAAAAAATAAAACAGCAAGAGTAAGTTGAAGTGCGTATCCAACATCGTACAAATGAAAGGACAAAAAGCGGTTAGGAAGCAGATCAAAAGAAACGCCATGTTAACGAAAAAACTGCTCAGGCAAGGGATAACAGCGTCAATAAAGACAAGAAGCCGACAATGTTGGAATGATATAAAAGACGGTTACTCTAACTGTGCCAGGTCATGTGTCTTAATAACTATCAGATTACTATTTCTGTGAAGCAAGTTAGAACTGGTAGCACTAAGCATCAACATTACGGCAAAATTTTGGTAAAAAGAAACTAAATGCAGAAGTACTCCCAGTATCGACACCACCTTTGAGTTCAAGCTACAGATTTACAGGGATCACGACGACAAGTAAAGCTTTCCTGGCCACCTATGCGCTTTTTGAGTCTTCAAAGCGCTGAAACACCACCAACAAGACAACTTGTAAAGAATTTAGGATTGGAGAACGTTTAAAAACCAAGAAATGTTGGTTCTGGCTATCGAGCCCAAAACAGCGTTTTGGCAATGGCTTAAAAACTTCTTTCGAGAACAAAATTGTGTCGACTGTATATTAGCGGAAATCAAGTTGTGGCGGGCGATGCAAAGTTCTTTTTTGTTGGAACAGACTCCATCAAAATAGCGGCCCAATTCGCCTGTTTTCCGTGTTGCTTTTCCGTCCACGTCCAGGTGAATCGATTCGGCTGAGTTAAGTTGTATGCTTTCCCGTCCATAAGGAGGGGGCCCAGCGGACTCGTACGTAAGTATCCTGTTCTGGTAGCCGCGAAACTTGTTAGCTTTCCTTTGTAGCCGTATGGTTACGCTTGGGTGGATGCAAATAAGTAATTATTGCTTTATAACAAATCTACCCCACCTTGGGGGATTCCCCTAAACATTTTGAGTAATATTTCGTCAACCTTATGGACCCATCAATCTAAACGCAGCCCTTGGATACACCCTAAAACAAGGTTGCCTTCGCAACAATGTTGACAGTGCCTTCGCTACTGCTTCAAGCTAGGACATCACTCGTGGAATGACAGAAGCAATTGGAAAACGCCAGAAACGCATGCTCCAGAATCTACTCCCCGGGTGTCTTTCTTGCGGAGCTTGAGACCAAACAAACAGTCTGAACGACAATAAGTTAGACGTTAGGAAAACAAGCAAACAAGAAAGCAACAAACAACGAAAGGATGATTGTTGCGAACAAATCCGACATTCCAGTGCACAGAACTCGAGAAGAACACTTTCGAGAGACACATAGGCGACGCGATTGTCTTTTCTCGTTGTCTTTGACCTTGCCGGCAACGAAGTGATCGGGCTTTCGTGATCGAGGTTGACGGATGAGGATCTGCCTTGTCGCGCCGAGTCTCACTCGGCCGCGAAGTTGAAACCATGCCGCAGGGGAGAAGAGGGCCGCGGATGCCTTCAGCTTTCTTTTTTTTGTAAATCGTTTCTGTTTTCGGGAGTTGTCGCATACCACGCATACGCACCTCACAGCTTGTGTGCCAGATACGTAGAGGGAGCACGAACAAGTCAATGCCGCGAGCAACGGCTTTATGGAAAAAGAGATAAGGAGGTCATAGTTCTTGTTACCTGCCCTCTGTGTGCGTGCGTGTGCCTATGTGTCCGTGTGTGCATTTCAGGAGGCAACACCGCCTACTGTGAGTACATCCAGAAACTTCAACGACGTCCAGCGCTGGTCCTGTACAGAAAACACAAGAATGGACACTTTCGAGCACTGTCCACTTCGAGATGTAGACAACCATGGGGATGCCCCGTTCGCTGCCTCGCGGATTGTTCTGAATGGAAGTCCATGAGGCTAAAAAGAATTCCGGATACGAAATTGGCATGCTGCATTGCTTCTCGCCCCTTTTTCGCTCAGTTCACGGAGGAGAAATTTCCCCTCCTTTTATTCTCCACTGCTCTCACATTAACTATGCGCAGTCATCCACGAAGCCATATTTACCCGGAAAAGTAATTACCTGTGCAAGTCAACCAGCCGGCAGAAAAAGGAAAAGGCAAATAAAACGCTCTCATCAGCACTGCTCCCACGTGGTGTTATACTGTGTTGTTCGGTTGCCTCTGGCTCAGTAGCCTTGCATTATGGGTCATGGCACATATAAACTATATTCGCCCTATTCCTCTCTCGAATTTCGTTGCGCTAAGCACAGGCTGCTCCGATGGGCTCCGTTTCGTGTTGCCTGCTTTGTAGTGAACCCCTTAATTGCACCGGTTTTGTCAACAGATGCTTTGCATGACCTGTAATTACCGTTGTGCTCTGGTTCTCGCACGGTTCTCGCGATATGAATAGCACGGGGCCCTAGATACGCGGAGTGCGTGGGCGCTGTAACACTGGTAATTAGGACTGCATAGCGCATATTGTTCGCACCTTCTCGGTTTGAGACAAAAATAAAGCCAAGCAGGCCGTACATAATCACGGATATCATTGTACACATGAATGCTCTTTTATATTCTCTTCTTCACTCGTAATATGCTGATAAATTTCAGCCCGGCTGTATGCCACAACCAACAATTCTAGAGAAAATAATTTTTCAATGAGAAAGTGCTTACGAATGCAATTTTATTATATATTGTAACAAATCAATATATCCACAGATCTCCCATCGCCAGGCTTGCATCTTGTTCGTATTAAGATTTTTTCCATTGCAAAAAACTTTCCCCATTGGTTTTCAATGGCAGTCTTAGCTGGCCGATGCGAGCGATGGAAAATTTCGAAATAAATATTTTGCTACGTATCGAAAGAATGGATCATTATACCTTTAATCTTTCCATAACAGGGCATTACAGTATTCCTACATTCAAAATTTTTGTCTTCCAACAAAGTTGGGCATGCTATAAATAAACGGGCAGTCTTACGACGCAATTTTTCATTTCTTGTAATTTGTTGCACTCCTTCGCGTGTCCCGTCTAAAGAGGAAAACCGAATTAGGCGACACGTGCTGTATGAGGAGATGTTTGCATGCACTTACTTTATTGATTACTAAACATCGATCTCAACAAAGAGAACATACGTCTGTTAATGGGTGCTGTGCAATTCTCGTTTACAGGCATAAGTACTCTACTGCGTGAACAAGCACGGGGCTAGAGTCTTGAGTTGTAAAAAAATTAAGAAGCCTATATCCTTCTGGCCTTCAAATTTTCTAATTCTAATCTCCCAGCAACATTGGCCCTACAGACTCCGTGTATACCGCTCTCGAAGCCATTTTTCCGCATTATCTTCGTTCTCAAATGCCAGCACAATCTCCTAGGCGTGAGCAGGTTGTTCCTGGTGGGAGAGCTTCTAAAGGCACATACGATCGTTTAGTAATTTCGTCATTTTTATTTATTCATGAGGGTGGAATGTTACCCTTTCTGAATTTCTATTTATTTAATGCTGCCTAAGTGGTACTAAGCACTACACACATACGTCACGCTAGTCGTTGTAAAAAGAGAATGACAGGATGCACAGAAATTTTGCAGGACCAGTTACCAGTGAGCGTGCAACATGGTACGTGGTTCTTCAAAACTATATAAAAAAAATAATGAAAGAATGACCTTCTGCCGCAATTAATAGCGCGCAATTCCTGCTAAAAGCAGCTGAAAAATAGCCACCATGATAATATTCTTAAAAATTTGTAGAGACGAATGTTACAGTTGGCGATACTTCTTGGAACGAAAGAAAACTTGCGTGCACCATTTTTACAGAGTACGAGACTGGGAATATTCACTCAGAGCTCAAATACGCTTAAATTTTTCTGGAATAATACAGCAAAGATTCAAGTCTTCGGAAGGGATTAGGGCACGCCGCAAAGAACTACAGGAAAAGAGCGATGATCACGCGCATACAGAGCAACATAAAAAAATTCACGCGCGTCACAATAAGCCTGGATTCACTTCAATTTCACATGAAAGATCACATAACTAAAAGAAGAAAAAAGTAACGGAGGAAACGAAAGAGAACCGCACCTAAGCGCAATCAGAGAGAGAAAGAACAATCAGGCTTCTTCCATAAAAGCAATACAATGCGAGAGAGATGGACGAAAAAACGAAGTTTTTCCAGCGGTTAAACGAGCACGTGGCTATTTTTTTTATATCGTACGTGTCCTTTACAGCGTATCTGGAGTGAAGCCTTTACCTTGATATTACTGGAGCAGCCATTCTTCGTGGTCTCTCCGTCGAGACGCGTCCATGGAGAAGGCTTCGTGTGGAGCGCCGTAAGCGACGCCCGTGAAAACGCCACGACTCACACCGCCGATTCGAGGCGATACACGTGTGAACGTACCTGCGTCCGGAAGCCAAGGAGGTCATGGGTGCTACACTCTTCATCTCACGCAAATTCCCACGGCAGGGAGCTAACTTATGCTCTCTCCGCCATATTTAAAGGTGCAGTGAAGAGGAATCTGAATTCGTCTTTTTCTACATGTTCCGAGCATTCTTGGAAACTTCGAATCATTGCCCTGTGTGGCCGATTTCCCTATTTTAAATGAGATTAACGTCCGGTTCCCGTATTTTTTTTTTAAATTCCCCGCAGACGGTGGGAGGAGCAAACCAACGCATTCAGTGCCTTTCAGGCTGTCGCATGGCGGCTTTGCTTTCGCTTTTATTTTGTTTCTTCCGGTTTACGTGAATAAATAGATCTAGTCAGAGACTACATGACTGCAAATTAGGCCCACGGAAATAAAAATATGCGTGGACTCTTTGCTTTCGCCGATAACTACGCCTCACTCCGCCGATGTCGGAGCCGCAAGCCGCCACAGGACTGGTTGGAAGGGTGGTTGACTCCTCCCACCGTCTGCGGGGAATTAAAAAAAGAAAGGCTGGAGCCGGGACGTTTAATTAGATTTAAATTAGAGAAATCGGCCGCACAGGACAATAATTCGAAGTTTCCAAGAACGCTCGGAACGTGTAGGTAGAGTTCCAGCAGTAAAGATACGATTTCAGATTCCTCTTCAGTGCACCTTCAAGAGCTCACAGGTATAGCGCCCGGAAACCAAAATCACCTTTATACACGGGGAACATTTTCTTTGGCTGTAGTTCCACAGCTTAACCCCTACAGGTGCTATTCATCATTTCGCCCGAAAATAATTATTTTTCAGCCTAAAAGCAAATTACAACCTCAAAAAAGCCATCCCTTCAGTTTTGAAATCGATAACACCAGTGGATAATTTATTTTTTTTATTTATTTATTTCATACTGCAGATCATCTTACAGATCCAAGCAGAACAAGATAACACAGATACACGGGTAACAAGTAAAATAAAAAGAAATAACAAGTAAAATAGAAAGAAAAACTAAAAATAAAAATAAAAATAAAAAAAAGGCACGCAGGATGACTATGCGCTTACATTTTATCATGTCAGAGAATTCCACTCACTGATGGTACGCGGGAAAAAGGAAAATTTAAAAGTGTCAGTTCTAGCAAAGTACGGGGTAAGTGAACCGGGATGATGGTGACGTGTGATGCGTGTAGCTAAAAACGATAAATAGGGTGCAGGATCAAGAGCCAGTTTGTTATTTATGAGCAAGGAAAGAAATTCTCGTCGAATATTTTTTCTTCTTACCTCAAGAGGTTGGATACGGTTAGATTTCATTAGCTCAGACGGAGAATCAAAAGGTGAAAATTTAGAATAAATAAATCTTATGGCTTTTCTTTGGATTCTTTCAATTTTCTTAATATTAGTATTAGTATAAGGATCCCACACCACGCATGCATATTCGAGCTTAGGCCTGATTAGTGAGTTAAACGCGAGAAGTTTAACCTGAGGGGGAGCTTTGGAAAGTTTATTTCTTAAAAAATAGAGTTTGCGAAAGGCGGACGAACAGATATTTTCCACATGTGAATTCCAGGACAGATTGTTAGTTAATGTTACACCCAGGTATTTAAAACTGGAAACTTCCTGTAGTGGTGTTTGTCCGAGATGGTACCTGTGCTCAAAAATATTTTTTTTACGTGTCACGCGAAGGAAGTTTGTTTTTTCTTTGTTTAAAGCCATGTCCCATTTCTGGCACCAGGTAAGGATGTTAGTTAGAGAAGTGTTTAGGTCAATCTGGTTATTTGAACATGTAATATCTCTGTACAGCAAGCAGTCATCCGCAAACAATCGAATCTCAACGCCCGGAACAGTTGTGTCGACGATGTCATTAATATATAGTAAGAACAATAAAGGCCCAAGTACGCTCCCCTGAGGCACTCCAGAAGTGACTGAAAGAGCGCCCGATTCCTCTCCATCAATCGAGACATACTGCTTACGGTTAGTTAAATAGTTTGAAATCCAGGTAACTAATATCTCAGGAAGGCCAATAGATTTAAGCTTTAGAATTAATTTATCATGAGGGACTTTGTCAAAAGCCTTGCTAAAATCTAAAAATATTAGGTCAACTTGGCCATTATTGTCTAAGCTTAATGCAATGGAGTGAACAATTGTTACTAATTGGGTTACTGTTGAATATCCTTTACGAAAACCATGCTGAAATTTGGATAAAATGGAGTGCCGATTTAGGAATTCATTTATGCGATCAGCAATGACGTGTTCAATTAATTTACAACAAGATGAAATAAGGGAGATTGGGCGGTAGTTTGACAGCATTAAACGATCTCCTTTCTTAGGTACAGGGATGATTCGGGCGGTCTTCCAGTCAACAGGCAATTTCCCAGTTCGCAAGGATGCTTGAAACAGTACATACAAAAACTTTGCAACCGATTCGGCATATCTTCGCAGAAAAATGTTAGGAATGTTATCAGGGCCACATGCTTTTTTGGTTTTCAAGTTCAGTAGCATAGAAAATATCCCAGCATAAGAAACAAAATTGACTTCGGTGTCATGAAACTGTGCGACTATTGGGGTACATGAACTGGAATTCGAAAACACGCTTTGAAAATATGTATTAAAATGCTGCGCAATGGCTCTCTGGTCTGTGATTATGGAACTGTTGACTGATATCTGTGACACAACAGCCTTTTTTCCGGTTATGTAATTCCAGAACTTTTCTGGTGCGTTCTTTATAAAGTTTGGTAGAGACGTACTGAAATAGTAACTTTTGGAATCGCGGACTGACTGTGAAAGGTTCTCCTGTAGTTTCTTGTTTACATGCGCACAGAAAATTCCATAAATGTGAGAAATGGTTATCAACTGGAATACTAAAACACCAGGATGTATGATATCGACACTTTAGGGACCATGGAATTATTTTATGTAGCCTCGGATTATCGCGTGTTTGTATACTACGTAGTAAGTACGACTGGTATGACCGCAGACGATCGGCCCTGCATGGTGATTGACTCTGCTGTGGTCTTTGCGATTTATACGTTTGTGAACTGCTTTCTGTAGACTGCAATAAAAAAAGAATCGGGATACGTTCCGTTCAACTGTAGTCTGTCGGCCGCCGGCTTTTGCTGCGGGCAAGGAATGCGCGCATAATCTCAACAAAAGCGCATATCAGCTTGTTGAACGTTCATCTCAAACAAGCGGGTGTGGTGTACAAATTTAGCTGCAATAATACAGCTTTACCGCAGAGAACTGGCACTGGAATGAAAGGCGCTACAATCCAGCCCTGCGTGTCGGCACCTCGCGTACCGCGAGTGCTTGCACGATCGATCAGCGCTAAGAGATTCCTTTTATCTATTTAATGAGCCAAACGTGAGGAGATGCATGCCTACGATACTTCTCGATATTGAAAGCATATGTGCCAGAAGGCCCGAACATCAAGCTGTTAAACAGTTGGCGACGACAGAATCAGCACTCGCCTCGATTGGCTGCCGTAAGTGACAACTGGGTGACCCCATATATGCGCGCAGAGCTGCATCGAGCAATGTGCTCGTGAGGGCTTTTAATAACGGACAGGTTTCAGTAAAGCGATTCTCAAAGCATTTCCGCCTTTGCACTGCGCCGAACGCAATAAAGACCATACGCTCTCGTATCGCGCTCAAGTAATACCTATATGCGCGCGCCTGAGCACGCACTCAGAGCTGGATTCTGCGGCCGCTCTCGTGAAAGGCCTCGAACACCATCGCAATATCAGCCGGGCGCACGAAATTAACAGCCGAAATATTATGTGAATAAGAAGTATGTTATCGTAATATGAAGCCAGCATTTTTTCTCGCGAGGTGGTGAGACGATCGAAATACGATCGCACATAGGCACGCAAAACATAAATAAACAGCGATGATTACTGCAACAGGCGTCATTGCAGGATAGACAGACGATATGTACCGTGGCCTAGTCGAAACAAGCGCGTGCATCGCGCAAAACATCGCATGAAGAACCGCAGTCCTTCTAGTCCATAAAAAAATGGCCGCGCGAGCTTCCCGCCACCATACCACCAAGCCGTCGTCTGCTAGTTGCTCGAGCGCTTCCAGCACAAAATCGTCCCGGCGAGCATGGCTGCCCGTTGGCAGCCCGAATCCGCTAGCAAGAGAAAAACGAACGCGGTCTGGGCAGCCACCGGAAGTGCGCGGAGCAGCCAGATGAAATCGAGCGCCTGGAGCCGAGCTGTGGCAGCCCGCAGTACATTCCAGTACACTATACCCGCAGGTAGCCAGCGGCAGCCAGAGGCGCATAATCGAAGAGGCCCACCGACCTCCTTTCGCAGTTCGCCCACTTTCCACAGTGGGGGGAAGGGACGCATGTGGAAAGGGCACTCCGTGATGATAATCACGCCAAGAGGCGCTGCTGAAACGGAACCCAGCGGCGCATGTAACGCGGAACGAGATAAACTACAAAAGCGGCCTTCAGCCCCTGGCTACCTCTCTTTCTTATTCTGTTCCGCAAGCACTACCCTTCTCTTCGTTTCATCTTACCCTCCCCCTGACGGCTGAATGTTGCACCGGAAAAGCGGAGTTCATACGCTGCAGCCGTTAGAATGTCTTCTGTGACCAGATGCGGAGATGAACTGCTGTGAAGAAGGCGTTGGTGTCGCCGCCCGATCGCTCGTGCTCCAAGCCTCATTGGTTCTTTCCGATTCATCACGGTGTGACGTCACAGCGACGTCATACATTGCGTGGGATTACAAAGGCTGTTGCCCTGAGTGTTCCGTCAGTGGCCTCCGAATCCTCGAGCTCGGGGTGAAGAAAGCGTTTTTTCCAACCTGGAGACACTGACCCTGTTCTGTGAATGTGCTTGCATTTACCTGCGTCGGGTGGCTGTCTTCGGCGATGTGCAAATCAAAGGCTTGGGCGACCAGGTAGAAAAGCACCATGAAGCCAATGGGTTTGCGAGCGAGGACATCAATGTTTAGGCATTGGAAGTGCATTAGTTTAGCATGTGGATAGCGCCCGCTAGTTGGGTTTACACAATGCCCCGAAGGACAGTCATCGTGGCGCTGCTGTTGGCAGCGATGTTTGCGTCGCTTGTTCAGAAGAGTTCGACCGGCAGATTGGTCAACCAACTCCTCGGTGGAAGTTCGGATGTCGAGGAAGACGCCAAACTGAGCCCGGTAAGTGGATGGCGGAGGACGGCTCGTTGGTGCGTAATTCCGATCTCTCAACGGTGCAGTACGCAAAATTAGAGTTTGCCTCCCAGTTTGCATGTCAATTGTTTAAACGATGATTGTGGCCCAAAATCGTCTGGAAGTAGGTAAATGATTTATTTGCTGTCACTTCTGCATAATTCCGTACTCTCAACGGTATACAGAGAGCTTTATAACCGAGATTTCGACCTTTGAGCGGCATGAAAAAGACTCCTAGAAGGAAACACACCCACAGAATATGGTAAATAGACTGCATGTAGCTAATTCTATCCTCAACGCAAAACGGTTAGAAAAATTTATTTCGCACAAAGCAATTACAACTTTTCTCTTTCGCTTTCAAAAACGCAGAGCTAATGCGTTGCTCCACAGAAACGATGAGATTGAGTGCTTTTTGTTGAGCTGTAATCATTATCGTAAATTTTTTTCATATTTTCCGCTAGGATTCTTTAATCATGATCGCAAAAAGTATTCCCATTTGCCGCTAGGAGTCTCAGCCTAACCAGCAGCTTAACCGTTGAGCTAATGTAATCATGTCTCGTCGGTTCTCGCATCTCGTACACTGATGAAGTTCTGTTTCGTTTTATGCAAATGCAATCAGCACAATCACCTTCAAAGCCTTCTTCCTAAGCATCGAAAGTTCTACGTGATGCAGGCTACTGCACATTTTATGCAGCCTTGGACCAAAACATCGCCGTATGAAATTGGCGTGCAGGTTGAAGTGACCTTTTTATGACGCGTTATTTACAAGCCTACTCTTAGCATCAAGGTTTCTTAAATGAGAGAGTGAACTTTGACCTGTGCCTATAAACACGCAGTTCATAATCTCTTCATATTATGCCAACAATTGTGACTTTCGCATGTAATAGCCCCGTCTTAATAGGTTGTACTGTTTATTACACGCTACTGTGCGCAGAAAAGTGACTCCTCCTAGATTGCGAAAATGCGGGGCTCAAGTTTCTTTTGCACAGGTGTAGCACCGCATCTCCATCCTAAACCAGAATTAGTTTTTCATAGTTTAGATATGCGAGGTGTGGTGATTGGTTTGTACAGCTTCCTACAAATGGACTGCTAGTTATATGATAGTTGTGGTAAAGTGTCCAGAGCTGCGCACTTGGGTTGCGAGAGCGCAAGAACTGCACACCTGCGAAACCCGTTGCTCCTATCACGTGCGAGCGACTCGTAAAGCGCGCCTGCCGAAGGAGCACGCGACAACTCGAATGTCTGTCCCGCGCTTATTCGTCGTTTTGTGCCCGTGTTTATCGCCGCCTACTGTGCACGTTGAAACATTTTGTTGGCGTAACATTAATAACAACATCTTTAGTCCAATGTGAGGCTCAGTCTGCATTCCGTGACGCTGTCGCGCGAGTAAATCGCTTAAATCTGAAAAAAAAAACAAGAACGAAACTACGCTTACATGCACAATTACTGCTTATGAATATTTCAATCAGTTTAACTCTTCAAATAGTGCGACAGCTGCATTTATAACAAACGTATCTGTCACATTACAGGTAATGCGTCAGAAAAGACGTTAAGAAATTAACTATATCCAGCAACGAAAATATTACAGAAGATAGTGGTGATGTACGGTATGGTGCGAAAGGGCATGGTATGTTGAGTTTAACGTCCCAAATGTCAACGAAGGCTATTAGTGACGTCGTAGTTGAGGGCTCGTGAGGAATTTACACTTCCAGAGACATTGCGCAGTGCACGGATGTTTTGAGGATTTCTGCCGCCGAAATGCGGCCGCCACGGCGGGGATTAGGTTGATAGAGAACAGCTTGGTGTTGTTCTTAAATTGCAACCACGTATGAGTATAAACAAAATTTGACCTCAATAAAACGGTCACGTCATACCAAGGCTTCTCTGTTGTTTTCATATAGAAGAACTTTCTTTTTTCTGCTCCCATGTGTCGCGATGATCGCATGCCCATTTCATTCACCGCACCATCGATCCCTTTAGTTAGTGCTAATGTGTAACGGGTCACGTGAGAGACAGAGAAAAGTGAGTACTACAGAGAATGTTTACTACATTCGAATTGGAGCGAAAGCATGGATTAGTGCTACGTAGAGGACGACGGAGAGCAGGCAGTGCCGCAGGACGGAGGAGATGGAAGTTGATGAAGATGACGCTCTGCAATGCACAGCGCGAGAGTTTGGTGCAGTTTAACACCTAGGCGTGTTGGCTGCGGCGATAGCCTAGCACTCATGGTTATGTACAGAGAGATTATATGCAGACAAACTAAAACTACTTACAGAGGTAGGCGCTACATAGCACAAACTTGATAGAAAACATAACAGAACTGAAATGCCGGCAAGGATATACACCGCAACAGTAGAGGAAACCAGTCCGGTAAAAGTCCAGCCCTTCGTAAATGTCCGTTACCTGCAGCAAAATTCGGCTGAAATGAATTCTGTGCGAAACAACAGGTTCAACGTTGCAGTCTTGCATTAGCGTTTTCCAAAGGCTGTGAAGTCCAATATGAAGTATACAATCATAGGGCTTCGAGTCAGGTTGGGAAACAACAAGGTGGCGCACAGTGTAGGAATTCAGCAGAAAATCTCTGTGTAGCGTCCTCTGCAGCACATCCCAAAAGAAAATCGCGTCTTTGCAGTCTATAAACACTGTTCAATTGTTTCAGGCACATTGCACGAGCGGCAGTTTACAGAAGGCACGAAAATGTTTTTCCTATCGAACCACGTGTTGACAGGTAGAGTTTCGGAGTGTAGTTTATACAAAAATGGTTTGGTGCAAGGAGAAATTGGCATTTTACGCACTCGCTTTAAAACATCATGAACCCTGTGGTCTCACTGAGCGGCCCTTAAAGAAGATCTCTTCGCGCAGTCACTGGTTCGACTCCCAGTCATGGATATTGATTCAATTTCTTTTTCTCTTTCTCATGGTTTGACCTCAAACTCAGCTGAAGGTCAAATTTATGCGGTCCGTGATTGAAGCCCGAGGTGCCGTAGAGAAGCTTTCGCTTTGAAACAAGGTAGTATGAAGCGAGTCAAGCGAATCAACCCGGCTTCCGGAAGCAGTTGTCATGTGAGACCCAGCTCGCCGAATTCACCCACGACATTCTACAATACTTAGATGACCTTGTCCAGAACGACGCTATCTTTCTCGACTTTTCAAAAGCATTTGATCGTGTTTCCCATAGTCATCTTCTTTTTAAGTTGTCATCGCTCGGCATTCCACAAACTTTGCTCTCCTGGCTAGAACACTTCCTTAAAGGACGTAAGCAGTTCACCTATGTTAATAACTGTCGCTGAGCTTTTACCGACGTAATATCCGGCGTAGCTCAAGGTGCAGGCTTATCACCTCTTTTATTCCTCATCTACATCAATGACCTACTGATCAACATAAAATCCACGCTACGTTTATTCGCAGATGACTGCGTAATTTACAGCCCCATCCACGGCGCTAGCGCCATTGCCGCTCTTCAACAGGATCTAACCACTATCTCAGCGTGGTGTGACAAATGGCACATGCCTCTTAATCTAAATAAATGCCAATCCATATCATTCTCCCGCAAAAACACAGTTATTGATAGCACATACAACATAAAATCAGTCGCCGTTACCAGAACATCATCTTATAAATACCTAGGAGTACACATCACATCATCACTGTCATGGACAACACACATTCAGGCCATCTGTTTCAAAGCATCACGCACACTTGGTTTTCTCCGGCGCAATCTAAAATCTGCATCACCTGAAGTAAAAAAGTTGGCATACATAACATTCGTACGTCCCAAATTGGAGTACGCGTCATCTGTCTGGCATCCATCACAATCATATCTCATCTCAGACCTTGAATCCATTCAAAATCGCACCGCCCGTTTCATTACATCGCAGTACTCAAGAAATGCCAGCGTAACATTACTAAAACGATCCCTCGGCCTTCAAACTCTAGGAACTCGCCGTGTTATTTCCTGTCTATGCCTCTTTCACTCTTTCTTTTATCGCTCACCAAGACATTTGTTGGTGCAGCCACCCCCACGAAATTCACGAAGGAAGAGAGAAGGAAACAAGAAAGAAACAAAGAGAAACAAGTAGTTGATCGATCGATGTGACTCGACAAATCCTCATTAGCGGTATTGGTTCTACATTTCGCTTTGTCTTTGAACTGGAATTTTCCGCTGCTTTTTCGTTCCGGTGCTGCTTGAGCTTCCGGCAGAGGGAGACTTCTGGGAGATGATGCGGTGGTTGGTTAAGGTGGTTGGGTTTTGAATTCTGGAGGGTAGGGGAGGGCTCTTCCATAGAGTAAGGGCTCCCGCCTCCACCCGCCCCCACACACACACTATACTGCCGACACAGTGAAACAACCAAAGAGAAAGTCAGAGAGAATACAAGGAAAAAATTACATGCATGCAGCTATATCGGAAGCGGACATCGGGCACACGCCTATTAGCAAGAACATACCGTTAGACGCTGCCCTGAAATCTGTGCCACGCCATCAGTGACAAATGAGTGGGCTCTTTCTTTCCTGCAAACCTCTTATTAGGTCAAGCCTAATGTATTACTGTGTACTTTCCAGGAGCTGTACGTTTGAATGTGCGCGGATTCAAGCAGCTTGAGCAACTCACAGCTGCCCTCCGCCTTACTTCGACATTCCATGGAATACACGCAGGGAGCAAGAAAGGCCTCAAGCATTACTAATTGTTGATTTACTCTTCCTGGACAAACGTTGAATATTCTCCTGGTCTCGCTGCGAGGAAATCACCTTGGAATCCATGAAAAAATAAATAAAGAATAACTAAAATAGAATGGTTCCGCGACTTTCATTGTGTGGCAAGTGCAACAATAATATCAGGCGATTTTTGCAGAAATGCTCGACCCCATTCGTTGGGTACGTCTCCCTCTCCGCAACACAAGTTTCGAAAATTCGGGGCGGAATTTTCTCCAACGTAGAAAATAATAAAAAAAATGACAAAAAAGACCTAAGCACGGTAAACATCTGAGAGACTAAAGATGTCTTTGACAAAGGTTTTGGAAAAGTGGCAGAATTTTACGCCTGGCAAGCGATTTTTGTGACATATTTACAATGCCTATATTAGTCATTTGTGACAAGTGATAGTTATAACAGAATTTGAAAAGTGTTACAGAAAGATGGCGTAATATGTAGTCGACGCGGTATACTCTCGGTGAGGCCACTGCACAGAACAATTGGAAATGCACGTACTTCACGACGAGTTAAAACAACTGGCAGCGAAGTTTCGATTCAGAGAATGCAGCATATCGCACGAGCTTTAAAGAATTGAGAAACACAAAGGTGTCAATTCTAGAAATCGGAGCTTCGAACAAATGTGCGTGACAAAAATATGGCGGCTACATTAGTCGTTTGGAATGTTAGAACTCCTCAATACACCTTAGGCGTTTCATGTACTCTGTAGTAATGTTGCATAATCTTTAATGATTTACGTCGAAGCCACCCACGGCTAAGGAGCCGGAGGGATTACGGAAGCTTACTCGTGCTCGACAAGTGATTTACGAGCGAAACGAAGGCACAGGATTAGGTAGGCGGACTTCTTTTTCGCACAGTATCTGGGTTTAAGCCCCCAAAGTACATCCGGGCTATTACAGTAGCCTTAATGAAGGTCTTCGGATGAATTTCGACCATCTGGGGCTCTTTAACATACACACCCACACGGAGATTGCCGCGACTGTTCTTATATTTCGCCCACGACGAAATGCGGTCACACTGGATGGGACTCGAACCCTCTACCTCATGCAGAGCAGCAGAATTCACGCTCACGTCAAGACACCGTGAACAGGCAAGGACTCTAAGTAAACGTCACGTAGACACTAGGTCACCGTTATTGCCACGTGAGCGCTTACTACCAACGTAACCAAACGAGACTAGGGCAGTAAGTTTCGTATAGTCACACTACGTGCTGCGTGTACATGGCAACGAAGCACGGCAAGAACTATAGTACGCATAACTGCAGTGGGGGTAATCTATCTAGGCTTAGCACGGGTTAGAGCGCGAATTTTGCCCAAGGCCAACGTTCCCGGAAGACAAGCGTGGGAGCTTCTTTTCTTCGCTCGAGCACGGCACTCTGAGGCGCGACACTGAGCTGAGCGATGTGCTCTCAAGTGTACAACGTGACCCGGTCGCTTATCGGGCGCTCGGGCTCGCCAATGCTACCGCTTCACGCGTAGTGACCGACTCGGGAGGGGCAGCAGTGTGCGGATCCTCTGGCGTGACGGGTCCACGCGCACCGAAGTCACGTGACACACGTGCCACGCACGGAGCGAAAAGGACAGAATTCGCACCCCCATCTGCTCACGCGTACGTAATGCAGCCGGTCAAAAAGGGACGGTCACAAAACGGCGTAACCTGGAGGAAGGGGGGGGGGGGGGGGGGTTGCGCCAGTATGCTAGACGCGAGAGTTCTATGTAAAGCAATATACGTGTGACCTTTGCCTCCTTGTTAGAGCTCAGTTCTCGTTGTTTCGACAGCTGCAGTCAGTGCGAAATTGGCTGATGAGAATTTATGTAAATAGCCTGATTAGCATCTCTAGAACTGACAAAAATGTTTTAACACTTTCCGCAGGGAATGTAAGGTACTTTAATAACTTTGATGCCGCTAATTTTTAGCTTGAAAGGTGACAGTAATCTTAAACTGCGAGGTAAAATTGAACAAGAACTGCACTGTTCAACACCGGAATTTTATTACCGAAAGACGGCAATAATTAATTTACACAACATGGATGTAAGCTGCTTCTGGTTGTGCTAATATCTCCTTTCATGAAGCACCTGTGTCCTCTCGCCGGTGTAGCTTCGAACGTTGGCTGAATTTGACGCACAGGCGACCAGGCCGCAAGGCAAGCATCGATTTCTGGGGTATCGTCTTTTGTTTGAAGACAATTCGGTATCATTCACGCACACATATCATATGTCAAAGCGTGGCACATCCATAACGTGGGGCTAATGCAGCGTATTTATTATCACCTAAGAAGAATATTGTCACGTTGTAGTGACGGCAGTCCAGCGGTCAGTAGGACACCAACAAGACTTGGAAACGAAGCTCTTTATTTGGGCTCACTTGCACCCGCAAAAGAACTGAATCACTCGGCGGCGGCGTAAGCAACAAACGTGCTCGTCAGTCGTCGAAGTACGAATGCCCGCCGCTCGCGGCATCGCTCAATTTAAAGCCAGCAAGGAAACTTCGAGATAATCGGTCAAGATAATCTACAGTAATCTAGAACAACGTAGATGCAGCTCTTCATGGCTGTGATCAATCGAGATTAGTCCGGTCGCTTCTCGCGTCACAAACAAAAATGACAACACCCCTTTCCTGCGGCCTTGAGCGCGAACGAACGGACACTAAAATGATACGTGGCAATATTTTTCATTGCCGCATAGCCATGCCCCTCTGTTTCTGTAGGGGTAAAAGCTAATTCTTTATGGCTCTCCGGCCATAACATTCGAAACATTTTCGTAAGAGGACGCTGGCCTCTTTCATAATGGCCGGTTTGTATCCGCATATTACTGTTCGCATGTTTGCCGCAAAGTTCGTCCATACCCGAATGACCGTCAACAAAAAGGTTAAGGCCCGCATTCTTTGTAAGCAACCTTTTTCGCCTGCTTTCATACAGTTTTTGTGCCTTCTAGCGCCGCATACTAGCGCGCAGCTTGTTGAAACTGTTACGTAATCAGTAAAATCCCTCTTATTCGAATTTCATGAGTCTGGAGCAAATTTTCGAATTAATCGAATGTGCAATTATCGGGGGCATCTAAAATGACAGTACCAGTGTGTCCCATAGAGACATTTTTTGATGCCTTGAAGAAAACGGCAGTCGTTGTTTGCTTCGTGAGATAAGTTTGCGTGCTAATAAGTGAATAAGGGTGCTCAAAAAACATTTATCCTCTGCGACAAATCGAACCAAATCTCGTTTATTCGGGCAGGAAAATGCGGATGAGACACAGCGATGAAGCAGGAAAAAAAAAAGTTTTAAGAAAGTAGAAAAATCTAATCAATCCCGTAGAGGGGCTACGTACAAAGCTTGCCTGTAGAACTGCTTAGTTTGTAGCGATTTCTTAAATAAAACAGTGCCATGCCGGGTTTTGAATGGATACTGTGTTTTTTCACGAAGGCTCACGAAGATTGTATAGGTTCCCATAGAGGCCTCTTGACCGATATTCATTGCAGGTATGAGCAGTGTGTTAATTTCGGAAGGTTGTCTCGTTTTGAACTCTGCACTGTCTGATTTTGCCTCGCGGCCGGGTCGACATTGTAAACTTTGCAATGTCGTAGAATTTTGCCCTTTTCCGCTTGAGCTGGCCTCTTCATCTTCACTGAGCAACATGACAGTGTGGTAGGAAATAATTTTCTAATCTTCTATTTAGTACTTTTGAATGTTCAAGAAGGCGACGATTTGCACATTTGAGTCGGCTTTTTCGCCACTCTCCCCTATAATCTAGACAAACTCCCGACATGCATCGATAAAGGGCGGGAACAAAAAACATTATATATATTATAGCATATATTCAATGAAGACCGGCCCGGTCGGTTAGTAGTTTGAACAATCCAAATCAGTACGGATTATTCCTGTCTTCAGTAATGATTGTTAAAATTTTTTACCATGGTTAAGGTGATCCAGGCTTCTCATTTGAAACTAGCGTGTGTCAATATTGTACTTAGAAATAATCAGTGGTGACGACATGGAAGAGAGCGGTAAGCAACCTCGATGGTGGTAAAATTCCCCGCACCTGCTTCATACTTTCGGAATGCACGTTTGGAGTAAAGCAACCTTTTGAAGAATTGGTGCCGTTTATGGCTTATTTTGAAGTTCTGCAATTCCGTTTCAAAAAATTTCCACATAGCTTCAGACACTAAGAAGTTGAAATGATTGTTTTTAATCAACAAATTAAAAAATGAAGCGAAACACAATGCGTATGTGTCTGATAGACGGACAAAATGTAGCTTCATCTATCATGCACATGTTACACCTCCATTTACTTTTTCTTTATTATAATGGTAGTTTCACGGCTTCTAGGGCGCCCTGTATAATTCTTGAATTCCTCCCCCATTTCTTCGCTTTAGTTCAGTAAGCCTAAAGGTGAAATTTTGAACACACTTATTTCTGCGCTCACCCTTTTGTCTCACTATTAGTGGCGGCTATACGGAGAGGGTTCTTCACAGACTACAGCTTCAGAGCAGCTCACCGAGAGAAGCAGTCACAGAAGGCAAATACCCACCCCCCCCCCCCCCCCCCCCCCCCCCCACCTATCTCCCTCTCTCCCAGGCCGGTCTGATGCACAAGAACGGCTACCCCGTACAGGTGCACCACGTGTTCACCGAGGACGACTACATCCTGGAAGTGGACCGAATGCCGTACGGCGTAAACGGAGACACGCCCAACATGCGGCCGCCCGTGCTGCTGGTGCACGGCATCGTCTCCTCGGCAGCGGACTTCGTCATCAACAAGCCGCACCAGAGCGCGGGTAAGGCATGATTACTTACAGTTGGAATCTTTACTTGGGGCATGATTGCCTGGTGTAGTACGCACGCGGCCTCGTAAATTCTTTTGATAAAAAAAAGAAAAGATAACACTGGCCCGTAATCTTTAAAAACCGGCTTGAGTGTGGAAACCCAAGCTCAAGTTTGCCGTGTCGATCGCAGCGCCGTAACACACAGCATAGCGAGAGGAGCAAGCAGCACTGCAATGCGGCAGTGCTCAAATTTTTGTTGCTAGATTCAGTATTCTGTGCTTTAGTTTAGCCACAGCGTCCTTGACAAACATATTACAATTATGTTGATGGCAGATGTAATTTGCTGTATGGGCAGGATTTCTTCTGGCGGACAGGGGATTTGATGTCTGGCTCATCAACACAAGGGGCACGCCGTATTCAAACTACCACAGGACGCTAACCACCAAGGACCCGGAATTCTGGAATGGAGGTGAGCGCTGCACTCGCTTGTTTACAATGCAACAAATTCTTACAGGTATAGTTCATGTTTGGTTTGTTTGGGGAGCGGGGGGGGGGGGGGGGGGGGAGGGTTTAACGTCCCAAAGCGACTCGGGCTATGATGTACGCCGTAGTGGAGGGCTCCGGAAATTTCGACCACCTGGAGTTCTTTAACGTGCACTGACATCGCGCAGTATACGGGCCTCTACAGTTTCACCTCCATCGAAATTCGACCCCCCGCGGCCGAGATCGAATCCGCGTCTTTCGGGTCAGCAGACGAGCACCATAACCACTGAGCCACTGCGGCGGCCTTGTGTAGCTCATGTGTTGAATGGCAATTTAACGACGGCATGGTATGTAGAGTTGATGACGTGTGAGCAACGAAGAGGAACGTGAATATTTGCGCCACAACTCGGTTAGCTTAGCGCGGTTCACTATTCCTCAGTCTGAATGCGCATAAACACAAGAAACGACGTGCACACAAGAAATATTGTGAATTAACGTCCTTTCCAGTTCACTATTACTTAATTTTTCTGCTGACAGTTTTCTTTGTTGTTTTCTGGGCATCACTATTGGGTCTACACTATGCATCAAACAATGGACATCAACCAGGAAAGTCCTAAGCGTTCGGAACTGCGACCGTAAAGAGGCATGCGCATTTTAATGTAGTGTACGCAGCGCTCTGTATGTAGCAAGAACTGGGTATGTAACAAAATTAACAAGGACTGGGAATTTCCGGGGGTTGCTCAGTCTCCCTGCCAACGTTTCGATAAAAGAACTTCCTTCGTTTTGGTGAAGACAAGACGATTATACTTCCTCTGGTCGAAACTTTGGCCAACAGATACAAAACCTACCCCCCTCCGCCCATCCCCTCCAATCCTTGTTGATTTTATTTTTGTCCAGGGCCTCATCTTTCTGCCTCCTCTTTACCGTCGACAGAATATCTCTTCGTACACATTTGCTTGTGTGTTATTTATGAGTCTGGTAAGCTGGCCAGGAGATGAAATTTCACGCATTCCCACAGGTGGTTAGTAGTGAAGCGGAAACTGAAGGCTCGAGGCGACGGTTTAAAGACATTTTTATTTTCGCGAGCATGTGGTACGGACACAATTTTGGAAGCCGTCGGCTCGTGCTCGAAGCTTCCATTACTAAGCCAAGAAGTGCTTGCAAGTTAAATCCCAGCTGAGTGTTCACTTCCGCTTTTTTGTTTCCTTTCTATTTCTAAAATACTCCAGGTCCCAAAGTGACCCAAGCTGCAGTGAACGAAGTGTATACGCAATGTTTTCAGACATGCTAGTTAAAGCGGAAATAAAAGCAGGGCATGAAATTCAACCAAAAGCAACTGACTAAACGAAGACCATTGCAAAAAGCAAAACGCGGTTTGACCTTTTGATGTATTGCGGACAAGCAGCCTTCTACTTCGAAACCAGCGCACATTATTTTCTGCGGACACGTATAAAATGCGCTGAAGTAAGAAAACAAAAAAAATGACTGCACTCGGGTAAATAAACCACTATGAATTTATTCAGGAGCTGAAAATTGCTCAGATTTCTTAACATCTTTTGCAGCTTCGACGAGATCGGGCGGTACGACTTAGCGGCGACGATAGACTACATTACGCATGTCACCGGCTTTTCAAACATCAGCCTCGTGGTGTGGTCTCAGGGATTCACAGAAGTCATGGTGCTGCTATCAACAAGGCCGGAGTACAACGCAAAGGTTTGCAGAATTTTCTAAGGTCTTAACATGAACACCACCGAAAAGAGAAAGTGATGCTGTGACTAAACATAAGGCTATCCCATTGATAAATGCAATCAATATCACCATCGGTGACTTATGTCGCAGTAGGAAATTCTCGCTTTAATCTGCTGTCTAGTGAGAGTGCCGTCTCGCCGGGCCTGGGATTGGGTTCCCTCAGCCATGTACTTTTTTCGATCAATGTTGATCACGTCACCACCGATTAAAATTGTAATCAATTGTCCTGAGCTTATATTGAGGATAGCGGTGCGAACTGTGAAAAGGAAAATGATAGATGTAACCTTAGGAGACCGGATGAAAGCAGAGTGGGCCAGGCAGCAGACGGGAATTAGTGATGTCGTTGTCGAAATCAAAAATGAGTATGAACAGGGCATGCAACGCGAAGGCAAAATAACTTAACGCCCTTGACAGCACGGCGCGTTAATTGCTTTGTTCCTGAATAAAGAAATGCCCACTAACAGAATAAGTTCATGGATAACTAGAGAAATACTTCATGTCAAACTAATGCTAAAACGTAAACGAAAGACATTACCGCTCAACCCTAATCCTGACAATAAAGTTTATATCAGCCACCAGAGTCGGGATTTAAAGGTGCGTCTTGTAATAATGATACAGAAAAGGAAAATAGCGCATGTCCTGTGTCAGTCTTTCTTGTGTACGTCTTTTTGCAGCGATATTTTCTTTTTCTGTCTCAAATAATGCACCATCTAGCCCAAATTGACGTTCTTCTAAGCGCAAGTCCTGTGTCAGTCTTTCTTGTGTACGTCTTATAATAATGATCTATACGATTATATTTATTATGATCTACAAAATAGCATTCATGTTCCATTAAGACTATTTGAAGATGGCAGCGAGTTGCACAGTAAAATAAGTACAACTGATAGTTAGATTGAAGTAGATTTAGACCTCCGAAGAATAGAAAAATTGTGTGACGACTGGCGATGGAGTTAAAATTGAAGAATTGAATGTTCATGTATACAGCTAGAAAGAGAAAGTTTCTTAAAATATAAAATTAACAGGTGCGTAATCGAACAGGTCGATCAATAAATATCAAGTCAAAACATTTACACCAGACATACAGTGGATTACCCTTACTGAAAACGTCGTCATTAAAGCTTCTAAATCACTATTCACAAAGCAACTCCGTATGTAAAGTGGCTCGCATAGAAAGCATTCGTTAGACCGTCAGCTGAATACGCCAAAACAGTATGGGATCCTCACACCACAAACAAATGTCTCCAACTTGATAGGATGCATCGTATTGCTTCAAGCTTTATCAGCAATAAATACCGCCGCAACCGTTCTTCAACAGAACTCTGCAAACAAGCTCAACTAGCGATGCTAGAAACGAGAACTAGGTAGAAAGGCAGAGAACCCTTTAACTCAATATTAAAAATTTTCTCTAAATAAAGAAATCAGATTACTCTGAAATCAAAACCAATGAAACATCAAGGCATCGCCATAGTAAGTTCATCCCATTAGCGGCCATATGGAATGATTATTTTATGTTTAGTTACTTTCCACGAAGCAGCGAAGACTGGAACTCACTTCCCGACTCTGCTGTTTTGTCCACATCATTAGCAGAATACCTGCATCATTTAGATAATTTTGGGAACGGTACTAGCTCAGAGAGGTAGGATTGTTTTGCTGTTATTGAAGCGAGCTGTTTTCCTGGTTTCTGATGTCATGTATTTTAATTCGCTTAGAACTGATTTGATTATGTGTTCTATATCTATCTTTTCAGCACATGACTGTTCTAGCACTACTAATTTTACTGTTAATCTTTGGTTGTTTCCTTTTCCACTCCACTTAAAGCCCCTTGTTGGGACTGGCAGTATTAATTTTTCATTTAATTTCATTTATTTTACCCTCAGGGCTTTCGCATTACAGAGGGGGTGGGACAGTGAAGAAAACAATACATAGATCAAAAACAGGGCTATATATACGAACAATATTGAAAGATACTAGAGACATAGGACGAAAACATTGAGAACAAAAGTACAGGAGTAAAAAGAAAGAAATAAAAGGATTACAAAAAAAGAAACCTTATGTAGTCTATATATGAGTAAACAACATATCACAAATGGTCTGATTCTAACAGTGCGAGTAATTTGCTTTTAAAACGCGCAGTGTCGCTAACACAGGTGGCTGTGGGTGAAAGATTATTCCAGTCACGACATGTTTTAGGAAGGAAGGAATAAAAGAAAAGAAATGAAGGCGCAGGAGAGGATTCCAAGAGAGGGCAAGCGTAGTAGGGGAATCCAGAGGGACAGGTGGGCGGGTAAGATTAGGAAGTTTGCGGGGACAATGTGGCCTCCTTGTCCCCCGAAAGAGCTGGTCGATTTGACAGTGAAAAGCCTGAAACGCATGCACGCCTACGCTGCTCGTCTAATCTAGACATCTTCCGTTGCGGCAGGTAAATCTCGTGGCAGGCTACGCCCCTGTGGCGAACATCAGCCACATCGAAACACCGGTCACCGTTCTTCGTCCAGTCGCTGAAATCATAGCGGTAAGTAATCTCGCGTTTTTATTCTTTATTACGACAGCCTCTCAATGCTGAACATTTAAAGCATGTCCTGCTTTTATCAAAATGGCGCAGTCGATTTACTCGCGCTTATTTAAGCTACTTTTGTCACCTTTGAATTCGTTATATAAAGTCGGCGACAAAGGTGTCCGGATCGTGTTATCCTCAAGCGAAGCCCGTAGCCCTATTATTAGCCGCTGGCAAGAGTCCACACTTGTGGAGGTGGAAGAATGGGATTTTCGCTTTCATCTCCACAAGTGCAGTCTCCAACCGGCGGCTAATAATGAAGCTACGGTTTAGTTACCGGATCACGCGGTCCAAAGACTTTTGTTCCTAATTGGACGCAGCTTATGCCAGTATATAGTGCAGCTTTGGCCGCGCTCGGCAGATGGCATACCATGTGGGGAGCAACGAGCCAATGGGGATCCGTGACGCAGAACCGATGGACCAAGCTTAGTTGGCACATGCAGTATAGACTGAAAGTGATTTCTGCATTAAAAATGACGAATGTCGATTTGACGGCACGTGGCTGTCTGAAAATTTAGCACAGATCAAATGACTAACGTGCCTTCCGCAGTGTCTTTTTGTGAGCCTCATTGAAGTGTTTCTACGGTCGGACCAGCCGATAAGAATACCGCTCTAGTAACTATTGTTACCTGCTTATAAGATTCCTCGACAAGTGCTGCAAGCAGCACAAACTCCATGTTACCAGCACAAGCTACCCAATTTTATCCAGTTGATTCAACTTTGATAATTGCTCAGCTCCACTAATGTCTAACATGCGCATGGATGTTTTCGCCCGCGTGCGTACGTAAACAGATTCGACCGAATGATTACCACTATTCACCACAGCGTAGCCATTCGGGCTATAAAAGAAAGCTACACCGGTTAAATTAACATACTTTCGTACTTGAAAAGACGATATCCATGGTAGAAAAAATACCGTCCTAAATCTATCCTTTTCTAGCAAATACTACACTGCACACCACCGCCACTACTACGCACTATGCAGAACACTACAGAAAACAAGTGAAGACACCTGCTGTATTGTTCTGCGTAGTGTTAAGGATAGTGCGTAGTAGTAGTGCAGTGTAGTGTTCGTTTGAAAAAAAAAATGAATTTGAGGCGACATAACCAACTCTCTCAAAAAGTTTCTCTAAAAATAAATACACAAACCGCAAGATAAAGCATAGTATTTCATTTTCATATTTGTATGACTGCGTTCAGTCGAATATAGAGGGCAATGACTGCTTTATTTAAAACTGAATGCCATTGAAAAAAAATTTCTGCAAATGCATATTTACTAGATCCCGACCACTCTAGCTAGTTGCGTCAGAAAAATATCTTTTCAGCCTAGACCTCAGAACTCAAGAGCTATACAGCTTCATGTCATTTGCATCGACTGCGAAAAGAGGCGGCGCATCATTTGCGCAGATTACAAGGACTTCGCTGAAGAAAAACTAAATTAAGCAGCAAGTTTGAATAATCAAGCCGATGCTTGCGAATTCACAGGCTTTTTTTCATCTCTTCACGATGGGAGGATTCCTGACTGCAAACAGGATTACCCAGTTCCTGATCACTAACTTCTGCAACAACATTTTCCGTGGTGCCTGCTACCTCCCAATCAACGTCATCGTCGGTGCCAGCAGAGAACAGCTAAATAAGGTGAGAGATACACACAGTACATGGGTGGCTAATGATGCTGCGAGCTATCAGTAAAGCAGAACACAGTGAAGATGACGTCGTTATTCGGTTACAAATTGTACAACTAATCTCTTTCCTTGAGGCTGCTTTGTATGACTGGCTACACTATCAGTCTAATTGTTAATTGCCACAGCTGATTAATGCACAGGTCTAGAACAGCCTTAAAGATGACGAGCATCAACCTGCATCAATTTTTAGGAACACTCGGCACAGCTGCAAGATAGGCTCTTAGGGTGGCTGAGTACCTGATGATGTTGCTGTTGGACCGACGAGCTGTATGCCAAGGGCAAGAGCATTGCGATTAATTTTGCGTGTTTTCGGCCCTCGCATATATGATGGTCAAGATATCTTACGAATGGAGCTGGCGGATCTGTGCCAAAGAGCGCCACGGCTGACTTGTTTTGTCTGAATGAGGCGGAGCCGTGGACTAATTTCTTCAAGCATTTCGCCTCAGGGAAGCCCAGCACTTGGGCAGTGGTATGCATGCGCCCACTGGGAAACCCGAGGGAACCCCGTGGCAATGGGTGTGGAACCCCGCACCAGTAATATATGTGGCACTTCAAAAGGGTGGAAATTTGGGCTGGTTGGTGCATGATCTGAGGCTAAAAAACAGCGCAAACGGGGACGAAGCAGAGAGAGGGACACGACGCTCGTGTCCCTCTCTCTGCTTCGTCCCCGTTTGCGCTGTTTTTTAGCCTCAGAATATATGTGGCGTATGCACAGTGAGCATGATGACGAGCAACGGTATGAAACGTACTTTAACAACACGAGCACCTTGCGGTGCACTTAAATTCAAATTGGCTCAGCGTGGTCACAGGCAACGTCTGATGGGAAATGGCGACAGCGGCTGACGATGTCCAGAAAGCTTGCGACAAAACTTAATGTTAAACTAAGATGTAAAACTCGTTTCACAAAAATTACAAACTACATGCGATGATGAAAACCTATCTATTTGTTGCCTTTATAAATGCAGCTCGCATAGTTCGCTTTGCAACCATCGTGTTACGAAGGTCTGCATCTTTCCAAATGTCATATAATACCTGTCAATATTTCCTATAGTCGGATAGAACTCAAGTCAGCAGTGAAGCTCCGCCCACATTCAGGACCAACGAATACAATTCCTCCGAGACAAAAGCTAGACTTTTGATAAATCTTTTTGTGTAATCTCAACATAGGCTAACCATGAGACGAAATTATAAGCTCAATAATTTCGATGCCTCTGGATTGTTTGATAGCGCTAAAAGCTGATTTTGTTCGCTGTTGTGATTGGTCCCTGGAGTAATATAGGAAGCCGCGGACCGTGGCCCACAGTTACCAACTGTCATTTTTTAGAGTTGTATTCTACTATAGCAGACCGAGCTTCCTGTGATGCGAGGTTTGAAAATCAACATCTCGGTCTCGAAATGACAATAATAGATATCCATTACTATTCCACGCCTCCTTCCATTTTTGCGTGCATGTGAACATGGCGCTATCTGACAGGACGATAATCGATGTACATAATTTTCTTAATACTCCGAGCTTTGTGCCATGCCACACCTGGAAGTGAAAATGTCGCTTTCGAAATGACTAATGAGAGATACATGTGGTCAGTCCCAACATAAAAAAATCTCATCGGAATGTGCGCTTTTAAACTGGACGCGTAAGCCACGGCGACAACTCTATAAAGCTTGACTATTGACTAGTTCAGAAAAACGTCGATAATAGACTAACCAAAAATCTGATTGTTATAAAAGTGGAACACTTGAATTTCTGTAAATAATATGATATAATTTAAAATGCGGTATTAAAGGCTATATGATGATGTTTGGCCCTAAGAGAGGCTTCGGACACTACGTCCAAGGGATATATAACAGGTTGAAGTTGTTAGTGCTGAGACTATACTGCTGTTGTACTTCCAGCAGTTTCTGCGATCTAGCGGCACTTTCGATAAGAAACTAATGTAAACTGCTCGCGGTGTAATCCAGTATTCTTTCAGAGCGCACTCGCTGCTCTAATAACATCATAGGAAATTCTCAAGCTGCCACCATCACCATATGCGGGCCAGTTTAAAAAAAAAGCCAGCGAACCGAGCTTTGATTCGATCTGTTCTCTTCCTTGAAAACAATGTCCTCCAAAAAACCGCTTGGCACCCCTGTCCTCCTCAAACAACTCGCCCTGCCTCTTCGTGTTCGGGGTAGCCATAATGAAATGGTGTAAGTCACTGTGAGCACGAAATGATGCCAATAAACCGCCCATTTTTTTTTCTAGACCCGGATACCAGTCTACCTCGCTCACATGCCGGCCGGGACATCAATTCGGAACATCATCCATTACACTCAGGTAAATACAAGGACACTTCTGCATAGTGATAGCTGACATAGGAAATAGATATTTCGCGTTGTGCTTAAGTTTCTAGCTTTTTCTTCTGTTTTAGTTAGACCAGTAAATAAAGAGTAAATTCGTGATAGTGTCCGCATTTCGTCCAGATGTACACACTAATAATTGCTAATAACTATGCGCACAAAGCTGAAACAAATCCTTTCGGAAGCCTGCTACAATAAAACAGTCAAAATTAAAAATCAATGTAACTGTAAACACCATTAGTACCCAGCGCTCTGATATAGCTTTGTAGAACTGGGTGGTAGTGGTAGTGGTTTATTTAATAAATAAATAAATAAATAAATAAATAAATAAATAAATAAATAAAAAAGTGAAGCAAAAGAGTGTTGCTGGCCGCGGCAATTGCTGTCTAATATCTTAAGCACCCGAGCTGCAGCCGGCGGAAATGAAAGGGAGAGGGAGAGGATAGTGAGAAGTATGGAGGGGAGCGACAGCAAGAAAGGACAGGGTTGTAGAACTTTGATGCGCACCTTTTTTGGGAACACTGTAGGGGACAACACTTGGCGCAGACCTGAGGTGGGCGACAGGCCAAGCGGTGTGCTGGTGGACTTCATTTCGAACAGTTGTATTTAAGCATTTGCCTTGAAACTCCAATTATTCCTGGTTATTTATTACCTTTACAAGTCATTCCATGTTCTTTTAACTTTTCCAACGAATAATGCTATCCTCCATCAGCCACGATCACCTCATTAGACCATTCCATAATTACTCACACTGCAGTATCAGTCCCATCCTGGAGGGTGGAAGAAGCCACAGGGTCTCATGCGATTAAAATTTTTCGGAACTTGCACATTACAAGAAAAGACAAAAAGCAATCGTATCGCACTGCCATGTGCAATTTTGCATAAAAACAAACGCAACTTTTTTTTCCTTTGCAGATGTACAGGGCGCAAAATTTTATCATGTACAACTACGGCTTCGAGGAAAATGTGATGCGATATGGTCAGGTAAGTGCAACAAATGAAGATGCATCCTCGGCCTGTCGTACTACAGGCTTAGTGAGGGTTTTCATTCACAAATGTGGGGATAGGAAGTACTTTGTTAAGCTTAGAATACAGCACAGTTTGTTCGGTTGGGGTTATAGCATACCTACGGAAACTACACACTTCCACCTCAGGCATAGGTTCATGAATAGTTTCGAAAACAACAGTATACGAAATACTGGCCTAATACAGCAGTGTTAATGATTTGGTTGGAACAATATTGAACGTGTGCACCCTTCCTTCTGTGTAAAAATTATATCTACAGCTTTTTATGGGTAGGTCGATGTTCGCCGGCAGCAAAAGACTCATTTATTGCGGAGAATAGCCTTTCAGTACCTTCTCGCCTTTCGATTCAAGCTCATGACGTCTACACTGAAAAAGTTTCCCCAACCACCGTATTGAAGCAAGTAGTGCTGTAACCAAGCCTCTGAAATCCGCGCTTCTCTAAAATTGTGTCGTCACTCGGCGCCTTACTTTTGATGAACGATGTGGTGACATCTATATTACGTTTTTTTGCGTTTTCTACCTTATGACAGGTGCGTTTTCAGCTAAAGTAACACCTCTTTCGTTAGAAGGTGGTAATATAAAGCCTATACGTTCCGTTGTTCTAGTTAGTAAATGACCGTGCAAAAGTGGTCTTTAAAGTAATTATGTAAATGCTTACAACTGGCCTTCTCGGCTTCTAGGGGGCCCATATAAAACACATTAACGGGAATTCGGGAGAAACACTTCTAGTCCCTTTGGCTTCCACCACGTGAAGGATGACTTTAAACACAAAAAAATGGCGCGTTGACATCATCCGCGACGCAAGATAGAGAGAGTATGACTCAGTACCTGCAGTTAAGCTTAGCGACACTGGCTGGGTGTTTTCTGGAATTCCTAGTAATAGAAAAAAAAGCCTGCTATGTTTGCCGCCCTTGACAGCATCTCGAGGAAATCACAGAGGCTTTATTGCCCGATACACGCACTAGCAATGCTCCAACGCAAAATACAGACACCATCTTTATTTTATTAGCGGAATGCTGCTTAGGGAAGGACGGGAAAAAAATAAAACGCGCACGAGGGTTCCGCGCAGGCGGCGTTCGTGCATTCTTTTTGGTGTGTTTTGTTGCTGATTGGTTTTTACACTGCAGCAAACTAAGGGCAGTCCTTGGCGGAGTAGGTTTTAAATAAATGCCTATTATTTTGTACCTTTCTCAGTGCATAACTATTTTTGCAGCCGTCTGGTAGCGCTTCGGTGAATGCTGCTGCGTCGATCTATTCCAAGAAGGCGGTGGTCCCGGGTTCGATTCCACTGACCGGTCAAATTGTTTTGCAACTTCGAAGTTCGTGTGAAAGCCGTATAGCTTTCTTTGGTACGCTTAGGGTCCGCACTTGAGTGGATGTTAGTAATTGCTCCCTTATGCTATGCCGCGCACAGTGCTAAATTAAAAAACCGTTCCCGTCAATTCATGCAGCCGGAGCCTCACCAGTACCCGCTGGAGAATGTCTTTGCTCCCATCGCTCTCTTCACCGGCGCATCTGATCGCTTCGCCGACCCCGATGATGTGCTAAGCCTAAGGGCTCGGATTCGTGACGCAATCGTTTTCGATTACGAGGTGCCTCAGGAGAACTTCATGCACCTGGACTTTGTCGTGGGCCACGATGCCACGGTCATGCTCCACGAACCGATGATCGCTCTCGTCCAAGGGTTCAATGAGCCCTTGCCATGGCCCGACTATTTGCGCAAATGAGGCCCACACCGGATGAAGACAGTGAAAGACTGGACTGTTTCTACCTCAAGGACTACATGCTCTCGCCTTTCCGGTCGTTGTGCTGTGTCTACGGTAGTGTGTGAGAACATGGACACCACGATAAAGCTGAATTTCACAAGCTGCCTGAAGACGTGGCCTGAAACAAAGGTTCATTGCACAGGTTGCATAGGGTACTGCAGAGCGCAGGCTTAAGCTTTTGAGTGTGTGGTCAGTGTGGTAGAGAACTCAGCTTTTTTGTAATTTCCATGTTCCGAAAACATTTGTGGATACCTATACGCTCCTGTTAGAGTTCTGCCGCTGTGAGGACTGCGCCGTGTGTAACTGAAGTCGGTATTCTATAGGTCTCACAAGTGAACTGATCACGGAAAGCCATTACATGCTGATAATGTTGTACAGAGTCGGTAACCTTTACCGTGAACATGCGAGCACGCGTCTTTCGATACTATCGCGATGCCTTATTAAGAAATTCAAGAGACCTTCACTGGTATCAAGAAAATGTGCGTGAGCCAGGTTATGCGGTACTGTAGCACCCGACGCGAAAGCGTCTTAATGACGGTCTGCATGCGAAAGACAAACGCATCATTGTTCACGGTAACGCTGATCGCCTCTGTACTTCCAACCAATTCATGATGGACAGCACAAGACTTTCCTCCGATCTGAACTCTCCGTGAGACCAATCGGCAGTCAACAGTGAACATGACCGTGATTACGAAGGTGCTTTGTAAATAACTGTACAGCTCCCATTCCACAGGTTTCGCGGTAGATAACAGGTGCACTGTAACTGTCATCAAAGGATTTATCGTGGACCAAAGAAAAAGAGTTAATGGTAACAGTCCAAGCTCCCTCCGACGCTCAAAGAAACAGGAATGGTCTTTCTGTCTGGATGGAAACGCCGTGGAGTACGTTGCCACTGCATTTCTTCCTACATGCTAGTGAAGATGTGGAACGGCTTTGATGAGACACTGTAGATCGAGCAGCTTGCAAGCGCAAACTAGAAGAGCCCCGGGCAATCTCTGCCGCCAAGTAACTAGGCTGTGCAATTCAGTAAACGTTTTGCAAGTTCTTCGAACGACAACATACGAGTAAGCTGCGGGAGCATTCACAGCCAGAGTGATTTGTACTACACAGGTGGTCCGCACGCTTCTGCAGTCGAATGCGCTAAGCACGTTCAATCCCCTGGCAACACGTGCACTTTAAGATGCGTCTGTTTTAGGGTGTGAGTCGTTTCATTGTTGAAAAATAAACTAATTTTGTTTTCTTATCAAGTGTCCTCTTTTACAGCCCGCTGTACCGAAAGGTAGTGCGGGCATCGCGTAGCATTTTATTCGTTTTCAAGCCCTACGTGACGAGTTTCCTGGTCTGTCAGCCCACGATATTTATGCGTTTAAGGCAGAGGCCATGTCTCCTCCCGGTCCCATTCTACAAGACCTCCTGTCCTGCTGAAATTGCTGCCATGAGGGTAGTGTGCAAGAAGCCTTCAATAAGAGTAGTGTACGCGACATGCGCTTCTAAGCCAGAAGCGCGGGCCATAAAACACTGCAGTCTGTGGTCCTTACTAAGAACAGAAAAAACACTTACACTGTTTTCAATGACGACCGCTAGCTATTTTGACGTCATTCGAAGCGGGAAAGTCGACAGCGCTATCTTTCGAAACAGAACATTAAGTGGCGAAGAGGACCAATCATGGGTGAGGCAGAGTGAGCAGACAGAAAGCTAGGAGAAGTTTGAGACACGAGAGGCTCGAGCACCAACAGAATGTAACGCGTAAACAAAATTAAGTTCAAGCGGGGTGCGTAAGGTGAAGAAATAGAGAAGAAATAGCAACGTGATGAAGCGTAGAAGCCCTATCACAATACCCAATATATGAGACTGCTCCCATACACATTAACTGAGTTTTCTGATCTCTTTGTTAAACATGTTTCGTTATAACAAGCGGTGCTGCGCAATAAGAAACAAAAAAAAGGTGCCTGGCTTATAATATAGTGTTCGTTTTCTTTTTGTTAGGTTGAATAATGCATTAGTAGCCATGAAATAGCCATTATTTTACTCTTGCTTCAATTTTTAGCCGTTCTCCGCCCCCTGATTGGTCGGCTGTTGACTTAACGGAATCATGTATATAGCCGTCCCTGCCGGCTTCAAAACAAGTAATGCGAGTTTCTCTCCTGAACTGTTCCTGATCTCTTTATCTACGCTACAACACTCAGGAGATGGCTTATGTGGATGCGACGGAGTATTGCCACCTACATGCCTTTGCCCTCGAGGTTACGAACCATACCGGCCACCCCCCCTTCTTCGCCTAAGAAATGGCCGCCTAGGAGGCAGCAATCGTGCTAGCCATCTTCTTTTCCGACCCAATCCCCGAAATGATTATCAGTGACTCCGAAACCGCACACAATAATTTCTCTAATGAGCGGATCTCTCCCATCAACCTCTGCCTCGAACAATCTAACCCTCCCCCAACCCCACACCTTTCATCTGATCTCGAAGCCAAAAATTCGCTGTGGCTTAGCTTGGTTAAGCCCGGTAATTGCGAAAGCAATATCCGTACCTACGCCATGGTACAACTGGTAGTGTAGCTGGTGGTGGTGCTTGTGGTTAGACTTGTGGTGGTGCATCGGTTATACAATCCAATCCAATCCAATCAAATCCAAACCAATCCAATCAAATGCAATCCACTACAATCCAATGCACTACAATCCAATCCAATGCAATCCAGGCCAATCCAATGCAATCCAATCCACTCCAATCCACTCAAACCCAATGCAATCTGATATAATCCAAATCAATCCAATCCAATCTAATGCAATCCAAAGCAATCCAATCCAACCCAATCCAATGCAATCCACTCAAATCCACTACAATCAAATGCAATCCAATCCAATGTAATTCAAACCAATCCAATCCAATGCGATCCAATGAAATCCAATCCTATCCAATGCAATCCAATCCAATCCACTCCAATACAATCCAATCCAATGCAATCCAATGTAATCTAATGTAATGTAATGTAATCTAATGTAATCTAATCTAATCCAGTCCAGTCCAGTCCAATCCAGTCCAATCCAATCTAATGCAATCTAATGCAATCAAGGTCAAATGAACGTCAATGGTGGCCACCGCCGCGGCACGATTGTGGTCACCGGCCGCGGCACGGCAAAGGCGTGAAAGTGCAAGCAGTATTGCTTTCGCAATAAAACACACCGCCCACCGAGGAAGCGAGCCGGCGCACTGACAAGTCCGAGGCAATACTATCCAGGCGGGGCCCAGACGGTATTCCCCATTACGGTGCGAGGAACCATGCTGTTGACCACCTGTCACGGGATCACCTAATATTACCGACTTGACCGGCACCTTTACTCACAGGCCGACAGGTCTCTGGCCCGTACGGAAGAAATCTAAAGGCACCAGCTCCAAACGCACACCTTCCCAAATCCCGAAGTTCTCTACCACATATACCCCACCCTCTACTCTTTCACATGAAGATTCTGCGCTAAGCACGGTTCCCTATCCCACCTCATATTGTCCTGATCCCCCCCCCCCCCCCCCCTTAATCGCTACCGAGGAGCAGTGGAAGTCAGCGCTTCACTGTTCCGAGTCGGGCCTTCAGGTCCAACCGGATGTCTGGGTCCCTGAGGCTCATAAGCTCCTGGCCATTCGGCGGGGTTGACCTGCTGCGTTACATGAGGGCCTCAGCGCCACCCATTCAACTAGTAAAGTTTATTGTCTGTCCGTCTATAAAGTCCTGCACTCGACCCGCATGCAACACCACGGCAGTCACGTTTGAAGTGAAATGTGACCAAACCGGCCTGCTCCAGTTCTTCCCGCCAGCCATGCTTGAGCTGTAGGTTAAGCATGCCTCAACCTTTTCGTCTTTATTCTTTCAGGTTCTTTTGTACCGCTCAACGCGGATAGGCGTGTACATCCAAGTTACAGGGACCTAGCACTGTGACTGACGCTTATTAAACGCGGTCTAAAATTGAACTTTCTAGCCACCAGGCCTCCGCGTCGTGTACAGTGCCGATATCGTGTAAAGAGAGCCTCCATCAAATTTACAGGGTTTATAGCGACGTGCAGGCATTCCTGAGAGGTCACTGATAAAAATTTTAAAAAGACGAATTGCGCTCAGTAGAACGGGTTGCAGTGACGGCAAGGCTTCAGTGACATCGCAAGAGTAGAATATGGGCCCAAAACGAGTGCCATGTGCTGGTAGCAAAAATAATAAAGACATGGAAGCCAGCCCCGTAATGAACTAGTCACAGCCGATGAACTCTTGATTCTGTTTTTCAAGACTGAATACCCATATCAGCGATAAAATGTAATTTACAGGCCTTCTCTAGTACCACGCTTTTTTTGTACAGGCGAATGGCGACGTCACATTTCCTTTTGAAACAAATTTTTTTCTGCAACATCGTGTAACACAGTGACGCTTGCTAAGGCACACGAGTACACAAAGTTCATGCACTAGGTATCTCAACTTGCTGTTGTGAATTGGTTTTGATTTATGCGGTTTAACGTCCCAATGCGACCCAGGCTGTGAGGGACGCCGTAGTGGAGGGCTTCGGATAATTTCTACCCCCTGGAGTGTTTTAAGGTGCACTGACGTCGCAAGTATACGGGCCTCTAGCATTTCGTATCTATTGAAATGCGGCCGCAGGGGCCGGGATCAAACCCGCGTTTTTTTTCTGGTCAATAGCCGAGAACGTTTGTCACTAGCCAGCCGCGGAGGCTGTTGTGGCTTCGTGCCGTGCTAATTCGTGGGGCATATTGCGTGCAGTGGATTTAAACTTGCCGTACCACAAGGACCCTTGAAAGGGAAGAATCAATGTCGGTTTCATATTGAAGTGTCTCGAACAAATCAATTTATTTTAAATGCCTATAATTGTACGTTGTCTAAACACGAACCTAGACTCACAAAAATAATAACTGAAAACAGGAACCATGAAAACCATAGGAATGTAGGATCAGGCTCAACAAAGCATGCTTCTCCAATAAAAAAGTAATACAAATATTATAGTTTTAACAATAATAGGCATATTTATTCTAACGCACGATATATTCTACAGATATCTACAGATTTATAAGTGTTCCAGGAAGATGTCCCAAAGTACACACGGTCCGGGTAATCTCCTGTTAGCGTTTGAGCAAATCCAGTGGTGTAGGTGTACAAGGTGTTCGATAATGCAGGAAAGTACAGGAAGGCGAGTGAGAAAACATAATATTAACTTAGTAACTAAATTCTTTAGCTGTTTTCACTGCTTCCAGCCATAAAAAGGAACGGTTATATGACAGAAGAAAATTTGACGGTGGTATGAATGAGAAAAAGTTATCCGATGCAATGAAGTCGACGAGAGGCAGATGATGCGGTTCCTTCTTCCAAATAATAAGATATAGAACGGTCTGCGAGAAGCCTGCGGCGAAAATGTCGGTTTCAGAGCGGGGCAGACCAACAGCAGGTGGGGTAAGTCCGCCTTATCTTGTCAGGATAGGCATACAGAACACCCAGGGGGGGAAAGCAAGCTTTGGAAATTTAGACCAGTTCCAAGTGACGGTCGGAGTGATGGATACCCGACTCGGATCCTCCGACGCACAACCTCCTCTGAAAGGGTAATGCTGCGGGGTAGTGCTATCCCACATGAAGGAACAAGAGCACATGTGCGGCGCTGGAGTCGTTCCTTCTTCGTCAAAAGGAGGGTGACGTCATACGAGTTTGGCACATGACTACCTGAGTTGACTATGTGCCATAAAACCTAACCCAACCCAACACACGTAAAACGTAATTCTGTCGAGTTGAGGCGGCGGCGAGGTTAACGAAGTTGCATGCGGCTCTCAGTCAGCTTCCACCGGCATTCCTACCATGCGCAATGCATTTACAAATGCGCTTGTACATTTTCTCTTCGAGTCCCTATGGAACGTGACATGCGCACGTGTTTATTTTCTGTCGCTGTCCCCAACCGAAGCACATGTGGCAATGCTCTCTCGGCTCGACATGCCCGACTCAGAGTTACATAATTAATGGGATTCATGTGCCAACTGCTCAGTCCTGTCCGGTCGTAGTTGAATTGTTTAAACAGTTTTAAGAGACCGCTCGATTGGTACAGCAAGCCAAAGGCTAGAAGTGACACCCCCGTCACATGAAACAAGATAGAAAATTAAAGTAAAATTATGCTAAAATAAAAAAAACAAGTGCATGACGAGTATATAATGAGTTTTGGCGGCCAATTCAAGCGTAAAATAGTTCCGCATACTTTCGTTTCCCCATGATTGTGTTCAGACCTTAATGAGTCTACCCGTGAACATGAATACCTCACCGTGGTAACCTTGTCAAAAAGTAGAATAAAAATGGCATAAAGGAATCCCCCCTAAAAAAGCTAAACATTTGTTTTTTTTTTAACTGAAGGCCGCAGTAATTCACTCAGTTAATGGTGGACACCGGAATAATTTCGACCACCTGGGGATCTTTAACGAGCGCTGACATCGCACAGCACATGGGCGCCTATTTGCGTCTCGCCTTCATTGTGCACGAGGCCGCCGCTGCTGGAATCGAACCCAAGTACTCTGGCTGATCATCCAAAAAAAGTAAGTTAGGAGTCCTTGAGTAGAAATACTGAGGACAAGTTCTGGTATGTGTAGCATCTAGTATACAAGCGATATATCCATCACCAGCCGTAGCGGAGAGTCTACACCAGAGCGCAGCAGAGCACTCTTCGCCCCCTCGAATCCGGTGCAGTTCAAGAGTACACCGAGAGTGACACAATTAGAGCGCCTTTCCTTTCTCAAACGTCTTAAACCTAACCTAATGTTACCAACTAACCTAACTAATCTAACTAATTCCTCAAACTACATTCCACGCATCAATAATGGTTACGACCCATCCCTGCATACATTTTTTTTAGCTCACCGTTCCACCCAATTTCTTCCGTCCTCGGCAACGCTTTCCTGACCGATGCATCGGCCCTGCCACAATAATAACGGACCGGTTTGCCTTCCAGCATACTTAGGCTTCGCTGAGTCCGTGGCCAAAAAAAAAGGCTTGAAATTATGTTGAGGACATGGCAGCGAGGAATGGAAAAGAAAACGATAGATGCGCAACATCAACAGAGCCGTGGAGGAAGCATACTGGGTCAGGGAGCAAACGTCAACTGATGACGTGCTAGTTGAATTCAAGAAGAAATAGGCCTGGGCAAGACGTGCGATGCGAATGCGGACACTTACGGTATAGAAGTGGATTCTAAGCGAAGACAAGTGTGGCAAAGGACGGCAGAAAGCGTTGTGGACGGATGAATTAGGGGGTATTCGTGCATAAAGTGGCCACAACTGGCAGAAGACACGGTTGATTGGAGGAATATGAGAGAGGCAATTGTACTGCACTGGGTTTAATTAGGCTTATGACGATGAAACTCATGTAGAATATTATCAACGGGCTCACGCCTACCTTCTATTTATACCCACCTATCAAGTAACTGTAAATCAGTCGCACGCCCTAAAAATTTGTTACATGAAAGGTATTGTAAAATGCACATATATCAAATATTTTTGGCGGCTCTTCAAAGAAGGGATGAAAGGAAAAACAGGGCTCTTCACATCCGCTCGAACACACTGTAGCACAGCGTCATTCCCCAGCGATCACTATTTTGTAATCTGGACATCAGCAAATTACGCCCACCGAAGCTTGTCAGGGTTCAAAAGACTCTGATTAAAATCCCTCGCAGTATTTCACTCGTGTCGACGTGAAGGTAAATGGACATAAAAGTTTCGTTCTATTTACGAAGTTACAAGGGCCTTTTTTTCCTCATTCGAGGGCATGTTTTTTGATCACACTAGAATGACTGATAGCAAACACATCACTCAGCGCACATGTCGCAAAACTAGTTCGAAAAAACGACAAATAAGAACGCGGCTAACGTCACAATCAGTGCAACGTTCCTCTTGTGGCAAGTGCCGTATCTGGTAGCTCAGTTCATCATGCACATTTTGTGAAGAGAGAGCAAGCAGGAGCACGATTGCGCCACTAAAGCCCACCCTTTCTTGGTAAATATCTCCTTGCTCGGTGCTCTTTTCAGAACGCACTCCACCTTTAGTCTCAAAGGATTCTTTCATATTCCAAAGCTGTCGAACACTGTCGCCCCACACGCCTCTTCTACGGCCAAATTTCAGGTAAGTGCTTCCTAAAAACGCTCTATATAAGCCCACCGTACAGCTCTCTTCGAAGTGTATCCAAATCCCACTAAACCCTACCTTGAGCTTTGAAACACGTAACCACAGTGCGCTACTTTGCCAATGAACTGCCTTGCAGCTCCCAATTTTTATGCGAAGCATATTACTAGAGCTACACTACAGCCCGTCGAGCGCGGCGGTGGAGCTACCATTGACCTTGAGCGTGACCACGTGACACCACGTGACAACATGACGTCACAGCAGAGGAGAGATGGGCTGCCGGCTCGCGCGGTCGGCCGCGGCGGTGGAGGCTCCACATCAGAGGCGCGGCGGATGACCACGTGACGCTACAGCAGCGGTATAAAGCTGAGCTTGCCTCGCTCTCCGGGCACTTACGAGGCGGCCAGGTGTTGGGATGCCGCCTAGAAGCAGGGCTGATTTGAACGAGAAGCGAAAGCTTCAGCGTGCCACAGAGACCGATGAAGAGCGGGATGAAAGTCAACGAAGGAAAGCCATGTATTACCAAGCCTAGCCATCAATATGCTTCGCATCTGACTAGGCTTAACCTTAGCTAAGCCTCAGCCATTCTTTGTTATTTTTGTCCTTTCGCCAAGCATTCAGCAGGCTGCTTTTGTTTTCGCTTGCCGCTATCGCAACGTTGGCGCCGCTTACACGTAGAAAAAAGCCCTTGACAGAGTCGTAAGAGAGATATTTTGGCCATCACCTAGTGTCTACGGAATGGGACGCGGAGATCGCTTACAGCATATATGGCTCAGCACGATGTATTCGCGACACCTACTGAACCTGCTCAAGGTTGATGAACGTCAATGACCGAGCCAGTTTGGAAGAAAACCACCACCACGATCTGCATCGACACCAACCAACTGTTCTGTGCCGTGCTATAACGGCTTTACTATACTCATCTCCATCATCATCATCAAGATGATGATGATGATCATCATCATCATGATACTCCTCTTCAGAGGTATAGAAATGGAGCGCATGTGCACTTACCGTGCAGACAAGTTTGCGAATTACACTTCGCGGCTACTGTCCACGATGGCCTGTCAAACAAACAAAAAAAAAACGCCGCAGCATACTCATTGCTTTTGAACCTTTTTTTATTGTTAGTTCTGTTTTCAGCACGGAACGTTAACAGAGGAGGTCAGGCGGCCATTCAACACAGAATTTCTCCATGCTTTTTACTTCAGCCGCCTTTAGATTTTCTACTGCCGCAAATTTTTAAGTACGACAGCAATACTATGCGCACTTCCAGATTTCGCGCATACCTACTGCCAACGTACTGCGCTCTTAAAGCCTCCTTTGTGGCAGGAGATCCACCTTCCTACCGGGTTCTGGGCAACCTGCCCATTGTGTACACCTGGAAGGCTTTCACCACGGTGAAGGCCTTCAAGTTAAATGCCTTTAGGTAGAAGCCTATTGATAGAAGGCCTTTGCGGTAAAGGCCTTTAGGTCAAATGCCTTTCGCACGTAAGGATCTTAAGAGCTCACCGTAACTACTGCTACAGCACGATTTTCCGCGCAAAGCCATGCTAAACCGCCTTTTAATTTTTCTTTTCACAGGAGCAGTAAGCAGCCGCACGCAAGGTGAAAACTGTAGTCACCGACTTCCCCCCCCCCATTGCCTGAAGCTCTGAGAGACGATTCATTCGACGCAAAAAGTCATGGCGCTTTCTCTATGGCACAAGACATACCGTCTTGCCACCGTGCGTACACCTGGCGTCAGGTTTTTCTCCGAGATGACCGTCCCGAACACGCCGCAGCTACAGCCTCAGCTGTACGCCGAAAACAACAGCTCCCACGCCATTTACAACCGCAGATTATTAGACGTCTTTCAACCGACCTTCAAGGTACAGGAGTGCAGCACGCACCAGTACCTAGACGTCGGATGCGGCACGGGCGATTTCACGCGCGACGGCCTCCTTCCCCGCTGCCTGCCGTGCCGTAGGCTGGTCGGCATCGACTCTTCTTCGGAGATGGTCGACTACGCCCGAAGACACTCGACTCAGTGCAGCCTGGACTTCCATCAACTGGACATAGGAGGCGACGTGGAAGCGTTTCTCTCCGAATTCGGCCAATTTGACCGAGTCTACTCGTTCTTCTGCTTTCATTGGTTGGTGGACCAGGCGAAGGGTTTGAAGAACATCGCGAGGCTGTTGAAGAGGTCTGGAGAGTGTCTAATTGCCAGCTACGCCTCGCATCAATGCATTCCCGTCTGGAAGCAGCTAGCCAAAATGGACCGCTGGGCTAAGTACACGCAGGTAGGTTTTAATCGACTCAAAAGTGCAGCTACATCAAATTTAAGCGGCTTGTTGGGCGCATTGCGCATTTTGCGATTTGAAGAAGAAAGGGGTGGCCGGCTTTCGAAATTGTGCTGATCCAGAAAGGAAAATGACCTGAACAAACGCTAACTCGGGTTCCTCTTGCGGGAGGCGGGGGGGGGGGGGGGGGGGGGGGGGTTGCCCTGCGTCCGCACCATACACTATTTCTGCCTCTAGATGAACGAAGCCACGGAAATCTGGGAAAATGGTTTTAGTTTCCGACGCCGCCATTATGCACGCCTATCGCGGCGAACATCCAAAATTACCTCTGCAATATAAAATGTTTTGCCAACGCCACTGGTTATAGCTGCCTGCCAGAAACCGTTATAAACTAGTGTCGGGTGGGTGTCATTTCAGCAACTGAAGAAGTTCATTCCTGAGACGGAAGGAATGAGCGACAGTGAGGTGATTACCACCATGTCCAAGTGGCTCACTGATGCTGGGCTTGTTCCCAGCACCTTGGAGACTTCTCGCTCTGGTGTATTCGACAACGGAACCTTGCAGGAAAACATAGGTGAGTTCTTGTCTTTCTTTTTCAGGCCTTGCGTCTTTGAAAAGTCATTTAGTCGCTCTTTGCGGCACTCAAAAGCGGACCTTGGTACAGATGCGGTATATAACCGCGCCCATTGGACGAGGGACCATACGTATAGCCCCTCAAATTCTCTGGAGCAAGATTAGTGCATTCCATGCAGTGTCACATCGTATACCCATAATTGAGAACAATGCACCTGACCTTACATCTTAGCAACAAATGAACTGTTTTTTCCGGTGTGGCGGCGTATACGGTTTATGGTTTACAGTGGTTTAACGTCCCGAATTAACTCAGGCTATGAGGGAGGCCGTAGTGAAGAGTTCTGGAAATTTCGGCCACCTCGGGTTCGTTAACGTGCTCTGACATCGCACAGTACACAGGCCTCTAGAATTTTTCCTCCATCAAATGTTTGATGCTTGTTCGTCATTAAAACACGCAGTTAGTGGTCCAAAATTTTTAATTAAAATGTGTATCTCTTTCCTAAAACTCTGTTCAATCTTCTGAAGTTAATCATAAAAATGACTCTGTGATCCCCAATATAAAGTGAATGGCGGTATCACCGTATTACCTTGCCTCCGACGTCCCCAGCCGAAGACAGAAAAAAAAAAGTAATTCAAATCACCGTAGTTGCATTGGAAAATCGGCGTGTCGTGGTGATAACCTGGGTTTCATTTCTCCCGTTTAGGTTACAGTGACCTTTTTGTGATTAGAACGGGATGTTACCTCGATGCAGGCCAACCTCAATCTGTTTTTAATGACCCTTTCAAACTACAATATTACGGCCACGCCAGACATACCTAATCATCGGATATGAAACAATGCTGTGAAATACCGATATGAAATGCGGCAACGGCGTGATAAGCCCGCATTTCATGCTTTTAGGTACATATTGCGCCATCTAGACTTGCACAGAGACAGCGCAAAGGAAGTGCCATTCGACAACTAGCCCACACTGAAAGTGTGACGCAATTTGGCTTAGCTGCCAGTTCTCCTGCAAAAGTGACCCACGTGCATTGCGTCTGAGAACCAACGCCTGCAGAGTCATGTTTGAGAGTAACAAGACACAATACTGATTCTCTCTGCAAAATTTTACGGCATACCTTTCAGGTAGCATTTTCTGAACTCGGACATAAGTAGTGAGAATACGTATTCCAACGTTAGCAGCAGTATTTGCCTTCATAATCTGTCCCAGCGAATGGACTTCCAGCTTGTGTCCAGCCAAATAACGAGGTTATTATCACCGACTATTTCCTTTACATTGCGCCCAATTCGACGCAGCTGCTACAAATTTCAACTTTAGTTCGTTGAGTTATAGTCTTATTCCCAAAACAGAGATGAAATCACGCGGAGGCTAATTCTTATTATTTATTCTAATAACCACTGCACAACCAAGAGCCTTATATTGACGCGTTAATGTTCCTGCTCCGCAGGACTGACACAATTATCTGCAAATTTTTGCTCTAATAAACCTTCAGCCACGGTAATTATTTCTGTTTTTGTAACGTGAATTCTCCCTTATTTTTCTCTCTTCCAAGCAAAGCATATAGCGATCGTACCCATCATGAACGTCGTGACCGAGGAAGAAAAACCTCAGCTGGTTGCTGACGTCACTGAGTTGGCACTCAAGGTTCATGCACCGAACACGGACCATTCGTCGTACAAAACTATCATAATCAAGGCTTGCAAATTAGCCGACTTCTAGATTGCTCAGGTTCAGAGGCAACTGAGAATTGTTTAGTGAAGAGTTGGTGAATGTGTGTCGCTTAGTTCTAAGCGAGGCATATTCAGTAATTAGAAAACAACTAAGGAAGTAGATGATAAGCTGCATTCTTTTCCGCATGAAGCCGGATTTGCCTTCAACGAGTTCAGCGGTCTTCTAGCGTGTTAGAAGTCAAGAAATGAATAAAAGCTATCATAATGAGCTATGTGGTTCCCCCTTGTGATATTATTGCAACTAGAGCGTAGTATTGCTCTGTGAACGCAAACAAACCAAAAATAAACTACATGCCAGTTAGGCACCTACATACCGTATGCTTCACCTGGGATATTCTGCGATTTAAAAAAGAGTAGGTTTCTGTGGTTAGGTGATCGCTTTTTTCCGCGTAGCATTTTCAGTGGCGTAACGCATCAAAATACAGCCAAGACGTGCTAACTAGTGCGATGGTTAACTGATGCTGAATACTTAACTTCTTCAGAGTTACTGTTAGCTTCCTTATTTATTGAAGAGCGTCCCGATAAGTTGACACGTTTTGGTGGTCTCGTTTATATTCAAGCATAATGAAATGAACAGGGCCATCTCAAACACGCAAAGTAGGCTTAAGCGTTGTGTTCGTCTCATTCTTAGTGCTGCTACATGTTTCAGATTGCGCTGTTCACTTCAAGATGCCATCGTAAGTGATATCAGTTTTTAGAATTTCGAAAACGCAGTTACCCTCGGCGCTGTGGCCCAAGAAATTTTGACTACATTGCGCCAAAATATATGCTCATTCGAGATGCTTGCAGGCAAAGCAACCCCTCCAGCGGACGCAATTTGTGGACATAGCCAAAATGTGTGCAGCCGCCACGGCGACGTTTTGGAAAGTCTAAAAACTGATATGGATATTGCTTGCGGTGAGCTACTCGCCTCACAGTAAATAAAGAGGGTTACAATAGTAGTTAAAAAGCAAAAGAGAGAGAGAGAGAAAAAAAGGACGGAAAGGCAGGGAGGTTAACCAGGCGATGCCCAGTTGGCTACCCTACACTTGGGGAGGGGAACAAAGAGGAAAAAAAGGAAAAAGAGCAGCAATGAAATGAGTTTTCTAAGTGTCCAGCGACCACTATGTCACGGGGACAGAGGGCGCGCACTGAAAACTTAAAGATTATAGACGGGAATACAACCCCGAGTCCCTTAAGAATCGCAGGAGCGCTTTCACCGCTTTCCTTTGTGAGGAAGGTTGTGTCCAAGGCCCCAGAACGTTTGACTCAGTTAAAGGACGCGAGTCCAAGCGGTACAGAGTAGCAATTAGAAAAGCGCGCTCTCGCTCAAAACGAGGGCAGTCACAGTCAATATTAGTTAAACAGCCTACTAGATAGCGTGTCTTAGCTGAATCCTGATGTGCTACACTTCTGGCAATGCAATGCCGAAAAACGCGATTTTCCATTTCAGAAACCTTAGTGTTAAAAATTTCAAAACATTTTAAGTAAAACAAATCTGATCTATGGTACACTTAACAAAACCGCGAGCAATTTTGCCTCTTTCGATCAATTTGGCGTGCACCTACCGAGCAAGTTCCGGTGCCAGCTTTTGATACTCAACAGCCAAAAATATTTACTTACCAACCTCAAGCAAAGGTTCCCTAAAATTTTGTTCTTGGCTCAGGGCAGCCTCTCTTTTATATTGAGAGCAAACGTACAACTTACTTTCCTACGAACTCCCTCATCTCTTTGAACTCATTTAGGTTACATGATTCGCTAAAAGCTATGTCAATAAAAGAAGTTGGTCAAATGTTTAGGGGAATCCCCCACGGCGGAGTAAATTTGTGGAAACTGTATAGCTTTCCTTTGTAGCCGTATGGCTGCGCTTGGGTGGATGCCTATGAGTATTTTGATAAAAAAATAAACAAACAATAAAAGGAGTTGTATGCGGAATTTTTGAAATACACATAAGCCAGTTGCATCGCATGTGCGACATCCATGATGGCCGAAGGTAATGCGGAGGCTGTTTACACTGTCGCTGACCACGAAAATATTTTATTTCTACTCCCCTCGTTCATGCACTAATCAAGAATACGCCCAATCATTAGTAATTTATTCTGCTTTACCATGCTACCTAGATTTGCGCCCTTCCCATTGATGTTTTCCTTTTCCCATGTGTCAGCGTTGTTACCGCATCAATAAGCCGGGTTTCTATTGGTGCGTTTAATACCTCGTTCATGTCTGCTTCCGCTGAATTGAATTCCGCCAGTACTGGAGAGTAAATGCGCCAAAATATCGTGATCCCTTTAAACTTTGCACCTAAGGTCCCGTAAATCTGCCCGTCACAAAATCAGATGCAAGTGCCGGCACATTAATGTTTTTCCGAGAAGAATTTATCCAACTGAACACCCTAGCTTGGTTGCCTTTTTTAGAAGAGGTCAAATGAGAAAATAGCGCTACTCATAACCTCGACACCGTGCAGTCCACCCAGCAGCTCCCTCACGTCATGGTTTATTGAAGCCATGATACGCTCACGGTTTGCCCAGTGACAACTGTCAGGGTTCCAAGCTCCCAGTTACAGGTGCCCGACCGACATTTCGATCCTGGCAAGATAAGGTTTGAAACGGTGAAAGGATGTATATTGCAGTGACTGAAGTGTGGCGCATTTATTTTCTTTATCAGATGGCGAGTTTATTGACCATCTGTTGTCTGTGACTGAAGGCATTTCATTGAATAGAATTGCAGCGGGACCGCTATGCAAAAGCAGGACAGTGAGATGCTGCTGGCTCTCGTTTCGCAATTAGGGTAACATTCCTCTTTTGACAAGTGCAATAGTGGAAAGCTCTCTTCATCTAATACGTTTTGTGTAGACTGAACAAGCAGGACTAACAAGGCCTAGTTCGTGCACGCCAATATTCTGCGACGTGTAGTCCAGTTCGTAGTGCTTCACTAATTTTTAGAGTACATGGGTTCGTCGTATCTTAAAGCGGTTACAAACTATAACCGACAGACACTTTTCCTCCACTACACGAAACGTAAGTTCTCCCAAGCAAGTTTTTTTCCTTACTGTCCGGCTGTTCTCTGTCTGAGAAGAAAAAATTCAGGGGGCACTTTGTCTAAAGTGTGTAGAGGTGAAAGCGTTTTCCGCACCACTTTCGCTGCTTCTGTGGCACTGGTGGCGTCACATATAATTGAGTACCAATTACTAAGCGTTATGACAAATCACTAATTAATGGTTAATTAGTGATTAATGCCTGAATACTAATTAACTGCTAATTAATGACGCTTAAGCTTCGCCTTTAGGAGTGGAACGCGACAGCGTGTTGTAGCGCTGCCAGGGAGTCCACGGAACGCCACCACCCGTTCGGCGCGATGCCTTGCCCTTTGAACGCAACGCTTTTTGAGGAAAGGAAATGACGCAGTAATTCTCTGTCATCTCGGTGGACACTTGAACCGCACCGTAGAGGAAGGGAGGAAGTGGGAGTGAAAGGAGACAAAGAGTGCCCGTAATGAAGAAAATGAAACTTGTATTTGAGGAAAGGAAATTACGCAGTAACTTTCTCACATATCTCGGTGAACACCCGTCAAAATTCAGGGGGAGGCAATTTTTTGACTTAAAGTATGGTCACTGATGTGTGGTTAAGATGTTAAGCTTCGCCTCTTAGAGTGGAACGCGACAGCATCTTGCAACGCTGCCAGGGAGTCCAGAGAACGCCATTGCCCATTCGGTTCTACGCCTCGCTCGTCGGTAAATTGGTTTTTGAGGAAAGGAAATGTATCTGTCTCTCATATCTCGGTGGACACCTAAACCTCGCCGGAAGGGAAAGGAGGAGGATGGGAGTGAGCGAAGACACCGCATTCATTAGACGTGCCTTTGTTGATTCCAAACCATCGAGCTCGCATGGCCGAGTGGATAGCATGCTCGTCTCGCACGCCGAAGACCGGGGTTCGATTCCCGAGCTCGACCAATTTCCTACTCGGTTTTATTTATTTATATGGCCTGACTAGAAAGTTAATGAGGCCAATTAGGTAATTAAGCAATGAACTAAGCTCAGTCCCACTGACTTGGAGCATCACTATGCGATCCCTTCAGTTGGTTGCATGGTTACTAGCCAAAGTACAATTGGCCCCATTTGAAAAATGCGCGCTGTGACGTCACGGCTGTTTCGACCAATTGAAAAGCGTGACATTTCTGTCGACAACTGCTGCTTACAACGATGAGACATTAAAGGCTTTCGCCTTAATAGACCTGTGACAGGGCTGTATCCTGCGCTTCGATAGACGAATCTGAAAACCAGTCCTTCAGACTTTATCGTTTTGTGAGATAAGTTTCACTCTATTCGTAGCAGCGTTGTCTCATTGTAAAGCACTCAAACTGCGCCGAAATTTTTATTTAGCTTTAAAACGGAACGTATCTGACGTCATTTGCTCGGAAGAAAGTCCACTGTGGACCTTACGTTCGAAGAATATCGCGCCTTTTTACTTCCCATTTGCTGCAATCTTTCACGGCATCGATTCTGGTTTCAGAAACCGCAAAGTCGCAGGTTACGTATACATCGGCAATATCATCAGCATTAAAACGACAGCTAAATGCGAATGCAAACTGTTGGTGCACGATTGAAAGAAAATAGCAAGAAGCAAGGCATAAGAGACGAGTGAGACAGGACAAGGAACCGTGTTCTGCTTCAGGTTGGCAACCAGTGGCTCTCGAGAGAATTGTAAAGACGAGTAAAAAAATTTAGGGGACACTTAGGCTTTACCTTAAGAGTATGACGCGATAGCATATTAGGTTAACTCCCATAAATGCAGAAGGTCATTCTGTACTTTACATTCATAGATACCTGGGAGTCCTCTCCTGGCGCAGTGGTGTAGTGGTTAAGCGATGCGCCACTGCCCTGCGATGGCAGGTGCTCCAGATGGTGGGCCTTGTGCGGCCGATGTTGCTCATCTCGAGCGACCAATCACTAATTTGACTACCACCTTCCACGATGGGCAGTTTGCACACTGTCAGGTGGTCAGGTTGTGATGACGCTGCCAAATCACGTGACCTAGGTGGCCCCACCTGCCTCCTGGGTTGCTCTCTGAGCACCACCTGCCGGATTGATGCTCGTGGCATTTCGATCTTTACGCCGACGCCGGTAAAGGATTTTCTGGACAACGGAATCTAACACTATCGCGTTAAGCTGCACTTTTTGCATCCAGCCGAGCACACTGAAACACAACCCGGAGCGCCATTTCCCCGTCACCGTCTCCTTTTTTTGTACAGTCTTTGTCAAAAGTAACCAGGCTGCATGGTTTGCTTCTAGCTCGTACAGTGGAGCCCTTACAGCTTCCCTGAAGCTGAAATGGTCGTTAAAGGTAAGGAATGGGGGTCTTCTTACCTTCCAACACCTTCCGATATTTAAGAAAGCCACAAGGGTTCCACTATACAAGCTAGAAGCAAACCATGCAGCCTGGTTACTTTTGACAAAGACTGTACCTCGATGCGTTGCAGCTTTCACTCGAGCTAATAAAAGGTACAGTGGAAAAACATCCCCATAGTAACCACTACGCTACGAGGCATTTGTTTCTCTGATTAGAGGGCGAGTCCATTAAAACAGTCAAATCTGCCACGGGAGACATGTCACTCACGGTGCATGCCGCAGACCCACTCGCAAAAAGCAACAAAGCTGAAAGGCGGCTATCTCTAAAACACAAGCAACATTCCTCTTGTGGCAAGTGCCGTAGATCATGGCTGTTTTACTCTCATATCCCTTGCGCAAACTAAAACAAGTGTCAGCAGAGGAACGTGTCACTAGTGCTCGGCATATACGAGGCACACGTTTTGTTTCCTTCGGTTCAGTTCGTAGCGCCGACGTCCTATTCGTTGTATTCTAACCCTCTTGAAGGGTACAGCACAAATACTTTTCCAGCTACTGCCCACCGCTAAAAGGTTCTAAGAAGGTTGCGCTGAAAAGAGCATTACACTACTCTGTTCAATAAGCGTCGTAGTGAAACCTATCAGTCCAGACATGTATACAAGGGAGCACGGAATACAAGAATTGGCTGATATTGGAAAGTGAAGGACAATGGACTCAGAATTGAAATACATCGGAAAGTGTTAGGATAACGCTATCTCATTTCCTCCGAAACAATTCAATTGATCCCCATTAACTTTTTACAGCTTAAGAAGCAACACTATCGACGCTTTTGGGAGCTTGAGAACTTGAAGCTTTTTTGCGTACCTACCCTACCGCAAACAAACCAGAGCTTCACCTTCACTGACCCAATATTTATACGAAGTCCGGCAACTGAAAACTCGCTGAATCTTGAAGACACTAAAGACGCATTTAAATAAGTCTATACGACATATCAGTTTAGTTTTTTTTTTCACTATTTTTTATTACTTAGCCCACAAGGACTTTCTGTTGCCATTCAGTTTTATGTCCTTAAATGTCCACATTCAAGGAATTACAACGCTACATTATAGATTTCTCAGGTCAAAGAGGGTAGTACATACACTGAAAATGACGCTTGTATAAGCTAGAAAGCAAACGAAAGGAAATACGTATATTGCCGCGTTGACGTCACATACATTTCCGTGTGGAAATTCTTGTGGCTGAACTGTACCCCTCGACCGCCTGCGAGTCGTTGGCATCCGCAAATTAAGCAACATAGCCGTATGCATGCTGCACTAGAAGCAGCTTTTGTTACACTACTTAGCAAGAAAATACTTTATTGGAGCACAGCACAGATATATTACCACATCCGCTGGCTTCAACAGTGATTTTAAAGCACGAAATACAAGGTCTCCTAAGCTGCCAGCCCTGCCTCAGTGCGCTTCCATCGGACCCGCTGCTGGTTAATTTGCGTCACAGGTACTCTCCAACATATCGGGAGATATAGCGTACGCAGTGAATGTGCTGCATGCAAAAACTCTCAAAAAAGTTTATTAGTATATAACTATGAAAGCCGTCGAAACCCACCAGCAAAATAAATGTGCGGCACAAGCTGTGCGCTATTAGAGCTGAAATCCGCGCAAAAAAAAAAAAGCCGGAAACAGCAGTAGAAACCGTACCATTACTTACAGACATATATTACTGAAGTGTGTATATTATCCCTAGTAAGCCAATTAACGCAGTTAAACTCACAGTTAGCACACTACCGTCAACGATAGAAGGCAATTTCTGAGTTGAAAGCTGCCCTGAAAATAGACAGAGTTTGGTTTGGTTTGGTTTATGGGGGTTAAGGTTCCAAAGCGACTAAGGCTATGAGGGACGCCGTAGAGAAGGGCTCCGGAAATTTCGACCACCTGGGATTCTTTATCGCGCACTGACATCGCACAGCACACGGGCCTCTAGAATTTCACCTCCATCGAAATTCGGACGCCGCGGCCATGATGGGACCCGTTTCTTTCGGGTCAGCAGCCACCGCGAAAGCCAATAATAAGAGTATAATGATATTAATAATATGTATCTTGGGCCAAGCTTGATTGTCTTTCTGACCTCGGCATTCATATACATGAAATTGTGCTAATTAACAAACGATATGTGCAGGATGAAACAGACTGCCAGTTTCACAATCTTCTCAATGCAGTTTTTTGATGGAAGTTAGTCCCGACAACACAGTTAGCACAGCTGCATTGAGAACCACAAAAGGCAGCTTGGAATTCTGCTATTCCGCCTCGCTTAAAGTTTCTGTTGTTTCTTCTAGGGTGCCGCCGCGGCGGCGGCTCAGCGGTTATGGCACTTGGCTGCTGACCCGAAAGACGCGGGTTCGAACCCGGCCGCGGCGGCCGAGTTTCTATGGAGGCGAAATTCTATAGGCCCGCGTACTGCGCGATGTCAGTGCACGTTAAAGAACCCCAGGTGGTCGAAATTTTCGGAGCCCTTCACTAAGGCGTCTCATAGCCTGAGTCGCTTTGGGACGTTAAACCTCATAGACCAAACCTTTCTTCTAGTAACTATGTTTCTTGGTGCACCAATGGGCTCTCCTCAGATCCGGCATATTTGGGCTGCTGCAGTTAAAACCTTTCCCTCGTGTTCAAGCGGCTGATACCGCGCTAGGTTAGGAGAAACGTAGTAGGTGTCGGGCAGTGTTCAGGGAAAAAAGGACAGGGAGGGGGTGGGGGGTGAGACGGCAGAACATTAGAGAGATAAGACTGAAGGCTGCGATAAGATACGCCAGCATTCAGCTACATCGTACATCGTTTCTTCATAAGTCCGTTCAAAAGAGCTTTCTTGTTCCTTCAGCAAGGTTTATCATGTAGCATCATGACTGCGTGCCTTTCATTTTGTTTTCATTTGGTTAGTTTCGCACCTGCGTTTTATGCGAAGCATATTAACGTAGGTTTCGGGCCTTCGCGCGACGCCCGGCGGTGGCCACCATTGACCTTGAAGTGAGATCACATGATGTGACGTCACGTGATGACGTCACACCGGCTGCAGATGGGGCCTCATATCGCGCCGTCGGACGTCGCCTGGCGGAGGCCTCCACGCTTCGGTTCGCGCCGTCGCGCGCGACGCGGCGGCGCCACCATCGCTGCATCACGTGATATGTGACGTCACGCCAGGGATGAAGCAGCGCTATAGTGTACCCGCCGTCGCGTCAGTCTCTGTGCCCGCAACCGCGCCAGCGTCTTTGCGCCGGGCGTGTATGCGGTCAAGATGGCTCCAAACGCTAAGGACGTTAATAATAAGAATGCAAAACGAAGGCTGCTTCGCATCCACTGGGGCTTAACTTGATAAGCCTCCAACTTTTTGTTGTACTTCGACTGCTTATTTATTGTCCTACCGCCTTCCGAAATAAGCCGTTGTTAAGCCCGCGCCTTTCTTTTTGTATACCGTTCGCCACGATCTCGTCTTACATCGCACTCAATTTTTTTTTGCGCAAAGTTTTCTGGGTAGGTAAACAAAAGCCCCATCACAAGACGAAATTAAGCCACCAGAATCTTGATGAGTCTGACCTGTATATTAGACTGAAGTATAAAATGCGGATTGCGTTTAGGCTGTCACTGATGAAACTAGCCTAAACCAGAAGGCGAAATTAAGCCACTAGAATTTTGATGAGTCTGCCATGTATATTAGACTGAAGTTTAAAATGTGGATTGCGTTTCGGCCGTCATTGATAAAACTAGCCTAAACACAAGACGAAATTAAACCACCAGAATACTGATAAGTCTGCGATGTATATTAGACTGAAGTTTAAAATGTGGATTTCGTTTCGGCCGTCATTGATAAAACTAACCTAATCACAAGACGGAATTAAACCACCAGAATCTTGATGAGTCTGATATGTATATTAGACTCAAGTTTAAAATGTGAATTGCGTTTGGGATGTCATTGATAAGCGGAGTTTAAAACACCCTATATTTGTGCCTGCGACCGCGTGTGTGTGTCGTGAGGGGAGGGGGTTGTTCTTGTCAACTGGTACTTTTTTCTGAGTTTGTTCGCCACTCTTCCTACCATAGAAAACATCGATACACTAAATATTTTCTGCCTGCAAGGTTAAAGACAAGAGCATTCAGAAGGAAATAGCTGTATAAATGAGAACCGACTCCAAGCGTGGGCAACCGCTGCTGTTTGCAGATCGATATCGATCCTATCAAGAAAGAGTAGACAAATCTTTTCAGTGCCCAATGTTCCGCGAGCCACCACCGCCGCTATACCTCCGGCGATATAGTGACAACGCGTTTATCCACCCCTCATATGCAGATGGCAGGCTGGCTGCAACTTTCGCATAGGCCTAAGCTGTTCACGTCTATTTGCACAGCCTTGAACGTTCTACTGCTACGCCATCTATGATTAGTCATCAACGACGACTTTTAGCTACTCTAAAAAAATGCTAGCGCACTTTATATTTTCTTACGAGGGGTACGCATTGAAAGGTTGTGCGAGTGTTGCTAAAAATGGCGTCAATGCCCGAGTCTTAGTTCCACTATAGTGTACTAGAATATGGGGTAGTGTGTTCAGGCGCCGCCGCTCACCATGCATTGGCGTGTCGCGGCGCGCGTCGAAAGTGCGGCGGCGCTGCTGTAGCATGGGCTGTCGGGAAAAGACGCACTTTTTGTTGTCGTCTGCTAGTCAGTGACGCGTACGCGTGCATTGACGCGGTTGCGTGATACGCGGCTCACAGAAAGTTTTTCATGTGATCCCTTTCTCGTGCTATAATTTCCGCTGGCCGTCCGACAGTGAAGAAATGCCGAATCGTCGGCGGCAACGGCACTGCTTTACACCTGTGTGCACAACAGGCTACCATTGGACTAAGGGTGAGCAGCCGTCGCTTTTCGCTGTTCCAAAAGATGAAGCGCGCAGGAAGATCTGGGAGCGGAATTTGCACCGGAAAGACAGGACCCTGGATGAAACGTACTCGGTATGAAAACTGCACTTCGAGCCATCGTGCATTCTCAGAGATTACGTTCACGTTATAAACGGAGGAGTCCGCTTACCACACGGGGAACCAGAGTTGACGCCGGACGCCGTGCCGACGTTGCTTCCCAATAATCCGAGCTACTTGTCATTTTTTTGTCAAGGGCATCAAACAGTCGCGAGAGGCAGGGCGAAAAGGAAAAACTGCATGCGAAAATCAGACGATGTTCATAAGTATGCCACCGCGGCCGTCTGGTCATGAATTGGTCACGATTTCGAGGTCGCGTTTCCTGCTCGCTGCAGTATGCACAATAGTTTGTTCATTACCCTTGTGTTCAGACTTTACTCGGCAGCAGTACCCGCTGTAAGTTCTCTGCGCCTGCACACAATGCAGCTATTGGAAAAGAATTTGGAGCTGCTTTTCCGCAATTTTGGCTGTTTTGAGGCCGCCTGCTAGTCACTGCTCTTTTTTTTTTCTTCCGTGTGCGACTTGTCCTATCGCATTTAATTTTATTTGTCGTGCATGTACAATGACAAACATTTACAGGACACGTTATAGAAGTGTTGGCTTTTGAAAGGATCAAAAATACTCTGTGCGATGTACAGAACGCATCGCCGCGTATCGGGAGGAGTGCGTGCAGTGACAGCCCATGCTCTGGTGGCGCCATCTCGTGGCTTTCGACATCAACAGCGACAGCCGCGAGTCCTCCCTGAACACACTACCCCATATTCTAGTACACTATAGTTCCACGTACTTCACAAAGATGGCGATTGGCATCCCTTTTCCGCGAGAAAGCGTCACGTGAAGGCTAACTGTTCCTCTTTTTTTTTTTTTTTGTAGGCAATCTGCGCACTTGGATGCTGGTGGTATAGTGTACAGCCATGAGGACTTCTTGGACGCTCTTTGTGCCGTTCAGTCTGCTCTTGTGGCACCTGTGGGACTCCGTGCCGTTTCTTCAACAATTGGGAGGCATTGTCGGATCCGTAGTCATCATCCTGTTCACGGCACACTGGCTTGCAAGGCTCGCCTGGAAGGCTCTCTTTGTGAAGCATCTCCCCAGCGACGGGAAGAGTGTGCTCATCACAGGTGAGTTTTATGCGCTCCGGTGACACTGTGCCGTTGAAATACCGCGGTATACACTGCAAAAACTGAAACTTACACCTTATTGTCCGTAGAATCCGTTTATGCGCAATCCAAAGACCGCGTGGATTGCCACCTACCCACAGAGTGAACTTATATTTCGAATCTCGGAAATCCTAAACTTCATAAATATCTTGATTTACGTTTAATCCAGTGTATCCTGCTAGTCGCCAATGAATCTCAACAAAAAATATCGCCTTTCTCGGCTCGAGTGCTTTAAAAGCGTTACCTAAACGCATGGCTCGTTGCCGTCCCAGGAAAAACAAGGTTCTAAACCTTGCTCCAGTGCCTTGTTTGGCCAAATTTTTACTAAGTCACAATCAAATTGTAGAACAGGATCAAGCTTTAATTTGAACAAATCGGCTTGTTGATCGATCCTGGATACGTTCGATGCACTTGATTATAAAAATGTACAACATTATACAACGACAGAGTCCAGAAAGAAACAAGTATCACATTTTAGTGGCTAAATCTTATACCAGCCATAAGTGCTAGCGCTGACGAAGTCAACTCTGTGGCTGCATTTCGTTTCAGAAATACTCCATGTTGCTAAGACCCAGCACTCTGGTGTCGAAGAAAATATTTTTGGCTCTGTTAGAATTTAACCCCCCAGCGCACTTTGCTAAAAATTCCGCATAATGTCTTCTTACCAGTCGCGGCGCAAATACTGCTTTCAGTGAAATGACGCATTCTTTGAAAAGGCTTCGAGAAATTGTTAGAAAATAGTTGCACCTCAATTCAGTTCTTGAGGCCGCCTGCCTGAGCATTTTTGTCGCTGGGTAGGGGCCAAGAAGATGCGCTCCGTGAAGAAGAATCAACCCTGTCCTGTGCCAGCTGCGACCACCTTACCCCCGCAAGCTTTGTAATTTAATCTGCCTACCTTACTCTTTTTCCGGAAAGAGTCCTGAAGAACTGCAGGCCACGTGAGACGCGTGCACTGGACACGTGGGTGGACAGGACAGAAACAGCAGAAGCCAGAACAGGGGAGGTTGTCTGATGCCGTACCCCTCCCTTACAAACATTTTTTAGACAGTCTATAGACTGTCCATAGACTTGAGTCTATAAAGTCTACAGAATCTCTATATACAAATCCTAGAGAGCAGTCTATAGGCAATACAAATGCTATAGACAGCCTACAGACAATGCAGATACTATACACAGTCTATAGACAATCTATAGGCCTTATGCGAAATTGCTGCCATCTATCGGAGAAAAGAAGAACCAGTGGAAAGCCGCCATGTTGGAGGATGACTGAAGCTCGCTCCGCCTCTGCTCTCTGGATTTAGGCGTGCCCTGTGTTAGCTTCCTTACTGCGGTGCTGGCTCGAAAATCTTATTTCCTGTCACTTGAGCCTGTAAACATGACTGAATGGTCAGTCGACATGTTTCTGCTGCCCAAGTTTCCAAGTCAATTCGTAGACACTTACTACAAGTCCAAAATACTTTCCGAACGCCACCGCGTACGGAGCTACAAGTTTTTCACGGAGTCCTACGTCAGTTTGCCGACGCTGAACACCAAAAAATGTACGAAGCAAGTGTAATTTTCGTTTACGGCTAAAAATGTGCGCATTTCGGTCTAGTTTGAGTCAGTTTTTATTTGGTTCGATACTTTTTGCGAACGGGCGTGCCGCTTGAATTGCTGTTGTTGTAGTAGCGTTTTCTGTGTGTTGCGTCGGCGCCGAAAGCAAACGATAGTAAACCTCACGCTCATGTTGGTAGTGTCGAAAAAAGTGGCCTCTCAACATGCGACGCTTTTTATTTTCTTTGAAAAGTTCATACAGCATTTGTTTGTTTACCCTAGTGCTCTAGTGCCCTAGAGCCCTTAGTTTGCCCAAGTGTCCTAGACAGAGAGAGAAAACACTTTATTATTATTACCGGGCACATAGACCCCTAGGTCACCGCACGACCCCACTACACAAGTGTTTACCATTCATGGACTACCGCCGTTAAAAACAGGTAGCCCGTGAATGCAGCAGTGTCTATGGTTTTACCACGACGAGCAAGCAGTTGTGCACTGAGATTTTTTGGAGGATTCTACACGCGTTATGCATCCCCGGTACTAGTTGGAACTATGGTACCGCTTGAGCGGGTCCTTTGTTTTCTTTTGCACAGCACACGGCTTCGTGGAAACCGGCTGGTTAAGTGAAATCGCTACATTCATACAAGCCGTCGCTCCACAAAATAGGCACCTTTCCCTGGTCTAACAGAAACTATTGTTTAGAAGAACGTCAATTTGGGCTAGATGGTGCATTATTTGAGACAGAAATGGTAATAGCGCTGCAATAAGACGTACACAAGAAAGATTAGCGCATGTCCTGTGTCAGTCTTTCTTGTGTACGTCTTATTACAGCGCTATTACCATTTCTGTCAGAAACGATTGACTGACTTGCAGAGCGCGAACGTTCCGTGCCACGGCCACTTGACCCGTGCTAGTGTTTCCGTCGAAACAAATATTCACACTAAAAACTAACGCTTGTAACCGCTGCGGCGGATAAGGCTAGGAACGACGGATCTCACAAAGCGCGACCCGTACCACTGAACAACTGATCACGATTACTCTCTTGCGAAGCCGATAATCGCAGCACTTCACGGGCAATCGCAGGAGAAAAACAGCTTTTGTGCGATATTCGTGCCTACAAAGCTTATTTCTAATTTCATTTTCCACATGGCGATAGCGAAATGTGTTGCGCGATGTCTCGACATCTAGCGACGCTTCTGCAACATTTGTGCCGTGGATGTCGGAGATCGCAGTCCAAAAATAGAAATTCACTCAAATCAAGCGCTCTTGCCTTTTTTCCCAGGGCGTCTTTGTGACCTTTCTGCGTACAGCAAGGCACTGAACAATATGTGGGCATATTGAGGACGGTGAAACTTGAGCGCGCGCGACGAGCGTGCACCAGTACGTGCTGTCAATCCGGCGGCTATCCTCCAACATGGCGGATCGCGCGCGGCGACCGCTAGATGGCAGTGCATTTCGCATAAGGTCTATAGGTTTATGGCCATACACTTTTAGTAGACTTTTGTATATAGACAGTCTATAAACTACGAATAGATCAAAATAAATATCTACAGGAAGGCAATAGGGTCTATAAGTAGTCTATATACTGTCTATAGACCATTTTTATAAGGGCACTGCATGAGCTCACTTTGTGGGTATCTTTTGGGTATCAGGTTTAAGGGTATCGGAAATACGATTTTTGACACTATCGTATCATTATCGAAGATACTTTTTTCATTCATCATTCCCGGCCTTGGTTTCCAATGCAAGATATCACGCAAGCAGTGTCCATCGACAGGAGACACCGCAAAACATGTAACCGGCTACAGCAGGCCGCCGCGTTCAACATAAGGGCATAAAGAAATACTATAGTCCAGGGGTGCCAAATTAGACTGAATTAAGTCGGTCTACTGCTTTAACTCTTTCAAGCGGAGCTCGCCATTTATTTTCGCAAAACAAAAAGTACCTTCTACCTAAACAGTGAAAGCAGACCTTACGAAATAAAGTTAACTATGTTTGCAACGCAAAGTGCAAGCGGTTACCTTTTCTAACGGGCATGCATAAATTGTTGCAGCGGTGAGAGATTGTAAGATCGAAAGAACAGGATTTCTCAGCTGAATACTCAAATCTTCAGGGAACTATCTATACTCTTTTTTAATTTTTTCGGAAGATGCACTGGTCGTTACAAGCGCCGAAACAGAGATATTACGGACGGCTAAATCTTCCAAGCCGGTGAACAGATAGCTCACTTTTCTGAGAACTATTGTATGCAGAACAGCTGTTTTTCGCGTGTCTTGTTCTTCCCTGAAGTGAGCGCATTTCCTCTCAGGCTGCGGCAACGGCATAGGCCGTGCACTCGCGAGGCGCCTCAGCAGAGAGGGGTACCTGGTCTTCGCCGGGTGCCGCGACTCCCAGTGCGAAGGAGCCAAGGAGCTCAGCCAACTGGAGAACATCAGGGTGCTGCAGCTGGACGTCACCCGGGACGAGGAAGTCGAGAAAGCCTACTCCATCGTCAAGCGAGAGTTGGGCTCTCGAGGTAATGTGTGTCTTCCTCAACGCTTATCACTCCTGACTTGTTTCGCGGTATGACCTGCTCCGTATGATATTAAGGCGAAAGCCTTTAGTGGCTAATACTGCCGTGCGTTAACAAAAATGAACCTAGAAGCCAAGTTTGATGACTGCAGATTAGTTAGTTAATTAGTTATAGGCAAAAATGTCGAAACTGCAGTGAAATAGCGCGGACGTCGATATAGCCACAGAAACGGTGTGACGTCACATCCAGCGGAAGTCGTCACCGCATAGTGAAAATTGTCACAGAATGGTCGGAAAAACGTCGCATTTGTGCCAAATTAGACAGAAAAATGTGTAATTAAGCGTAATTAACACTTAAGAATCCCCAAAAGATGTATAACCTGGGTATCGATATAGACACGGGAACGGTGTGACGTCACTTCCACCGGAAGTCGTCACGGCATAGAGTCCTCGGCTTTCGCCTCTCAACGCATAAGTTGCCAAAGTGTCCTCGCAATTTTTCGTACCCGAACACAGTCGGCTTCGCTACATTGTGTCTAAGAACTGTGCAGGTTATTCACTCGGAGTACCGGGCTGTGCTATGGCACACAGCCGCCAGGGAAAGTTCAGGAAGAACAGGAAATAAAGCTGCGAATAAACCGCGTGTTCCCTGTTTCCTAAAACTTCGTTAACCCTGAAATCTCTTGGCTTCAATGGAAGAGACAAGCCCACTCCAAGCACTAGAACAGTAAGAGCAGAAACATGTCACGCATGACCCGATCGCTAGACAAGGAAAAGCTGGACGATTGAGAAACTTATCTAGGGCCGCACAGCGATTTCCTTCCAGTATGGCCCAGGATGCAGCTGTTTTCACGGTAAGGACATAAGCGATAATGCGCCGCGTAGAGTCCTTTCTCCAAGAAAATTACACCGAAAAGTAAGAAAGAAGTCTCTGTTAACGGATGTATTTACATCTCGCCTCGGTGGAAAAGCGGTCGCCGTGGCCGGCATCGAGCTTGTAAGGGTGCCTCCTCCTCACACTGAGGAGGCATCCAAGTGCCATGTAGGGGGCTTCGCCCCCACGATTTACATCATTGGCAATAAAAGTTTCCACCACCACCGTAACTCATATTGAACAGCAGAATCCTGTAGCCGCTGATCCAAGGCGATGAATGAAGTATTGCATTGAAGGTGCCCTTAGACTACTATTCCATCGCATAAAGCCCCAAAAGCGGATAAAAGACTTGAAAAGACGACCGCATGCCGCAATCAATAGTCACTTCTTTCCCTCGTGTCTCCATAATTAGGTGAAACGCGCTAGGACTTAAGCATCTTCGACCCTGTTGCTTGGTCACAATACAACTATTTTGTCGTTCAGGCCTCTTTATAGCCCCTAATATTGTATATAAGATACCATTACTGGCACATGTACTAACTTGCTTCTTGCGGCCAACATTTTCTGATACCGCTTTCGTTTAAGCGTCGAGAAAATAGGATGCTAGAGGCTAAGGAAGTTTCAAGCGCCTCAGGGCATCAGAAGGGGTTCGTAACTACTGTTTCATTATCATCATCGTGATCACCGTGACTATGTTCACCGCTGGGCAAAAGCCTCTCCCATGTCTCTCCTATTGACCCTGTCATTTGTCAGCTGCGGCCACCGTATCCCACAAACTTCCTAATCTCATCCGCCCACTTTACTTTCGGCCGCCCCTAGCTACGCTTGCCTTCTCTTGGAATCCGGTTATCTTGCCTTCGCATCACATGCCCTGCCCAAGCCCATTTCTTTTTCTTGATCTCGGCTAGGATGTCATTAACCCGCGTATTCTGCCTGATCCGCTCTGCCCGCTTCCGGTCTCTTAACGTGACACCTATCATATTTAATTTCATAGCTCGCTGCGTTGTCCTTAACTTAAGCTGAACCCTCTTTGTTAGCCTCCACGTTTCTGCCCCGTAGGTGAGTACCGGTTAGATACAGCTGTTGCATATTTCTCTCTTGAGGGATATTAGTAAACTGCCATTCATGGTCTGAAAGATTCCGCCATATGCGCCAAGGTTTAGTAAACCATAAAGTACTCTGCAAGAGTGGCCGCGACTGCCACACAGAATAGCGCGTGGTCCAATTTTCATAGGAGCGCTCGCGCAGACCCCCGCAGCCATAGTCACTGTGTGAGCTTCGCTGCGTGCCCACATTTTTCGACAATTAAATTTGCGTCCACCTGTTCGTGCTTGGCATTCGTAATCAAGGGCAAAAAAGTGCCAAGTGACTGGTTTAACTCAATTTGTTTAGGATCACTGCAGGGGCTGCTTAACAAAACACCGCAATGCAAAAGCACAGTTGGCATCCAGCCCTCAACGGTAGTGCCAACACGTGTTGAGAGCACAGCTCAAAGAAGAAAATTATCGAATGTGATTTTAAATGCGCATGTGTTTTTTATGGCCAGAAGGCAGAAGGAACTCAGCTGCAACCATGTGGGTGGCTAAGTATTCTAGATAAATGATCGCTAGTGAACATCGGTGAGATTCCATAAGTAGTCGCCTTGTATGTACTAGGAAAAATCCTGAATTCAGGTCTTTCCTCTCTCAGAGCAGTCATGATTTAAATTTTCAGTGCCAGTTTCAACCTCCTTTTGGCGAAAATGCGTGGTATTTAACATGGTACAAACATTAATTTGAGTTCTATAAACATCATTTGATCGTTATCGAAGTATGGATGATTGTTGTAATGTCCATAACATATATGACAACCAGGGTCGTCAGCCTGGTCATTACAGACTTGGCGCAACATTCTCACATCATTAAAGCACAGAATGTCGGCGTCCCACCACTCTCGTTTTTTTACGCTGTTTTCTTCTTTCCTTCTAAAGGAATGCACAAATCCGTAGTCAATGCGTAGCCAGTGCCAGTGTTACTAAATAAGCTCAGTCTTTCTAGTTTTAATAACGTTCTAATAGCACGCAAAATTTTGCGTCCAATGTTTCTAGACTGACCCTTCTTTGCTCTTTCTGGCGTAAAATGGCAGCGCGTGCAATAAAAACATACTATGTTAGTTTCATCTGTCATGTGTGCAATTATCGGTTTTGTTGTAATATCGTGAGCATGTTAACGCTAGTCTGTGTATCACGTCTTGATATCTTTTTATAGATTTAGTTCACGTCTTATCTTTGTAAATTTGTGATAAAATGTAGCTTTTTTAGGTAAAGCAATAAATACCTTGTATAGAATTTTTCGTACTGCTGTCACTGTAGCCTTCCCTCGGCTCCCAGGTCTCGTCAAGTCGTTGCTACACCTTTTTGCCTGAGAGACCACCAACATTGTGAAATGCTGAAAATAAAGGTTACTTGAATTGAACCGGACGATGTGTATAAACACCCTGCGTTTGCTTTCTCTGCTTTCTACTGTTCTCCCATAGAAAGGAATGTTCTTTTGAAGGGTTCTACAAAGCTATATCAAATGCTAGGTGCACGATGTCGCCTCCACAACTCTAACGGCAGTTCTTGTCTTTTTGTTTTCCCTGGACAGTCCTATGGACAGTGGTAGCCAACGCCGGTGTACGCAATGATGGCCTCCTTGAGTGGCTCACGATGGACAGCATCATGAAGATCTTCAACGTGAATGTCTTTGGAACCCTGCGGGTGATCAAGAGATTCCTACCAATGCTAAAGAAGAGCAAAGGACGGGTGGTCGTCATGAATAGCCCATTTGGTACGAATCAAGCAGGCAGAACGTGCGGCAAAGTATATTTCGAGCACTTCCTGGTGGCAGCTTTTTCAAAACGCCGCTAGGTTCTTATGACAACCGCTCTGCTTTTGGTGCACTCCATCTACATTTAGACGTTTATATGAAACGTTTATAAGATGTTTATAAGAAACGTTTATAAGACGCTTATAAGACTAAAATTGCTGGAAATCTGCAATAGGAGAATCCCAAAATTTAGCTGAGCTCATATGTTTTATACATAACATGGCCGAAGAAACCGACCACACTACCAGACAGGTTAAGAGTGGAACTGGCCGGAATATGGCTTTCTGTAGTGAGTTTTTCAGTTTGTTTGGAAAGCATTACTGACTCCCTTAGTTATATTGCGGCTTTGAACTATAAAAACACCTTTTTCACTCCAGAGGTACCGTTAATACAACAAATGGCTCGCAATGAAAGAAGAAGAAGAAAAAAACACTTTTATCTTCGAAGCGGCAATTAGACGCTAACCGGGACAGCACAACGCCAGCATGTGACGTTGAATATCTCTTTCTCCCAGGCCCCGACGCTAATTTCTATTCTTTTCTCGAAATACTGCGCTGATTTCCAGTCATTTCTGAAAAATAGTCTGTCAGAATCAATCCTCAGACCAAAATCAGCCCTTTCTTCGTGCATATTCTTTTCATTTTCAGGCCACTTTACGTTTCCAATGGGTGTGCCCTACTGCATGACAAAGCATGCACTGGTGTCCATGGTGGAAGGTTTCCGCAAAGAGTGCCATGGAAAAGGCGTGGACTTCATTAACATTGAGCCGAGTCTATACAAGTGAGCCCCTTCTTAGCTTACTAATCGCGCAACCAAAATAATAATCAAATGTGGGAAGTTGTTAACAAGATGTTTATTCACACTCGACCTGAACGAGGGACTCCAAAGTTAAAGTTGGCTAAGGCAGCATATGAAGAATGTCTCACTGCAGTAATTCAAAACACTCTCCTCACAAAGGCGTGTCGAGCGCATAAAGCCAGCACCTTTAGTCGCACTGCGGCCGGGAAGGGGTAGTTCTGCAGAAAGCGTAAAACAGTCGATGTGCTTGCCCATATTAACTACGTCACAGCAGAGAGCAGCCTTCGAAATTATTTAAAGCACAGATATGTACCTTTAGAAGCCGTACATTAGAAGGCGTCACAGTCTTATCATTATTTTCGTCGCTCAGGCCAGTCGCAGTACTTTTGCTAAACGATAAGTTACAGAAAGACGTACACAAAGGGCTGGCTTCGTCCCATAGTGTTTACAGCGTTTTGTGTCTCGTTCTGCAAATAGATCGTCACGTCATCATTGTTTACTGCATGCGTTTCGCACTATAGCGGGCCCTGCCAGTATTATGCAGCTACATAGTAAAGGCAGTGTCCCCTGTATGTGTACACAACATTGTGTCGTCCTTACGTTCGCTCCCGTCCTTATTGGCGCAGTTGTTTCACAATGGACCGATACCAACTCGCCGAACTCGCTCATCTACTAACGGCAACGTAAAGGCAATGTAAAAGCAAAGGCAGAGTAATGGCTGTGTAAAAGCAGTGCCTAGTCACACTCTTCAGGCGCTTCTTCGCAGTAGGAGTTTCAGCATATATAGAGTACGCAGACACACAAAAAATACCACGCTAAAAACTAGCTTCCTCACTGTCTTGCCTCATATTCCGAACACTATTGGAAGCCGTAACGGACGCTAAGGTTGCAGAAGTTATTTTTGAAGTTTAGCGTATGTCACTTTTATGTACGCTAGAAGAATAGCGTTATCAACATGGCGACGCACTCTAAACCTATAGGAACCCTCACTTCTGAGTGAATCTGCCGTAGTGATTGCGCCTTCTGCTGTCCTCATTGCTATATATGCTGGATCTCGCTTTCGCTTCGTGTCATTTTCTTTGAAAGAGCTTGAATTAGCAATAATTCTTAAGTGCATTTTGTTGCGTTCTAGGATTCGGCGGATTAAGGGCTTAAGCAGACGCGTCACTACCTTCGCAAAAAAGATTGTTCATTTCGTAGATGCCAATTACGGCATCACTAGAACTTGAGCACCGTGGCACCTGAGTTTGTGTAGGAGTAAATTAATGTGCCGATCAGACATGCTGTATAAGGCCTGTACAAATGCTTGCGTTTAGCACAAGTAATAGTATTTAAGCGATTCTAGATCTCTGTAGTAATTCCACGTCTGCAAGTCTTCTCTTGAAACAAAAAAAGGCATTTTTTTAAAACTCGAACTTCTTATATTCGAGATCAATGTATTTCTCATCTTATACTTTCTTTGCAGAACTAACCTCACGGCCAACTTTGGTGATATCAATTTGGTGAAGCAAGACTTGCAGCAGCAGTGTCCGGATGTCATAGCCGACTACAGCACGGAGGAGATTCACCGCTGGTTGCAGTTTCCGAGTCTCCTCGTAGATTTGACCGGGAGAGACAACCTCGACGAAGTCGTTGATCCGATTGTGCTAGCGATTCGCGAGACATATCCAGACTCCTGCTACGTTTCACCGTGGCGCCTTGGTAGTGTCTTGTTCTACGCGCCGAGATTACTTCCCGGACAGCTTGCTGACTTGGGTGTCGCAGTCTTTCTAAAGATGCTGCCTTTCGTGGTACGAACTGCGGGTTTCAAAGCAAATAAAATCTAATACTCGAACACCACCTCTATGGCGCGAGAAGCTTCTGTCGCAAGTATAGGCAGCCGTACTAGTGGTTTTTCTGCTCATCTTCAAAAAGAAAGTATGGTGGACGAGCAGAGACAGATGGGAAGGACAAGCAGTAGTGACAGCACGTACTTTCAGTGTGACTCCTCTTGGTGAGGATCGATCTACAGTGCTACCTTCACGAAGCACTTAAGGAGGTGCTCAAAGTCCGAATTGAAGTCCAGGCGAAGGACATCTTCAAAGTTAACCATAGCGGCGAACTGCTCAGAACGTGTCCTTCCTTGGTGACTCCCTCCTGCGTTATTCGCAGGGTCAGTTTTACGGCATCTAAATAACCGCCGTGAAAGTATCATTGGTCACGAATTAACCTCTGCATCGACGCCGCATTTTACCGGTCCATCCATGCTGTCCGGTTCTATCATCTTCGCCAGCTTTCAAAGCTTTTGAAGGCATTCACTGTAGATCCAGACATTGGCGTCATGACACTGTGCCCAAAATGAGAATTACTATCGTGCCCACGAGACAGACAGAGCCAGGCCACATACCAAGCAACTTTGGAATATAGAAACCTAGGGACCTGCAACAAGAACGAACTCTTTCCTGGCACATGGACATCGATATTTCATTGTTCATTGTTCATGTGCGTTGATTTACCTGTTGATGTGAAGCATCCTTGAACCTACCTCTAGTAATTTTGGAGCATGGCGTGGTTTAGTTCGTCAGTAAACTAACCAGACTGCCGAACACACACGAACAATTCCGGAAACATCTTTTTCAGCAGCGCATAGCAAGGCTGCACAGAGCACGGAGACACACGTTGACACACAAGTCACTGCAACATTTTGGAGCACCCTTTTTGTTCGGTTATCGCTCGGAAAGCTGACAGTGAGGACGACCGTTTCTAATCAGTACGCAATGTGTCGGTTGCTCAATATAGCGGCATTAGAACTCAGTAGCGCCCAAGCCTGTGCCGTGTGCTTCATCAAAAGTGAGCACTCTTTGTAGGAGTGTTTATAGCCTTGTCTCGTTTTCACTGGTCTTCTTGAGAAGAAGACTGAATCATGTACAATCGCCATCAGCCCCGCCGCGGTGGCTCAGTGGTTATAGCGCTCGGCTGCTGATCCGAAAGAGGCGGGTTCGATCCCGGCCGCGGCGGCCGAATTTCGATGACGACGAAATTCTAGAGGCCCGTGTGCTGTGCGATGTCAGTGCACGTTAAAGAACCCCAGGTGGTCGAAATTTCCGGAGCCCTTCACAACGGCGTCCCTCATAGGCTGAGTTGCTTCGGGACGTTAAACTCCAATAAACCAAACCAAACAATCGCCATCAAATGAAACTCGAACAGTGCAGCATGTGCCCAAAGGTCCACTTGACATCGTCTGCTCGTCGCCACCAGAAATAGGAGCGCTGCTACGGTTTTCTATAGTTTCGGTTTCGTTTTCTTTGACGTTCCTATTCTCGCTTTGGCAGTGGACCACCAAATTTCTGGTGGCGGTACGGGCATATAGTCATGTTCATTGCTAAAAACAAGCGATTCAGCAAAGGCCACAATGGACGCCGACCGCAACCAGACCGGCCTTTTTCACCATTCGCGTCGCAAACCAGACGCTAATAACAGGCTGATGATAGAAGAAAAATTAAAGCGCTGCAAGCCAGGGAGATAAGAGCCACTGCCGCCAGAGAAGCCGCGCTACGCAAGTTATAATCAGTGAAAAGCATAAATGCAAAGTTCCATTTGCAAAGCAAGGAGACCGACATCAAAGAAAACAGAAGCGAAACTACCGCAAAGTGGACGAGCGCGCCTATCTCTGATGGCGACAGGCAGAGGGCGTAAACTGGAAGTTTGGCCACGATATCCGCTGTTCGCACTTCATTGGACGTCGATAGTAGAAAGCCGCCCAAGTTTTCACCTTTTTGGGTGTAGCGTGTTTCTTTAAAGACTCAGTCCTACGTTTTAGTAGGACAACAACGATAACAATTATCGTATTTTTGAAAATATCTGTAGACTCGGAAAATCCCTGCAAATCAGGTTACAACCGGTTACCTGAAGACAAATGGGCGATCCCGCGCTTTCGCACTTTCTACAAATATCAGTCCTTGACCCATAACCTTCCTGTTGCGCTCAAGAAATAATATTCTGTTCATGAATACAGTGTCAAGCAACTGCATTCCCAATTTGCTAATACCTGATTTCTACTCCTATTTTCGTTCTGTTAGCGATATTTCGTTTTGAATTGGACATTAATGTTATTACTCTTTTGTTGTTGTTTTCCTTTGTGTGAGATCTCATTTTGTGATGTGCATCATGTACGCTAAATGCTGTGGGTATGCAATGAAAATAATATAGATCAATTTCGTTTCTGAACTTTTTGGATTAATGCTTATTTATCTATTTTTCTTAACACACGCTATTGTCATTGTATTGGGTCTCCTTGGCCTAGTCAAGCTCATAGCTTTAGCTCAGGAAACCTTTCCAATTTCTGAAAAAATTAAATACGCATGTATGTACAGTCTTTGTCAAAAGTAACCAGGCTGCATGGTTTGCTCCTAGCTCGTACAGTGGAGCCCTTACAGCTGCCCTGAAGCTGAAATGGCCCTTAAAGGTAAGGGCTGGGGGTCTTCTTACCTTCCAACACGTTTTGATCTTTAGGAAAGTCACAAGGGCTCCACTATACAAGGTAGTAGTAAACCAAGGAGCCTGGTTACTTTTGCAAAGACTGTACATATACGACGAGCGGTCAGCGTTAATTGGTTCACGAAATGATTAACCCAATCACGACACGCCACGCATGATGACACGGTGATTGCTTTTACGTTAGGGGAAGAATACAACGATATGTTTTGAGGAATGTATTGGGTCGAAAATGAGGATATTATCACGCAATGTGTTTACGTGCAGCGTCCCAAGAGCGTTGCTCATCTGTTGGATCCGCTGCATGTTTGAGGCTACGGCTTCTGTCGTACGTGCAGCGTTCCAAGCAGTACAACTACGGCACATGCTACAGCGGCGCGTTTTCATCTGCCACATTTAAAAAATGGCAGCCAAATGCTTGCAATTCTTCGTGGAAACTCATAGCCAGTAGTTTCATCACTGAGGCTAGGGCTTTACACTGGTGGCTCTCCAGATCGCTTTTATAATGCGAATGGTGCGCCCGGCTTCAGCACAAAGATGCATCTCCGAAGTGTTACGTGTGAAGGGTGCATATTTATGGTGCAGAAGTTCAATCCTTTCCCACGTAGACTAATAAAGATAGCCTATCGACTTCCTGTAGACTTCCTATATACTTTGTTCCAATCCTTTAGATGCTTCCCTTGTTTATTAAACAAAAGTCAATTAAACTTATATCGACATAAATATATCGATGTCTATAGACTCTCTCTAGAATTCTCTATATAACGTCTATAGACGTTTTTAGATATTGATCCCGGCCGCGGCGGCCGAATTTCGATGGAGGTGAAATTCTAGAGGCCCGTGTACTCTGCGATTTCAGTGCACGTTAAAGAATCCCGTGTGGTCGAAATTTCCAGAGCCCTTAACTACGGCGTCTCTCATAACCTGAGTCTCTTTGGGACGTTAAACCCCATAAACCAAACCAAACCAAACCAAACTCTTGACGTTGTTAGTAGGAAAATACTCCTTGATTACCGGAAGGAAATGAATGCCGGTGTAACAAAGCCTTCGAGAACATCACTGACAACGTATAAACCTAATTGAGGCTTCGACTGTCAAAATTTCCACCGACGGTGATGCCCGTTTTTCATTTTCTGCCTTTAAAGGCTTACAGGAGCTCCGTGCTGAGTGTAACTAGCCTTTTTCTCTTCTGGGAAAGTGCAAGCCCGCACACAAATTTGGAAATTTTGGCCACATTGACACCTCTATGAGAGAATCCAGTGGACACTTGGGGAATGGGTATTACTGCGTGCCTTCTTTTTTGGAAATGTAACGGTGCAATAATGAGACGCGTGGTCAGAAAAATTGAAAGTTCTCCTTGAGAACTATCTCTTACGTGTACGAGTATATTTTACAAAGCGTACATGTCCAACACACCACACAACGCAGGCGTCGTATACACGCTAAGAAGACTAATCGGTAGTTTGCAAGGTCTACTTGAGATTATTTTTTTTAGTTCTTTTGTAGGTGTTTGGGCTAAGTTACTTTAGGCGCCATTATACTTGGAATAAACTGTACTGGTTATAAGTGCCTCTCCAGAGTTCTTTGTGGTTTGCTGAATTTCTGTTTGTGCTCTCCTTCATGCAGCTACGGTTTCTTCTCAGGGCACCCGCAATGTGGGCTGCTGCGGTTGAAACCTTTCCCTCGTTTTCAAGGTGCGCGTACAAAACTAGGTTAGAAAAGCAGATCAGATGTCGGGTAAAAGTTGAGGGGCGTGAAGGGGGTAGGTGTTGAGGCGGCAGAGCGGCTGTAGTGTGTGAGTGAGGATGAATATTCATCAGCATCGACGACTACCGCACCTCCGTGAGATGAAAATGGTACGGCGGTAAGAGTTTTCCTATTATTTCAGCAAGATCTATTGCCTAGGTTCATGACTGCGCACTTTTTCATTTCATTTGGTTCCCATTTTGTTTGCTCTTGCATGTCTGTTCTTGACCTGCTTATACTTTGTGCAGCCGTGTTTCCAAATCCGCAACTTCGAAGCGAGAGCCTGTTTTCGTATCGTATCATTCTTCGTATCATTCTTCCCGTAAGTTCGTATCATTCTTCCCGTTCTCACCTTACATCGCGCTCAAACCCTTTTTCCAATAAATTTTCTCGTGAATTAAACAAAACGCCAAGCACAAGAAGAAGTAATAACCGCCAGAAACTTATTGACTGTGACTTGTGCATAAGGCTGAAAGATTCAAACGTGGACTTCGTTTAAGCTGTGATTGATTGTTTACAGCACCCTGTGTGGGTGCGTTTGATAGGGGAGGGGGGTAGGTAGAGGGTAGGGAGGGTGCTCTTGTCAACTGGCACTATTTTCTGAGGTTGTCACCCTCCATTCCTACCATTGAAGCAATCCATATACTAAGCATTTTCTGCGCGGTAGTTTCAAGACAAGAGTACTTAGAGCGAAATAGCTGTATAAAGGAAAAACAGACTCCAAGCGTTGTAGCAGCGCTGCTGTCTACAGATCGATAGCCATAATACGTGTATGAGGAAAAGGGCAGACGCTTTTAATGCCAATTGCTATGCGAGCCGCCACCGCCGCGACTCCTCGAACCGCAATGGCACCGCATTTATCGACCACTCGCATACTGATGTTGCGCTTGATGCTGCTGCTTTTGTATATGCTGTTCACGGCTATTTGCAGAGCTTTGAACCCTCAATTGGTACGTCATCTTCGACCGGTTCCCGAAGATGGCTTCTATCTGCCTCTAAAAAATGCTAGCGCACTTTAAGCTTTGCTGAGAGGAGTACGCAGTGGAAAGCGGTGACAGTGCTCCTAAAAATGGCGCCAATGACTGAGTTTTAGCGCCATTTCTTTAGAAGAGATGGTGACTGGCATTCCTTTTCCGAGCAAGACGATCGCCGCGAAGGCCAAGTGTTTATTAATTTTTTTTTCGTAGGAAATCCGCGCAATTAGATACTGGTGGTTGAGTGTACGGACATGAGGACTTCTTGGACGCTTTTCGTTGCTTTCAGTCTCCTCTTTTGGAACTTGTGGGACTTTGTGCCGTTTCTTCAGCAACTGGGAGGCACCGTGGGATCCGTCTCCATCATCCTGTTCACGGCACACTGGCTTGCAAGGCTCGCCTGGAAGGCGTTCTTTGTGAAGCGTCTCCCCAGCAACGGGAAAGGTGTGCTCATCACTGGTGAGTTTTACGGGCTCCGGTGACGTTCTGCGCCCCTGAAATGACGCTTTCTGTACTGCTTAAAACTGGTCAAATGTTATTGAGTACAGCATAAATTTATGCACGATACAAAACCACGCATGTATTTCCACCCATCCACTAGCTGAACGTGGATTTGAATTTCGCCAATGAAACTTCCTGTGATCGAATGACAGTGGAGAGATTGTGCCGCCCTACCTCACGCACCTTCTACTTCAAAAAAAAACTTGCCGTACTGGCTGGTTCATTGTAATACTCTCGTGTGTGTCGTATGCACTCCCTACAGCGTCCACGTACCCTCTGCGCAGCAGTAAGAAAGTTCTTTTCATCGAAATTTTATTAATTTTATTAATGTGAAGTGCGCCCCGCTAAGATATTCTAAACAGTAGTGGTTACGGTACCGTTTTAATGAATATGAATAATACATATGTACAGTCTTTGCCAAAAGTAACCCGGCACAGGTGGTTTGTTTCTTAGTCGCGTAGCGAAGCACTCACGACATCCCTTAAGCTCTGGTTCTGTTTAAAGAAAGCTGAGACCTTGTCCTTACATTATGGCACCGTTCGGTCTTTAGGGATGCCCTAAAGGCTCCGTTATACGTTTGAGAAGCAAAAACCTGTTGCTCGGTTACTTTTGGCAAAGGGGGTACCTAAACAGCTACTGTCAATGGCCTCCGGCCGTAACTCTGTGGCTTTGGCTTTCCCCAGCTTAGTCCATTTCGTCACCGGGTCGAATCCCAGCCAAATCTGCGGACCCATGAGACTAGCTACATCGTCACCGATTATCGCATGAACAATACGTAGTCGTTTTAGAAAGGTCCTGACGTCACAAGTTTGAATAGAGTTGCAGGATTATTTTAAGTCAAAATTCCTCGGCAATAAAGGCGTGTGCTTTTTTTTTTTTTGCTGATTAACCGTTCATGCCTCATAGGCAGGAAGCCAGAAAGAGTCCTAGAACCATTGTATACATGAACGAAAATTGGACCCAGTTGGCCTCAGGGCCCGTTGAAACTGCCTGCATTGTTATTTCCATTTTTTAGGAAGAAGCAAAGCAGGGTATGCCCCTTGAAGCAACACTTGAACTTATTCCATCATCGTCATCAGCCTGACTACGCCCACTGCAGGGCAAAGGCCTCTCCCATGTCTGTCCAGTTAACCCTCTCCTTTGCCAGTTGCGGCCACCGTATCCCCACAAATTTCTTAATCACATTCACCCGCCTAACTTTCCGCCGCCCCTTGGTACGTTTGCCTTCTCTTGGAATCCACGTCGTTACCCTTAAGGACAAGCAGCTATCTTGCCTTCGCATTACATGCCCTGGCCAAGCCCATTTCTTCCTCTTGATTTCGACTACCATGTCATCAACCCGCGTTTGTTCCCTCACCCACTCCGCCCGCTTGCGATCTCTTAATGTTACACCTATCATTTTTCTTTCCATGGCTCTATGCGTCGCCCTTAACTTAAGCTGAACCCTCTTTGTTAGCCTCCACGTTTCTGCCCCATAGGTGAGTACCGGTAATATACAGCTATTGTATACTTTTCTCTTGATAGATATTGGCAAACTGTCGTTCATGGCCTCAGATAACCTGCCATATGCACTCCACCTCACTCTTATTCTTCTAGTTATTTCTCTCTCATGATCCGGGTCAGCGTTCACTACCTGCCCTAAATAGACATATTCTCTTAATACTTCTACCACCTGAATTAAGTTTTGCAGGCAAGTTTCCAACGGAAGATGCCAGAGGAGCAGTGTTCATCGACGCACGTTATTTGAAGCGATAGGTTAAGGAGCTCAACGGTGCACCAAGTTGATGTGCGACATAATGCTTCGTCTGGCAACCCATGCAGCTGCGCCGGTGTTCTGCCGTTAAATTTAACGGGCGCGGTGGCACCCCCAGAGGCCTCCTTGGCGCTCGGAAACTGGCGACACGCGTCAGTTTCTAACGATGAAACGTGAACCGTCACGACTAATAACTTTTATTTCGAGTGTGGAACATGTGTAGTCGGATAGGTCGCCCTTCAAGAGCCCGCGAGATCCTTGCACTATAACCAAACAAGGCTTGGCATTGCCTAGGCTTCCGGGTAATTGTTAGAGAGGAAGTTCTACTTGACGACCAAAGCTGCTAAAGCCGATTCGCCACTGAAGCCTTGACCTTAACCTTGAATAAATAATTAAATAAATGAAATAAATTTTGCCCCGACTGGGATTCGAACCCACGGCGACGCGAACAGGTCAGCTTCGCTGGTCACGCTCGTCAGATAGATAGAAACTGTTCGAGAGCACTGTGCTATCGCCTATGCCACGTGTTAAACTGCAACACAGTGTCGCGCTGTGATTTTCACATCATCGTGTTAATCAACTTCCACCCGGGGCGCGAACAGATCAGACCAGCTCAACCCCGGTCAGAGCTTAACCAAAGTCAAATATCGTCGCCAGACGTGCCGACGACCCAGCAAAGCAAAACCATGATCTAATCAGGGTAAACACACGCTTTCGCACGTCTGCAACTTTTCACAACGTTAAAACCATACCTTTTTCCTCTTGATACTCAGTTTCAATGGTTTCATCTACGATGCTATTCTTTATGTTATCTATATCATTCTTATAAAGTTTCAATTAAACGTTTCGTCTTCAGTGTTTGCTGTATTCCTTCTTATGTTTATTTCATATTTCGTCTTTTTTCGTTGTCTCTTAGAACATAAGAGTTCTGTTTACGCTTCCTTGTTCAGATGTTTTGTTTCACTTTACAACTTACAGAGAGCACCATTTCAGTCTGCGACTCTGGGGCCTTCGTCTGTACTAATATTGTTAATTGTATTAGGTATTATATGCATCAGATATGGTAGTTGCGCGAAACACACACACAAGACAGGGTATGAGACGAGCGCTCGACCCGTACTCTGCCTTGTGTGTACGTGTGTGTTTCGCGCAACTATCATGTCTGAAGTATTGTACCAATAGCCCGACAACACGTTCTACCTAGTCATATTACATGCCACGTTGATAAATTTAAACTGAAAACCACTAGACAGGGAGCGCAAGGAGCGACCTTCAGCCTAAGGGCACAAAGATATCTTGTAGCCCCATGGCGCCAAATTATACTGGGCTAAGTGCAGTCGGTAGTATTAAGGCGAACTTCAATGCCTCATGCTCGCGGTGTCCGTCCGTGCACTGGAATCGTGCCAACTGTGGCCCCTCCTCCGCGCAGCGGAGCAACCTCCTCCCCTCCTTAGCAACCGGCGCGACTGTGGGGGCGCAGCTGTGCATAGCAACCGTGACGTCACAGAGTAGCGGTAGAACGAGCGCGCGTCGGCGGTGGCAGCTGCACCGCCGCTCCTTCGCCAGACGTCTCGTTGCAGTCGACTCATACACGGCTCTGAGTCGACTGAGGGAGACGCATGGCTCCGAAGCGGCCCAGTGATTCCGCGCCAAGCGGTTCGGGGAAGCGGCAGTGGATCGACCACAAGGCTTTTGCCAAGCACTCTTTAGAATGTCCAAAGTGTCTTCGGTAATTTTTGCTTGAACCCCTTCAAGCGTCAGTCGTCGCTTATGTTTCGCACAAAAAAAAATTATTTTCATCTTATGCAGTCAACACGGACGTTATGGAATCTAGTTAGTAAATTTTACAGTTGAAAGCACTGGTGGCTATTCTTTCTTACAAACACGAGAAAACATTGGCCGAAATTTTCGGAACAGAGTGTAATTGTAATATCGAAACCACAGGCTTTGTCATACGAACACTTAAATGGTGAGCGAGCCACATATTATTATTTTTTTGTTGTTTCAAGGACTCCCGGGACATTAGAAGCGTGGAAGAAAAATTACATTAAGGGTGGCAAATCCTCACCCGTAAATGTGTCGAGCGGCACGGAAGAATAGGCTGACTACATTTAGAACTATGCAGGAAGAGGAACTATTCTCCGTGTGCCTTGCTCCTCGTTTAATTCACTGCATTTTCGCTCAGGCTGCGGAAATGGCATTGGGTTCGCACTTGCCAAGCGCCTCAGCAGAGAGGGCTTCCTGGTATTCGCCGGGTGCCGTGACTCCACATGCCAGGGAGCCAAGGAGCTTAGCCTCCTGAAGAACGTCAGAATCTTGCAGATGAACGTCACCCGGGATGAGGAAGTTGAAGAAGCCTTTGCCACAGTCAAGAGAGAGCTTCAATTCCGTGGTAATGTGTCTCTACCTCAACGCTTACCATTCGCAACTTGATTCGCTCTTGATAAAGCTGTGTGCCCCATCGCGATGACAATTATAACCGAACATAGTCAACATCGAGAGTTCGTTTGAGGACTAACAGGGATACACTATCACAGATGCACTATCACAAACAGTTGTCGACGAACCTTCAGCGCTGAGAATAAACCTGGATATGACGCGTGCTTCCTTCTAAGAAAAAAATTAGGGGCGATCATTTGGTTCAACGCGGAGAAAATGCGATAACATTTTTCTTCCACTCGCTAATCGACTGAAATTCTGATTCTGCAGTAAGTCTGATTCCCATATAGAAAGAAATTCGTATTTTCCTCCGGTGGCTCCTTTTTACTCTCCCCCTTAAGTGACCTCCGGTTTTTTGTTAACTCCGGATGTAGTAACTGTGCAAAACGTTTCATTGTAATGGATCACAACCAGTTCACAAACACCTACGGGTGTAGTGGGGCACCGTTTAAGCGATGCGCCACAACACTGGTACGCGCTTGTTTGAAACAGCATGTTCAAAATTCTTCGACAAAAATTTTGAATATTCGAAAACTATGAGGTACTATTAAGGAAACATTGAACACAATGGTTCATTCTTCTCATGTCTAGCACAATCTCACTTTTAAAGGTTATCCATCCCTCGCATCTAGGAGTTAAGACTGCCAAAGAAAACCAATGGGGAGCGCTTTTGACGATAGCAAAAACGTTATAGCGAACACATGCAAGCCTGGCGACGGGAGATCTCAGGATATATTGTTTGGCATAGCGAAATCTTAAAATATATGAAAAAATTGCAATCATAAACAATTTCCCTCTCAAAAACGCTTTCGTCCAGAATTGCTGGACATGCTCCTAGTCGCAGGAGCGCTGGCGCAGAGCCCAGTTCTGACATTGCAGCTGTAGTAGAGCCGTTGTGGGAGCTGGCCTCTGGGCGCACGTTTTCGAGTGTTAAAGGCGTTTATCGTAGTTTTCACCTCTTATGTGCATGAAATTCGTGTTCTAGGGCAAGAAACAAAGCATCTGTTGATACTAACTTTTTACACCACTTCAGCCCTGTTTACCACAGCTCCACCATTCAAACGACCATTGTATGTCCAGCCGCGGCGGAAATGTCAACTTGTCTCGCAGACCCAGCTCAAATAAGAAAAAAATATCGTATTTATGTGTAACAGCACACGTATTTCTTCTGCCCATACGGCCGAGAGCACTGAATTGCTGTCATGCCGGCGACGAAGTATTCCAGCTGAAAAATAGATGATAATGGTCAGATTGCAAGAGTAGTCGTCTCGTACTAGGACGGAATCCACACTTCAGGTCGTTACTTTCTCAGAAGTGTTATGATTCTGACTTAATGAGTGCCAATTTACATCTACTTTGCGTGAAAATGCGTGCTATTTAAAACTGTACAAACGCTTACCTCCGAATTGGCAAAAAAAAAGCCTTTGGACATTATTTAGACACTGATTCTTCTGACTTCCTTAATAACGAGCCTCAGAGTCCTCATCGTGGACATAACTGCTTTGAGCAACATTCCCACCAGATGGAACCATAGAATAGAAGGGCTTCACCACGTCACTGTCCTTGCATCGCTTTCCTGCTTTCTCCTAAGGGAATGTACAAATGAGCAGCCAATCGGGCGATGCGCAAAGACAAGCCCCCTGAATTTGTTTTCTCTGATTCCTATTGTTCTCCTTTTCGGGGGGATTTATAGAGCGAAACAAAACGGTAGCACAAAATGTCGGCCCGAAAACTTTAACGGCTGTTCTTGTGTTTTCATTTCCTTTTCCAGTCCTCTGGACAGTGGTAGCCAACGCCGGCGTGCGCAACGACGGACTCCTGGAATGGCTCACGATGGAGAGCATCGTAAAGGTCTTCAACGTGAATGTCTTCGGAACCCTGCGGGTGATCAAGAGATTCCTGCCAATGCTTAAGAAGAGCAAGGGACGGGTGATCGTCGTGAACAGCCCACTTGGTATGAATCAAGCTTGCAAGGTGTGCTGCGGAATATATTTCGAGGTCTTCTTGGTGTTGGCTTGTTCGAAAGAGCTCAGCTATCTTATGACCACCACAATTATTTGGTTGCATTCCAACTTAACTTCAGAGTCTGTAAAAAAACAACAAAGATTTCAAAAAATACAGACGGCACTTAAATACCTTAAAGGTGCACTGAAGAGGAATCTGAACTCGTCTTTTTGCCGCGGGAACTCGATCTACACGTTCTGAGCATTCTTTGAAACGTCGATTTATTGCCCTGAATGGCTTATTTTCCTAATTAAATCGAATTAACGTCCGGCTCCCGCCTTTTTTTTTAATTCTCCCTCGTACGGTGGGCGGAGTCGACCAACGCGTGGAGTGCCTTGCAGCCAGCTCCGTCGAGGCTTTGCGTTCGCTTTATTTTGTTTTTTAGGCTTCCGCGAATAAATAGTTTCATTCGCAGATAATATAGCCGCAAAATAAGCCCGCAGAAATAAAAATACGCGCGGACTATTTGCTTCTACGGACTACTACGTATTACTCCGCCGATGGCAGAGCGGCAAGCCGCCGCGGGACTGGCTGAAAGGCACTCCACGCGTTGGTCGACTCCGCCCACCGTAAGAGGGAGAATTCAAAAAAAAAAAAAGGCGGGAGCCGGACGTTAATTCGATTTAATTAGGAAAATCAGCCACACAGGGCAATAAATCGAAGTTTCTATGAGTGCTCGGAACGTGTAGATCGAGTTCCCGCGGCAAAAAGACGAGTTCAGATTCCTCTTCAGTGCACCTTTAAAGCAATGACGCGACTTCGTTAATAGATTATTGCGCAAATATGCGCAATTGGTAATCCTCTACTTTGCATTCAGAGATGTCTGAAAGTTCACATACCGCTCCTGGCGCAGTGGTGCCCAAATTAAGCTATGCGCCATTGCTCTCCGATGGCAGGTGCTGCAATCGGCGGGGCTGGTGTTGCTCCGTTTGCTCTTTCCGCGCTACTTCTCGCGACCAGTTTTTAACTGCGACCTGCCATGGTGAGTAGTTATCTCAAAATACGGTGGGCAGGTTGTGATGACGCTTGAAGGTCGCGTGACCAAGATGCCCCAGCCCCCAAATAAGGCAGGCCACCTGGGTGGCCCACAATGGTTCCGTCTCTGGGGATTTTTCGTCGATTTTTCCATCCCGGTGAAGAACATCAGATTTTCTGCGACACGGGCTCATTAAAAAGCTCTCGCGTTAAAATTTCCAAAAATTGGCCACAAGCAAGTCCTATATATAGCCTTCGTAGGTAACGAGAAAGCATTTGACTCAGTCGAAACCTCAGCAGTCATGCAGACATTGCGGTTTCGGGGTGTCGAGGAGCCGTCTGAAAGATATCTACAACGGCTGCGCAACTACCATAGTCCTCCTTACAGTCAGGAATAAATTCTTGTCTCCGGAAGAGAACACTCTCGGACGGAAACAGCAGTTTACAATTGGTAGCGTGGTGCTGGAAGCAAGGCAATACGTCTACATAGGGCAGGTAGTGACCATAGATCCGAATCACATGAGCAAAATAACTACAAGTATAACAATGGCGTGGAGGGCATATGGCAGGTTCTCTCAGATCATGAATGGCAGTTTACCGATGTCCCTCAAGAGAAAAGTATACAACAGCTGTATCTTACCGGTACTCACCTATGGGGTGGAAACGTGGAGGATAACGAAAAGGGTTCAATTTAAGTTAGGGATAAGGCAGCGAGCTATGGAAGTGAAAATGATAGTTGTGATGTTAAGAAACAGGAAAATTGCGAAGTGGGTCGGGCTGATGCCAGGCTGATGATGTCAGGCTGATGATGATGACGATGATGGAATAAGTTCGGTAAGTGTTGCTTTTTGGTTTTGGTTTTTATGGGGTTTAACGTCCCAAAGCGACTAAGGCTATGAGAGACGCCGTAGTGGAGGGCTACGGAAATTTCGACCACCTGGGGTTCTTTAACGTGCACTGACATCGCACAGTACACAGGCCACTAGAATTTCTCCTCCAAAGAAATTCAACCGCCGCGGCCGGGATCGAACCCGCGTCTTTCGGGTCAGCAGCCGAGCACCATAACCGCTGAGCCACCGCGGCGGCGGTAAGTGTTGCTTCAAGGGGCATAGCCTGCTTTGCTTCTTCCCAAAGAGTAGAAATAACAGTGCGTTCAGTTTCAACGGACCCTTCAACAGAATGGAATTCAAGAGAAGGCAAGTCTACCAGAGGGCGGCAGAAAATTAGGTTGAGGATAGGATGGCCGAGCATAGTTTACGGGGATATCGTACCGCAGCTGGCACAAGACAGGGTTAACTAGAGAGATATAGAGATGCCTTTGGCCCGCAGTGGGCGTATTCAGGCTGATGAAGGTGATCACAACCGAATTTTAATATAGATAACTCGCTCTTACTTCAAAATACAGTGAATGTTTGGAAAATTTTAAGATGCTTTAAATTATATTGCAGCTTTGAACTAAAAAAACATCTTTGATTCATTTTCACTTGGCAGGTATCGGTAACCCAGCAATGGGCACAAAATGCGAGACGAAACAAGTTATTTCCTCTTCGAAGCGTCAATGAGACGGACGGCCCAACGCCAGTATGTCATAATGCGTATTTTCTTCTTCCGGGCCTGGCGCTGGTTTCGTCTTTTGTTCGAAAAATAGATCATACGCTCCCGGCTAACTTATCCAAGAAGCATAGGTAATTGGGCCAAGATTGTAAACGTATTGGTAAAGGACGGTTCTACCAAAGACAAGGGTGAATCCATTCATTTGCAATATGGGGTGGTGGCGGTGGTGATAAACTTTAATATGCTAAGAGAGTTTGAGGGTCAAAAAACCCTGCTACATGGTCGGTATCCTTAGTCCGGGACACCGCACGACGAGGCCCCGTCTCGCGCCCGCTTTACTAGAGCCCTTTGGGACTCCAGTGTGGAGCAGTTGAGGAGGGCAGTCTCCCATGCCTCTCGGGTGGGGGTGGGGGAAGGGGGAAGGTGAGGATTCCGAGTACATGCCCACACCATGTGAAAGATATCGCAGATCTCTCCACAGTGCGGGCAGCGCCCATCTGTGTTCGGATCGAAGTGTTTTGCTATGGCAGGACAGAGAAGAGTTCCTGTCTGCAGGCGCCGCAGAGTTCGCTCCTCCGCCTTATTGAGCCCCTTGGCAGGTACTGGGTAGAGACGGTGGCTGTCGCAATAATGAATTGCAATATGGGGCGATTACCTGTGCTTCTTGGTAACGTGTGCACTTCTTTTGCGCATTTTGGTCGGTCGGTCGGCAGCTGCTTTATCCACTTCAGTGGACAAGGTGAGGGTGGGTGAGGGGGGTGGAGGATGAGCAGAATGGCTGCGCGCCGTCGGAGGACTGCTGGGCCACGGTGACCTTCAAGACGCAGCCTACGATGGAAGAATGCTCCGCGCAGCCCACGATGCGAAGCCGTAGCTCCGGTTGTGAGCTGCGCGGAGCAGCCTTTCATCGCTCCTTTTATTCTATCCCTTGAAAGGCAGGTTTGGTTTTGTTAGGGAAAGTTTCAGTTTGCTAGTTTGCGCATGTTCTTTTCGTTTTCAGGGCACACTACGTTGCCAATGGCGGTTCCGTACTGCATGACAAAGCACGCACTTGTTTCGATGGTCGACGGCTTCCGCAGAGAGAGCCAAGGAAAAGGCGTCGACTTTATTAGCATCGAGCCGGCTGCATACAAGTGAGCACCTGCTAAGCTTGCCAATCGCTAAACCAGAATATGATGAAAGTTCACGAAAAATTATACGTGTTAATTTACGAACAAGATGTTTAATTGAAAAGCGAGTTAAAAGATGGACACCAGTGTGCTCAGGCAGCCATTTCTTGAATGGCTCATAGTTTGCTAGCGTATGGTGTGTGTCTCATCGCACGAATTAAATGCTGCCCTAACAAAGCCATATCGTGCGCATAGCTCCCGTCCCTTTGGTGTACTGTTCGCCGTTAAGGGGTAGTTGGGCAGAAAGGGTAAAATAGTTCCCATACCTGCCGCGTCGCGGCACATAGTAGCCTTTAGAAATTATTATATGGATAATCATTATGTTCAGCACTACACCCAAAAAGCACGCAGCAATGCACCTGTAGCAGTATTTTTCCGAAGCGATAAGTCGTTAGGGAAAGACGAGATCAACTGTAGAAGCCTAAAGGGCTGGCTTCATACCATTGTGTCTAGGATGCTATATGTCTCGTGCTGCAAAGTGATCGAAGCATTCATTATTGTTGTCTTGAAGCGCTTAGCAACTATACCACGCCCTGCCATTATTAGATAGCTGTATATAGTAAAGGAAGTGTTTAATTTGGTCTACTGTGCGCCGACATTACACATTACACGGGGCTTTTTATAGTACACGGGCATTTCGCCTCCATCAAAATTCGACCGCCTGGCCAGTATCGAACCCGAGTATTTCGAGTTCGCAGCCGATCATCACACCCACTGGGTCACAGCGGTGGCTAGTAAAGGCAACAGTGCAAATTACAGACAATGTAAAGGCAGTGTAATAGTATTGTCCGATCACGTTGTTGACCGTTACAGCACTTGCCGGCAGTAGCCATGCACCCATTCCACCGCCTTCAGGCGCTTCTCTGCAGTAGAAGTTTTTGTACAGAGTACGCTGACATACGCAAAAAGTAGCGCATGTCACAGAATAGCTTGCCTAACAGTGCGTATGCGCCGAAAGCTACTTGAGATTGGGCCGTAACGAACGCCCAGGTTGCAGGTTGAAGTTCAGTGCAGGTCGCGTTTGTCTATTCTAGGATAATAGCGTTATCAATATGGCGACACACTCTGAATCGAGGGAACCCTAGCCTCTGAGGGCATTTGCCGTGTGATAGCTCCTTCCACTGTGGTCATTGACTATAAATTTCGCGTCTGGTTACGGCTTCGTGTCATTTTTCCTGGAAGAACTTGAATTAGCAATAATTTTGTTCTACAGTTCACTTAGTTTTACTATCTGGCAGCTTGAAGGCTTAAGGAAATCCGTTGCTTCCTTTTAAAAAAAACAGTGAATGTTATAGACGCGACATATAGCATCGCGACAATTTGAGCATCTAGGTGTCTGCGTTTGTGCAGGTGTAAATTAATGTGTCGCTCATACATATTGATAAGTTCCCTCCAAACTGTTGCGTTTGGCGCAAATTAGAATCCTTGAGCTATTCTATAGCTCTGTAGTGATTCTGCGTCTGAATTTCCTCCCTTAAATCAGAAAAAAAAAATACATTTTTTTTCGAACTGAGATCTTATGTTCGAGACCTGCGATTTCCCAGCTCATATTTCCTTTGCAGAACTCGGATCACGGCCAACTTTGACGATCCGGCTTTGGTGCAGCAAGACTTCCAGCAGCAGTCTACGGATGTCATAGCCGACTACAGCACGGAGGAGTTTCAACGCTGGCTGCAGATGCCGAAGAATCTCTTCGATATGATCAACAGGGACAACCTAGACGAAGTCGTGGATCCGATTGTGCTAGCGATTCGCGAGACGGATCCAGACACCTGCTACGTTTCGCCGTGGCGCCTTGGTAGTGCCTTGGCCCTCGCACTTCGAATTCTTCCCGCAGAGCTCGGAGACTTGGCTTTCAGAGCCTTTCTAAAGCTACTGCCTTCCCTCCACACGAAATGCGGGTTTCAGAGAAGCAAAACCTAATATTCAAACACAACTTTGTCACGAGAAGTTTCTGTGGTAAAAGTAGCCAGTTGGGATATTTTTTTTTTCTGTTGACCTTCAAAAGGAAGGCATGGTGGACAAGCAAATATGGATAGGAAAGACAAGGAGAACATTGACAAAGCGCGTAATTCCAGATCGCCTACTCTTCGCCTACTAAAGATCAAGCTGCAGTGGCATACATTCACGAAACACATGAAGTGGGGCTAAATGTTGAAGTCCAGGCGAAGAACATCTTGAAAGTCCACCGATAGCAGCGAACCACGGATAACTTGTCCTTGTTTGGCGACTACGTCTTCCATTATTCTCATCGCGGGCTTTACAGTCTCTAAGTAAGAACCATGAAAGTGCCACTGGTATCAATGAGCCTTTGTATCGGCGCTGCTCTCCATGCTGTCCGATTCTATCGTTCTGAAACAGCGCAAACATTATAAGGACGACGGAAGTAAACGTACAACACACACTCTGAAGTACAACTGAACTTTACTGAGCAAAAATTGCACAATATATAGAAAGTGGCAGATGTTGTCAGAAGCAGTCGGTGTAATAATCTGTAAATGGCCATAAAAGCGATAGAAAGCGTTAGAGGGTGGTAAGGATAAAACATGATGAAATGTCAAAAGAGATGGTGAGCAAGGTACACTGGTTGTCTGCGTAGCGAATAATGTGACATGGTGTAAAGAGCCATAAAAACGATAAAATACATCTATAACGAAGAAAAAGGATAAAGTCTAAAAAGTTAATGGCATATAATAGTGACAAGGTTTTTCTGACAACTGCAATAACCTTAACTTTAAAATCAATAAAACGATGACATGACTGCATTTGTCTTGTGCGAACAACAAATTTAATTTTTCCAGAAAGGCCATTTACACCTTATGACGTCGACTGCTTCTGATTATATCTGCCCCTTCCTTTCAATATATTGTGCACGTTTTGCTAAATAACGTTTAGTTGTAAGTCATCGCTCGTGTTCTACGTTTTCTTCCGTCGTCCTTGGTCTGTTTGCGCTGTTTTAGAATGAGTACCTACCAACTCGTCCAGGCTTCTACTTTGGTTCTTCCATCTTCGCCCGCATTGGAAGCTTCTCAAGTCTTTTCTTGCAGATCCAGACTTTGACGAGATGACTGTGCATAGAGAATGAAGATTATTCTTTGATAGCGTGTCCAGTAGACGGAGTCAGCCAACTGCACATTCCGCGGAACTGAAGAAGACATATGCCTAGACAGATGTGACATGAACCTGCCTTCCCTGGCACATGGATACAGCTATTTCCGAACCCCAGACATTTTTCTTGCGCGCTGCTTTCCCTCTTACGGTGAAGCCTTTGCGAAACGACAGCATGTGATTTTGGAGAACGGCGTAAATTAGCGCGTCAATAAAAGATGCATGTTGTGCAACACGACTGAACTGTTACTGAAACATTGTTTCAGCTGCGCGTAGCAAACGGGGATGGAGCATGGGAACACGCTATGACACACAAGTCCCTGAAACATTTTGGAGCACTTTTTTGTATCGTTTATCGCTCGGATAGCCGATAATGAAGCCGAGTGCACCTACTCAATAGACAAAACTGGTGGTTGCTGAAGATAGCGGAATTCGAACTCGGCAGCGCCCACACGTTTAGCGAGTGCTCCGCCATCAGTCACCACTCTGTGCGTGTCACCACTTCGCGAACTTTTAAGCGTGAAGTTCCCAGACACCCTTAGAGCGTGTGAGGGTAGCGGTCTCGGACACAAAGGAGATGCCCTCGACTCAGCATGGCAAGCACAGCCAGAGACCAGCTACCAAGTGACAAGGGGGGGGGGGGGGGGGGGGTCATTTGGTGCCCAGCTTTCGCCGGTCTTAAGCCAGAGAATGGACCGGAGCCAAAGGTTTACAAACAAAACAAACTTTGTATCTCAAAGAGACGATACAGAGGATTTCACAATCACTCGTACGAGCACATACAAAGTGATTAACAAAACAATGCACCTTGTGCATTGTTTGTTACACTCGAGAGAGATTAGGTCAATAATTCATTTGTTTTATTAAGTGCGCTAACACAAGACGGAGGCAAACAAACAAAACACAAACAGGTGCGCGTCCCCATTGGTCAGGCGCTGAGACTGGCTTCGAAAAGCTTCGAGATCTTTCTGGTGCGGCGCCGCTGCCGACGCGCGAGTGAAGAGGGAGAGGGCATCACTTCGCACATTCAAGGCTAGGCCCTCTACGTCAACATCGAGTACAAACAACTCCGAGATTCCAGAAAAATCGGCGACATACGCTGACGCAATCCCCTTGGCGTCACGCCGGCGAGCGATGGTGGAGAGTGCAGCAACGCACAGAAAGCTAGGCGCTCTCAGGGGTTTCCTTCTAACCCTCTAACGACGCGCGCTGGCAAAACCGCGTGCGCGCGGCGCTGCTCTTGTTTTTATTTTTTGAAAAATACTCTGAATTTTGTGACTGTTCGGGAGCGTTTATACCATTTTCTTGCATTTCCGGGACCTCCTGCGCCCAAGTATCGCTGTTTACGCATAGCCCTGATTGATTATTCCCGCTTGGGAAAAATGTAAGCCAGTAAAATTCAGTCCCTATTCGCAACTTTTTTCAGATCAGACCGTTCGCAAAAAGAGTGAGGTCGAAGACGGTACGCACGGTTTCTATGCCGGACTGATATGAGCTCCTTTGGTCCTTGAATTATTGTACGCAGCACGAGCGAAGCAGATGCTGCTCCGCCATATCTAAATACCTCTTCCCTTAAAAGCGTAAGTACTATCACCGCAATTATGTTGAAATCTGCCAAAACAAAAATAGCGCTGTTTGTGCCTGTCTTTCTGGGTCCTCGTAGTTTTGCTCTAGGTTTGCAATATGAACCAGCTAGCCCGCGATGCAGAGAACTGAGATACATGGAAGAATAAAGGAGACTCTGCAAGACGTGCGCTGCATATTTCACACCGTGTATTCAAGGTAGGTTGGTGCGTACGTAGGAACGAAGGTTAAATTGGGAAATAATGTGAATGTCAGGTACTTATATCACAATTGCTCCACACACACACACACATACGCGCGCGGCCACGCGCACGGCAACGCATTGGAGCTCGACAAGCCAGAGTAAGCTCTGAATCGCATCTGTTCTTCCAGGATCACTGCGGGCATTTTTTTACAAGGTTGCTCGAAGCAGTATGCTATAGCCCACCGCACTGTGTGGTCAGACAGCAATTCATCTTCATCATCATCAACGTCATCGCCGGCCAGAATACGCACACTGCAGGGCAAAGGCCTCTCCCACACCCGCCAATAACCCTCTCCGTTATCAACGAAAAAAATGGAGACTTTAGTGCGCTTGGAGTCACCCCAACCTGGTGCAATCGGTTTTATAGGTAAACAATCACTGAGTGGGCTGAATGCGAACGTAATCAAAGACAACAATATTTACACGTAAGTCATGATTAAATAAAAAGCATCCCGAGGCATGAGTCTCCTAATTTCTCAACCGTGTGCAGTTTTCACAAAATTCGCATTGACCGAAACATGCATTAGCGAAAAAAAAGAAAAGCCTAAAGAGAAACAAGTCGTGCGTAGCTAAACGTAACCAAAAAACGGTTTGTACAGATAAAACGAGAGAAAGCCGTTTTGTAAGAGGATCTAGTAGGTGCTCACGGAGCTCAAGTAGTTTTCGAATAGTGAGGACGTGGGAATAGAAATTCTCGAATTTTCGTAAATCAAATTTCTGCAACAGTAACCATATTACAGTGCACAAGCGCCCTTTAGGTATAATAACATATGCAATGAATAAAAAAGGAACACAACTTTAGGCTAAAATGACAACCCGGCCTCATGGTAAACCAAATGCCAAATATCCGCCATATCAGCATAGCGGCGCCCCATCTACTATAGCCCGAGAAGTGACGGTCTGGCCCCCGGTTGCACCGTGCAAGTGCTCCATTAGAGGATATCGTCTAAAAAGCCGCCCACACTGGTCGGCGAAACTGTCGTAATCCAAGCCAAGCACGAGAACACACGGATGGCTGTACAGGTTGGCACGCTGCTCCAGCGACAAGGCGTTACTGACCACGAGTCTCATGGCATTCAGCCCTGTCACCACCTTGTGCACAATGCACGAACCCGCGGCACTGTCGTCTCTGCAGAAGCTGGAATGGGCGCAGCCAGAGTAGACTGGCGCGTACTGCATAGAGGGCTCAAACATCTCCACTCCGGTAGCCGGATCTACACTACCCTCTGAGACCAGGGGCGCCGTATACTCAGTAATGCAGAGCTGTTGGACGCTGGCTCGCTGTGCAGTGCTCGCGTACCGTTGGACCACAGCTAGAACGGAGCTGGTAATGTCTGCGCACAGCTGCTGCACGCTGGGCGTGCTGGGAAGGCCCACGCGATGGGTAGCGAGAAAGAAGTAGGTGACGTCGCTGAAGACGCTGTCCACTAGATGCTCGTTACCGGTGTTGACATCCAGGACGACGGAGGTAATTGCCTGCTGGAAGCCTTGGCTACTGAAGGTGCTCCGGAGGTTCCTCAGAAGCTCACCCAGCAAACGCAAATCATCTGGGCTCTCGCAGCCCGGTTTAGGCGTGGCCCAGTCCACGGTGACTCCGTCAAGGCGAAAGTCTTGCATGGCGGTTACCACACTGGCCATTAGGCGCTGCAGCATCGCCGGGTCCTGAACTGCCCTTGAGAAGTGCGGGCTGTCTTCGGCGTAGCCGCCGAGTGCCAGCAGGATCTTGATGTTCGGGTATCCCTGAGCGTCAGTGATGGTCCTCAGCTGGCTCAAACCGTGTTGCGCGTCGAAGGTGGGCAGTCGGCTTGTGACGGTTCCGTTTTCGACGCCTACCGACCAGTACACGACGTTGGGGCAGAGGGCGAACGGGAGGGTCTCGAACATGTAATTCCAGGCCGTGCCCACGTACAGGGGACCGTAGTCGGGGACCACGCGGGAGTTGTTGAAGACACAGAAGAAGGGCCTCGTAGATGGCGTGGATGCCGAGCCGTTGTAAGGTGTGCCGACATGAAACTGCCCGGGCAATGCAGGCAAGACTACGGACTCCATGCATGGGGGTTTCGTACTCAGCGTGGTGCCAGCGGTAGTCGCGATTGATGTGGCTCTTGTCGGCAGTCCAGAAGTCCCTGGTAAGTTGGGCGCCTCAGTCAATGTAGTCCTTTCAATATTCATGAGGAAGGGCACCAGAAAGATCCAGATGGACAGGATCAGAGGGAACAACACGATACCGCACAGAAACCACAGCGTCATGCAAAAACGTTCCTGTTCTTCTGACTCCTCTTGTTCTCTGCTGTGCTCCTGGAACGCCCCTGCTACAGACGGTACCTGCGCGGTCGGCGCTTGTTCGCCATCTACTTCATTTTGCGCTTGAGATGTCGTTGAACTGGGTGCTGCTCTAGATGTCGCTGAAGGGGGTGCTGCTCTAGGGCTTATCACGATGACGACTTCTTGCGTTTCTTGCTGAGGTCCGGAGGGACTTGCGACTCTGGCAACCTGACTTATCGGTGCGTTGGTCTGAATAACGGATGGGCCTATTAGCTGTTTAGGGGAGCCGGAGTGGGCCGCAGGACTGCTCTCTGTCGTCGACGAGGAGCCTTTGTCTTGACCCTTTCCGCCTGGGTTCGGGCCTGGCTTGTTTGCTATCTGACCCACGAACTGGGGCGGATTCATCACGGCACCTGTCCAGACCGCTGTGCAAGAGCTTCTTCGTTGTCTTCTTCGTTAGCATCACTGCCTCTGTTTCTCAACGCTGGATGTAAAATGTCCGCAGTTAGTGAAGGGACTGCAAGCGGAGACTGCAGGAAAAGTCGCTCACCATTGAAAAGCCTTTGCGCTTTTTAACCTTTGCAGAATTTTAACCTGGACATTATCGCTCACCTGCGGGATATGGAGGTGTTGGCCACTTGGAGTAGAGCATAAGGGACCCGTCACCCACGGAGAGGGCCCTCTCGAGAACTTTGTGGTGCCCAGACGCAGCTGGCCGCAGATGTTACTTTTGGGATAGATGCTGGGATACGGTACGAATTTCGCGGTCAACGCGGCGTCATGCAGAGAGGTCATGGTCTGAAAGATGTCTTCAGGCCCATTAGTTAACTGCGAACGCCGTAAAGAAAAAGAAGGTGACCGAAATAGTCAAAGCGAAAACTAGTGTCAACAGCGATGGTACGGCTTTCGTGCGATGAAGGAATGTTAAACCTTCGAAATTTACAATTCTCCTCCCAGGCTTTGCGGTTTTGGTAAAATGTTCAATTGATTACAAGGAACTACTTCTGAGCTCATTCAAGATCATATATTCTATAAGTTGCGTTGCTGCAATTATTCATTTTGAAGCAATAGATATGGTTTGCTCTCCTTAGTCTTCTTGGGCAAATTAATGCATTGGTCAAATTTTATACCTATGTTCAAGGCCATGTAATTATAATGGCGTACAGACTATTGTGACGCCCGACGCTGAAATTCACGCGATGGCTGGTGGAGCTGACTACAGACATGGCATCCATAAATATGCAGGAATGTTTGAGTATTGGAAATTCAATATACTTCCGCCAGACAAAGGAACGTAACCAAGGTCTGCGCGCTTTCCTTGTTGTGTTCATTACTCACGTACAGAAGTGCTGCGAGCTGTCACACATTTTTTTTTTTGTAGCGAGAGCTACTTTACCCGCAGTCTCGCCGTTTCGCTGTGGCTGTCGTCACCAGTTCTGCGCATGCGCGAGGAGCCGAGTGACGTCAGAGCCGCGCAGGTGGTGCGCCGCGCGCCGACCGCGGAGCAGACGCCGCTCACCTCCGAGTCACAGTACTGTGTCGGAACCATCGAAACGGCCGCGTGTTACTTTACGGATCACCGGGCCGTCTTTCTAGCAGTCAATAAAGTTGAATAACAGGCGCCGCCTTCACGACATGTCTCGTATTGAATGTGCAACACGTAGCCATGACGATAAGCAAAACTAGACGTAACCAGGGATATACCGTACCTTTCGCTACGTATCACCTCGCATAGCTGAGCTAAGCCACTGCCGATTTTTTCAATGAGCTGACCCAACATGGCATATGTACTAGGTGGCCAAACCCGTTACGCTTTCAGTCACGGGCTAGGACAATTCATTTTTTTTGCTGTCTCCGACCATTTTTCTCCTTAGTGTAGAAAAATATTCGGAGCCGACGCCGTTGGCTGCAGAGGTCTGTGACGAGGAAAAGCCTCATTTTTTTTTTTACTTGGATCCGACTAAAAGAACGAATAAAAAATGCAATACTGGTGCCGCCACCACTTACCGATCTCGAAGACAAACTGCGGTGCGGACAATAGTTTTTCTTCTGCGGATCCTTGAGGCTAGGCTTCAAAACCGTAATCGCAGGGCGTTTTCTTTTTTTTTAGGGAGACTGCACTAGTCCAAACCAAGTAGCGCTAAAATTTCTGAACGGCATTAAGATCCTCCTTTGTCTGCAAAAGCATAGGTTACAACCAAATTTGTGATCGGTTGAGAGATGTCACGTGACCTTGCTACGCCAGCACAGCCAGCCAATCGGGTTGTGGCAAAAATAGTTCCCAGATAGCAGTGTAGAAACATTTCGATTTGATATATGCAAACGTTGACCCTGTCACAGCACAGCAGCCAGATACCTGGTACTGTAGCTAGCGGGGTGTTGCACACGTGAACTGGAACAGTAGTTCTTTTAACACAATATTGGTTGCTGACAGCGTTCAAAAAAACACTATGCTTTATTTTTCGCCGATCAGATTTTCGAGGTAAAGAATTACGTCGCGGTATGCGAAAGCGATTTGCACCAAAAATGTAATCCCTAAATAATAAAAAAACAGGGCACCTTCTAGGGTCCCAATCTGTGATGGTAGGTTATCTGCTGTCAGGCCCCGTTCCCATTCGAAACAATAAATACAGATTATCTGGGCTTTCAGCACGGCGGCGCCCCGTCTACTATCGCCCCTGTGGTGACGGCCTGGCCTGTAGTTATTGAGCTATGCAGGTGCTCCATGAGAAGGTAGCGTCTGAAGCGTGCGCCACACTGGTCGACGAAATTGTCGTAGTCCAATCCAAGCACGAGAACACACGTGCCGCTGTAGAGGCTCGCACGCAAAGAGAGCATCCTGTCGTTGCTCACCACGAATCTCATTGCGGGCGTACCGCGGGAGTCGGGAGGCCCTCCCACCATTTTGTGCACGACACACGAACCTGTGCCGTTGTCTTCCCTGCAGAAGCTGGAATGGGCGCAACCAGGGTATATTGGCCCGAACTTCATCGATGGATCGAAGCTCGCCACACCACTCGCCGGATCTACTCTACCCTCAAGGACCAGGGGTGCCGCATACTCAGTGATGCAGAGCTGCTGGACGCTGACCCTCTGAGCTGTGAGCGCGTACCGTTCGAGCACACTGTGAACTAAGCTAGTGATGTTCGCGCACAGGTGCTCCATGGAGGGCGTGCTGGGAAGGCGCACACGATGAGTGGCGAGGAAAAAGTAGTTGACTTCGCTGAAGACGCTGTCCACGAGATGCTCGTTGCCGACGTTGACGTCCAGGATGACGGAGGTGATCGCCTGTCGGAAGCCTTGCATATCGAAGGCTCTGCGGAGGCTCCTCAGAAGATCACCGAGCAACCGCAGGTCATCCGGGCTCTCGCAGCCCGGTTTTGGCTCGGCCCAGTCCACGGTGACTCCGTCTAGGCGGAAGGTTTGCATGGCGCTTATCACGCTGCTCATTAGACGCTGCAGCAACGCGGGGTCCTGAACTACTCTCGTGAAGTGCGGGCTGTCTTCGGCGTAGCCGCCGAGTGCCAGCAGGATCTTGATGTTCGGGTACCCCTGAGCGTCAGTGATGGTCCTCAGCTGGCTCAAACCGTGTTGCGCGTCGAAGGCGGGCAGTCGGCTCGTGATGGTTCCGTTTTCAATGCCTACCGACCAGTACACGACGTTGGGGCAGAGGGCGAACGGTAGGGTCTCGAACATGTAATTCCAGGGCGTGCCCACGTACAGGGGACCGTAGTCAGGTACCACGCGTGAGCTGTTGAACACGCAGAAGAAAGGGTTCAGAGATGCTGCGGGTGCCGTGCGATTGTAATGCGGGCCAATTTGAAAGTGCGTGGGCAGAGTAGGCAAAACTACGGACTCCATGCATGGGGGTTCCGTACTCAGCGTGGTGCCAACGGTAGTCGCGACTGATGTGGCCCTTGTCGGCAGTCCAGAAGTCCCTGGGAAGTTGGGTGGCTCAGTCGTTGTAGACCGTTCAATATCCATGAGGAAGGGCACCAGAAAGAGCCAGATGGACAGGATCAGAGGGAACAGCAGGATGCCGCACAGAAACCACAGCGTCATGCAAAAGCGTTCGTGTTCCTCCGACTCCTCTGGTTCCCTGCTCCTCGACTGGCGGGCCGCTACTACCGACGGTACCTGCGACGTCAGCGCTTGCTCCCCATCCAATTCATTTTGCGCTTGAGATGCCGCTGGCGGGGGCTCTGCTCTAGGGCTTAGCACGACGACGACGTCTTGCGTTAGTGGCTGCGTTCCAGGGGGACTTGCGACTCTGGCAACCTGATGTATCGGTGCATCGCTCTGAATGACGTATGGGCCTATTCGTATTTTTGGAGACACGGAAGGGGCCGCTGAGCTGCTCTCCGTCGTCGACGAAGAGTTCTTGCCTTGACCCTTTCCGTCTGGGCTCAGTCGTGATCTGTTAGCCTCCTGATCTATGAACTGGTCGGGATCCATTCTGGAAGCTGTCCAAACCCCTGCGCAGCAGCTTCTTCGTTGTCTTCTTCGTTAGCATGACTGACTCTGTTCCTAAATGATGCGAGCTGGAAGATCGCATCATTTCATCATCGTAGTGCCTTCAGCCGCTAAACAGTTTCCACCATTTCAGCGGGATATGGCACAGTAACTCCCTTATGGCTAGCCGGGTGCGTTTCGTAGAGATGGGTGGTGACGTTCAGTGGAGCCAGCACTGTGAGAGCATCGTTGCGCGGAAGGAAGCTAAGTCTATAAGGTTTTCTTAAGCACGCTTGTAGACAGCAAACTAGAATAACGAAAACAGCGTGATCCAAAGTGAAAAACTAAACAAAGTGTCATCGGCGGTGGTACCGCTTTTCTGCAGTCAAGGACTACCGAAGATTCTAGAAGTCACCTATCAACGTTTATGCTTATTAGGAAACATTCAGTTCATTATGGAACATTCAATTTATTATAAGACAAACCTATTGCACCGATTCATGATGTATTTTATATTTCAGCCAGGGCGTGTCGCAATCGTTCTTTGCCTGAAGGGCTTCTGTCTCTAGTGCCAGCTGACATCCGATTAACTGCCTGAGTTTCACGAAAAAAAGAAGAGGATTATTGGGTTCTATTTAAGCGTAGATATGGCAGGCTGCATTGATATTTACCTGGATCTGAAATCGGGCACTCCAATATTCTGAAAAAAAAAATAGACTTGGTAATGTAATCTTTCAGAATTTATGTGAAGTATCTTTATAAACTAAGCATTTCACCTCATGACTGCTCCGGAAATAAGATAACTTTGTTATTCCTTCGAGTATAGTGCTCCATGATATGCACGTAAACCTACACCTAATTCACCTCATTATTTTTGTTTACGAGCGCTACGCGAAAAGTCATTCTCAAAGTGTGAGGGTATGGGATGGTATTAAAGAGTGTCATATAATTAGGTGGTATGGTATGTCCTGAAGTCGGACGGGTTAGGTGGGCAGATGAGATTAAGAAGTTTGCGCGGATAAGGTAGCCGTAGCTGGCACAGGACAAGGTGGTGGTGGTGGTGAAACGGGGAGGTTGGGGCACACAGGTCCATGGGCCCCCGCGCGGCCCCACTGCACTCAAACGTTCATGTCCCGGAGGCTCATGACGCTGGCAGCCCGGCCGGTGGCGATGGCTTGCTTGGCCGGGTCCTCAGAACGCAGTAGGGTCTCCCAAGTCTCCCAAGTGGTAAGGTGCTCCAGGCCCCGCGGGGGAGGGTCAATTCGAGGGATATATGGGAGACGCATTTGTCCTGCAGTGGACGTAGGCTGATGATGAGTGGCGTATGCCGCATTAAATTTCTTCGAGCCCATTATCATGCTGGCCTGATATACCTCACGGTCGCGCAGGAAATCGAAAGGCGTAGCGAGGATGACCGAGACTCGTGGCGGCCGAACGTGATGTGATAATAGGCGTTTTTAGCATACCGGAGTCGTATACCGGATAACCAGACTCCACCCGAGCACACGCAGTGACATGCGTGCGGCCAGGCCGGGCCATTGCGCGCGTGCAGGGGATGTCCGGTAAACGTCTCCGTTAGTATGCTTCTGGTATGCTAACAAATTGGCTGTGGTTTAGCTCTGGGTAAACCTGGAGTGACACGCGAGTGACACCTCTCTCCGTCTCCCCTCCCTCCGCCCCCCCTCGACACGGCGCATGCGCACAGCTGTTACAGCGCGGTTTCGTCGGCGAGCAGCAGCTGCTCCGCACCACGTGACCAACCGGCTCAAGGCCACGGCGCCGCCACGGACTCCAAGGGGTGCCATGCTGAAGGCTCGAAGAGCTGACGTAGTGTAGCTCTCGCTACAAAAACGTCTACTGACACGGACACGCCGACGCCGCATACGCAACGTTCGCCTACAACAGGGCCCTGCAGTAGACGACGCGGGTCACACCCTTCCAGCTTCTCTTCGGTCGTCAAGTTTCTACTACGCGCCCGTTGAGCCTGACTGCTCGTTACGGTGTCTCTGACCCCGACGTTGGTGCACTTTGTTCAACGAGCGGAAGAAGCGCGGCAACTGGCAAGATAGCAAATACACCGCCAATATAAGGTAGACGCTGTCCGCTATCATCTCTGAAGACAATTCGTTACCTACGAACCAGAAGAGTATGTGTGTATTTAAACAGCCTTCCATTGCCGCGGACTATCTGAAAAGCTCCTGCGTCGATACTTGAGCTCAGACCGTGTTCTCCTTCGTATCAATGACGTCATGTACGAAGTTTCACCAGCCACTCAAGCCAGCTTATCGCCTAGAACCTAGCGTACAGATGTGCACGTTCTTCGGACGAAGCCCTGCAGCCTACAGCCTACTTCTCTAGACTCGCCCCCCTTTCTTCAAGACACCAAGCAAGTACTGACATTTTCTCACTGAGCCATATGCGTGACACGTTTACGATCCCAGAGACTCGAGGCAATCAGCGATTGGCTGAAGAAGTGAGAGAAGTGGCGCACAGATGAAAAAAAGACGTGCAGTTTTACAGTCCGAGCCCGTGAGACAATCGAGTAAAGCACTTCTATAAATAAAATCACACCAAATATAACATTATGTGTGTATGTGTGCAACTGAAATCGCCACTCTGATAAAAAGACGGATCAAAATATTACTGCTCAGCAGAGCGTGGGGTTTCAATAGGGGGATAAATACGTTCGACCCGCTTAACCACGGCTGAAAAAACTCAACCGCCGGACCTCACCCCGTGATCGCGTACGCTACCGAGCGCGCGAAGACCATAGCGGGTCTTGCTCTGAGGGAACAAAGGAATGACATTCTGGCTGACACAAACAGGAATTTATTGCTACAACAACAATAACGCCAGCTAGCAACAAAATACGCTAAGGAATCGAGGACGTCCGACTCACCGGTACGGTTATGAGCGAACGTTCGCCCTCTCTAGGGCAGGGGAGATACTCCACGGCCGGATGGGACAAGATGCGGGAGAGCGTTCATCCCCCCCCCCCCCCCTCCCCGGCTTCGCCCCGCTGGCCGAGAGCGGAGCGTCGCGCCAGTCTGTGCGCGCCAAATTTCCGAGCCGAAGAGAGAGTGGTTTCCCCTGCGCGCGCACCAATCACGCCGTCCGTGGCGCTCGTGCTGCTGCGACGCCGGCACCCTCCCTTGTTAAAATAACTAGGGAAACGCATCGCGACGAAGCCAACCACAGGGGACGAGCGGGGCAAGGTCCCCACAAGAGTAAAGAATCGATTTTCTTTTTGTGGCTATGTACAACCGCAGCTTCTTCGGAACAAAAGCGACCTACCAGTTGCTTTGAAGCAACAGGAATTGTTCTAGAGGCGTGCCTCCGAGACTGTAAACACTGTAGCCCTCCTGCAGTGTCGGAGGCCTTGCAGAAAGAGTCGCCGAATTGAGCGTGTTTAGGTAGCGACGAACGCCCTGCTATCTTTACGGCTGGTCCAACGAAGCGCCACCTCGCAGCTTAGCTCCACATCCGCTTCCGCTATTTCGGCCTGTCAGTGAGGATTTCGAAGGATCAATTCCTCGCTGGATTGAGTTCTAATATGGACCCGAATTCCAGTCCAACTCTCTCTCGTTTAGTATCGTGCGTCTCGTAATCGGCGCTGTTGAGAACGTGTCACCATGTGATTAGAGTGGGTCTTGTCCGCAAAAGCCCTGGAGTCAGTGCTCACATTAGATAACAGAAACGGATCAGGAAAACATAGTAGGATGCAATTTTGACAAGGAGCGTCAAATCGAAATACGAGTTATAGCGTTAAAAATTCGCATACAGCATGATTATAATTGGTATTGAACAAGAAAGTTTCATTTATTTGAGTCAACAATAACAGCCATCGTAACAGAAAATATTACAATATGTAACGACATACAATTTTGACAATGAGTATTGAATCTTATGTTATACGGATACTAAACCGCGTATTACCTGAATGTAAATGGTGTCAGAATCACTCATTCCAAACTATCAATCTCAACAGGCAATTTCAACTAATCATAACAGAAATGGGCATGAAAAGAATATAATGGCAAACAATTTATACAAACAGTGAAAAATCAATATACGTGTTATACCTTTTCAAAATCGTATGCTTTCAGAATGAAAATTACTTTGGAGAAGGGACTTTTACATTGTCAATTTGAGAAAAAAAGATTGGACAAAACCTTGAGAACGAGACAAGAATCAAAGTAGAAGTTCTAAAGCTTAAAAAATTTTACTTACATGTACTGCAGGTCCATCTCGGGCCAAAGTAGGAGTGGGGATAATACAGAAAAAATACGAAAACAGATCTATCAATTACTTGGAAAACCAATGACAAACTTTGAGTTCCGGACAGAACAAGTTGCCGTGCCACGTGTGCAAGACAAAGCAAACAAAATGCCCCACAGTACATGAGAAAAGTTCGTAATTTATTAACAATAATTTGCTTATAAGTACTCCTATGTCCTCCAATTTGTTCTAATGCGACCAGGCAAAGGGGGAAAATGAGTGCAAAATTGGCAACTGAAATGACCTGGGAGACGGTTATTTTACACTGCCAATGTCATTAGGGAACATAACAGAAGGGTGCAAGCAATTTTGGAAAGCACAATGCCAATTTTGAATGAAGCTATAATCAAAGTGCATGTTCACTGGTTGATAATCAAAACTGTAAATGGTAGAACGGCCTAACAGAAATGGGTATGGAAAGGATATAATGGCATACAATTTATGCAAACACTGAAGAATTAAAGTATGTGCTATATCATGACCAAATCATATATGCAGAATGGACTTTTACATTCTTAATTTCAGAAAAAAAGATTGCACAAAATCTTGACAACAAGCCAAGTATCAAGGTAGGTGTTATAAAACTTGCAAACCAAATTTTATCTACATGTACTGCAGGCTCATCTCAAGCCCAAGTAGGAGTGGGGATAGTACAGGAAAAATATGCAAAGAGATCTGTCAATTACTTGGAACACAAATGACTTTGATTTCAAGCCACGAAAACAAGTTGCCCTGCCAGATGTGCAAAACAAACCAAACAAAATGCCCCACATTACATAACTAATAAAAGCAAGTTCTTAATTTATTAGGAATCATTTGTTTAGGAGTACTCCTATGTCCTCCAATAATCTGTTCTAATGAGACCAGGCAAACGGGGTGAACGAGTGCTAAATTTGTGATTGAAATGACCTGGAAGAAGCTTATTTATACTGCCAATATCATTAGGGATTGTAACAGAAAGGTGCAAGCAATTTTGGAAAGGACAATGCCTATTTTGATAATGAAACTAGAATCAAAGTGCATGTTTACTGGTTGATAATCAATACTGTAAATGGTAGAACGCCATAACAGAAATGGGTATGGAAAGGATATAATGGCATACAATTTAGACAAACAGTGAAGAATCAAAGTATGTGCTATACTATGACAAAATCATATATGGATGAGGGACTTTTACATTGTTAATTTCAGAAAAAAAAAGACTGCACAAAATCTTGACAACAAGCCAAGTATCAAGGTAGGTGTTATAAAGCCTGTAAACCAAATTTTATCTACATGTACTGCAGGCTCCTCTGAAGCCCAAGTAGGAGTGGGGATAGTATAGAAAAAATATGCAAAGAGATCTATCAATTACTTGGAACACAAATGACTGATTTCAAGCCAGGACAACAAGTTTCCATGCCACATGTGCAAGACAAAGCAAACAAAATGCCCCACATTACATAACTAAGAAACGTAAGTTCTTAATTTATTAAGAATCATTTGGTTAGAACCACTCATATGTCCTCCAATAATCTGTTCTATTCAGAGCAGGCAAACAGAGAAAATGAGTGCTAAATTGGCAATTCAAATGACCTGGGAGAAGCTTATTCATACTGCCAATATCCTTAGGGATTCGTAACAGAAGGATGCAAGCAATTTTGGAAAGTAGAATGCCAATGTTGATATTGAAGCAAGAATCGAAGTGTATGTTTTCTGGCGATAATCAATTAATTACAGTCCAAACATACAAAGCCGGAGTAGCAGCCGAAAATGAAAAGAATAAAAAGCAAAATTTCAATACGGCGATCTGCGTATAACAAGGTTTCAAAATGGATGCAATTATTGGATAAGCTCCTAACAAGGGAATGGTTTTAATTTTTACAAGTACTTCGTGGAAAGAAAACTGACTAGTGTATAAGGATTCATTTCGCTTGTGCCACAGGTTTTCACCTGATAAGCTCTTCTGAGATTTCGATATGAACTTTTAGACATGTAATTTTAATTTCTTGCAATTGTATATGTATTAAAGCCGAAAATTTGGGGACAAATACAGAAGGACACGCAGCTCTTGTAATTTCTTAGCCTAAAAAAAAACAGCACTTTTTTCTATTATCGCAGATACTGAGCAAATGAAGCGATCCGCGATCAAGGAGCTTGATGTAGTTCCTGCCTTTTTGGATACAAATTGTCACTACAAGCACAAAAATGATCAGCCGTTTTCTGCACCCTAATCGTTCCACTGAGGCTTCGAAAAGAGCCCACATACATGCAAGGAAAACGAAAGCTTCGTACTTGTTTGCGTAGTGGTTTCATTTTTAAATTTACTAGTCCTAACATAAAATACAGTAACAAATTTTAAGGTCAGTGCTTTAAAAAATATCTCGCATGTAATCCCAATAACTAACGCTATGGAAACTGAATCGAGGCTCCCAACTAACGCGGCTAAAATGCGAATCAATGCAGAAACAACAAGCAACAAATTAACGACATTGTTTTTCTCGAATTAAAACAACACAGGAAACCGCTAAAACCGGAATAAGTTGAGCACAAACGTCAAAATTTGTCTTCGGAATACAGGACGTGTTTGTTATGTGGGAACAATTTTGTTTTCTTTATCGATCTAGTGGGTGCCCATCGGACTCTCTTTGAAACTAAGCCAGGAAGTGAGAAATTTTAGTTCCCATTAACCCTGCGATGATGAATCTAATTTGCAACCCAAGATCTTTGACAGCAATAACAGAACAGCTCGAAGAAGCGTTCTGAAATAGCTGCCCAAGAAGATATCTATTTTATGCAGAACATCGAAACTCGCGCTTCACGTAACAAGATGCTGCGCACCAGGTAATTACATCGCGAGACCCAAACAGTCTCTGATAACAGTCTCCACTTTGTCATTGTTTCCATCATATGGACGGTGGATACAGCAGTAGAGACATTCGCACCACGACAAAGAGACGCTACCGCGTGGAACGCAGTAGTTCTCGAAAAAGAGCCTAAGGTCGTAACTGTCCGTCCTTAGGTGACGCAGAGCGGGCAGGGACGCCAGCACGCTGTGCAGGTTCTCCGGTTTCAGTCGCAGCGCGTTGATCGTCAACGCCGTGCCCAGAGTCAGTTCCTCCAGGCAAGGGAATTCAATTGGTTGATCATGCAGGCAACACAAGTGCAGGAACCCGTAGCAACTGGCATCCCCGGCGAGGTGCAGGTTCCTCAGCGTCCCGCTGGTGGCGAAGAAGAACGCGTCGAAAACAGCCTTGAGCAGCTTCACGCAGAACTCGACCGTTTCCAGTTTAGGGAAAGCGTTGGAGTCAAGCGGAGTGTCCTCGCTGGATCCCTCGCAAGACACCAGTCGCAGTGTCTTGAGTTCCGGGCGCAGCTCGGCCATCGACGAGAGCCTCAAGCCTCCGCAGCACCAGAGGGAAAGACTCTCTAGCCGCGGCAATGTCTTCAGGAGCATCTGCAGCTCGAAGTCAACGTCGGCGAAGTGGATGTCAGCAGCCAGGGACACTGACAGACTGCGAAGGTAATTGAACGCAGAGATAGCGGCGAACGCTGGCAGTGACCCCACGATTACCTGAAAAAATCATCGGCGTCCATCACTTGTCAACTAATTACAATGAATCGAATATTCCTTTTTGAAAGAGATCCCGCGACACATACGTCCTTTACTTGTACCCAGAAGCGGGGGCCGCATTTTGGTAGAGGCCCCTGTGCTAAGTGATGCACTGTACGTTAAAGAACCCCCGGTGGTCGAACTTGATCCAGAGACCTCCTCTACTATGACATGTCTCACAGCCATTGTGCAGCTTCACGGCGTTCCACCCTATACACAGCACCAAAGCGTAATATACCATATCATGCATTGTAACCAGAAAGTAGAACCAAAAGCACCATTGAAAAGGATTAGGACAGAGAAGGAACCGAAAATACTCTCTTTTCTCAGTAATACAAACACTAAGCGGAAACTTTACGCACTTAATGGTTGCCTTATATGTTTTCTGAAACCCTGCAGTGAATCCCACAGAAAATCACGTTCTGTGAGCACCTTGTATCTTTATCTCGGATATCTCTCTAGGCGAAAACGCTGCCACGACATCGGACAACAGGTACCTATCTGGATATACATCATCTGAGTCATACAGCCTGCATCCGTTCGGCTCACATGTGCGCATTAACAGGACAGTTGTAATCCATAAGATGGCTGCCAGAATTCTTCCAAAGCATCACTCGATAGAGACACTTTATAAGCTTCATATAGCTATGCATAAGCTGAAACGATCGTCACTGTCGCTGAACGTTGAAAGAACAAAAATGACCCCCCCCCCCCCCCCCGTTTTTCTTTTACATCTTCCCAGTGGCGAGGAAGTCAGACAGGTCAAGAACGCTGCACACACTTGTCCCCATGACTGCCCCAACATTCAGAACTACATCAGAACCCCGTGAACACGGCAGCGGACAAGGCCACATGTCCCTTGTGGGTTAAGAACACCTAGGCAATACTGGTTGGACAGCTGGCTAATGGCTAATTTGCCGCTAGGAGATACCACGAAGCTGGCTTCGATGCTATCTACTCTGGAGGATATCCACCATGCTGCTATCGGTGCAAAAACATAAGTGCTCAACTTTCTCTGCAGCTGAGGAGCAACAACGATAGGCCCACAGAGGTCTAGTACCTTTCACCTTTCCCCGTCTCTCCCCCCCCCCCCCCCCCAACGACCGTAGCTGGCGCTCAAAGGCAGCGCAGCGCTCAACACAAGAGCTAAGCCCACTAGCATCGCACAACCAATAAAGCACAGACTCTTTAGAAGCCTCACTCTTCGATCAGCCACAGTAAGAAGCCACGGAATAGAATTCAGCCGCAGTATGTTGCAGACCAAAATCAAAAACGCTCGGGTACTGTGAAATGCAAGTGCACGCCAAGGCGGTTTCTCTCTCGCTCTTTTCAGACCTCTTCTATCCTTACCTCACGGTGCGATTCAGGTGTCCACCATACGTGATACGATTACTGCCCCTTTCCACATAAACACTCAACTTCCACACGCCTTGCTACCAACTTCTTGTGCCTAAGCTTGTAAACTCTGCTATACGGGAGGTTACTTCATATTATAATGTAAAGAATACCTTGAGCACTTCGAGAAATGGAAATTTCCCCGCTGCGAGCTTCACATCGGCCGCTTCCACGGTGGCCACGTGGCTGGAGTTGGAGATCTTGGCCGCAAAGCCCAACATGAGGTGAGTGAACTTGGAGGCATTGGGACGCAAGCCCGGAGAGCTCGACTTTGCCAACTGCAGGAAAGCTCCGTGGACAGAGGAAGCGTCGATGCGGCGCACCTGTGCAGAGGCAGAGCCCAAGCTTGAGAACCGTTTGCAGGCCCTCGAAGTAATTTCTCATTACGCGCCTGCTGATGCTTTGTGCCACAGGTCTACATTGCAGGAAAGCTCGTGTGGCCATATATAAAACATAACGAGTGCTCATCGTTCCAAGTCACTGCTCCAAAGCTAGCATCAAACGCTGGAGTCAGTCGGCATGCACTCATAGCTTTAGTCCCACAGCCGGATAAGCTCTACGTCCACTGCAACACAGTTCCGGTCCTGGAATAGAAGCACTGATAAAACTGCGATCGATGACGCCTTTATACGTCCACAATGGCGCTCCTTTTAGTGCCGTCAATCCTGGCGTACATTTGACGGACTCGGCACACCACAAGACCATTGTCTATGCACAAAAACGGCGCGTAGACACCGTGAGAATTGGACGGCATCACTTCACTTACGTTAGGGCATGTGCGCACAATTTCCAGCACTGTCTCCTCAGTGAATAGTAAGCTGCTGGCGCCACCTATCGCCGTGCTGCCTTCCAACTCCCTCAGTTCAGAGGACGGCACCAGCGGCGCCGTGCGGTCTCTGTACGGTTCATCCAGATCCACGGCGTGGGAGCACAGGTCGTGGGGAAGGGCGATAACCTTGGTGTTCGGGAACATGCGAATTATCCTGTAGATCGTGTCCCTATTGTGAACGATGCAAATCTCGCCGGCGTCTCTCAGCAGCGCCTTCGCGGATGCCTCGAACAAGACCGAGGACTTGAAGGCCGCGCATCCAGCAAACAGGGCTCCCGAGATCCTCGTGTCACGCAGGGAGTTCGTTGCCGAGACGAGAGAGGCCTGGTTTGTCACCAGCACGCGGCTACCGTCGTCGCCCATCGAGAAACCGTCGGGAAGCGGAACGTCCACTGGCCAGGGTGTCTCGAGCTTCAGGACGATGTAGTCCTCGGCGAGGAGCAAGGACCGCGGATCTCCGAACTGTTTCACTCGTTCCATCGCATCATAGGAGTCATCACCCTGAAAGTGGAAAGTACTCCGTCTCTTAGCACTTCTAATGCACAAACAACAAAGACGAAAAAAAAATACAAGTGGTTCAACTCTGTTCAACCGAGTGTTCACGCAGCAAAAGTAGAGTGCACAACTCCGGCTTATATACCCCATATCCTGAAGCCACAACAGTAAATTGAATCACGTGACACTATGCGACTATCACGAGGCTTCTTACCGCCCTCTACCAACTTGAAAGGTCAACGTTAAGGTGAAAGGTCAAGCGGCGCAGCGCCAAGGTGGACCATACATGGTAAGGCAGATGTGCAACCATTACTTATCTCGAGGTCGTTTCAAGGTCATTCGGAGGCTCATGGTGAAATGTGTGTCATTTGTCAAACCAATGTTCAAGGTCAAAGGTGGCCCACACATGGTTAGGTATATGTGCATAGCGACACTAGCCATGACTTCTCTCAAGGTCATTTCAATGTCATTCGGAAGCTCAAGGCGAAACGCGTCGCAGCTATAGTAGTGTAGCATTCACTATAATATCGCTCGTTTTGGTCTAAACGTTGACTCATAGTACCACCAAATGACAGTGCCTCCTACGCGGAGCTCTTAACAGTTGTGAAAGCACAAGGTTCAAGGGTACTGGAGAAACTAAGATTACAATGAAGGTTTTTTTTTTTAAATTCTGCTACACCTACAGCCCTACAGTTTGTAAGGCAGGTGGTGCGTGGGAAAGGGTCTCTCTACTGTGAATACATCTGCATTGACTCCGCCAAAACTCTGTCACGCACTCGGTCGTTCTAGCTTAAATCAAGTGCGCCCGTAGCTTCATTTTACTCTGCAAGGCGCAGTTTATGGCATATATAAACCATGAAATTACAGGAACGGTTGGGCTTAGCAAACGACGTTGCGAATAAGAGAATTGCCTAGTCTCACTATGCTGTAAACACTGCTCGGGGCCGGAGAAAGTAAATATCAGCACTGATACAGTCAAGTCCACACGTCATCGTCATCATCATCATCAACCTGGCTACGCCCACTGCAGGGCAAAGGCCTCTGCCGTGTGTCTTCCATTAACCCTGTCCGTTGCCAGCGGCGGCCACCGTATCGCCGCAAACTTCTTAATCACATCCGCCCACCTAACTCTCTGCCGTCCACTGCTACCCTTGCCTTCTCTTGGAATACACTGCGTTACCCTTATGGACCAGCGGTTATCTTGCCTTCGCATTACATGCCCTGCTCACGCTCATTTATTCCCCTTGATTTCGACTAAGATGCCATTAACCCGCGGTTGTTCCCTCACCCACTCTGCCCGCTTCCGGTCTCTTAATGTTACACCCATCATTTGTCTTTCCATAGCTCGCTGCGTTGTCTTTAACTTAAGCTGAACCCTTTTCGTTAGCCCCTACGTTTCTGCCCCATAGGTGAGTACCAGTAAGATACAGCTGCACCTCACCCGGATATTTCAAATTACTGGATATACCGAACACACTGATTATACCCTTCAAATCCTGAGTGGTGCGTAGAAAAAAGTTATGCAGTGTATCGAACTCTATTTTCGCCACACATTCGAATATGTCGAACTGCGCGCCTTGCAAGTGACAACGCGCACCGTGACACAAGGTTGAGCGCCAGGTACACGACATCTCGAGTGAAGGCCCAGGCGACGCCGGCATGCGACGAGCAGCGACGTCGCGCACATTGTTTCGCCCGAGTCGCTCGCTTAGTCGCTCCGATCTGGATGCACAAAAATTTCCCTCGTCACCCCGAAGCTCCTGCCCCCCTTCCGATTAGCCAATCAGAGCCCCGCTGGCCGCATCCGGTTTTTCACCTAGCTCCTTCCCTGAGATCGCCCCAACAAGCGCGTCGGTTTGGTCGCTTTGGTCATCGCATCTGCCGCCACGTCGTCGCCGCAGAGAAAATATTGGAGCGAAAGCTCTATCACGCTAGTCCGAACCTGCTTGTTGCCGGTGGTTAGCAAAGGCGCACTTAGCAACGGCGCACCTAGCAACCGCATCTGCGTCTAGGAACAGGTGGTCGCTGCTCCGCGCTTCACCGCGGCGTAGCTCCGCTGGATCGCTACACATAGGCGTGTACCAGTTAGTGCAGTTAACCATGATGACGTGATAGTATAGTAAGAAGCCTAATTAGCAGTAAACATCAGAATGTGCACATGCAATACATCACTGGAAAAAGGAAGTTCAGTCTATTTAAATAACACTAATTGTACAAAATAATTACCGCAGTTAATCAGTTATGTATGTTGCTATAGGAACGGATAACATGTGCTAAACACGTGGCGTGACCTTCAGCTTGACACTGAAAAAGAATTCAGCGAAATGTAAGAATAACAATGGGTGAACGGATGATGTCATATATGGTATAACGCAATGTAATAACCGTGCCACACGGGCAGATTTAATGTCATTAAGTGCTTACTGCCTTATGTTTTAATGACATTCGTGCGGTGCCACAGCCATAAATTTAATGGCATTAGACTTACTGCCATTCGCGACCTACTGAGTTCACCACAAATCATTCGACCGTGCAATGCGTACTCTCGTTCCCATTCCACACGCAGAAAAGCATGCAGCTTTGTTAGTAACAATTTCCTAACCACTAGGAAATGGTTAATTCTTAACTTTCAGTCAGATGAGGCATCTATACGACATTTTCGATGCGATGAGCGCCATTTTAACCAGCCTTATTGACAGGTATACTCTCGACTTGGGTGCCGATATGCGAGTTTATGGTTACTTTTTCGACTTGTAAAGCAGGAACTGCCGTATTTTCTGGAAAATCGTTGTCATATTACATTTGAACAACATTCCCCATATATTGTGCTCATCAGCAATGTTTATACTCAGATGGAACTTCTGACTACCTTGCAAGCGTTATCGTCATCGTCACTTTCGATAATGGCATTAAATGTGGACTTGTAGCACCGACTCCGAAAAAAAATGGCATTAACAAACTTAAGGCCTTAAGCATTTACTGCCATTTCTTGTGAGCGTGTGGCACGGGTATAAGTCATGTAACGCGCCGGTGCTTATACCGAGGCTGCTCGCACCGCAGACGGCGGCGACATGGACGGGAACAAAGACGCAGTAGCTTCCACCAGCTCCGGTGCTGGCAGTTGTCCGGAGCGCACTCAACGTTACAAAGCTGCGTCTAGATGCACGACGCACCTGAGCTTTCGCTCTATAACGAGGTTCAACAGCGCTTCAAACCAGAGCTAATTTTTCCAATGTCCTGGCTGTAAGGCGCACCTAAAATTTTTTTTTTGTAAGGCAGATTACACTCTCGTGTCAGGCTGATGACACAGCGATGCTGTTTGAGTTTGGTTTGACTAGGTTTGCGATTAGCGTTTTTGCTGTCGTCGAAAACGTTCTTTCGTCGAAAACGTCGAAAACGTTCATTGGTTTTCTATGGCAGCCTTAACTACTTGATGCGAGCGATGGACAAACTTTTATAAGAAGATTTTGCTACGCATCGCAAGAATATACCAGTACATTCAATGTTTCTACAACAGTACCTTAAAACGCTCCACAGTTGTCTCACAATTAAAATTGGTGTCCAAGAAAATCCTGGACTTGAGCTGCGATCGCAGTAATGAGGTCACCCACGGACGGCTGACGCCCCCTGTCGGAGCGGACAACTATTTTTTAGCTGTCGTCCGCTCCGACAAGGGGCGTCAGGCGTCCATGGGTGACCTCATTACAGTGAACACAGCCAGCGCTGCGCACGACTAACGGAACCTCCGGCTTAAAGAGCATCGCTGTTAGTTGCTGGCGATTTAGCATTGCTAAGCAGGGAATACTGAGCGAAAGCAGATTTTTTCCAGGGAAACACCAGAGCCACGAGCACGAAAGCAAGATTGAGGTGTCCACTGACCCAGGAAGCCAGTCGTGCGCCTTTCCTTTCGTCAAAATATTCAGGGGGCACCTTTACTGTTTAAAGTGCGTAGAGGCGAAAGTGTTTTCCGCACCACTTTGGCTGGCTCTGTGGCACTGGTGACGTCACCGCTGGCTGACGTGAAACATAATTAAGTACAAATTACTAAGTAATTACCAATTACTAATTAATGGCTAGTTACTAATTAATTAATAAACACTAATTAACTACTAATTACGGACGCTTAAGCTTTCCCTTTAGGAGTGGAACGCGACAGCGTGTTGTAGCGCTGCCTGGGAGTCCACGGAACGCCACCACCCGTTAGGCGCGATGTCTTGCCCTTTCGAACGCAACGCTTTTGATAAAAGGAAATGGCGCAGTAATTCTCTATCACCTCGGTGGACACCTGAACCGCCCCGTACAGGAAGAGAGCAAGTGGGAGTGAAAGAACGCAAAGACAAAGAGGGGCCGTAATGAAGAAAATGAAAATTGTATTTGAGGAAAGGAAAATACGCAGTAACTCTCTCACATATCTCGGTGGACACCAGTCATCCGTTTGTGGAGGAAGGGAGGAAGTGGGAGTGAAAGAAGAAAGAGGAGCCGCAGTGAAGAAAATGAAAATTGCATTTGAGGAAAGGAAATTACGCAGCAACTGTCTCACTTATCTCTGTGGACACCCGTCAAAAGCGTGACTCCTCTGCTAACAAGCTTCTGCGACAGCCTTCTGTCGACAACGATAAGGCATTAAAGGCTTTCGCCTTAAAATCAACGGGCTCTACAACGTTGTCAACGCCAACGCCAATGAACAAAATGAACGCCAGCGGCCCACTTCAATTTGGTTTTTGAGCAAATTAAATGGCACAGTAACTGTCACATCTTGGTGGACGCCCGAACCGAGCCATAAGGGAAGGGATAAAGGGGTGAAAGAAGAAAAGAAGGAAGAGGAAACTGAAAACTGACTATTGCTTTTGGGGAAAGGAAATGGCACCGTATTTGTCTCGCATCTCGGTGGGCACCTGAACCAAGCCTTAAAAGAAGGGATAAAGGAGGGAATGGGAGAAGATATATCACATGGCTGCCACATCACCACCGCTCCTCCACTTGGTCGGTTTGGTTTGGTTTATGGGGTTTAACGTCCTAAAGCAACTAAGGCTATGAGAGACGCCGTAGTGGAGGGCTCCGGAAATTTAGACCACCTGGGGTTCTTTAACGTGCACCGACATCGCACAGTACACGGGCCGCCAGAATTTCTCCTCCAAACAAATTCAACCGCCGCGGAAGGGATCGAACCCACGTCTTTCGGGTCCGCAGCCGAGCACAATAACCACTGAGCCACCGCGGTGACCCTACTTGGTCGAATTGCGGCGCCGATACCCCTGATCTGACTAGGCCAGTAAAGCTTTCACTTTTCTAGAGGCCCGTGTACTGTGCGACCATCCGGAGTCCTTCACTACGGCGTCCCTCATAGCCAGAGTCGCTTTGGGACATTAAAGTGACACTGAGGAGAAATTGAAGTTTGCTTGTATGGACAGAATACCAGCTCCTGATTACAAAAACGCCACTCACACTTACACCAGACGCGGGCGGCGTTGCTTGCCAATGGGGCCCCGGAATAGGGGCTCCACCTAGTATTGTTAGGGGAAAGGGCCAATAGGGCCTACCCCAATCACCTCTCTGTAAATATTTATTGCATTATAAATGTTTTTCACCACCACCACAACAAAGCTCTTCTAACGTAGAAAAGAGCAAGAACCAAAATACAGGTATCGCCGCCACACGCCAAACTCGCAAGTACAAGCGTGATGACGTCATAGGACAAAACAGTGCTGCTAGAACCAATGATTCTAGCTAGAACCAATGATTCTAGCAACACTAGCACACGAGAAGCCACGAATCACTGAGGCGCAGCCAATGCATACGCAAAACTCCTTGACGTCGCCAGATGGCGCCACGTACCCGGCAGCTACGCGCGCGCCTGCAGCATCGGGACCAATCAGCGCCTGCTCACCGGCGGTAGGCGGGCTCCCCGTATTCCGCTAACGGTAACAAGGTACACGGTATGCTAAAGGTGTCTATTTGCGAGAACTTCGTTGACCACTACGAGAACGGGATCCATCATAACGCTGGCAAAACGCCGGTGCAAACGTAAGCGAAGCGACGGTAGCGACGGCCGCAATAGCCGATAGATGCCTTCAGCGTGCGTCCGGCGGTAGCTTTATTTTCGGCTGCTGCTAGGCCGCACTGCTGGCCCCAGAAATCACAGAGTCTGCGTTACGTCATGTGCAGGTCATGTATCACGTCACTTAGTCCTGTGTCGTCATAAGAGAATCCCAAGTTTGAATCTGAGCGGCGGGAAAACTGTTTCAACTTCGAATCCAAATTTCTTAGAAATAAATGCATATTTCGCTGCCTGCCAAGTGGCAACAAAGCCATGAAATGCCGAACTATCGGATTTTGCTTTTAAAAAAATATTAACAGAGCTCTCCTCACTGTCCCTTTAAACCCCAATGCACTAATAAAAATTAGCTGCGGTTCAACTCCAGCAGACCTGGTTAGATAGCGAAAGCTATGGCGTATCGGGCAACTGTAAGCGGCTTGGCATCTGTAACGATGAGTGCGTTCCGGACACTGGAAAGGCAGCGCACCCACAGTGCCACCCTGGCAGGTGGCATTAAATGATTGATCGCGAGAGTTTGCTCACTCAGTGAACGCTGCAGCCTATTGCAGCAGTGCCGCGTGTCTGTCTCGACGTTGCCAGCGCTAACGCATGCAGCCCACATCTAGATCTCTCTCTCTCATCACCCCAAATACCCATAAACGCGATTCAGGCGTCCACTGACCCAAGGAGCCAGTTATGCGCACTTGCTTTTCTTAAAACCATCGGAGTGTAAAACATTGTCAACGCCAACGCCAATGAACACAGTGAACGCCGACGGCCTACGGCTTCAGAGCCGCGTTTCTGACGCAACGTTGTCAATGCCAGTGCATGCAGCGCACATTTGTCACTACGCCGCCACGTAGCTTAAAGCAAGACTGAGATGTCCAGCCTGGCTTCTTCAGCGCCATCTTGAATTCTAGGTGGCTTTGGCTTCTTTCAGCCTCTCCGACTCACTCTCCTAATCTGCCGACGAATCGTTGTTATTGCGACTGAGACAAGGATGAAAGAAAAGTGCACGGGCCTGCCGACTGGCTCGAGCCCCTTAAAAGACAAGAGGAAAGAGTGAAAGAAGAGACGCGCGTCGCAACAACCGCGTCCGCCGAAGCGAAGACGCTGGCTGAAGCAACAGATACCCCAAGATCTTCCCACAACCCCGATGAATCCCACCGAGCCGCATAGTTTGGACTTCGGGCCATCAGGGCGTTACAGGTAATGAGGCTGCGGACGTGGCTGCCCGAGCGCTTACCTACCGGGCACCTCATCCAAGCTTTTTCGGCTCGGAGATTGTGCAACCGCTTCTGCCGTTCGGAGAAATTCTGGACAATTATTGCGAACGCCATCGGCTTTTCCCGGTCCTTGCTAAGCATAGAGTTTCTTACTATTACCTAGAGGGAAAGCTGGCAAGCCGTCTATGAGAGTTTGCATGGAGACCCCACGTGACCACCTCAGCCACCATGGGCGCTCAAAGCATCATGGGGCGGTGAGCTACTTGTTGCGGAACTGCAACTTTTGGCCAAAAAATAATAAAAAAAATAAAGCTGTTTGATAACTACAAACGTCCTAACATTCAATATCTTGTCTAATGATTGCAACAAACGAGCAGAAAAGTATTTAAGTGCAAAGTTTGCCTAAAATAAGAGATGACTAGCTTTCCTATTGGCCAAGTGATGAACACTAAAAAAACTAATATTTCGTAGTTAACAGGCGCACTTTTAAAAGTAAATATGTTTTCAAAAAAAATGTTGTTGTTTAGATACTTTAAGAGGTTTTTTAATGGCATTTCGGAAGAGTAAAACCTTTTATTGGCGTCGTGTGTCGTCGAGTTTTCACTACTATGGCTTTTGCACACTGCGCTCGCGCGAAAGTCGTCTGCGCACACACAAACAGCGTTTTCGGAATGAAACATCTCAGTAAAGCCACTCCGTGTTCCCAAAAAAATACAACTGTTCCGCAACAAGTAGCTCACCGCCCCATGACGCTTTGGGCGTCCATGGTGGCTGAAGTGCAGCGCCGCCAGCTTTCCCTCTAGGTAATAGTAAGAAACTCTATGTTGCTAAGGGCCTGAGTAAAGCTGATGAGCGAACTCTGAGGCGCCTGCAGACCAACACTCTGTTGTGTCCTGCAATAGTGAAACATTTCGACCCCAAAATTGATGGGCGCTGCCCTCACTGTGGGAAAGTATCCGATACCTTCCACATGATTTGGGCCTGCCAAAAGAATCCTTCCCTTCCCCCCAATCCTTCCCTTTCCCGAGAGGCATGGGAGGCAGCCCTGCTCAACTGCTCGGGGCTCGAGTCTCAAGGGGCTCTATCAAAGGGCGCGAGTAGCGGCCTCGTCCAGCGGGGTCCCGGACTAAGGACTCCACCTATGTAAAGGGCCATTTTTGGTCTGCAAACTCTCCTTTTGTTTATTAAAAAGTTTTCACCACCACCACCCCTTCCATATATACGATGAAAAGCCGGCTCCTCTTCAGTTGTTGCAACGCGGTTTCACCGGCTCCTCCTCTGACGTCATGCCAGTGGCGCGGTGAGCGGCGCTGCCAGCTGTGGCGGTTGCTAGGCAACAGCTCAGCTCGGCCACAGCGAAACGGCGAGAATACGACCAATGTACTAGCTCTCGCTACAAAACCAAACCAAGCTTTAGATTTAAAAAATGAGGATAGTCGGCTTGTTGGGAACGCAGGGCTAACGAGATTCGCAGTGGGCTACGGGCGGCACACTGCAGGTCGAGATGCATGCCGAGCGCTCGATTCCCAGTTCCGCTACGGCGGCTACGCTTCAATGCCTGAGCAGGCACAGAATCAATCACTCGCGGCGCAAAGGTTAACGTGCAGTTTGCTCGCTCACGTTACGACGCGTTTACTAAGCCGGAGCGCACAGGCGACGAGTGAAAGCACATATCCGCTGCTACACGTAGTGCACGGCAGCGAATGGGTTAATAATGCCGCCTTCGCTTGCTTAGGGTTTGCACAAGTGATGGAGCGAACTACGCCAGTCCTCGTCGCGTCGCTCCCCTTTTCGGGCGCACGAATACAACCATGCGTCAGCGGCGATAAACACGAACGGCAAGAACTTACGAACGAAATACATCTTCACGGAACTTCGCCATCAAGGTAGACACAACCAGCGTCTGCGAGCAGCCCGCTTGTCACTACCACGTGCTACGCGGGAACGCCGATAGCTATCAGCTTTTCTGCGATACAAGCAAGTAGAAAGCTGGGGCAACTCACACAATTCCCTCGCGACGCCTTCGGCTAGATGTCCTGCAGCGGCATCATTCCGTAGCGTTCCCTGCAGCGGACATATCAGCAACTCAAACTTCATGCTCGTTCCAAACCCACGTGCGAAACCGCACGCCTCGCGGTAGCGATATTTTACGGGCACGCGGCTCCATCTGTTAACGCTCCACGGAAGCTGGTTGCGCGCACTGAAGTAAAGAAATCGGGCATCGCCTACGCAAGTAAAAAATAGCGGGCCTAAAAAGAAAGAAAGAAACTGCAGAGTCACACTTATTGCAAGATGTTCGTCCCTGGTGTTCTAATCGCTATCGCGAGAAGACGGCGAGTCCCAGTCATCTAGAAGTGCAGTAGGAAAAGCGGCCGCGAAGGCGGCGATGCAGTGCAATGATTCGGCAGGATACGTATCGCCATGGTATCGCTTTTCAGACGCTGCCACGGAACCACAGTTGTTCTCAAGCCGGCAAAGCTTAGCCATAGTAGCCTGGTCAATATTTCCTGCGCCCGATCATGAGCTCCAGCGCGGCCGTCCAACCACCTCTTCTGACCTCGTCTCCGGACGTTTCGCGCCCACCCCTTAGAAAGGGAGAGGTCAAATATCATCATCATCACCACAGTTAAGAATGGTTCTACCGCGCGCCTATGCGTTCGTGTTGTTTCGCTCGCACTCCAAGCGCTTTCCTGGATAATTGTTTAGTGTAAAAGAAAACGCGGTTGCCCTTTCCTTAAGCCAAATCATGAAAACCTTGAACGCGAAAGCAGCTTGCCACACACTTATTAGCAATTTTTAATGGCTGCAGATGGATTGTTCCTAAAAGTCTCAGACAGATGTACTTTCGTGCCTTGTCTGCCTGAAACAAACATTCGGTTAGATTCAATTAAAAGTAAAGGCTTTACGCCAGATAATTCTGAGCATGCTAGTCCGACACACTTTCATATACACTGGCGGTCCCAGTATACACCGCAACAATCACTGACTCCGGACAAGTCACCAGAGCAGTGGGCGATACAGCTCACCAGCGTTGCGTTAGCTTAAAAGTATTACCGAGCGCTGATTCAACTAATGCGCTCGTCGGCCAAGGCCACTGGGGTCCTGGACTGAGCAATCCAGCCACCGGCTCAGACAACTTACGTTGCTCATTAAACGTTTTTGTAGCGAGAGCTACAATGCGCGCAAGCCGTTACGCCGTGGCACCAGTTTCGCTGTGGTCGCATCGGGACCTTGAGCACCGCCGCAGCTGGCGGCTGACGCTCAACGCGCCATCTGGCATGACGTCACAGGAGAAGCCAGTACCGCGACGTGCCGGCGAAACCAAGTTGCAACAGCTGTGCGCATGCGCCGAAGGAGGAGGGCGGGCTGGTGCAGCTGTATATATGTAGAAGGCAGCTCGGTGGAGCCGTTGGTAGATATGGATAGTGAGTTGGAGAGACTGAAAGAAGCCAGGCTTCAACTACGACACGAAGAACCGGAAATAAAATAAATGCGTCACATTATGAGAACAAAAAATAAATGCGCAAAAGGACGGGACAAGAGAAAGAGAACCACACGGGACAAACGCAGACTGACAACTGATTTATTAAGGGGAAAGCATCTGCCTAAGCATTGCCACACTTGCAAGCATGATGACAAAGACTGTAATCCGCTTTTCGATAGGACTAAGATTATCGGACGCTCGAGGGATAAGAAATAACGCGAAATTATCGAGGCCTTGGAAATCGCGAGGTTAGGGCCTGATAAGTGTGTTAGCGATGTTTCAGTACACCTGTACCGCAAGGAGTTTGAGTTCCTTGATTCCACGAGATGAGTGTGGCTTTTGTTTTCGTTTTTGTGGTTGGTGCGCATGCGCTTTGATGCTGAAGGAAAGAGGAGATGGTGGAATAAATCAGTTGTCAGTCAGCGTTTGTCCCTTGTGGTTCTCTTTCTCTTGTCCCGTACTTTTGCGCAGTTATTTTTTGTTCTCATAATGTCGTACCAACTAGCCCCTCACCGCACTCTTCTAAATGCGTCACAGCTTGCCAAGTAACAAATGTCCCATTTTCAATGTCGCCGCAATTAGACGCAACGGAGGATAACAACCAAAGCTAAACATTGGGCGTAGCCGGAGAGAAACCAAGCTAAGCGACAAGGTGTAATCAAGTTTAACCGTACTCTCGCTACATATATACTGACCTAGCTGAGCTAAGCCACTGCCATTTTTTCTTCCCCCTCCTCTCGCGTTAAGCCAGCTCCCCTCCACCTACGACCCACCACTCGCAAGGTCCGTTTCCGACTGAAGTGTCTTCAAAGCCACGTGTAACGAAGTAGATATCTCATACTGAACGACCATTCTAAGTTTTTTCAAATATTTTAATAGTTTAGACAAGGGTTTTGAGCGTTTGGCTCTTGCCTCTGACGACGTAATTGCTCTTGAAAAAAGGGTAAAGTTCACAACATGATTCGCAACATCGGCGAGTAGCTGAGAGGAAACCAAGGAGGATATATAGAATTTGCTGGAGTGGAGAGGGCGCGCTCCGACCGAAGCCGCCTGCCGCCATATTACCAGAGGCGAAAAGCGCGCTTGGCGCCGGCTCGCGCCGCTGTTTTCCGGAGTTGTTTTGCAGATTCCACCTGCTGATTCCACCAAAAACATTCAGTTTGTCTTAGATGCATGTCACATGATAAAGCTTGTGCGGAAATCGTTGGCAACTGCAAGCCACCTTATTGACATGGAAGGAAATCACGTGAAGTGGGCTTATATAGTGGCATTGGAGGCATTACAACGTTGCGAAGGGTTGCGGCTTGGAAACAAGCTCACAAAAGTGCACGTCCAATGGGAAAAACAAAAAATGAAAGTACAATATGCAGTACAAGCCCCGAGTGCTTGAGTTGCTGACGCCTTGGACTTCTGCGAACAAGTGCTCAAACTGCCACAGTTCAAGGGTGCCAGTGAGACATCTAAGTTCATTAGGCTTTTTAATCACTTGTTCGACATCATGAACTCTCAAAATCCATTCGCATGATCATACAAGGCGCCTCTTCGGAAGGCAAATGAAGGCTGCTGGAAGCTATTCTTTTCCGAGGCCTGTACCTACATACATCGGTTAAGAGATCTGGCAGGACGTCCAGTTATAAAGGGACTGAAGAAAACTGGGTTTGTTGGATTTTTGGTGTGCGTGACCAGCACATAAAAACTGAAAAAACGGAAAGTTTCTTCAACGATAGCATGTAAACAGTGCATCGCATCCCTGCATTCGGATGAGCTGCCACCTTTAATTAGGCAAAAGAGCCGAGGTGGACTTATTTCACCGGCGCAAGACGTTGTTAGTCTTTGTGAAGCTGTTGCAAAGGGGCTTCGACGGCTACAGGTAGAATATGATACAATTAAAATGGTGACGACAAGATTGATACACCTCATCCTTGAAGTCCTAGGAACCTCCACAGAGAAAAAGTGGTTTCAGAAACTGGAGGACCCCATCCTTGACCTTGACCCACTTGACAACCATATTTACAGTTTGTGCAAAAAAATCGCTGAAGAATATGTGAAAATGAGAATACACCACATGACAAAAGAACGAAACCGTGAACTGATCAAAAACAAAGTGAGACCCACTTTTGTCGAGGGTGATTATTTTCAATCACCAGTAGGGTATTTGTCATGATGTTTTTGACCGCGTGTAAGATTTTTTTACTTAATATCTGCGCAGTTGAGCTGTCCTCTGCACATCTGTTGGCTGCTGGTTGATTGAAAATAAACGTCTAAAACTAGAACCGCGCATGTGCATTCCTTTCGAAATGCGAGCAGCTGCATCAGCAAAGCGAAAAGGCACGAGCGCGGCTGCACTACGCTTTTCTCCATAAAATTTGTGCATTTAAACTAGCTTTTACATGCCAGTTGGCTGCTAGTTGATGGAAACGAAACGTTTATAACTGGAATCACTCGTATTCGTTGCTCCTCAAATGCAAGCAACTTCATCCGCAGCGCGGAAAAGCACGAGCGGCGCAACGCTAAGCTTTTCTCCTTAATATCTGAGCTGGAAAACTGCCTTCTACATGACAGTTTGCCGCTGGTTGACGAAAAATAGACGTTTACAACTAGAACCACTCGTTTGCGTTGCTTTGTAAACGCGAAAAAGCGCGGCTGCGCTATGCTTTTCTCCTTAATATTTCCGTAGTTAAACTGCCTTCTTCACGCCAGTCGGCTGCTAGTTGATAAAAAAAAAACGGTTAAAACTGTAGCCACACGTTCTCGTTGATTTCTGAATGCTAGCAACTTCATGAGTAGCGCGAAAAAGTGGAAGCACGGCTGGGCTCCGCTGCTTTTTGCCTCAGTAGGCTGTGCTACGCCTTTCTCCTTAATACTTCTGCAGTTAAACTGCCTTCATCACGGCAGTTTGGCGCTGTTTGATGGGAAATAAGCGCTTGCAACTAGAACCACTTGTTTTCCTTGCTTTCTGAATGAGCGCAACTTCATCAGCAGCGCGAGAAAGCAAAAGCGCGGCCAAGCGCGGCTGCGCGGTGCGCTACTTTTTGCCTCTGGTAAGATGGCCGCCGCCCGTTCGGCGCGGCTTCACCATTGCCCATAGGCGCGTATAGGCGGCTTCCACTCCAGCAAGTTTTATATATCCTCCTTGGTGAAAACAACCTCTTTGTCATTAGTCTTGCACTTGCTTTAAGCCTGGCAAATCGTTGCTGGTGGGGACACCCTCTCTTACTTTTAAGTTCTTTTTTGTGTTTCCTAAGAGAGGAGCAATAAAAGGGTGAAAGGGAAAAAATTCAGGGGGCACTCTGGCTCTCTAAAGTGCTGCAAGGTGAAAGCCTTTCCTGGCGCACTGTTTGGCAATGGCTGCGAGACTGTCTGTGCTGTACTAGTGCTTTATTTGACTACACATTACAAGTACACACTTTGACTGCCGACTTTGAGTGCTTTTTTAGCACGGCTCTCCCTCTCAGCTTCGATGAGTTCGCTTGTATCCATGGCTCTGTTCGCAGTAATGAGGTATGTAATGTGGTCACCCGCGCACGCCTTACGCTATCTTTCGGAGCAGATTACAACTATTTTATTAGTTGTCTGGTGCTTCAAAAGGGGGCGTTAGGCATCCGTGGGTGCCCTCCTTACTGCGAATCCGCGCACTCTGACGTCATAACCATTTCGACCAACCGAAAAGCGTGACACCCCTGCTGACAACCTTCTGTCGACAACGATGTGGCATTAAGGGCTCTGACCTTAAAAGGGCAGCACTATGTGAGAGCTGTGATTCAGTACTCTACGTCAAAACTGCTGATACACCTTGCCAAGCAAGACACCTTGCCCCAAGGCTCGTTCGTGAATCTGCCTGCACGATCACAGATGGCACCACAATCTCAAGAGCTCCCAGAGCCCTGTTTTCACGCCCTGTGTGGCATGGGCCTGCCTGGATAAAAATTTCCTTCATAAGCAGTAATTATGGTATATTGTGGTGCTGGAGAAGGCCTCCAGAACAAATGTTATAAAAATCACATCGCCACGATATGAGACTGGTGGATTTATTCAATCAGAAACGCGACTATGTCACTGCGTAGACTTTTTATCTTCACGATTGTTTACAGGTAGTAAAGGTTCAAAAGGAAGCTAGTCAGCCTTCATAATCTATATACATAAGAAATGCCGCTGCCGCTAACAATAGTGAACACTAAAGGTTAGAGATAAAAAGATTTGTAACAGATGGAAATGATAAAGATGATCTTGTGAAGATGGGCATTCCGGCTGCTTTCACCTGCAAAGAAAATGAAATTTTAAAGTAGTGTTAAAACGATGTCACGAAACAAAACTTCATTTGAATCCTTGCAAGGTGTGTTGCGTGGCAGGATGAAAACCCGAGAAAATTCGTTCTGAAGATATTGCATATATAAGCACACGTGTCTGAAATCATCTTTGCCACCAGGTAGATCGGCCTAACCTGTCTATGTTTTCACTCGAATCGCGTGCAGCATTTTTCCTTCCTGTTATGGTTATGGCTGGCCAAACCATAACAGCACCACAAAACCCCTTTAAACAGTACTCCTTTTTGCTCTCATTAAAGTTCCTTTCTCTCCCTATCTCTCTCTCTAAGGGGAACTGATTTGCTAGTGATTAAATGCCTGACACGGGGCGAACAAAGCACCAGCAATGCAACAGCGAATAACTGTTAAAAGGAATAAAATACAGAATTGCACTTAAGTCTGCTTAAGAGCGGAAATTCGAAAGCCTTTCCCTGTTCTCTTTTTATCCTTGCATTTTGTGGCCATTGTGTTCATTCTTATTTTGTGTTTTATTGCTATTTTTATTTTTGTTTGTTTTAATTTCCGTTCCTTTCATTGCTTTTTGTTGTTTTTATTTTAATTATTGTTTTCAGACCACTGCGAAGATCCGCATTGGACCGATGCGAAAGCAGAACGTCCACATACTATATCGACGCCCGTGACAGTTGTGGCGTCTATACAAATATCGACATCTATGGCCATTTTGACGTTTAATTGTATTTTTTCGTCTCTAATTGAAAGAATATTTGCGCCTCATGAACTAAATTTTTATTCATGCTCTGAGAACGACGTAATTGTGCGTACAAAACTGCGGACACTTTTTGCTTACGCGACGGGGCCATATAATGCATTCCCATTAATAAACATCTTTAAAACGTCGTAGTTCTCTCATAGCGGAATGAAGGTTCGAGTCGTCATCTGCACCACAGATCGCCTCATCATCATCACCATCAGCGTGACTACGCCCACTGCAGGAAAAAGGCCTCACCCATGTCTCTTCAATTAACCCGGTCCTTTGCCAGCTGCGGCCATCGTATCCCCGCAAACTTCTCAATCTCATCCGCCCACCTAACTTTCTGCCGCCTCCTGCTACGCTTTCCCTCTCTTGGAACCCACTCCGTTACCCTTGAGGACCAGCGGTTATCTTGCATTCGCATTACATGCCCTGCCCATGCCCATTTACTCCTCTTGATTTCGACTAGGATCTCATCAACCCACGTTTGTTCCCTCACCCACTCCGCCCGCTTCCGAGCTAATAACGTTACACCTATCATTTTTCTTTTCATAGTTCGCTGCGATGTCCTTAACTTAGGCACCTGCTAAAGGTATCACAGATGCCTGGAAGGTGCAAGGTTACGCACTGAGACATGACGCAAATAAGGCGGCGCGATGGGTTGGATGGCGTCCTTGAATGGGCGTTTGCCATCGAATTAATTCCTGAACTATATCACACTCCACTCATGATGGGTTCCAAAGCGCGACAAGACGGAGGCGAAAGGAAAAGAACACACACGACAAGCGCTTACTAGCAACAAAAAACGTTTATTGCAACGCTGGGAATAAATAAGGGTCACAGAAAACACAAAGAACCATAAAATAACAAGACAGAAAAAGATTAGCCGTTACTGTCTAAAAACGCAAGTTCCTTGTCCGACAGCAAAATTGAAGGCTCACTGACACAGTCCTTTGTCTTGGCAATATGATAGGCTTCAATGATTTCCCGTCTTCTGGCCGTGATGCGAAAAGATCACTGTCGTTAGATCCAATTGGGCTTGGCAGGACTTATCTTGTTCCCTGTGCTTACGCACATGACTTACCAAGTGCGTACTTGTGCCACTTCCTAAAGCCCGGCGATGTTCTGCGAGGCGCGTGTTAATGCATCGACCAGTTTGGCCGATATACACAGCCCCACATGAGACGGGAATCATGTAAACCACGTTCCTTTTGTGGGAATCATGTAAACCACGTGTGTTCTTTTCCTTTCTGCTCCGTCTTGTCGCGCTTTGGAACCCATCATGAATGTTTACCAACTTGCCCAACTTCTTGCCCTCCATCACACTCCACGTCCACAAGTGTTTGCATCTTGTGGGTCCTGTGGACGCATCTTGCAAAATGTTAAATCTCAAACGCCACATCGCCTATTCCGTTCGAAGCAGTTGTTTGACAGCAGGCTACAGCCTTAAGTGCATCGGTCCGCTGCAGGCTCGTCGTGCGCTGCTCACCAGTGTGTGTACTCCTCGTCCGACTGGGCCCGCGGGACGTAGTCGTAGTGGCGCAACGGCTGGTGGTACCAGTCGAGCTCCGGCGGAAGGTGGTAGCGCATTAGGGTTGTGATCAACATCACCGGTCGCTGCCGTGTGCTCGGCGTGTCCTGCGTTCGTTGCCCAGCAAGGAAAGGAGCAACTTGTTGCTTCATTGAGAATATTTGCGTACAACTTTCTCCACGAAAACAGACAGAAAGTGGGAGCGCCTTTTCCCTTTAATCCAGGTTTGCCGCCTCTACATAAACCTTTATATGCCACGTTGTTATGCTCAGTATTTTCATCTAATGGATGCGTTTTACTTTACCAGTTTCGAAGTCTGTTTTCCGTTGCCTACAAAAAAAGTGTGTATGCGCAAGGCGGGGTGCTTTTTGCGTGCCGAAACGTCGCTGTTCTACACTCATTACAGGCTTTTAGCATATCGAAGACGTACTGTGCAGGCGTAAAGGCGGCGACAGGCGAGCGACTGAACGTGCACAACCGGCGTCGGATAAAGCATTATACCTATACCCTTATACGCCTCCGCAATGCTAAAAGCCTCTTCTGTCATTGATGCGTGGTGCCGGCAAACACAAGAACTGGAGGAATAGACATTCTCCCGCATAACATTTTCCTTGCGCTGGTGTGACTGAAGAAGTTGACTGCAAATGGTAGTTCATGCTGTTTTGAATAACGGTGCCAAAGCCTTCATTACTTGCATCATGCTACATAAACAGTTCAAGGTCATCCAAGCAATGTCGAATGAATGTCAACGTCACGAATATGTAAGGAATTAAATAGGTAATGTCACCTATAATTGGCTCACAGAGCGCATTAGAGAGATTAGTGGACTGCATTACCCAGAGTCACGTGACCACTGAAATGTAATAGAGGCATTTCATGCAGATGACCATAACGAGGTCCCTGGATCTTTCATCACCAAACAAAGCCGTAAATCAAAAGAACGCTCACAAGCACAGCTGAAATGTCAAATATTTTGTTCTCGCAGAATATCGCGATACATAGTCAATCTTATTCGTTCACCTTTTCCTTCAAACGCTGACATATGAAATACTCCAGTGCACACAAAAAAAAAGCACCTTAGGTTGGCCACCCCTTACCCACATTTTTCTCGCATCGGTTTTCTTACCGGCAGCTTCATCTGCCGCAGCGACGGGGGCAGGTAGCACGGTCCGAAAAATCGGTGCTCTCCGTCGGACGAAACCACGCAACCCTGTATCAGGATGACGTCCTGCACAGCTTCGTCCAGGGAGAACTCGATGGCATAGTAGAGGTTTGGCATGATGCCCCCTTCCAGGAACTGCTTCAACTTGTCGTGCGTCCATTCCTTCGTCACGCATACCATCCATGGGACAATAAGTTTCCACCTATGCTGCAGCTGCTGCCGCTCTTGTTTCCCACATTACTCCTCATTAATAGTTAGTAAACGTTCATAATGCGTTAAGGTGAAAGCGAAATGAAAAAAATTTGAGATTACTGCGGCGACACGTTGTAGGAATGCGAAAGCAAAACGTACCCACACTATATGAACGTCCTTGGCTGTTCTGACGTCCATGCACTACTATATCGACGTTCATGGATATTTTGACGTATAACTGCATTTTTCGCGTTTGATTAACTAATTACACTTCATCAACGAAATTTTTCCCACGGCAACATTTTATCACACACTCTCTGTCACACTCACACTTTGACACATTTATCTTCAGAGAACGACATAATCGTGCAGACAAAATTTGCGGACACGTTTTGCGGAGACTTTTTGCTGACGCGATGGAGCCATAAATTGCTCTCGCATTAAAAAATTCAGGGGGCGCTTTGACTGTCTAAAGTGGGTAGAGGCAGAAGCGTTTTCCGCACCACCTTCGCTGTTTCTGTGGCACTGGTGGCGTCACATATATTTGAGTACTAATTACTAAGTGATGGCAGATCACTAATTAATTGTGAATTGCTGATTAATGCCTGAATACTAATTAACTGCCTATTAATGACGCTTAAGCTTCGCCTTTAGGAGTGGAACGCGACAGCGCGTTGTAGCGCTGCCAGGGAGTCCACGGAACGCCACCACCCGTTCGGCGCGATGCCTTGCCCTTTGAACGCAACGCTTTTTGAGGAAAGGAAATGGCGCAGTAATTCTCTGTCATCTCGGTGGACACCTGAACCGCACCGTAGAGGAAGGGAGGTGGGAGTGAAAGAAGATAGATAAAGAGGAGCCGTAATGAAGAAAATAAAAATTGTATTTGAGGAAAGGAAATTACGCAGTAACTGTCTCACATATCTCGGTGGACACCCGTCAAAATTCAGGGGGGGGGGGGGGGGGTGCACTTTTTTTACCTAAAGTGTGGTCACTGATGTGTGGTTAAGATGTTAAGCTTCGCCCCTAAGAGTGGAACGCGAGAGCGTCTTGCAACGCTGCCAAGGAGTCCATAGAACGCCATCGCCCATTCGGTTCTACGCCTCGCTCGTCGGTAAATTGGTTTTTGAGGAAAGGGAAACGTATCTGTCTCTCATTTGCCGGTGGACACCTAAACCAACACCACCTAGACGAACTTAAGGCCTCTGCGCTGAGAGCTGACGTCACAGCAACGTCACAAAGATGAGGCCGGTGTCGCGACGCGGCTCTGCTCCTCTAGAGCGGGCGCGCATCGAGGCACCCTAGCCGTGGAAGTCGCGACGGGGCACGAGAAACCGGTCTGCCCTAGGGTGCCTCGATGCCAGCACTGCGCGCTGGCATCGAGGCACCCTAGTCTGCCCCAAGCATGCCTTCCTTGAATTCCTAGACGGGAATCGGGTAGCCACTGCACGTGGCTCTGGCAGGAGCGGTCAGTCGCCTTTCGTGTCCGATGGTGTGTTCACGGCTTATTTGGATGCCGTCTATTTCTTCTGTGCGCGAGTGCTGTGATGACGCTTCGACATTAACGCAAAAATGCCGAACAAATGTGTGCCTCAGTGTCGAGGTAACTATAAAACGGGACCAAAGGTTCATGTGTTTAAGTTCCCGCAAGATAAAGCGCTGCAGCAATCATGGATACGTGCCATTCCACGGAAAAACTTCGTCCCTTCTGAGCATTCCAGGGTAAGAGATGAATAATTTTTTCCATTCGTCCTCTTTTGTAGCTTTTAATTGTAGCACCGCCAAACTTGCAAAACGTTTTGGGTACTGTTACGTTCTGTGCGAGCCGAGTGAGACGCGCGCCGGCGTTCTGGGCCAGCGGAGTGAGACGCGCGCCGGCGTTCTGGACCAGCCGTGTGGGACGCCTGCCGGCGTTCTAGGCGAGCCGAGTGGGACGCGCGCGCCGGCGTTCGTGGATGCTATATAAAGGCCACGGCAGAGCGCTGCGCCGCTCTTTCCTGCCCGTCTGCCAAGTTGGAATAAAGGCTTTCCTTCGGTGTCGCGGCTTGCTCGTCGTTCGTCGATTCGCCCGAAACGTAACAGTACCTTCTAAATGTGTATTTAATATTTGATCACGGGTTCTTATTTGTAGCAGGCTGTTACTTATATTAGTCAAATATTTATTTTCTAGGTCTGTGAGCATCACTTCACAGACGACGACATCGTGCAAGAGGCGTCATATGTCGACGATGCTACAGGTCGAGTGACGACAGCAGAGTTATCGCATCTGCGCCTTCGGTCAGGTGCAATTCCATCATTATTTCCAGGCTGCCCTAGTTACCTATCAAGCACAAAGACTTTAAGAGAGGAGCCAGAGGCGAAGCGAACACGCCTGGAAGCTGCTTCAATGCGAAGAGGAATTTCTGAGTCAATTCAGACATTTCGCAATGCCGAGGAAGCGGACAAAATCACCACCTTAAGGGACGTTGCTAGCGAAGTCAGAAGCCATAAGTCACAGTTCTGGCATGTAATTGAGGCCAGTGAGCGTCTCATGTTGGTGCACAACATAGAGGACGAAGCTCCATGGATTAAATATTCAATTGTAATAAAATCAGACCTCAGTGTCACATTGTTCTTTGTGAAGAAGCCGCTCACAAGACTGGGCCCTAACTTGCCAAAAGCTGCAACGCTTTCAAGGAAGTGAAAAGTTGTTTGTTTGTTTGTTGCTGGTGACTTTTAAATGTATATATTATTCCGCATCAAGAACAGTGTTACAATAATCGAAATGTAAATAAATGTTTTGTACCTGTAAATCTCTCCACTGATGTCTCAACTTGAGTAAAAACAATCTTTTGCATCCAACTGTGCTGCCGCCTCATATCCTCGCGCAGTAAAAAAGAAACATGCATGCTCCTCGGAAAAACCGGTGAGGCCCCATCCCTGTGACGTCACTGGAGGAGCACTGAGGCCTTAAGTTCGTCTAGGTGGTGTTGCCTAAACCTCGCCGGAAGGGAATGGAGGAGGATGAGAGTGAGTGAAGACACCGTATTCACTAGACGCGCCTTTGTTCATTCCAAACCATCGAGCTGGCATGGCGGAGTGGATAGCGTGCTCGTCTCTCACGCCGAAGACAGGGGTTCGATTCCTGAGCTCGACCAATTTCTTAATCGCTTTTATTTATTTATATGGCCTGACTAGTAAAGCTAATTAGACTAATTTGGTAATTAAGCAATTAACTAAGCTCAGTCCCACTCACTTGAAGCATCTCTATACGATCCCTTCAATTGGTTGTATGGTTACTAGCCAAAGTGCAATTGGCCCCGTTTGAAATTCGCGCACTGTGACGTCACGACCGTTTCCACCAATTGAAAAGCGTGACATTTTCTGTCGACAACTGCTGCTTACAACGATGAGACATTAAAGGCTTCCGCCTTCATAATCAACCATCTCTCAAATCGGACGCGCCTCATTCACTGTTAACACCAATTACTACCACAGGCGATGCTACTAAGATTAGAGTCACATACCGCAGAGCTGTAGCTAGCTGAGTTCAGAGAGGCTCTGCATATCAAAGAGCGTCTCATTTACATATCGGCGTTGCATATTGAGCTTTCCAGCCATGAAACGAGTTTATAAACTCCAATGCAAGAGGTCGCATTTTCAACATGGAACAACCAAGGACACGGAATCTGATTTTTTTTTCTCTCGGTGATTACGGCAAATTCTAATCTACCATAACAGCCGTTAACTCTTCGGCACAATCTTTCAGGATGTACATGCTCAATCACACTTAGAGAGAACACGGCTCCGCGTGGCTGCCCACACGCGGAGCACAATTGCGACCAAGCCGGTGGCAAAACCGTGCAAAGGGGCGGATGACACGAAGCACCACGTCGAGGTTCCTCTTCTCATGCGGCACTCTTCTATTGAATCATGAACGGGTTAGATTCAATGGCACTCCGAAGGTGCCTGGCCACGTGGAGCCATGTTCCCTCTAAGTGTGATTGACCCCGTACATTTAAGTTATCAATTCACAACTTGAAGCAGTGCTTTTCCTTTGCTCGCGGTGGGTGGACAACGCCGTTTACAAAGCTTTACACCGTTTACAAACCGCAGCTAGCGTACTTCGTATCGCTTGTGGTTGATGAGCACGCCGAGGGCAATGCGCACTGCCACCGAGAACCACATGCGGTAGACGACGGTAGGTGGGTCCGGGTGCTGCTCCGCAATGCGCTCGATCACCTCCATCGGGATATTGCACAGCTGCGAGATGGCAGTATCTTGTATTCCAGCTGCACTGCGCCATAGCTTACACCACCCCCAATATCTACACGAGGAAGTTTGCTCTGATCGAAAAGTGCGGCCATTCTAGTATGCCCAACCGAAAAAACATCAGTGTTTTCTGCCCAAGAACTGTCCACGGTTGTTCTGAGCAGATTTCTGAAAAGGCTGTTTGAGGTTGTCTATAGTACGCGTGCATAATGTAGAGTGCAGGCCACCCAGCGTTCATGCTGCATGCATCACCTCAAAAGGGAGTCGATCATTTACAATACATTTTTCAAAAATTCGCGCTTCAAAGCCCCGGGGTGACCACCGGTGCCAGGCTTTCGCCTGAATCCGCGTGCATCGCGTCATGCAGCGCTCGTTACGTCAGCAGCGGAGGGCTATATCATTGGTTCGCAGTGCCAGCTCTTCCTGACGTCACGAAGCTGTCATGGCCGCGTCCGGAAGCTCCGCCCCCTGGGGAACACTCTCGCGCGACGACAGCCGGCAGAGGAGCGCCGACATTTAAGTGCCCAGAAGTGACGAGAAGAGAGAGAAAAGCGTGAAAACGCTGAAGCTCAAACTTTAACCGCATTTAACAGCTTCCACAAAACGCACTTAAAAAAATCCTTGCTGGAGGATACTTGTGAAGCGGAGTCCTTTAACATTCTACGCATACCGCAACATTGTTGAGAGAGCATTTCAGAGCCCCTTTAAAGGTGCACTAAAGGGGACTCTGAAATTGTCTTTTTACCGCGGGAACTCAATCTACATCATCCGAGCATCCGTAGAAACTTCAAATTATTGTCCTGGGCGGTCAATTTCCCTACCGAATCGAACTAAATGTCCCGGCTCCCGCTTTTATTCTTTTACCTACTCACATTCGAAAATGAGAGCCAGCCAACGAGTGTTTTTTAGGCTTCCGTGAATAAATAGTTTCAGTCGCAGACTGAATAACCGCAACTTAGGCCTTCGAGAATAAAAATACTCGTGGACTCTGCTTTCACCTATTGCTACGTATCACTCCGTCGATGGCAGAGCGGCAAGCCACCACGGGGCTTGCTGAAAGGCACTCTTCCACGCGTTGGCTGACTCCTCTTTTTTTTTCGAAGGTGAGTTCAAAAAAAAAGACAGGAGACGAGACGTTTAATTCGATTTAATGCTCGGAGAGTGCAGATCGAGTTCCCGCGGTAGAAAGAGCAGCTCAGAATCCTCTTTAGTGCACCTTTAATGGCTCCTGCTGGTATGAACGCAGACGGATATCGACGTAGTACACACCTCGACGTCAGTCTCGCAGACTGCCTGGCAGACGGACGGAAACGCTGTGAGGAAGCCAATGAGGCCGATGCACTCAGGAGACACGAGGTAGTCCTTGAAGTCACCGTCACTGAAGAAGTACTGGTTTGAGTCTGCGTTCTGCAGGCGGCCGTCCGTTGCATTCCGGTCCCTGCTCTTTCCGTAGACCTGCAACGGTTTGCGGAGAACTGCTTGAGGCGTTTACCCTCTATCAACAATGTGGCTCTCAGCCTCGTTGCAGGCCAGCACGACACGCTTATTGAAAGTTGTAGAATCTGAGCGTGGACAGATTCTTTATGCTGTGGGACGGTGGACAAGAAAAACTAGTGGTAAATCCTGCACATGGTGATGATACCGCAAGATATACCGTTTTTACATCATAAACGAATATCTCAGATTAGAAGGTAGCAACAGTAAACAATGATGAGAAACAAGGTTGCGGAAGTACAGACATTAAGGAGAAGCTGAAACGCTTGGAAAGTAATATGTCTCGTTCAGACATTATCAAAGTGTTCAAATGTTGTACGCCTTAAGGAAAGCCATTCAGGCAATGGTTTTGTTCTGAATTGATAAAATCGTCACATTTTTCATTATTACGTTCCCTCTTTCCTGCGAAAACAAAGAAGTGGCTTCAAATTTATACAGAGAGCTCCCCTGCTACCACTTTTTAAGCGAACCATTAACGGAAGAGGTGAGCGTTAACGCGCAAAGGAAAAAAACCCAGAAGTTTAGAGCCAACATTAAACCTTTTTTATTTATCACAGATTTGCTCCTATAATGCGCCATACGGCAGCTGATTATTCCACTTACATATGCCTCGTACTACTTTTGCCCTCGCTAACTATGGCACAGGGCAGTGATCTCTGTTTCCGGCCCAGACGATAATATGAGCCGCAAAATTGTTAACAGGCATATAAATATTGCACTATATAATCCAGTGTCGTACTGAGTCTTCCTTTTCCGTGCCATCATCGCCAAGTTACACCCTTTCAGAAATTTCTTCAGGGAGTCTGTAGAACGACCATAGAGTTTGTCAAATAAAATCTAGACTTTCTACAGACAAATCTTATAGAATAGTATATAGGAAATACATATTCTGCGAACAGCCCACAAACAATCTAAAAGTTTATGGTCGCGCGCTTTTAGCGGACAGTCTAGAGAATATGAATAGAAAGAAGAAAACGCAATACCTGTAAGAAATCTACAGAAAGTCTGTAGATCATTTTCAAAAGGGCAGTCAGTAGCGCTACGTGTAGCACCTATAGAGAAAGTGAAGCGTTGCGGTAACTACGAATTACTACGTGTTCATTGTCTCCTTTGGCATGTCTTTGTTCAGGCTACTTTTTCCAGATATACCGCATTTTCCCCATTACTGCTAGCACAGCTACCATTCCCGTTTTGAGTGGCGCTCTGCTGCGAAAACTCGGCCAATACGATGCCGCAAACGTGGTCTTTCGCTCACCTTCACGATTCCCGAACAGATGATGGAGACTCGCTCGTGCTCGTGGCCTTGGAAGCAGAGGAAGGTGCCTTTCTTCTGGCACACGAAGAACGACTGCGAGGTGGAATAGCGTAACAGAGATGTCTGTTAATGAAATATAGCAAACTATATTTGCAACACAATCCTATTTATTTCCTTTCTTTAACAAACGCTGTCCATCGTCTTTTCTCGACAACACAAAGTGTATATATGCTGCTTGTTATTTTGTGTGGTTTTTGCATAGAAACATAAATGAAAGCACGTAAAATTCGGAAAAGTTGAGACACGCAAGCTGAAACGCGAGTATACTTAATTCGCATTCGGCCTAACCGCGATGAACAGTACGTAATTGCTCCTTCTAATCAGTTAGCTGCTGGAAATAATATAATTGCACTTAACTTTCCACTGCTGGGAAAAAAACCGGCGGAGAAAAAAAAAAACAGCGCTGAGACGAGGGACAAAGAAAGAAGAAGACAACAGGACCGGCGCTGAGTATCAACTGAAAGTTTATTAGAAACAACACGCAATGTATACTCCATCGAGAACCAAGAGCGCATGGCAACACCAAAAGCTTTAGTGATACATCATTCACCTGGATCAAGATACTTGCCATGCGCTGTTGGTTGTCGATGGAGTATATTTTGAATGCTGTTTCTAATAACCTTTAAGTTGATAGTCAGCGCTGGTCCTGTTGTCTTCTTCTTTGTCCCTCGTCTCAGCGCTGTTTTTTTCCCCAGCAGTATGTACCAACTAGCTCAACTCTCCGTTTTTTGAACTTTCCACTGATGAAACTACAGATTAAATATAAAATAAAAAATAATAATAAAATATTGACTGCTTCCTTCCTTCATATGTGAATGAATGCGTGCACAAGTCGCACCTCGTTCATATTTTTTCATTAATATATGTGCACCCTGAACGTATATATATATACCGGGTGTCCCAGCTAAATGTAACCAAACGTTTAATAAAGCCGAAGTGTCCTAGTCCAGTGAAAGCAACTGAGGGTTGTTCATAGTCGCGTGGTCTAGTCGTGAGTATTTTTTTTCGCTCTTCGAAGTTAATTACTTGGTTAAGTTTTATTAGCCAACTTTTTAATTATTGACTTCAGGAAGAAAGTGTCAATGAAAAAGTTTTAGATCACCTCGAAAAACCACTAGTAGTGCTGTTTCCGTCAAGTTACGGTTTACGTAGCTTCATTTATTGGCCTTAAAAGAAAATTGTCACGTGACCAGCTGCTCGCTCACTTTTCTGCCCCAATGTGCACCCAAAGTCTCATCGAAGAGAGGACTTCAGAAAAAACTGATTTTATTCTTTAAGGCGCGTCTTGGGACGTTGAAGTGGCACAGTTGTCATGTAGAAGCTTTCTCTTATTGTGCGGGTTGTGGTTAAAGGCCGGCAAAAAAACTGCTTTACGTAAATATTACTTCGCTGAAAATGTCTCAGTAACTTTTCCATTGACACTTTGTTCATTAATTCTATAATTAAAAGGTTAGTTAATTAAGCTTAACTAATTAGTGAACCTTGAGGAACGAAAAAAATACTGCAGGCTAGGTCACGCGACTCTAAACAACCCTCTTTTGGTTTCAGACGGCTAGGGCACCCCGTGTTTTTTGAAAGCTTGGTTACATTTAGCTGGGACACCTGGTATATGTACGCATAGACATGAAGAAAACTGTTGAACCTTGAGCAGCTTAGAGACCTCCTCCTTGGGAAGCCAGGGGATGCTGAGCAGAATGCACTGCGCCGTGTCGCCAACGATGACGTTGGACGGCATGCCGTCGACCCGGTGGATCATCCACGTCAGGTCCTGCGAACCGAAATAACGCGGAACATTGAACTTGTTGTTGTTGGTTTTTGAGGGGGAATCCAAGCAGCGAAAAATATCGCCAACGCACGACGGACAACGTTGAGTGCGTCAGCATAGTATCTCGGCAGACGCATAAATGTAGGTGTAAGCAAGAAGCAGATATGAGGCCGCATTCAGAATGATCGCGAACGGCCTGACGGAGACTGTAGCACCCTTTGGGCTTTACAGTGCTGAAATGCGCTGCGATACACGCTGAAGATATTGATTACTTTTTGACAGGCTGCTCACTGAACTACTTCCCACCGGCACTGTGCGCTTACTGGCTCATTAAGGAAACTGCGGGCACTGGTTGCTTGTATCCAGTCATACTAAATGCGTGGAAAGAAATTTGCATAAAGAGTTTGGAGAAGGAAGTTTTTCAGTCCCTTCTTTCGTGCAGACGAAATCAGGTCCCAGTGCACCTCTCGTCAGCCGATTCAAAAGCGCGACCAAATATACAGCCAAGTTCTTCTAAGATTCTCATCTATTATGTGCGGATGTGTTCCTTACAAGATATTAAATGGGGAAGTTCAATGTCCTACAAAGGAGCTAACAGAGTTCATTGCTTAAAGACTGCGTTATGGTGAGATGTACAGAGGTATTAGAGTTAGTCTAGTAGACCAACGTCGTCTAAATAAACAAATAAAAACTAATGGCACGTTTATGCTGCGTAAAGCAGGCTAAACTACCTAACACAAAGTCCACTGTTAGAGGCTCTTGAGTGAGCGGTTTCATACGATGTCTGTCGTAAGCCCGCACGTCGGCATACGCTGGCCATAACTAGCTGATGCACCTTAACCCAAATTCAGCGCCCATTTATTCGTTATTTTCATTACTCATTTTTTCTTCTTTACTTGTATGCTTTATAATTTAGTGCACCTCTCTCCTTCTTTCTATCCCCAATTAACTTCTCAGGCAGAGTAAAATGTCAGTGAACTTTACGTCCTGGCTGAATTCTCTGCTTTTATAGCGCTTCTTACCATGGCAGGCAGAACTTTGTTAAAAAGTACGTATGTCACTTGATTCCCTAGTCTGCATCTAGTCATTGCTGTCGCATACCTGCGAAGTTACTAAGTCTTTTTAATGGCAGTTTCTTTATTTTTCGCACTATTATCAGTGTCATACTGTGTACTGTCAGTAGCCTTCCTAACACCCGTTAAATATAGCTTTTGCTGCCGTATTTGTTCTATTGCCGCGCTACAACTACTTTGTGTGACATATATCATAGTTTATATGTCACGCTTCGGGCCTCTAAGGGCGTGATGAATGAAGGTTATGAAATGACGATGTTGAGAAGCGATAAACATACATGCAGCTGATATCTGGCGCTTTAGAACGTGAAAATGCAGTGAAGCTGTGGAAACAAAGACGCAAAAAATGGTTGTTCCGAGTGTCAACATTCGCTTCACGCGAACACTGTTGAAGTCAGAAATAAAAAACGCGTATTGAATGGTCAATATGTGAGGTATGTTGTTAAAAAGCTCTCATTTACTGATGCGCGATTGCTTTCAATCAGTTCTGCTATAAGACACGCAATGTCTCATTCATCCACTCGACGCCAGCGCCGCTCACCTCGTACAGCATGCCGAACTGCTTGTCGTCGAGCAGACCGCCATCGTGGAGGTCATGCAGTGCATCCAGGGCTTTGTTTAGGGTCTTCCGCGCCGCCTGGCGTGTCTTCGTAGCGACCTCGATGTTCGGATACTTCTGCTGGATGTCAATGACGTTCTTGAGCGTCTGCGTGGATGCACAATTCCCTCGGGTTTTACATGTGAGGAGGTGCATGTTTCAGGCGTCGTTGCTTTTCACAGGCATCTAGGTGCTTTCACTAAAGCAAGCTGGTTCTTTCGCTAACCATGCGGATTAATCAAAAGTATGAAAAGAACCGCTTAGCAGCTGTGGCTACAGCAAGCACTTAAGTGTAAATGCCTGTATAAAATTTGTGACATCTCTAGTATTTGATTTATATCCGCTAACTATCAGGCTGGTACTGGGGAGGGTTTATTCAGCAGTTACTTTGCATTTTAAGCTAACAAGAACTTGACAGTTTCGTTTGTACATACTACAAACGGCACGTCAGCTGCTAAATCAGTACGTAAATATACTCAACCGTCTAGTTGCAAGTTGGTACCTGTCCTGTGTTTGTGTCGTTTGTCTGCCCGTTCCTGTTGCGCCTTACTACTGTCGAGGATGTATAGCCACTTTGCGTTGTACCCGCGACAGCAGTGATTGGCTAAGCAGTGAGATGCATAAATGAGGCGCAGGCACATTTTTTTCTGTACGATAAATACGCAGTAACTTCCCAACCTGGAGCTTGTTGCGGCCACAGGAGTCGCGGACCCGTGCCGCCAGTTGGGCATTTTTGACGAGACGACTGGCCTTGGCCATGGCCTCGTCCTCAGCGGTGATGTAGGCCCAGCTCACGTCGTACGCGTAGAACAGCTTTCGGTTCAGCAGACCGTCCAGCATGTCCCACAGCCACACGAACAGCACCTGTCCCGAGGTGAAACACAAACCGTCTAACGATGCACGTAGCCAATAACTATAAGACCTATAAGACCTCTAACCTATAAAACCTATAAGACCTATAAGACCCATCATGGTAAGTGCGACAAATGCGAGGCTTAACGAGCACTTTGCTATCATGATCACCCTCCTAACCTTTGCGTGTACATTACGCTCTATTGAACTATAGCAAAGTACAGCCGCTTTCTATAACCTACAGCATGCATGACGCCGGTATGCAGCAGGTTATACTGAGAGCGGCTGTACTTCGCATCTGGTCAGCCCAGCATAGTGAACATACAGCCGTTCCATGCAACATGGCCCAAAGTATAGGCAACACGACGATGATGATGATGTTGTGTTTTCAGTGCACCAGGACAACTAACCAGAAAGAGCGACAGACCAGTGTAGTCGAACGGTCAGCTCACGTCTCCGAGAGTATAGAATGAAAGTTATAATGTAATATTATGCTCAATGCAGGATGCACAGGGCTCCTTTTTATAACAATGACGATTATGGTGATGATGAATTTTAAACAATGACGATGATGATGATGATGAATTTTAGGGCGCAAGGGCATCTGTGGCCAAACAGCGCCATGGCACAAGGTTTCTCTTTTTTTTACTCAAGGTGGGGTCAAAGGCCTATTTCCCAAGCATTACACCCTGTTTAAGCCGAGCACCAGGTCAAGAGAAAGCTTGTACCTATTTTATCACCGGCGGGTACTCGGCGACCATGGGAATCGAACCCCGCACCTACCGCATGCCAGGCAGGTGCTCAAACGAATAGGCCACCGCTGCGGTTAACAGCATAGAGTTTCTTACTATTACCTAGAGGGAAAGCTGGCAGCCCGTCTATGGGAGTTTGCATGGCGACCCCTCGAGACCACTTCAGCCACCATGGGCGCTCAAAGCATCATGGGGCGGTGAGCTACTTGTTGCGGAACTGCAACTTTTGGACAAAAAATAATAGAAAAATAAAGCTACAAACGTCCTAACATTCAATATCTTGTCTAATGATTGCAACAAACGAGCAGAAAAGCATTTAAGTGCAAAGTTCGCCCAAAATAAGAGACGACTCGCTCTCTTATTGGCCGAGAGTTGAACACTATAAAAACTAATGTTTCGTAATTAACGGGCGCACTTTTAAAAGTAAATATGTTTTCAAAAAAAATGTTTTTGCTTAAACACTATAAAAGGTTTTTAATGGCATTTCGGAAAAGTGAAACCTTTTATTGGAGTCGTGTGTCGTCGCGTTTTCATTACTATGGGTTTTGCACACTGCGTTCGCGCGAAAGTCGTCTGAGCACACACGAACAGCTTTTTCGGAATGAAACATCTTAGTAGTGCCACTCCGTGTTCCCGAAAAATTACGACTGTGCCGCAACAAGTAGCTCACCGCCCCATGATGCTTTGGGCGTCCATGGTGGCTGAAGTGCAGCGCCGCCAGCTTTCCCTCTAGGTAATAGTAAGAAACTCTATGGTTAACAGTGACGATGATTTAAGCGATATAATGCGCAAGGTGCTCTTGTGATGGTCTATAATTTTATGAACACCATCAACATCATCATTTAGTACGTAGCCACGGAGTTCAAAAAGGAAGTAGAGAGGGAATAAGACACTTGCGACTCTCTTCTGGAGAGTCTTGATGGTGCGGATGGCAACCAGGACGATGAAGCTGCACTGCAGGAAGAGCGCGTATTCCTTCTTCTCGATCTCGACGGTGACGAAGCTGGTGAGGACAAACTCGCAAACGATGAGGCAGAACATGATGACGTCCAGCTGCCTCCACACGTCGCGGCCCATCTTGAGAGTGCCCATCGAATACACCTGCAGGTCAGACAAGCACAAAGTGTACAGCCTCTGCCACAGTGCCGCAGTGGCTATGCTGCAGCACTCCTGAACCAGCCTATAAAGTTTATGCGCTTCATCAATGGCTGCCTTGAAACATTATTAAGTACGTCCGTGAAAATGTTTGCCCTAATCAAAAGCGCCCATGACGGACGAGCAACTAATTGCCTCCGTTCAAATTCGCATACTAGGTGGTGCCCTATAATGTGGAGTAGTCACGTGACGTTGCGGGCGCCATTTTGTGGTACCTCACGCAGCTTCAGCAGCGCAATCCGATGCACGCAGCGACAAGCCGATTGGACACGCTTGCGGTGTTCCACCGTGTTAAATGCGCCACCAAATGGCCGGCACTGTGATCTCAGTACATGCTCTCTGCAGAGCCTTAAGTTTTAAATAACAAGTTAAAAACGTTTCCAGAATTATTTCCGGAGGACTTACTTTCATATGCCTAATATCTTGTTCCTTTCTGAAGTTATTACAATAGCCTATTAATTTCTGCAACGCGTAATACTGTCGCGCTTTCGCGATAGGCTCAATCACGTCACTCACAAGTTTCAAAGGCACAGTGAAATACTATGAAGCCTCGACAAAACGTATGCTGTGTTATGCTCTTCTATTTTATCTAATTGTCTTACATTCAAAGTGCCTTGATTTGCCAGGAAACCCTGTTAGGAAAATCACAAAAGCTCACACCGGGAGATACAAGAGTGAACAGTACTTGATTTAAGCAATGTTGGATATCAAATGCTTCAAGGGCAGATTGAGAAGGTTGGTAAATAAAGCTGACCAACATTGCGAAAGTGTCATGTGTTCTTTGGCTTGCCTCTTTAGAAAAAAAACACGCAGTGGTTCTTGTAGGAGAAAGGGAAACGTCTTAGGCGCTCTTACCACGAGTAGTATCTCGAGGGCGTAGAGGACAACGTAGAGGCCCTGGACGGCGACCACCACTGAAATGACGACGTCGTTCATCTGGTACTGGGAGTAGACGGCCAGTCCTCCCAGCAGCAGCACGAAGCCCACAGCTATAAGACCCACTAGCACGTGGTACCAGCCCTGGGTTGGTGAGCAGCGAACAGTTTTAAGACAACACTTGCACACTCCCCCCTTTCCACTGCGGCTAAACATCTGTAGGGTTAGCATTATCGCGCCCACTTTCATCCGCCACGTCCCACCAACTTCTAGGCACATACAGGGTCTGTTCTGAAAGTAGTAGGATTCATTTTTTAAAATAAAATTTATTCATAAGAGTAGTAAAAACGATTAGAATTTTTCAAAGTAGCACCCTTCCGCACCTACACGCTGCTGCTAATGAGTTTTCCAGTTTTCGTACGCCTCCAGGAACGCCTGGACCGGAATGCTGTACAGCTCCCTCGTCACGGCCTGTTCAACCGCCTCTACCGATCCGTGATGTTTACCCTTGAGCATCAATTTTATTTTCGGGAATAGAAAAAAGTCTGGTGGGGCCAAGTCGGAGCTGTAGGAGGGCTGAGGCAGCGTTGCCGCCTTGTGCTGGGCAAAAAAACGGCGTCCTCATTCACATGATGAAGAAGATTCTGGCAGATCACTTTTCAGTTGGCCTTTTGCTCCTCTAACAACAGTCCTGGCACCAACTTCGCGCACACTTTCCTCATGGCCAAGTTTTCTGTCACGATGTCAAAAACTTGGGTTTGAGGTATGCTCAAGTCATCAGCAATCATTCTGACACTAATCCTACAATCACTCTTAAGTAAATGTTTCCCTTGCTACACATTTTCGTTGGTCTTGCTGGTCGAAGGGCGTCTGGAGCGGTCGTCTTCCTCCACTCTTTCTTTATCTTCTCGAAACAGCTTGTGCCACTCAAAAAGCACCTGATCTACCCATGGAAGCGTCACCATAGGCCTCCTTAATCACGTCGTGAGTCTATTTGCCCGTTTTACCAAGATTTACACAAAATTTCATCGCGTATCGCTGATCCGTTAAACGCTCCATGATTCTGCGTGACGAGACGTTTCGACAGGGGTTCACAGTACAAACGACCTGCTCTCTTCAACGACCGACAGCCGACTGCCAATTTTCCCCAGCATTCCCAATATCCCCCTTCAACGATCCTGCACACGCAGACAGCCTCTCGTCCGCCCGTTCGCTCAGGAAAAAGACAGTCCTACTGCTTTCAGAACAGACCCTATATGGACAGCATGATCACTTGATCGACACTTTCTTCACCCCTAGCTGCCCGGTACACGCGTGCGGTCGTGGGAAATGTGAGGGGGAACAAACCTTTCCCACAAACTTGCCAAATTTCAGCTTATTTCCTCTCTAAATTTTAGAATGACTTGGATATTATACACAAAGAGGAAAAGTAACAAAACAAAAAAACTGTTGTGTGTATTATACACACATAACTGAATAATCAAAAAGCTTTCAGATCACTTTGGCGACCCGCATTGGAGCAATGCGAAAGCAAAACGTCCACATACTATATCGACGCCCGTGGCTGTTCTGGCGTTATATACTATATCGGGATCCATGGCTATTTTGACATCGAAGTGTATTTTTTCGCCTTCTTTCCGTTTAATTAATTAACTTATTACACCTAATTAACCCTATTTTTCCGACGGCAACATTTTACCACACACTATCAGTCACAATCACACTTTCACACGCTTGTCTTCAAAGAACGACGAAATCGTGTGGACAAAACTGCGGACACTTTTTGCGGACGCGACAGAGCAATAATGCGCATTAATAAATGAATGCTGTGGTTTGTTCTCTCAGATATTACTCCCGCCTGCACATCCTCCCTCGAAAGAATTCAGGCCATGTGATTTGCTTTTAGGAGCAGCTAAGCACTTATTGAAAAATCAGTGCTAAAGACAGAAACAGGAAACGATAGCACGAGCGCTCCTCCATTCATTTCAGTGTCTTCGTATTTCGTGCTCCGATTATTCAATATGACACCCTGCCAACTAGCCCAGCCCTTCGTACTCTTTTCTAAGCCCTTGAGGTAACTCTCAGGTTCTAAGGCTCAGTGAGTTGAATAGTCGGCTTCACCTTTCAGTTTATTTTGGCCTTTTGGAGTACCGTAAGCGCACTGCTATGCAGCTAAAAGGCAAACCATATGGTATCAAGACGACTAACTGAAACTGTACCTTATGACTATGTGGTTTTTGCTTAATTACCCTGAAGACACTCAAACAAGTAAATATTTTGTAAACTAGGCTACGGATATAGTTCAAAGATTCGGTGAGGGCTGTTAAAGGTCGAAAATCTCACGCGCAGGCGGCAGCAGCTTAGCGCTGACGCTTCCTACACTGCCAATGCTGCACGGCCTAGCACGAACCTCGTTCGAGATGCTTTCCCTGAAGCTTCAGATTCGATTCTCTCTTTTTACTGCGTTAACAATGCAGTCCTCTTTCGGCGAAGAAGCCGTAGTATACGTGTGTGCGTGCGTGTGAATTTAATTTGGCGCGATCCAAGCGGCGAAGCTGGTGCAGGTGGGTGAACGTGGGCGGTGGCACGTGTGGAGAATGGCGGCGAGTAGGTCGGTAGCCCACCAAGCTCACCAAGCTGATCGGAGCGGGTCGGGCCAACTTCTGGGCAGCCTCTGGCCCCGGAAGGTGCCCCCTTCAGAAGCACCCTTCGGTTCTTCTGAAGCACCCAGACACCTGCTAAATCCTACGGAACTCAATTACACGAAGGCCCAGGATGGGCTTCGCATAACCTATAACTGACGTGCGATCATATCCCGTGATGCAACAAATCTGCGCTAGCAGTGCTGCTAACGCAGATTACAATGTACAACCGCTGAGTAGTGGTTGTACATTTCAGCTTTACACTGATCGCCTTCCTATCGCGTTCTTGCATTTGATTTGATCATCGCATTTTCGTACCGCTCCTGCATGGGCGTCTGGTAAGCGGTGGCCTCTGCAGAGTTAAGGTGGGTGGTGGTAGTGCATTTTCCGAAGGTGGAGGTGGGCAGGTAGCTTGCGAGGGTTGGAGGTTGATAGTGGGGGAGACAATTTAGCCGTCAATTTTTTATTCTCGTGCTGCGCGAGATTCTGTGACGTACCCTTTACGTCACACAAAGCGGTAAAATCCTGTGAGTGATGGCCTTGCAACGTCTACATAGTATACACCGGGTCGGGAGCCGTGCTGTCTCTCAAGAGCCCGAGCCCGCGCTTGTCGTCTGTTTTCGTGCATGTCGGTGTCCATGTTACGGGGGAGCGGGGAGACCCAGAGCATATGGCGCCACAGTAGTGGGATACCCTCCGCCTCCTCTGGAGTGCAGTCGTGTTGGATGTGTAATCGGTTTAGCAGGCGGCGCCCAGGGGCCGTCTGCATGAGCCACGTGTATTGGTTCACGAGGTGGGCCTCCCGCAGCTCCTGGTAGGAGTTTAGCACCCCCAATGCCCTGAGTTTGGCATTAAAGGTAGCCACCGGGAGAACCAGGGCTCGCTTAGTTGCCTTGCGGATGATGGCGTCTATTCGCGCCTGACTCGAGAGCCTGTGAAGCTCAATTGAGCTTTTTTCTCTCGACGTTCCCTCTCATTGTTGAGTAAATAAAATCAACTTCGACTAGAGGCTTCCGAAGGGTGCTTAGATGCTGGGTGGACTCGTTCCGTAGGTTGGTGATGGTGGGTTTGCTTCGAGAAGCGCCCGACGGAGGGTGCATTCTCCGGCGAGTGCTTCCAGGAGGCAGAGTGTTCACACACGCGCACGCACACACAGAGAAAGCAGCTTTTGATTTTGAGGAGGCACGACCTCTTGTTGCTAGTGGCTCCAACAATTAACGGCAAAGGCCCGATTCGTTGCCTGACATTGACGGCCGAGGAAGCTCACCTGCGTGATGGAGCTGGAGAGAAGGTCCAGCTCCAGCACTGTGGTGTCGGTGTCGTCGGTGCGGGCGCTGACGCGTCCCGAGCTGCGCCGCTCGATGAGCTCGGTACCAGCGAACTTCTGAAGGATGTTCTTCTGGAAAGGTCGAGGACCGACAAAAAAGAGCACACGGAGTTGGCAGCGTACAAGGAATTAGAGATACGAAGCGTTCGGAGGTGTCCAGCAAAACGTGTGCCGGGCTAGCTGAATCATAGTTTTAGAAAGTGGAAAAGTATGCAAACAAGACAAACACTGAGGCGTAAGAAGGACAAGCTCTCTGCCCTCTACTCTGATCCTTCGTCCGCCTCTGGATGTGCCATGTCATTGCCCTTTACCACCCATTTACATCTACTGACCACCTGTTTATAACCATTTACAATGTCCCTTAGAGAGAAGATGCGCAAACGACAGCTGAACGGCTTAAAAAGTGAGCTTGTTAGGACAGGAAATGCCAGCCCCAAAAGCAACACTAAGGAAATCGCAGGCAGAACGAGGCAGTTAATGTACACGCCGCTTCATAAGACATAAAGGGAAGATTCTGCTCTGACTTGGAACAACTCGTCATAGAAATAAGTATTCATCGTACGTGCAGCTACACCGATGTGGTTAGGCCATACGCTCAGTGAAAAATTTAATTAGATTTCGGAAGCATTTGGCACAAGTATTGAGTTAATGAGCACGAGCAGCCTCCGTTTTTCAGCCTGCACGCTGACAAATCACAAAACGACAAGCATTGTTTGTATTTTACTAATGGTCCGGTTCAAAGGAAGAAACATGTCCTACTCACCACCGAATAAATCCATGCAGGCACCGTTATGTACTGCGTCATCATGTCGATGTTGAGGTACCTGCACAAAATTCAACCGTGTTGTTTATATCAGTCGCTTGCGTGAAAATAAGGTATATTTCAAAACACAGACGGCAGCGCACATGGATAAGGTCCAAGTTATGAAAGCTTCTAAATTGCGTTCCGTCTTCGGAAACAAAACTTCTGATCAACTCAGCGTGATTAAAACACTTGGAACAAAAAATCACTGTTACACTTTGCGTTTCACGAATACTATTTAGAAAAGTGAGGGTAATATGGAAATTAAAGGAAAGAAATTTGGTACAACATGGGAATCGAACCCGGGACTCTGAAGGCCCTAAGCGTGGATGAGAAGAGCGCTCTTACATTTCTCTTTCAAGCGGGTACTGAAGTGCCGCGAGGATAGTTGTCTTTGTTCGCTTGTGAATCATGCCGTCTTCGTACTGTTTGTTGTAGCACACCTGGAAAACAAGACAAAGGGATTTCTGCAGCGTACTCCCCTTTGCATGATGTATATTCTGAAGTGTACTTTGCTACTGCCTCCACGTCGACAACATGATTTGTCGGTGCTGAACATCCTCCACACGCGGTTTCGTGCGAGTCCGTTGAGTCAATCTCGCTTGTATATCATTTGCATTCAACATCCTTCGTTCGAATAGGCAGTCCTTTACGCTCTGATATTCTACCAAACTGGAAATACTGCTTATCGGTCGAATGCCTTGAGCGAAGTTGTTGGCATGGGCACATGAATTTTCGCTCAGCCCAGGGCTAACAGCAGCCCGACGTCCCTATTAAAACAAAATTAATCGAAGTCTCGCCTTCCTCTTTGATAAAAAATTGCAAACACACCCGTGCTATGTCGTTTGTCCTTATCCCATAATCCCGTCCACTTATAGGCACGTATGAAAATCACATGACTTCGGAGTGTTGGGACTGGGGCATCCCACCGCTGCCACCACTGTTGGGACTGGGGCATCCCACTGTTGTCACCACTGTTGGGACTGGTTGTCCGAGCCAGGAAACGGTCGAGGCGACGGTGAGTAAATGAACTTTATGTACAGTATGTACAAGGGCTTTTACATGATACAAGGGCAAGAGCACCACGGGCAGGCACACAGAAGGCGGCCCCGGCGGCGAGCGTAGCTCCGGCGTGATGGCTCTTCTGCTGCCCGTCTGCTGCTCGGGTTCAGCGCGGCTCCGTTTTTATAGCCGCTGGTAACGGTTACGGCAGCCAGCCGTTCAAATCCTCCAATCACTGGCCACCGTTCAAATTAGACCAATGGTCGAGAGCCGGCCAGCGTCGGAGGAGTTCGCACCGACGGAGAGGAGGAGAGGAGGAAGGGTCCATGTCGGCGCCGCGGCGGCGGGATGAGTCACGCTGCATGTCGCGACTTGTCCGAGAAAGTCTGGGCCTGCTTTGAGCGCCGGCGGGCGCGCAGCGCTGTTTTCAGAGAAGCTAGCCAGCGAAATGGGAGCTCCGGCACTACAGGAGGTCGTATGACAAGATCACATGCGTTGAAGACTGGTGTCTGGCGCTGGATGTAAAGGAGAAAGAAGGGGCCCGAGGCGAACGCGTCACGTGACTGGAAGCGTGTGTCATGATGACAGCCTAGCATTTAGGGAGCCCTCCACTACTGGTGTGCCTCCGTCTATAGCCTGACTGACGACAAAAGCCCACAGGGCGCCTCATCATCTTCATAATTGCCATCATCAGCCTAACTACGCTCACTGCAGGGCAAAATCCTCTTCAGTGTCTCTCCATTAACCCTGTCCTTTGCGAGCTGCGACCACCGTATTGCACACTATACAAAGGCACAAAATAGCACATGGTTTAGCATGGCTAAGCGCGGAATATCGTGCAGTAGCACTAGTTACGATGGGTACTTAAGGTGCCTCCCCGTCTTCGTGCTAAAGACATTTGAAGTCAAGGCCTTTACCATAAATAAAGACATTTGGCCTAAAGGCCTTTACGGCATTTACCTTGAAGGCCTTCGTTCACGTATAACCTTCGCTTAAGGCCTACTCTAACGGCATTTGCCTTGAAGGCCTTCGCTCATGCATAACCTTCACTTAAGGCCTACTCTAACGGCATTTACCTTGAAGGCCTTCGCTCAGGTGTACCCTTCACCCAGGTGAAGACGGCAGTTGGCCAACCTGCCACAAAGCAGGTTTCAGGGACGAACGTGTACGCATGCCCTAAATCGTAAAATGCTTCAAATGCTGTGCATTGCTGCCGCACTAGAAAACAGAACTCTAGAACGGCGATGTGCATTATGAGATCTGAATATTAGCTGACAGCTTTCCCTGAAAAAATGCTGCAGTGCAAACACTTAACGCACACGTTAAGCCGATAGTTACTAACCAGCCCAAGTCAACATTATATAACTGTCCCGGTGAAAGAAATAAATTACGTAGTTCACCTTTTGCAAGCGGAGAATGTTCTTGTTGGCGTTGTGCTTGGCCTCGGCCACAGTGTCCTCTCTCCGCTGCAGCGGCCGTAGCCCGAGGGGCCCGCGCTCGGCGCTGGACGCGATATCGGCGTACGGGTTCTCGATGAACGTGTGCACCTGAACCCACTTCCAGTCGGCGCCGCTGAAGTTCTTCTCTCGGCGCTGCTTCCTCGTCGACTCCTTGGCCGTGTTGCGCAGCGCTGTCACCACCATGTTCATGTTGGCCTTCTCGGCTTCCGACATTTGCAGCAAGCCTGCGGCGCGTGTTTACAAGGCAGAGGCGCTTAGAGAGACCCTGAACCGATTTTGATAGCCACATTCTAATGCAACAAATCTGAACAGGGAATTTTGGGAGTATTAGAGTGCAATTTAAGAGCTCTGCGTGGTCTTTATAACTTACAAACATATTTATAAATTGCTGCTCGCAACTAATTAGGGCTACACCTCACCGCGCGTCCTTAGCCGGCCTACCCCGATGACATAAATGGTCAATCTGGGCGAGCCTCTTCACGGGGCTTGCCCATTTGAGGCAAGCGAGGATGAGGCACGGCGGGGTGCAGCCTTGACCTGTTTTCTTGATTTTAGTCGAAATCCCTACTTCACTTGCAATCCTGAAAAAAAGCGATGGATCTCTGAAGCCTCGACCTTTGACCATCGGCCTTTGATCCTTGATCTTTGATCCTTGACCTTTGTCTTTTGATCTCTGAGATAAAATGACTTGGATAAGGTATTACTAGGGGAAGGTCACGTGGTACGAAAGTTTAAAATGAACTACCTTGGAGATGGTGTGATTAAGGCAGTGTTCAGGCAGTGTCAAGCTAGTTAGAAACCAACTGCTTCTCACGTCGTACTCGTTTTAACGGCGTTAAAACTGTCATTCTATTTTCTGGTGCGTTGGCGTAATACGATTCTCAATCGCCGATATCTTCGGTGCTCATGAAGCTAGCTTAAAAATGTTTGCGGTTCGAAGACGAGGGACGGAATACCGACCGACCATGCGCTTTAAATAAATATCATTTCATGGTCCCTTTCAGAGCATATTCCGCTCATTCCAGCAAGAACACTTCCATGCGCAACCACATAGAGTAACTGCACTCGAAAGATCTCTTCCATTAGCAAATTCCAAGCGGGAGCTCGCTTTCTTACTAGTTCTCTTATGCATCATATGAACCGGCTCTCCAATTCTTCAGGGATATCATGCCGCCGCGGTAGGTCTGTAGTTAGGGTGCTCAGCTGCTGACCCGAAAGACACGGGTTAGATCCCATCCTTGGCGGTAGGGTGCTAGAGGCCCGTGTACTGGGCGATGTCAGTACATGTTTAAATACCTTGGTGGTCGAAATCCTTCGGAGCCCTCTACTACGGTGTCCCTCATAGCCGATTCACTGTGGAACGTTAGACCCTATAAACCATAAACAATCTTCAGGGATAACAAGCTACTGGAGCACTTACACGCAGAGCTACTGAACAATTTTCTTCGAACAAGGGTTCAATACTCATTGTACAGGATCCCGTATGTTGGGGTGCTAATAGACGGCCACTGTAGAGTGCAACTGGAAGTAGAACCGTACTTCGTCTAGCAATACATTCAGAAGAACCCTTGTACTTCCACTTCGACTCATATTTTGCCGTCCAAGCACCCCAACACAAAGGCCGTAATGAAGTGTGTATTTTGTCACTATAGCATATGGAAAGTAATAAAACATCGAACAACCTCTACCCCTACTTACTCAGGGGCCAGTGCACACGAACCTAAAAACCAACGCGAGGTGTTTAATACAGATAAAATAACGGGCGTTACAAGAACAGGCGAACAGAGCCAGATAAATGTCACTACTAGCTCAACAGCTCTCTTGAGGAGAGCTGAACCAACTGCCTCATGCCACGAGACCACACGAACAACATATAAGGTCCACCCTGGAGGCGACAATCCTTATAAAAATGGTCGACAGTCTATAGACTTATTGACTCTATTAACTTCCTATAGATATTGCTTTTTGTCTATTCGTAGTCTATAGACTGTCTATAGACAAAAGTCTACAAAAAGTCTATAGTCATAAATCTATAGATTGTCTATAGATTGTCTATGGCCAATGTATTTCCTATAGACTGTTCTCTAGGATTTGTCTATAGACATTCTAAAGACTATAGACAGAAGTCTATAGACACTCTATAAACTGTCTAAAACCTTTTCTGTAAGGGAACGACACTAATGTAAACAAAAGCCGCCTATGAAGTACACTCTGTGCGTCTGTCGCAGGGCGCCATAGTAAATAAATGTTGCCCTCTCTACGTGCCGACAAATACTCAGAATTCAGTGTTTACTTTAGTAGCAACAAGCAGCATAAACATCGCCGCTTACCCAGGGACCACATGAGTCGGGGCAGAGACAGTGTGTTGATGGACTGAACAAGGAACACAAGGCCCAGTCTTATGGCGTCGTCCTGCGCATGTGTTTAGAAACAGGGCTCCGATAATGATGTAGTTACATAAAACGGTCTATAATTTTGCCTCTTCGAATATTCTTCCGACAAAATGCATAGAGAAGTGGTCCTTGCAGTTAACCACCCTAGGGTCTCGCTATTTAGGATCAATACACTGTTCTGATGCAACGCAATTGATAAGAAGTCAGGGCTACATATATTTGGGATCACTTCAATGAAGGTGAAAAAACTGTGGTTCTAGGAAATATATCAGTGCTGATTCTAATTCTGACCGCTTTTAAAAACATTTCCTCTCGTGGCTGCTTTGGCGCCACTATTCACTTCGAGCATTTTTTTTTTTTTTCCAAAAGTGGAAGTCGAAAAAAATACAGGACGGAGACACCTTCACAGGAGTTCTCGACAACTTTACTACTGCGACAATGTTTAGGACTAACTGTTGCAAAGCTGTAGCAACTCCTGAGAGGATCGCCACACAGAGCTTTCTTAAAAGAGTAGAAAACTGAGCTAGTTTGTTCATACTTCTTGGTGGGAACAGCCGACATAACAAAACGCGGACACATAAAGGAACACACAGAACGTAGACGACGCTCTGTGTGTTTCTTTCTGTGTCCGCGTTTTGTTATTTCGGCTGTTCCCACCAAGAAGAGCCTCCTGCTCAGCGTTTTTGCGAAGAAGGCGTGCCCCTGAATCCCAAATCACATTTGGTGGAGGTGCTGTGCAATATGGTGGAAGCGCTATATACAGGGTGTCCAAGCTAACGTGGAACAAGGTTTTAGAAAAAACTAAGCGTTCTTAAGAACTGAAATCGCATGGATGTTGTTAGGGTTTATCTATAGTTACGGTACCATGTTTTTCGCTCCTCCTATTTGAATAATTAGTCAAGATAAATAACTTTTTAAATATAGCTTGAAACGTTCAGGCGTCAATAGGAAAGTTGTGGAGCTCCACAAATATTGTCCAACCCAGACACTTCCAACTGGATAGACTTAGTGTGGCCGTTTTAATTCGGGAAAAACGAAAGCCCGCGGAGTTTAAAAAATACCACGTGATAGCGCGCTCCGTGCACCCGAATGCGCCGTGATTACAGCGCTCTCACCCGTGCTTTGTAAAAACCATCACTCGCTTCGCGCCTTTCGTGCTGCCCAAGACAGAGCTTCGCGTTGTGCTTGGTTCCAAGATAAGCGCCAGCGGGTACGGGCGGCAGTTGAAAGAAAGCGCGGCTCCCGTTACTGCGGCGATAATTGCGCTCTCACGTTAGCAGAATGCATGCGGAGGAACGATGACAATCTCATGAATTTGAATTTGGGAGCAAGATCCCAACAAGCAAAGACGCATATAACAAGCCTGATAACGTCGTATGAATTACGCTCTAGAACAGGAGCCGCGCTTTCTTTCAATGGCCGCCCGAATCCCCTGGTGCTTGTCTTGGAACCAAGCACAATGCGAAGCCCTGTCCTGGCAGCACCACATTCCTTCAATGCTTTGAAGGACTTCAAAAACATTGAAGGACTATAGCAGCAAGAAAGGCGCAAAGCGAGGGATGTTTTTTACAAAGCACAGATGAGAGCGCTGTAATCGCGGCGCATTCAGGCGCACGGAGCGCGCTGTCACGTGGTATTTTTAAAACTCCGTGGGCTTCTGCGTTTCCCGAATAAAAACGGCCACGCTAAGTCTATCTCGCTGGAAGCGCCTGGGTTGGACAATAATTGTGGAGCTGCACAACTTTCCTATTGACGCCTGAACGTTTCAACTTATATTTAAAAAGTTAAGTTATTTGTATCGACTAATTATTCAAATAGGAGGAGCGAAAAAAAATGTTATTGTAACTTTAGATAAATCCTAACAACATCCATGTGATTGTTCTGAAGAACGTTTAATTTTTTTCATAAATCTTGGTCCAAGTCAGCTGGGAAACCCTGTATAGTTTTGCGTACGTGCGTCACGGAGTACCGTGACTTAATAGACGTTACTTTGCGCCCTACCGCAAGCACGTTGTTTTCGAATGGCGTGAGAATTGGCTGATATTAGTTGAGCCACAATGGCGAGGCTAATCGAGTTTTCGAAATTCTAAAAACTGATATGGCTATTACTAACGGCCGGCTGCAAATCTTTTATTACAATCAGGCGCCTATCGGTAACAGTTATAAAGTTAGCTATTGTAATTTAGCTATTAGCTTTACTAATCAACATGACTTCGATCGCCTGCTTTTTTACATCCGCAAACACTACTATTACTATGCCACAAAAAGATTCTCTTTACATCAAAATGCCTATTTTCAAAAATTAACGACCAGCTTCCCTGAAAAATCTGGTATAAATTCCTACACGATACTGAGAGCAAGAAAAAAAAACACCGCTCATAAATACTGGTGACGAAAACTATCGCCCCAGACTGCCCAAGAATTAAGCGACATCATTCGTACGGTGATGTAAGTCTAGAAGCAAGTCAACATCACCTATGCGATGGTCTTTTTCAATAACGAAATATTTTCTTCCTTCAAGAAAAGTCGGGCAAAATTGCACAGACTACATGAAAAATTTTCATGCGCGTAGTCATCAATCCTTTCATCAAAGATACTCTCAAAGATTTTGACACGAAAACTACAACAATCACCATTTTATAGCCGGAAAGAATAGCGAGAAGTTGGTCGACAATCTCACTTTCTCTCTCTTCTTCAGTCAACACACGCATCTTCTTGTGTTGCACATCTAAAACATCTAAAAGCTGAGATTTAACCTGTAAGACGTGTATAGGCATGCAGACTCCCGAGTATAAGCTCAGTTAGGGTGGTTCATCGAAAGATATAGCCTAGGAGGTCTATCCCAGCGAGCGAGGGTCTCCACAAGCCCCTTACCCTCAGGGCGACGCTGACATTGATGTTGGATATCCATGTGGATAATGAGAAGCCCACAATGACGGCGCTCTTGAAGTTGATCCAAATGAGCGCCATGCACTGCCGCCAGTTGAGATCGTAGCCCGTCGAGCAGAGTGCGGGGTATAGAAGCAGCACCATGAAGCCCCTGCACATGCAGCGAGTCAACAGAATGCAGCAAGTGAACAGAAGCGATCTTGTTATTATGACGTCACACGCCAGATTACCAACGATGTACTCTCCCCATGAGAAAAGCGTTATGGAATAAAGATGATTATCGATTTTTTCTTCAACTACAAAATTTCTGCGAAAGCTGCACAGCTTTCCCTGGTAGCCGTATGTCTGCTCTTGGATGGATGCGAATGTGTAATTATTCCTTTAATAAAGATGATCACCTCCATTTTCTGCAGTAAAATATAAAAACTTCATTCATCGCTCATTAGGAGGGAGTAGTAGTGATACGAAATTTCCTACGCAAGAGCCGCGGGACAATTTTGGCCTCAATGGTGGTCGTATGTAACGGCTGTATTGCATTTCTGATTAATCTCTCTCTGCAAAATACTCGTACACTGAATACGCGTTCCGATATTGCCTTGAGATACGCTTTGCGAAACTCGTTTCGGTAGTGTCTTCTTGCCGAAGTGGCCTCCCATCACAAAGGCATGGAGGACCAGAGATATCTAAAGCTATAGCAATGAGACTCACCAAGACTCCATGCCTTGATAAGGTTCCACGTAGTGCACGCCTTTACAAACCTGACCTCAAAATAAAAGATATTGCTAGAGTTTCCCCCTTAAGCAGCTAGTCTTCGTTCCTTTGATTCGGATGAAGAGAGCATAACTTTGCGCATCTCATATGGCAATGTGATCCGGAGTCCAGCTACTGGCATTTAAAGCGCACTTTTGCATGCATTCTATGTGGTCTTCGAAGCGAAATTTTCCAGGATCCTTCCATTCCCACCACTCTGTAAGTAGATGTTCATTCTTCCGAACAGTGGCATGTCGGCCCTAAGCGTTATATGCACATCGATCTCGCGTAGTCTGCCAATTTTGCAATGTTGCTTTGTTCAACCTGCCAGCTTTTCAAGATGAACGTTGATTGCGGACAATCTGAGAGGCACTCAGCGGTTTTGAATGTTGTGAATTATAGTTAAAGAGATAGTAGAGTTTGAGGCGGAGGCACAAACTCGACGAGGTGGTTCTTTCACATGCTCACTTGGTGAACATTTTATCCTAAATACATGGGCAGAGCGGGTTATGTGCTCTTCTTTGTAAATTCATCAGTATGCAGAGGCTACCCACCGTCACCTCAGCTTTCCCAGCAAGGCAGCCCCTATTTTTTCCAGACTAAATAGGAGCAATATTTCCGGCCCGACTGCCCACACGTGGTAAACGTTTTAAAAGCAATTAGCTGTAAATTTATCAATGATCCCTGTACATATGACACCTAGAATGGTGAGGCTTGGAACGTAGACACGTCGTCTGTACCACATAACCTGCTACTTTAAACGCCTCGTGCAACCATCAACAAACAGCGCCAAAAACTTTTCACTCTCTTGAAGGACAAAGAGTTACCCAAACCTAAGGACTGAGGGGCGAAGGAGTGATAACTAATTTCCAGGATAACATTAACGTGACCACAGCAGTGGCCTAGTCGTTTGAGCATCCGCCTCGCATGCGAGAGGTGCTGGGGTTCGATCCCCAGTGCCGCCGGGCACCCACCGGTGATACAATGGGTACATGCTTTCCCCTGGCCTGGTTCTTCTCTCTAGGGTGAAGTGCTTGGGAAGTGGGTCGTTGACCCCACCTTGAGGAAAAGAAGAAACAGCCTTGTTCCATGGCGCTCTTTGGCCACAGATGGCCTTGCGCCATAAAAATTCATCATCATCATCAGGCTATCATTAACTCCCTGTTGTCGCGCAACCTACTTCGCTCTCTTTCTACCATTTAAAGTTCCATCTGTCATTTTCAAATTCGCAGCTCACTGATCTGTCCCAAGGGCGTCCGCAGAAATTTTTGCAGGGGGGGGCCCATTGGTTGTTGGCGCCGGAGGGGGGGGGGGGTATATTCGTAGCAAAAAGGCACTATTTGCGGAATAAACTTATTTATTTGTATATAAATAAAAAATAAGTAAAATACACACATGAAAGAAAAAGTACAAACAGCAAACTAAAGCGCGGCTAGGAGAGATACATTGGAGTTTATCAACGAAGAAACCATTAAAACTAATAAAAAATGCAAAAAGATACTATCACTTCGTGGAGAAGTGTGCTCAGTCTTGCTGCATACGGGTTCTCGACTCACCCGGATTGATGACCAGCACACAGCACAATATGTTCACAAACACGCAACTACAGTCACTCACTCACTCAGTCAGTCTTCCTTGAACAGCAACTGTAGGCGCCTCGGATTTTTCTGGGCGAATTGCGTAATTACACGGGTGATAAATTCATTTCAGTGCTTCATTACACGCTCTCGGTGCACACTCATCATACATATTGATTGGAAAAACGGTTGAACGCGTACGTCGAAAACAAAAGATGACTATATATACAACTAAAACTTATTTACAAGATAAATGCACGCTCGCAGCTTCATACACCTCGCTCCATCTTGCTCGCGCATCCGCACAGTCGGGCAACCGCACACACACTGCTCGCCGCTCGTCGTTTTCTCGTCCGCTGTCTTGGTTGTTCTCAGCTTCGTTGACAACCGGCCACTAAAAACACCGAAGCACAAACACAGAGGCGCGCACACGTGCAAGGGCTTACTTGCCGCAATATCCCCGAATGCGCACTCTGGGGGTGAAAGGAACGCCGCGCGACTTCCGAGGGGAAGGGACACTCGCCACTCCGGTCGTAAAATTTGTTTTTGTGTTTTTATGGGGTTCAGAGCCCCAAAATACTCAGGCTATGAGGGACGGAGTATAGTACAGAGTTCCGGATAATGTCGACCACCTGGGTCTGTGCACCATGCACTGACATCGCACAGTACATGGGCGCTGTTGTGATTTGAGGCCCAGACAGAGGGGACAGGCGAGCCAGGCGGGCGCTATCGGGCTGCGTTGACCAAAGGCGCTGGTTTTCGGAGAAGACGTAAGGAACGCTGGTGTGGGGCGCCTCTGGAGACTGCGTCGCCGTGAACAAAAGCAGCTAATCCCCTTTGCCGAAGATTCTGAAAGCGGCGCTTCTACCGAACTGCGCTCTCCCGAGGATCGGAGGAGACAGCGAGCGGCGGTGGCGCCGTCTGATCGCCCGCTTGCCCCTGAGCAGTCGGACAAAGCGGGGGTGGACACGGCTGATTTGTCCTTCCCTCCTGAAGGATTCATCGGTGACCGGCGTAACGAAGGCGAAAACAAGATGCCCTGTGCACTGTCTGCCTCCGTGTCGCTATCTCTCTAGAGATCAAAGAAACAGACACCCATCTCAAGACGGCTCGAAACACATGCTCGCTGGTGCCGCTGTATGTCTGCAACAGGTCGCCCTTCAGTAGAGTTAACGATGGCGTGGTTTGAAAACGGCGGAACGACGCGCGCCCGGACGCGGCATTTCGCAGATATGTGACCCAAAGCGTAGAAGCGGGGCTGCTTTTACCCTTTTGGCCGAGCGCACCACCGTCCCTGGCGTGCGGCCATCACTCACGGTTCGAGTGAGTGATTTTCCAGGGGGGTGCAGCCGCCCCTTCTTGCCCCCCCCTCCGGACGCCCATGATCTGTCCTCATATTCATTTCAAGCATCACACGTTTTCTTTGTCCAGCAACTGAACGAAGAAGTGTTAGACGGCAAATGCAGTGCAGTTAATACGAAGGGAAGCCTAATACACGTCAATTTTCTTAAAGCGACAGAACTCACCTCACTATGATCTTGGCGGCGTAGGTGTGGCCCAGCAGAATGATGTCATCTGCGGACAGATACTCTACGGCGTCGCGACCCACCTTGAATGCGGCGAGGAACATGATCACCGTGTTGTACGTGTACCGGAACAGCGTCCAGAATCTGGGCCAAAAGAAAGGCGACGGCCGCCTCCACAAAAACCGGTCTCTTCACGAGAAAAAATGGGGGAGGAAAGCTTTAAGGCGACTCAATGGTGAGCGAGAGCAGAGAATTCCACAATAGTATCAACAGCCTGCGATGAAAAATGTTTTTCATGTGTTCCACTGCCAGCCGTCTTGCTTCTCGGCCATGCAAAAGATGTGTTAGTGCGCCCTGCGCTGCAAAGATCCAAAATGATACGGAGGAAGTTTTCCTAACCATCTAGCAATACCGACCCTCGAATTCTAAACAAGACGCATAGCAGATGGAAAAGAAATTGCGATTACATGAGAACACGTAATGCAAAAGAAAAGGCACATGACAACAGAGCACCAGGCATTTAAAACGAATGAGAAGGAATAGGTGTTATAATTGCTTTCTTGTAACTGTACTAAACTGACAAGGCGATGCCGGAGAAAAACGTTTCAGTAGGTAAACGTCTCTTCACAGGAAAACGTTTGCGTAACGCATAAAAATGATCATCGCGTTAAGCCTTTCGCCTAGAACGTGGTTGCTCTTTGCAATGGCAAAGAGCTCTGTAACTTGGCAGGCGTTCTTTCATCTCTCGTACCTAAATACACAGAGGTGGAGCGCTTTGAGTGGCTTAAAAACAGCCCAGATAGAAAAATCTGCGCCCCTCACGCGACACACGTGACCAGAGTGACAGAGCAGGTCGACTAACTTGCGCAGCACAATAGGGTCCATGATTGTCGAGGCGCTGTGCGCGCTGGCGGTGAGCGCCAGGGCGATGATGGAGGTGACGCCGCTGCCCATGAAGGCGTGCTCTGCCAGCAGGAAGGTGAGGTAGACGGCGCACAGCGAGACCAGGTAGGTGATGGACACGTCCTGGGACAGAGTGATCAGCAGGTAGGCTAGGAGGTGGCCCACGAGCTTGCCGAAGAGCGGACCGAGTGCCAACGTGGTGACCACGGAGAACCCGAACTCTGCGATGAAACGACGTAAGTTTTAAGGGGAAAGCCTTTAATGGCTCATACTCGCGGCCACGACTCTGGCCCTCCGTCCGTCCGTTACATCTGAAGTGAAAGCCATAACTAGACATTACTAGTCATAAGCCGCCGCGGTGGCTCAGTGGTTATGGTGCTCGGCTGCTGACCTAAAAGACGCGGGTTCGATCCCGGCCGCGGCGGCTAGAATTTCTTTGGAGGAGAAATTCTAGAGGCCCGTGTACTGTGCGATGTCAGTGCACGTTAAAGAACCCCAGGTGGTCTAAATTTCCGGAGCCCTTTACTACGGCGTCTCTCATAGCCTGAGTCGCTTTGGGACGTTAAACCCCATAAACCAAACCAAACCATTACTAGTCAGAAGTCATGACGAACTAGTCATTAACCAGTCGTCAACTGATTAGTCATGACTAACTGGTCATTAACCAATCATCAACATATTAGCAATGAGTAGTTAGTCATTAACTAATCATATCTAGTTAGTCGTTAACCAATCATGACTAGTTACTCATTAACTAATCATGACTAGTTAGTCATTAACCAGCCATGACCAGTTAGTCAAGACTCATTAGTCATCACTAGTTAATCATTAATCAATCATGACTAGTTAGTCATTAATCATCATGACCAGCCAATCCGTCACAGTAGCAGCCAAAGTTCCGTGGAAAGGCGTTTGTCTAGCGCACTTTAGATCGTCAAAATGCCCCCCTGAATTTTTTATACGTACATTCTGCACTTCAGCTGGAGGTTTTGGCAAGAGTAGAAAAATACACAAACAAATAATAATCAGCATCATAGCAAGTCGTGAGTTCCATGAATGTTTTTAGTGAGACGCAGCTCTTCGGTCCCTGCATCGTAGCATAAAAGTGACAGGCTGGGATGATGTTCACAACATATGACACTCGACGTTGAGGGGAATTTTGCTGCTCCTGGTGCAGTAAAACGGTGTATGGTTCATGAGGATTTAACGCCCCAAAGCATCTCAGTTTATGAGGGACGCCGTAGTGAAGGGCTCCGGAAGTTAGAGCGCCCCTCATAGCCTGAGTCACATTGTAACTACAGTGATATACTCCTGACACTATATACATTTTCTGCGAGGATACAAGGCAGAATAATGTCCGTGTATTTGCACCCTACCACTTTTTCCGCGAATGATTTGAGCAACGATAGGAAAGCAGCACAAGAGCCCATATGTGGGGCCCTAAGTGAACGCGCGAGAGCTGTGGAAGTCCTGGACAGCTTATTTCACACACCTCGAATTTCATCCGGTTCTAGCGTTACGGCCGCAGAAGGGCAGTTTATTTATTTTTTTCTGTGTGCAAATATAGTGCACTTGTATAATGCTGGAGGATAGCGGAAGGCAAGAAAGCAGCTTACCCATGATTTGCGCCATCGTTTGTTCTGAGGTTCAACAGACACCTAGAGCACAAAATTAGCGCAGCATATGGAAACAAATGCACGACTGTAAACGGGCCCAAATGAAATAGCTATGAGGATTCCGAAACATTCATTCGTGTCTAGTCGCGACCGGACTGCGGTGACAATAACTGCCCATGCTTCATTTTTATGAATCTATCCTGACACAGCATTAACGTATCGCGTTCCGATCAGTTATTGTCATAGAAATTAGTAGCGGTTTGTGGCGATCAGAAAAAGCGAAGGAGTGGTGCAAGACTCATTGACACAATTCTCACTTCTACTTAGTCACCATGCGCCTGCCATTGTAAAAGAGCTCATGCTTTGCATTTTCCTCGAAGCCCGTACTCGCTCAAGCCCACCCAAGTATCTAACATGAGCGCTAGTCTCTCTTAACAGCTTCCCTCTAAATAGCCTTCTTGTCGCCCTAATTTAGTCATACAACACCAACTACCCCAACCTCATGCTCCGATTCATATGCTCGGGACGGTTGCTGTCTAAGTGTCGTTGGCTAGGACGACGGGAGCAGTGTAGCTTACTGTAGAAGCTGAAGTCCTTGAGAATAGCCACGGCGTTGTAGACGAACCAGAAGAACGATAGCCCCACAAGAGCCTCACCCATGGCCAGTGTCTCCAGGATGTGGGACTTTGCTGCACAAAAAGACAAAGCCACATGTTCTCACCCGCAATTCCGAAAGGGCAATATATCTAGCGCGTACAATAACAAGTCATAAACCATAGATATTTGCGAATGTCTTGATTGTAGACATCACTGTGTCCGTTCAGACAACCACCACGCGCCGCTGGGTGTGTGCCGCCACGGAAGCAGACGCCGCTAATTTCCAACAGTGAACTTGGCTTGGTGTTGCGCGTGTTATAACATACTCGTATTACACGCCGGTTGTAAATAGCATTCATAATTTAAACCTGCTTTTCTGCGCAGCTGGCTACGCAGCTGGTTAAGTTCAGAGAGGAAAATCCTCGACGGACCATAAGAGTTTGACCTAAAGATCGCATTGACCGATGTCCTGCTTCTGTTTAGAGACAAACTTAGAAAGGCTTACCCATCCCAACGAACAGACTAGAGCCACATTTATAGCAGCCTATTAACGATTAGTGTTTTACCATTCGAATTATCCTAGATCGAAAGTTGAGCGAATTGCAGAGGCAGTTAGCCGTGGAAATGTGTCATACCCTAGTTTTGTTATTTTTCTCAATAACAGATAAATGATTGATGCCGGCTGTTCTTTAGTTGGCGATGCCATCTACGTAACTACACATCTTAAGTTTCTTAACATCAATGCTCTCCGAGCTAAAATGAAATCAATGCATTGGAGGTTAATAATTGCCGGTAAGAAACAGTCTCACCTTTTAAAGCTGTGCAATTATATGTGCACCTTTTCCTGACAAAATTGCAGCCGCCTCTAACCCAAGAATATATTTCTGCTAAGGAGTATATGAATGGACAGGTTAGTAGGCATAAATTATCTCCCTTATATCACCCCTAACTGATAAGCGCTATATGGTAACGGGGAAGAACATGCTCTATATATTTTTATGGTATACTAGCCATGCGTACCCGTTCAGTTCGCATGATATCGATATGCCATCACGCACACTCTTTTCTACGGAATAAGAGCTACGACTGCGAGGCGGCTGTTGCAAGATTTGTGGAACTGGCTCGCAAGCGTGTGAAAGCTGTTTCCTCGTGGAAGCCGCCTCCTCAAGTTTATTTATTTATTTATTTATTTATTTATTTATTTATTTATTTATTTATTTATTTATTTATTTATTTATTTATTTATTTATTTATTTATTTATTTATTTATTTATTTATTTATTTATTTATTTATTTATTTATTTATTTATTTATTTATTTATTTATTTATTTACTAGTACCTCAAATGCCCCTTGGTGTGCGGTATTACATGAGGTATTACATGAGTTCGTAGCATTCGTTCCACTGCGAAGCAATAGTAATGCTCAGCATCACACTCCATGGGATAACGCGTCATCCAGTGTAAAAGAAGACGTGAATCAGAGTCCTTGTTCACGTACCAGCGGTAAGAAAGGCCACGTCGGTGAAGAACATGGGCTCTGGGCAGCAAACGAGGAAGGCCATGAGTGCGGACGCGGCTGAGTTGTCGCCAATGGCGTCGCGGCTGTCTGCTCTGCTTCCGTCTCGGCCACTCCAAGTGTCCCGACTCGAGGGCACCATGAACGTCATGTACAGGACGAACAGGCAGCAGCTCAGCGCTGCAAACATTCAAAAGTTGCCCGAGGAGGCACGAAAAAGGGCTGTTGAGCTTGGGTAGTTTCCGCAGATGAGCGCGAGCAAGACAAAAGGGAACACACGAGCCAGTATTGACACAGTCTTCTACGTCCCGCTGCCTGTCCTCGAAATAAAGCCACCCTTCGTAGAGCGCCGAGTTGTTAAAATCTTTTGGCGGGCCGGATGGTTCGAAAGCATCACGAAGCTCACGGAACGCATGTATCGTCTTGTGTTGTTGTCTCTTAACTGAGCGCCTCCGGTCGCGCCTGTAGGCTTCGTAATGCTTCCGAGTTCGTGACTCCTACCAGTTAGGAAATTAGGAATCAAACTTCAGACACTACCGGCAGCCACTTTCTCGCGATAAGAAGACACAGCCGATGCCTGTGGCACCCTGCGACATCTTTGTACCTAATAAACCCATTCTGAGCATCGGTAATTAATTTTAAAGCAGCAGCTGCTACGTGACAATCGGCTAATCTCTGATGTTTATACCAATCTGAGTGCCTTACCTTGGATACATGGGCTTTATGGGCACTTCCACGGATAACGTGAGATGGAACTTTATCATGCTTGTGTGAAGTTTGATTTGCAAAGTAGGACGATAGCAAGTTCCCTGTCTGTTCGCTCTACCGATGAGTGCTGAGCTTTTCATGTATCTTATTTTAATTAGAGGCACATATATTTATTACTGCCCTCGAAATTAGGAGGGTGCCCCATCTCCAGCTGTGAAAACAACTTCTGTGTTCTCTCGCACCTTGCTCATGCCTGATCTTTAAGGAGCGCCGTTTGCATAAACCCACGTAGTTTCTCGCACATAGGGCTCGTGACTGACTATCGCTCGACTCTTCGCTTCGGTTCTTGTGATGGCTCAGTCCACGGGCTTGGTGGATACCACGAAACTCTGGTTCTGTGACTCCAAGTCATGTGTTTAGCTAGGGAGTTGATGTCCTGAATAATTGTTTAAACACAAAGACAACACTTTAAAACAGTTTTTTTTTCTACGGCACGTCCTGGTATGTATGTTGTGAACTAGTTACAACCTCGGCTGGCATGAGGCGTTCCTGCCTATGTCTATTGTTTTTATTGCTGGGCATGCTGTTACGAATAGACATATTAGTAAGCAGAACCTCGTAGCCTAGGGCTGCAAGAAGGAAGGATCTCATAATGAAGGTAACAGATTCTTACATTTCAAAGCAACTATGTGACGTGTAGGAAACACCGTAGTGGATGATTGTTTGTACAAGCCCATATTGAAACGACACTTTCCATGACTGACGCTGGCATAGAGACGGTCGTTCGCCGGCTCCCGCATCGGTGGCAGGGCAGGCGAATTGCGAGAAACCTAAGAATGACTTGCGAAAAAGAATCCTCGCAAAATACGGCCCTAGGCATCTTTGACGTGACCTACTGTGCCACAACACAGACATCGTTAAATTTCGCTCCAAACCAAATGTGGCGCCATGACACCCGCGAATTGGTTCTCAGCAGCCAAACCCCAAAACCGCGAGCGTTAATGAGGAAGAGAATATCAGCGCACTCACCAAGTCCTAGAGCCCCTAGAAGTACGCACTGCCAGAAGCAGCGCCAGAACAGGTGGTACCGCAGGTTCAGAGCCACGGTGAACACCAGCACCGGCATGTACAAGTGCAGCAGCTCGCTCAGGTGGTTGTCGGTGACCGGCAGGAAGGTTTCTTTGTCTCCGTAGCGACTCACCAGCCACCCGGCGATGAAACCCCACAGGACCACGACAGCAACCACCGGCACGTTGATCAGCCGCTTCATCATCCGTAGCACAGCTGCAAGAGCAACGTTCTTTTTTTTTTACAGCGAAAGCTATACTATAGCTGGACCGCATTTCGCCGTGAGCCTCCGAATGACCTTGAAACGACCTTGATATAAGCGATGGCTAGTGTTGCTATTCACATATACCTAACCATGTGTGCTCCACTTAGTGGACCACCTCTGACCTTGACGTTTGGCCCTGAACTTTGACCTTGACATTTCATCTTGACCTCTGACCTTGGCATTTGACCTCGAACTTTGACATTGAATTTTGGCATTGCAGGTTGTCGGCAGAGGAAGTAAGAATGCCACGTGGTAATCACGTTGTGTCACGTGATTCACAGTTCACAGTTGTGACGTCCGGTATGGGGTATACATAACCAGAGGTATGTGCTACTGACCATCGATCAGTCTTTGCTTTCATTAATCCAATCAATGAAGACCAATAAGCAGCTGTGAAGTGGTGAGGGCCATTAAGAAACAATAAAAGGTGCACCAAAGATAAACTATGTTTAATCATGCATATGTAGCTTTCGCGACGTGAAACTCGGCTCGGCAGAGCTGAACCGCTGCTTAACTTTATTGCCTTCCGCTTTTCCAAGGTAGCTATAAAATACTTAAGGTGATACCTCAGTGTCGAACAATACGAGAATAGATCAAGAAACTATGGCCAGAAGTTCAAAGAAGGCGGAAGGCGCGTCGTCGGGACGTTTTTGGAAATCCTAGCCGGTGGAACACGACGTGGCCTTCTAGTCTCAGAAGTTTTGAGCGTTGAAGGCCATCAAATAGTGAATAAAAACTTACACTGTCAGAACCTTAGTGCCATCATGTTTGGTTCAAAATCACATGAAAGTAAAACTTCAACCCTCAAAAAATGAATCAATTAATAAAGCATTTTATTGATAGGGAGGGTTGACTCTCGGCCGCTATTAGGGTATTACGTGGGAAGAAAAATTTTTCGCTCTATTGTAACTCGATGCACACAGCTGGCTACTGTAGTGCGTCACCCTGCAGCAGTTCGGCTGGAAGGGCTTCGACAAGCGTGGTGAAAAGCTGACTGTCCGTAGTAGTTTTGTGTTGGGCAGTCAACCAACGAGAAGAGCCGATTTCCTACACAGCTCTTAAGAAAACCGCGCAACCCGGATATTTTTGAACAAGCCATGTTCGCCATGCTGCTGCTGTCATCGATTTATATTTCAAGCTCTTTGTATAATCGTAAACTTAAGCACAACGGCCGATGCAAAGGGCTCATTACTATCCTCAATTGCTTCCACGCCGACCTACATACAATCGGGTACAGGCGTCACGAATAGCATACGGCTGCGTCACTTAAGAACTTGGATAATGTTTCGAACGAGAGGACGTGGTCAAGTCTGCCTTAACAGCGTCACACTACGTATGACATTACACGTTAGAAAAACAACGTTAAGCGGCTACCCACTTACCGGAGACGATGACCACCAGAAGTAGGAGCAAGGTACCGTACTCGGGTCGCTTCTCATAGCCCATGAGACTGCTCGCTCTTGAGGAATGCATGCTGTAATAAGAAAGCCTTGCTGGAATTTTACAGCATCCATATAAGAGACTACTCATTGACATTCACCCGAGCGCAGCCATACGACTACAAAGGAAAGCTATGAGCTATACAGCTTTCTCAGAAACTTTCCTTTGTAGCCGTATGGCTGCGCTCGGGTGGATGTCAATGATTAATTACTCCCTTATTACAAATCTACTCCACCTTGGGGGATTCCCCTAAACATTTGACCAACCATATAAGAGACGTTTCCCAGCGTTAACGATCATGCCACGGTGCACTTTATACAGTGTCAATCAACTATGTCACGTTGGTGGGCCCAATCTTCAAGGAACATGCTGTACCGGGTATCCGTCATCTGTTGTAAAATGCCTCAGGCGGGCATGCGAAGGGGTATATTTAAATATGTGGTTGGCGGGATGCGTTTGAGCATTCGCTACCTCTTTCTCGGGCCTGTGGAGCTGCAAGGGAAAGAGACGTTTTTTGTCTTTGTCGCTGCCGCCCTTACCTTCAGGGCGATCACTGCAATTTAACCTGACACGAGCTTTAAGGCCACCCTTTGCCGTCAGCTGGATTACCATAGCAGTGATAGCGCAGCTGTCTTTTTCCGTCAGTTTAAAACATTCTAAGGAGACGGAGAACAATTTGAAATTGTTCTGCAGTGACAGAAATCTTCAGTGACAAATAACGTGTGTTCACTGAAAAGGGAGCTTTTATGCAATATAAAGATGCTGAGGATAAAATACACCAACTGCCGTCACAGTTATGCTGCTGAACGGATATCACGAAGCTAAAGAAAAGCGAAGCGATTGATTTTTATGCAGAAGAAAAATTGTGTGAAGCTTTCCAAGGCTTCCTTTAAACGGAAGCAAGTAAATACTTGCGCACTCGCCTATTCAGTACACTTTTCGTCTTGGTATTAGAACCAGACCTCTTTATTTTCTCAGAATTGGCTGTTATACTAGCCCAGGAAAAGACTCGAGGAGAAAGCCAGGGCTTAGTGTTCCGATTCCTTGTTGTCAGATACAACTTGAGAATGCAGTAGATGCCCCTCCTCTCAACGCTCCTATAATTAGCCCGCCTATCTTGCCAACCACATGTGGGGACTTCTCAGCCCAGTGGCGGACTTCTTTCGCAAAGGCAACTACTAGAATTCCGACATACCGACGAGCTGCAGTGTGGGGAAAAATCAGCGGTCATCTAGCTAGCAGCAAACGGAGGAAAAATCCAATGAGAGCTAGCGTCTCAGCGTCGCCACCGGTGATTCCGTCGTAATGGTGGATTCAGTGTCCCGAGGCCTATGTGCATGTCGTGGTTTTGCACAGAGTTGCTCACATTTTGCAATACATAATTTTTCTCGAAATCTTCTTTTTAAACACCAGACCATACATGACCGCTAATGCTAAATTTGAGCGGAACTCTTCACGACTGCCAGGTGGTGTGTTACGCAGCTAGCCACCCTCCGGCATCTTCCCGTGGCAGCCACATTCCAGGTGGCGTTTTGATCTGCTAGTTGGACAACCGGTAGTAGTAGTAGTAGTAGTAGTAGTAGTAGTAGTAAAAGACTTTTATTCGACCATAATTTATAGGCCGAGCATGTCGACCGCCTGGGCGACCGGAAGCCGCTGTTCTTCTTCCCCTTCAGCGCCAAGCCAGTCGAGCCAGGTGGTGATGGATAGAGAGGGTGGGGGGAAGGAACCCGACTGCTGAGCAGCCGGGCAATAGAAGAGGCAATGGGCCAGGTCCGCATAGATACAGGGGCAGTTGGGACAGGAAGGGTCCGATCGATAGCGATAAAGAAAGAGGCGGGACGGGGTGATAACTGCATTCATCTGAATGTGCTGAAGAAGGCGAGACTCCGGCACCGTGAGTGATGGATGAGGGGGAGGGTAAAGGCGTTTGTCGAGGTGGAGCTCAAGGTAGACCTCTTATATGGTGCGGCGAAGGGTGAGTCTCCCACCGTCCTCCGAGGGCTTGGGCCAGGGGATCAACGGTGCCCGGAAAAGTGTGTCGCGAGCGAGCTGATGGGCCAGCTCATTGCCGTCAATCCCTGAATGCCCAGGGACACAACGGAGGAAAACGATGGAAGGCTGCAATGCGGAGACCGCTCGTTCGAACTCCTGTTGGAGAGAAGGGGTCAGGGTGCGTTTCTGTATGTGGTGTATAGCGGCTTGTGAGTCTGAATAGACTGTATACTCTTAGAGAGAGGGAAGGAGGGCAAATGACTGGAGGGCATGCGCAATGGCGAGGACCTCGAGGGACAATGCGTCTGGAGGGTGTAGATACGGCCCGCTGGTGTGGGTTTCAGGGGCAGGGAGGTGTGGATGGTACAGGGCGTAGCCGCAGGAACCTCGAGGAGCCACGAAGGAGGCATCCTGTAGGCTACACCCTGGATATCAAAGAGAAGGGAATGGTGCTGTGCGGCCGCATGACGACGGCCGGCGTGCAGGACGGGGGACATGTTGGTCGGGAGGGGAAGGATACGAAGATTGGGAGCGGAGGTCTGAATAGGAGAGGTAAACGAGGGGATGCCGACTACGCCGACGACTACGACCCGGAAGCCAGGAAAGGCGCAAAAAAACTGCGCTCTAAAAGCGCCTATCAGTGAAAAGTTACCGAGGGACTAACGTGCCGACAAGTCGGTATTTGCATACGCTACATTTACTAGTGCGTGCCCAAGGGGCATGGTCCATCGGAACTGCGCATGCAACATTCCGCAGCGACCGGCTTGATTCCACAGGTTAAACACAAAGCCATTATTCACAGTTCTTCACCATAACTGCGATTTCTTTCTGCACGCTGATCACGTTCACTTCGCCGTAAGCAAGTACAGAATTTTTGAGTACGTTATTTGGTAAACTGCCAGCTGTAACTTTATGAACTATGTCACTGGACGTTTCAGCCAACCAAACTAAAACCTAACCAGTTGCATGCATTGACGGCGATATCGCTCAAGCCATTAATCCGCAAGCATTCAGGGAGCTGGGTGATTAATTAGGCGGTCAAAAAGACTAGTCCTGGCAGCAGAAGGTGACCGGCGCAGAAAGGAGAGCCGGGACAACGACAGCAGCAAGCGGTAACAATATCTAAGGCGTGGCGAATCTCCACTCACAGTTTGAGGAGCCGAGGTCCGTCTTATCAAAATGGCAGCTCTAGTGTCAGTGACCGGCTTTTTCTTCTTTCTTCTTCTTCTTCTTCACCTCTTTATAATGGCACATACCCACGTGGGGGGATTGGCCAAGGTGTAGTGGTATACATAAGAAAATTTTCATAGGATTAAACGTGAATTTTGAAAAATGTATTCATGAAAAACGATCCTTCATCCTCATTCTCATCTTCTTCTGGCTCGAGTACATTTACACAGAAAGCTTTTGAACAAGCATTCTTTGCATTTCACGACATAACAGAGGTAACAAATGTTTGGATATATTTGAAACGGTTACAAAATGTGGTGAATAAAGCAGCGACCAAGTTGTCAGACCCACCAACCTTGATGTTACCGGGTTTGACTGCCAGGTGTTGCGACCGCTAGCGTCCGAAAATCCTTTTCTCAACATACAACGCTCCCTAGGACGACAACCATTCACTTCGACAGGGGCAAAATTGAACAAAAAAACAATAAATTGGCTATGAGGAAAATAAATGCGCCGTAACTGTGTCGCTCTCAGTGGACACATCAAGAGTGCACTGAGTAAAGGTATGAAAGATTGTGGTTTATGGAGGTTTAACGTCCCAAAGCGACTCAGGCTATGAGGGACGCCATAGTAAAGGGCTCCGGAAATTTCGACCACCTGGGGTTCTTTAACGTGCACTGACGTCGTACAGTACATAGGCCTCTGGAATTTCGCCTCCACCGAAATTCGACCGCCGGGGCCTGGATCGAACCCGAATCTTTCGGTAAAGAGATGAAAGAGAGAGTAAAACAAGGAACTGAGTAAGAGGCGCCGAGATGGAAAGCTGCTTATTGATTTCGACCGGAGTTCTTTAACGTGCACTGACAACGCACAGCACACGGCCTTTGCGTCTGTCTACACCGAAATACGGCTGCTAAACGCGATAATAACTGTCACCATGTAGGGTAAAACATAAAAGGCGAACGAACGTTACAGCAAATTAAGATAAACTCAGGAACACTTTCCCAGCTTTAAAATAACGAAGGAGTCTGAATAAGAACGCGTGCACTCCTCCTAACTTCTTCCTCTTTCCAGAATAAGCATTTGTGAATCTTGAGTCATTGCTGCACGCGCTTGTGCACAAATAAAATGTGAGCAAACGTACTAAATGCCTGCAGGGGACTAAATATTTCCACCGCCTTTCTCAGAGATTTTTTCGTCTGATTGCAAGCGACGCAATAGATGATTTCAGAGGTGTTCACCGCAACTGAAACGGTTGGGTGATCATCGCAGACCTGCGCAGACAGAAGTGAGGTTTAATGTCCTTATTAGCGTAACACTCGTGCAGCATAGTTATCCAACGCAAGCTTGCTCTGAAAAACCCCGCAATAAATACAAAAAATAACCGTTACCCAAAGGGTGCGAAGACTAGTCAGCGCTGGCTTGTTTGCAAAGAGATTGCCACAGTGTTGACGCAAGACATGTGAAAGTAAAAACCTTGTGTTTATATGGGAGGATCGCAATGAGTGCCTTCTGTTGTGAGAAAATTGTGGGCACCGGATGTCAGGATTCCCGCCATGGTGGCTCAGTGGTTGGGGCGCTCGGCTATTGAGCCGCGGTACCCGGGATCGAACCGGCGAAATGCAAAAAGGCGCCCGTGTGCTGTGAAATGTAAATTATTCCGGAGCCCTCCACCACGGCACCTTTTCCTTCTCTCACTCCCACCTTAATCCTTACGGCATGCTTCAGGTGTCCGCCGAGATGTGAGGTTAGGAGACAACCACCAGTTAATGATATCCTATTTGACATAAAAAAGGGGGAAATGAACGTCTGAGAAAACTTACCCAGGTGTGTCAGAGAGTCGGATGGATAGATCAGGTTAAGGAAATTTACTACGATAGGGTGGCTTGAAAAGCATTAGGGGAAGATTGTTCTGTATTGGACGTATTCCGGGTGATATCAGTAATCGTAATCATGTTGATAATCTACACTTATCCGTGCGGACGACGCGCCCGCGTTCATTGCGCCGTCGAGTTTGAGGCCAAGGGCGTCCGCAGAATTTTTTGCAGGGGGGGGGCCCCATTGGTTGTTGGCGCCGGAGGGGGGGGGGGGGGGGCATGTTCGTAGCAAAAGGCACTATTTGCGGAGTAAATTTATTTATTTATATATAAATAAAAAATAAGTGAAATACACACATGAAAGAAAAATTACAAACAGCAAATTAAAGCGTGGCTAGGAGAGATACATTGGAGTTTATTAACGAAGAAACAATTAAAATTAATAAAAATGCAAAAAGGTACTGTCACTTCGTGGAGAAGAGTGCTCAGTCTTGCTGCATACGGGTTCTCGACTCACCCGGATTGATGACCAGCACACAGCACAATATGTTCTCAAACACGCAACTACAGTCACTCAGTCAGTATTCCATGAACAGCAACTGTAGGCGCCTCGGATTTTTCTGGGCGAATTGCGTGATTACACGGGTGATAAATTCATTTCTGTGCTTCATTACACGTTCTCGGTGCACACTCATCACACACATTGATTGGAAAAACGGTTGAACGCGTAAGTTGAAAACAAAAGATGACTATATATACAACGAAAACTTGTTTACAAGATAAATGCACGCTCGCAACTTCATACACCTCGCTCCATCTTGCTCGCGCATCCGCACAGTCGAGCGACCGCACACAAACTGCTCGCCGCTCGTCGTTTTCTCGTCCGCTGTCTTGGTTGTTCTCAGCTTCGTTGACAACCGGCTAATAAAAACACCGAAGCACGAACACAGAGGCGCGCGCACGTGCAAGGGGTGAAAGGAACGCCGCGCGACTTCCGAGGGGAAGGGGCACTCGCCACTCCGGTCGGAAAATTTGTTTTTGTGTTTTTTATGGGGTTCAGAGCCCCAAAACGACTCAGGCTATGAGGGACAGAGTAGTACAGAGTTGCGGATAATGTCGACCACCTGGGTCTCTTTACCATGCACTGACATCGCACAGTACATGGGCGCTATTGTGATTTGAGGCCCAGCCAGAGGTGACAGGCGAGCCAGGCAGGCGCCATCGGGCTGCGTTGACCAAAGGCGCTGGTTTTCGGAGAAGACGCAAGGAACGCTGGTGTGGGGGCGCCTCTGGAGACTGCGTCGCCGTGAACAAAAGCAACTGCTAATCCCCTTTGCCGAAGATTCTGAAAGCGGCGCCTCTACCGAACTGCGCTCTCCCGTGGATCGCAGGAGACAGTGAGCGGCGGCGGCGCCAACTCATCGCCCGCTTGGCCCTGAACAGCCCGACAAAGCGGGGGTGGACACGGCTGATTTGTCCTTCCCTCCGTGTCGCTATCTCTCTAGAGATCAAAGAAACAGACACCCATCTCAAGACGGCTCGAAACACATGCTCGCCGGTGCCGCTCCTTCAGCGGAGCTAACGATGGCGTGGTTTGAAAACGGGCGAACGGCGCGCGCCCGGACGCGGCATTTCGCAGATGTGACCCAAAGCGTGGAAGCGGGGCTGCTTTTACCCTTTTGGCTGAACGCACCACCGCCCCTGGCGTGCGGCCATCACTCACGGTTCGAGTGAGTGATTTTCCAGGGGGGTGCAGCCGCCCCCCCTTGCCCCCCCCCTCCGGACGCCCATGTTTGAGGCATGTTCATGCTCGTTGCCACTGTCCGGTATGGCACAACTGGAGAGCGGAAATGTCGACATTGCGTCCCGGTCTTTCCCAAGCAGTCCTGAGAAGCCAAAAACGTCAGCACAATCCTGTCGTTAACTGAACGCCTCCAGCAGGAATCGGCGTATTGAATTTTGTGCAAAGCTCTTCGTATGACCGAGTTGATGTGGTTTGTTCACTTGTTATTAGATGGCGCTGCAGTATGAGTCAGCAGAACAAAAAAAAGGCCCCTGATGCGAAAGAAAGGGCACGCACGAACGTCGTAGTCTATCAGCGGCCGAAGTGACGACTTCATAGGAGCGCTCGAAGAGAAAAGTAAGAAATACAAGAAGGGCACACAGTGAAAATCGTAACAAATTTTTATTAGCGATAAACAACTTGCTCAACACACTTCGCCAAAATCATTCTACTCACGCTGTACAGCCAGTTAATCAATATAAATATTAAATAAACGTAAAGCGTCAAGGATATGATAATTCCACATATGGTGAAAATATCAATGCATAAATGTAGGCAATTGTACTCAACATAATTACGACTAATTATACACACTTTTGTCAACACAATACTAACTTCCTGGTGACTATGATGATTTGACTCTAAGAACACAGTGACAGCTAGACCAAAGATCGCCATACACAAATATTCACACATATTTCACCATCCAGAGCAGCCAAGCACCAGGCCAGAGAAAAACTTGAACCCAATGAAATATCGATGGGTATCGGGTGGCATTGGCGTACGAGGTGAATACTCGAGCCAACTGTGGTAGAAACACTGATTTACCTTCTCATATTTCTATCAAAGCTTTTCATATATTAGGTCAGTTCGGAAACCAGCGAGAAACGCTACAACCTAGACCTTTCCTGACAGCTTGTGCACACAAGCATATGACTAGAGTTTATATTTGTAAATGCTGTCATGTTGTTAAAAAATAAATCAACATGTGCCTAAGAGGAATCAACTTGTCTGACCTTAATCAGACTCCAAACTTTCTAACCATCCCAGTGACAGTGTTTTCAAGGTGGGGCTCAGTAAACAATTTCAGTGTTCCAGCAATGTTCAAAGTTGCTTTTTAAAGAAATTAACTCCTTGCTCCAAAATACCGAAAATGTTTTGGATCGATAATGAACTTCACTTCTGTCAAGACCCTCAAAGAGCTTGAACAAAGTGTCACTTTTATTACACGTCATAGTAAATTCCCTAAGCAAGCGATGACTTTCATCATTCTTCAGTTTGAGGAGCTCTGGGAGTCGCAATGGGATGTTAAACCCCATAAACCATAAACCACCCCCATTCATCCACCCACATGTGTCAAGGACAAAGCATGTAATATAGAATAGCATAGCTGTACAACCACGACTAATATGGGGTTTCTTAATGGGGTGACTGTATAGGTTAAGAGGATAGGTTAGGAGGTCGTATTCTTTGTCACCTAACGACAAAGAATATGAAAAGAACTAAAAGAAACGCTGCAAAATGTGGTCCCAGAATGTTCCCTCTGGCAGCCCCATAAGCACTGCACCGGCAGCCTATTTTCTACAGTATTTGGACATATCCCACTTTCCCCTCCAGAAAGGGCATCACACAGATTGCTGAAAAGAGACCCATGAAGAGATTTCTTGCACGTGGAAGTGTGTCATGATAAAGTTATGGTCCGACTCTAAGGAAAAGAACAGACAAGAGTAACGAATTTATCTTTACTACTAGGACGATTAATGCGGCTCAGCTTTAAGGCTGCACAAAGAAGATGCACAAAGAGTAAAGCTTTTAAATGCTCCCTTTCATTGCCACACCAAAGGTGACCATTAACTCCTTCACTGCAGTAGTATTTAATTTCTACCTTTTTATAGTAATGGTTAAATTCAAGTTAACCAGCTTGCAATGTATATGGCTGCAAACCAGTAATGAAAGCCCATGTCACACAGTGTCTGTCACAACAGCCATTCCAGCCTTTGTTTAACTTGATGACACTGAATCTCAATGTACTTAAAATTTTCTCAAGGGAAACACTTGACAGAGGTCTGTCTGGTGTTATATCTCGTGAAGGAACAGAGTAGGTTTCGAAACGTCGTGTTACCTTAACTTCACTGGCGCTCTTTTCTCACATAAATTAAACTCAAATTATTTTTAGTGTTTGTTTTGATACAAACCCGTTACAGTACCTGGCCTGATGCTTGGCACTTGTCTTGCTCACTCAAACAGCTTGCTCACACAGGGGACCATAATCATTTCTCGAAAAAAAAATTTAACAATTAAATGCCTCAAAGATATATTCACAATGGTTTAGCACAAAGCGAGCTGAACACTCCAAAGACACTGACCTGGCTAATGCAAACTATAAATATCGTAAATAATGTGACCAAAAGCTACACATTATTCAGGCTATATCAAGCTGTAATGAATTGTGCAAGTTCAGGCAGTCACTTTTTCTTTAGCTGGCGTTCCTTGAAAGCTATAAGAACAGGAACTATACCAGCGATTTTCGTGCAAAAGGCGTTCTCGTCTCAGTAAAAGATACCGGGAAGCTGTAGTCTTTACATTTGGTGAACATGGTGTCACTTCGGAAGTAGTAGGCACAGCAGGTACACGGTACTCTTTACATGAAAAGGCATTGCTCCTGAGCACCAGATCACAGTTGGAGTGGCCAGCACCATAGTTTCTGGTTGGGTTGTTAAAGCTCTCCACACCTCCAGCCTACAGTTCTGGTCGGGTGTTGTTTAACGCTGCGTACTGTGTCACCGAGTAAGTCTGCACCGTCTTGAAACGTGGGAACACCATGCGATTGCCGTCAGCCAAGGATCCCGCGATGCGACCAGTGTTGAACCCATCGGCATACTTCTTGTCACAGGCCTCGCGCAAAGCAGCGAAGTCGTCCGACTTCTCCAGCAGAACACCAGGAGTGGACCAGTGCAATTCATTTTTGAAGACGTCTTCGTTTCGATAAAGTGCCCGTCGGGGAGGGAAGGGCACATAGGCGTAGAAGTACTCGACGTCCACAGACACCGCCTTGCGTGTCGCATCGATGCCGACCTCGGCGCTCCGGGCTTGCATGAGCTCGTAGGCAACGCGGCAGAACTGTGTGAGCAATAAGACGGACTACTTTCAAGGTATGAAAACAACAAAAAAGGCACACTACTTCTGCTCTTTCTTGTGTGACTGCTTTATCACCTTCACCAAAGTGGCCACATCACAGTGACAGGCTCACACCTATGCAGACTGGCTGGTTACAGTGCACCCCTTGTGGACAACCCAGTACAGGTCACATCACGTGCAGTCACTACATGCATATGCTGCATACCGAAGACTGCAGATTGATGGCTGTGTGACAGCAGGAAGAGGCACCCGAACTAGAGCATTATTTTGTGCATGTATAGTTAATTACGAGATGTACTGAAACCAATGTTCATTTAAAGATGCTGTGCAGCAATGATGCAAAAGATCACCACAGATTACCACCCAAAAAAAAAAGGAGCAATCATCATTGAAAGCAGATCGAAAGGGCATGCAGATCATGAAGAAGAATAATTATTTGATAAAGTAGTCAAGCATCTCTTACTGGTTGTTGTAAAAACTTGCATGACGAAGAAGAGTCTGCCCATGCAACTCGTGTGGCCGTGGAGCCACAATTTCATGCACTCCGCAGTTTTAAACAATTTATTTAGGGCAGCGAAAATTAACACTTGGAATGAAGCGATCTTTTGAACAATTTCTATAGGACATATCAAAGTAAAGTTTTGAATCAAGTAATCTTCTCAGGAACTTCTCTAATGTGGCTTTCTGTTGAAATTTTGAAACTTTGCAGTTTACATTTCTTCTACATCTATAGCATTTCAAAACTAAATTAAAATTGCTAAGTAAGCAATTGGTTTTTATCAAGCAAAATATATATGCATCTCTGCTCAAACCAGCTTCCAATCATACTACATCCTTTCTGCCACCGCGACAAGAGACAATGTCTTTAAATCTTTAGTTTACCTGAAAAACAAGTACATTTGTCATTGTAACAATGCTTAAACAGATGTTAAAGCTCAATGACTAAAGAAATTCCTATGCAGACGTCCAGTCTTGTTGAAGCATGAGAAAATCCAAGTACCTCTTTGAATCTACATGTTACAACAATGTTCTGGCACTGCTTTTTTAATACCTGAACATGGAAAGGTTAGAAAGCACTTTTGAAAACCGGATATAATGGTACACACAATTGGACACCATGCAACCATGGTGGCTCCTCCTATATAACTCCTAATGTAATCGTGACCGAATGCTAAAAACGTTTCCAACCACGTGTTTATTGTACACTTTTGTGATGCAGTCTTCAATGCACTTCTGAGAGACTGAGTGAATGGGTGAGAAGGTGAATACAATCACAGCAAGCCATTGATCTCACCCCAGAGGAGAAGCTGCAGACCAGCTGATCAGATTCAGCCAGGAGGTAGATATCCGTTAGCATGCCATTCAGGGCAGAGCTTTGAGTCCTGGCTTTCAAATCATAAGCTTGACTTGCAGACTGCTGGTTTGATATTATCTTGTACTGTGGAAACCTGTGGTCAAAAACGTGAAATGAATTCTCACCCACTCTCCTTAAAGTATACATGTTCATCCAAAGTTTTTTTCTCATAACCACAGCAAGAAGACGTGGCACTGATGTTATAAGTATTCCTATGAAACTTCTGCAGCCAGTACAGGACAACACAAAGTAGCGAACAGCGGAAAATGACTCTGTATTTCTGGCATAATATTCATAATTAAAATATTTCAGTACATCGTTAGATTTATGTCAAGAGGAAAATGCTGTGCTCGTTAAGTATCCATTCAGCTGGTAAGATTCGAGAAAAAGCTGCCAGAGGTCCATGTGGCTCTGAAACGATACCTGAACACCAGTACGAAATAAATTATCAATAGCAAACAATTTCGGCACTTGAACATGAAAGAAATATTTCCATAGTATTGTATTTCCACTCCCAAATTACTATTTAAAAGTGCTCTAATTTCTACTGAATAGAAAACAACATATTCAAAACGCAAGTTATAGAACACAACCACTAAATAGCTGCTTTTGAGACAACAGCTGAAAACAAGTATTGTATGCCCAAAGCATAACAGTTTAGAATATAGACTAATCAGAAATGCACCCTAAGAAAGCACACTAATAAAGTGTAGACATACTTAGATTTTATCTCCCCAATAACAGCTGGCTCGTCGGTAGCTACGAAAATTCTCCTCTGAATGGCCTGTCCTTTCAGTGTCAGCCTGTTGTAGAACTCTTCGGCGTGTTGCATGTATTCACGCACATCGTGGTATGCAGCCTCTCGCTTCTTGTCGGTACGTCGTATGTGAATCCTGTAAAGCAAGAAGTTTTATCAGCATTTTCTAGATGTAATAGATGCAAATTGCTTAAATTAGCACCGCCATGAAATCGGACCCTAACTTCCAAGAAGCTTCATCATCAGCCCATTTCTAGCATAGCACCAAAAGTATGCACAGCCAGATAAAAGAAACCTAAATCACAAAGAAGCAATGTCTATAATTGCGCATTACACTTCTTTATGCAGCATGCACTTGTAACTGTAATAAAAATAAAAACGAGCTTGCTCTCATGATACCAGTGTTGATTTATTTCTGAATCAAAACAGTGCCTCCAGATTTGTTTTTTAAATTCAATCTAGCATAATTTGAGGACAGCGATGCAAATCTAATTAAAGCCTGCAGAAGTTTAGTCTACCTTGAGGGCAGCATAGATCAAAGGCAATAAACTGCAGCCGCCTGTAACAAAGCACAGAATCTGCTTACATAACAAAATTTCGCTGGCCGTCACCAATCACACTAAATAAGAAGAAAGTAAAGCATTCACTCAAGAACAGAAACTTAGCACTGTTAAAGGTTTCAGTGACTATATGTCTCAGCAGTCATTTTTCATATGTGCGGCAGCAAAAAAAAAATCAGTGGAAGCTTTCTTTTGATTCCGTATAAAAAGCTGGCAATAGTACTGCATCAAAGTAGTTATCTAAATGTCTCTAGAAGCTGCAATTAAACAATTGTTGAGCCACATATGAACATGGGTGCTTACTAAAGATGTAGTTGAAAACGGTTTATTCCATCAACCTGGGAATTCATCTTCCTTATTAAAGTTTTATTTTGTACTAATGCAGTTGTACATGCGCTTTCCAAATAAACTTGATTGAATCTGTAATAATAATTTTATTAATGACGTTTTTGTTATAATCAGCCCTAGCATCAGCCCTTAGGAATGCATGGTTGTTCACGTGTAAAAAGGGCCCACTCAACTCACGCCACAATCGGATGCTTGTAACCACTCTTCTTCTTGAAGTTTTCTATTGCCTGCCGTGTTGTGTTCCGGAGTCGAAAGATGTAGCTGACAATCTGTCCATACCACCAAGCATAAGGATCCGCATGGTTTGCAACCAAAATCTTCACAATAGATGCGGGTAGGTCGAGAATCTTGCTGCGCTCTTTAGTACCTGCAATATTCCAGTTTGTAGGCTCATAAGAAACAAACGCAAGCCGAAGCAAAAATAATGCTAGGTAAGACTAATCACTTGTATCAGTAACTCACAGGCTAATTCACCTTTGCATGAGGCTTACAAAGAATGCAATAAAGAGGACTTCCAATGGATTTCAGCATGCAGATTGTTTATTTAGTGGAAACCTTAGCACATTTCTAACTTCACGGATTAATTATTCGTAATTGTTTTTTTTATTCATGTTAAGCATGAGTTAATTAATGTCCCTTCATGCCGCACAATCCACTCGCATAAGCCGCCCTGAAGAACGTTTCATCTCCTTAAAAAAACTTGAATGGCGATTACACAACTGGCATATAGAGAATCAGTGCCAACTAAAATGCGATAATGATTACACAAAGCATGATGCAGTCGGTATGGCATCTTTCTCTAAAGGCCCCCCTCCGCCGGCTCAGCTGCACACAAACACGCTTTCACCGGCAATGTTATTCTGCATTGAGGCGCCAGGCACCCACATGAAAAGCATATATAGACTGTGTGTACGCTTATTATGGATACTATTCCCTTCCTATAGATATTTCTTCTGGTCTATTTATTTTCCGCAGACTGTTTACACACAAAAGTCTAAAAAAGTGTACTGACATATATCTACTGTGTGCATAGACTGTCTATAGGATTTGTAACATCTATAGACTAGTTTATAGGATTTATCTATAGAAAGTCAAAAGACTTTATAAACAAAAGCCAACAGACAGCCTATAGACTATAACAAACATACTTGTAGGGAATGGCCTATGTGCAAGGCATCCTGTGCCTTGCTCCCTCCTTTTAGTTACCCTCTGCTGCAGGGACAATTGTAGTGCAAAAACACTAGAAGACTCGGGGTATGTGTGAAGCCTCACCCTTAACTTCTCACAGGACGCCAGCGGCAGAGACCTTTGCACAGCTGCTCCATCAACTCGCGGAACCAGCACCCTCCATTCACCCCCCCCCCCCCCGCGCGGCTGCTGATAAGCGGGGAACCACCACCACCCCTCGCCGCGCACGTCTTCCGATAGCTGCTGAAGATAAGATATTGCAAGCAGTTGCCTTTGAGGGGGTGTTGCCTCAATTGCTTGCACACGCACTACTCGGCTTAACTATGTTAAAACCCTGCCATTTTTGACTACTGCTGCTACAACGACCACAAACACGCCTTTCCTGGGAACCTTCGCAATAACAGCTAGCGCTGTGAGGAGTATCTATCTAATTATCTGAAGCACCGGTATACGAATTTCAGGATTGGCACTCCACAGACTACCCTACATACTTCTTACCAATGCTGAGAACAATAGGTAACAATGAATGAATAATAATGATTGGTTGCAAGCAAACGGAAGGCTCAGTAACCTCCTCCCTCCCTATAGGAGGTATTCACATGACGTCATCCGCAAGGGGCGCTAGCAGCCGGCGCGGCATTCGCCATGTTGGTGGTCGCGCGCGCGGCCGCCGCAGCCAGCCGCAGCGTTTGAATAGCTGGTGATGGGTGAAATGCGAGTGTATTTCGCGTCTCGCCGCACGTAATTTCTGTCCGACCCGTGCCGCCGCGTGACTGAGTGAATATTCCGTGAACTGTACGAAGCAGAAAAGAGCGGGCACGCTCAGAAGGTTCTACTTTGTGAAAAGGTCGACCCCCCGTAGGAATGCGGAGGCACCGGCATGGTGTGCGACGTATACAAGACTGCTGCCGCGCGTTGAATTCACCGGTATCGAGGCCCACCTTGTGCACGGCTTAAGTTTGCTGGAAGGCCAAGGAATTAAAGGATATAAACCTATGAGAGGGTGCAATTACTTGACAAGCGGGTGAGTCCAAGAGTCGTGCTGTGGGTGCCGACGTCCGCGGTGCCGACGGCCGCGGTGCCGTTTTTGAAGAGGTGAGTAATTCGAAGGGTCTGTTCACTTAGCTGTAGCTTAACTTGTCATCTCTACCTGCTGAAAGTGACGTGTTACAACTGAATCTAGCGGAATGGCTGCATACTGCGTTGCTGCGAAAACGGTCTTGTGCATACGAAGCAGCGCTACGTAGCTACAATCAAAACTGCAAAACATTCTCGCTGTGTCTGCCGTTCGTGCTGCGAGCGCATGGCAGTATTTGTTTGGCCGTTCTGTCGGGTAAATAAGCCAGCTATGACGCTTTGCCTTTCTGCTGAAAGACCGTACGTCTGAGAAACGTCAGCAGTTCGCGGACTACAGCTAGGCGCTTGAATTATCAATTTCTGCGGTGGCAGTTCTGGAATTTCGGTAATTAATCGTGCTGTTTATCCACGATGTGCCCTGTATGACTATCTGACAGTTATCAACAGATATTAAAAGCTGCAAGTCGTGTACGTTCTTGCGTGCAGCGCAGCCAGCCAGTTTTGCTGCCGAGTTGAGGCAGCTCGGTTATATCACGGCGCAGAACAATTCTGCTGCAAACTTCATGCACAATACGCGCTCCACAAAGATAAGTGGTCGGTGACGTATTCAACAACGTACAAATATGTTACGGATCACTAACAGTTCAGGCCGGGTACCTCACGGCGCACCGTGACACGGCGCGAGCTGGCCTGAAACGACCGCAAACATGGCGCGCCTGCCGCGCCGACGCTCGCGCCGTCTGGTAGCGCGGCCTCAGTGAATACCTCCTATAGACACTTGAACCACGTCGCGATCGGAAAGGTTAAAAGAGGGGGTCAAAAGAAACAAAGAAAAAATGGCGCTGTAGTGGACGGCGGCATATTAATCTCGACCACCTGGGTTTATTTTGTGTGAGCCTACATTGCACTGTACACGGCCGTCCTTCTCATTCAACCGCTATTAAAATGCGGCAGCCGCAGCTGCAACCTCCTGCATTGAACTCCGCACATTCGGTTGAACTCAATGTGATACAATACACGAAAGCCGCTCTCAAGAGAGGCAACTCAGAAAGTGCTCAATGAGAGAGCAGTGCCAGTATTTTGTATGCTCGGCAGCGTTTCCAGTCCGATTTCGAAGCTTCCCAAACTATGCTAAATAACACCGTATAAACGTTCCCCATTGGAGGGGCACACACGTATCAAATACTTTTCCGCGAAACCATCCAAACGAACAGCTGTCTTAAAGCGAGTTAGTTATACAAGACCCCAGACAAAGCTTATTCTTTATAAATACTGTCGCTCAGACCACACACCGGATTCGTAGCCAGGATAGCCTTTGACGATCGTGTTCTTTGTGCCCACATCATCACAGGCAGGCCCGGTGACAGGCTGGAAAGTCCTCGACCAACCATCGTCACCGGGGGCGTAATGCCACAGTGTGCTGTTGAGGATAACCGTGCGGCCCATCTGCAGTGCTGCCACAAAGCACCAGAGGGCGTCGTGGACGCCGGCGGCTAATCCATGAGGGTTGTCCAGAAGGCATCGCAGCTTGGGCGCGGATTCGCAGTCGCTAGGATTCTGGAGGGCAGAAATATATGAACAGTAGTAGTAGCAGTAGTATTTATTTGGACATATTATACAATATACAGTGAGCCCTAGGAGAATCACGAAGCATGCTACACCCAGAATGATGCATCTTGAACAACGGTGGCCGAATGGAAAAAAAAAGAACTTTTAAAACAATAAACAAAATTATCACAATAGAAATAGAAAATAATAATGAGCAGTGCAAAATACGCTGAACAGCAATTAGCTGTAAACAAAAACACTTCCCACACATCAGAATACAAAAGGAAACAACGCACAAACAACTAAGTACATATAGTTAGTTGAAATCTATACACGAGGAAAAGAATCTTCAGTTTTTTCTTAAACACAGACGCACCATGACCTTCTACAGCAGTTTCAACACTGATAGGCATTGCGCAAGGTTAAAATTTGGTTATCTATAGTTTGTTTTCCGTAGTTAGTTATAGGTCTTGCAGTGGATAGGGCAACCACACGTAAACGATACAGGTTTGTAGTATTGCCTGCCAGGCGTGTAACATCGTCAGAATATCGCGAATAAGTGGCGCCGCTTTGCTCCGTGGTTCATACGCCATGCGTACCTAATCATCAAATTCCACTTCAGTGCTATCGTTCTCTTCTCAGCAAACTCCATTCCTCACAAGCATGCATAGCATGCTTCCTGAGCGCGTGCAGGATTCTGAGCAGCATGCTTCTCTGATTCATTGCTGAATCGCAGCAGTTAATATGAGTTCCAGAACATCAACAAAATCGCATTCAAAATTGAGCACAGCTTCATTGTGCAGTGGGTGCAGCTTGATTAGAACAATTAATAAATCGCTTTGCTCACCTGAAGCCGATGAATTGTTTCCTGAACATAATTCCGCAGTTTGCGCATGTTTTCCATGCTAATCCGGGCAGTCTGATCAGTTGCTCTGATAGCCGCAATATCCGCTTCCATGACCCTGCAAAGAGAAGCCACAGCTTACAAAGTGTTTTGTAGGAGAAAGTGGTATGTTGTGTATCTTGTATTTTTTTACGCATGCTACCACTTAAAACGAAACTTAAGAGAAATTACCAAGTCCAGGTCCACGCGGAGACGAAAAAATAAATTAAATTCAGTATAACCTGAGCGCGCTGCGTGCAAAAAATTAGAACTTATAGATAATCAAATACATTTAGTTTTGGTTTGATTTTATAGGGTTTATGTCCCAAAGCGGCTCAGGCTATGAGGGACGCCGTAGTGGAGGGCTCCGGAAATTTCGACCACCTGGGGTTCTTCAACGTGCACCGACATCGCACAGCACACGGGCCTCTAGAATTTCGCCTTCATCGAAATTCTAGCCGCCGCGGCCGGGATCGAGCCCGCGTCTTTCGGGTCAGCAGCCGAGCGCCGTAACCACTGAGCCACCGCGGCGGGGCTATCATGCTCTTTTGAGGTCTCTTCGATTTGGCAGCACCAGCTGCACCAGTTCAAGGGGTGCAGCACCGTCGTCCTCGTTTTTCCGGTGCCGCGCGCGCCCTCTGCACTTTTCTCCTCGTTTTGTCAAGGTGCAGGCCTGGTTCTGCACGAGTTCTTCGCCGCCTTGCACTCGGTCTGAAGGTAGTGCTGGAAGTAGTGCAGCATGGCGCGGCTGCACTTGCACCTTCGTTTTGCCAATGGCCGGTGCGCGCTAGTGTACGGACTGTATCTGCACTTGATGAACTGGTGCTGCACGCTCACGTGACCGCTTGGCACCGCTGCAGAACTAGCACAGCCAGTGCAAGCCAAATCGAAGAGACCTTTGGTTTCATCAATCGAACGATGGCTGTGACGTCAAAGGTGGCTTAAAGCAAAGTGAGGCAAATGAAAACTCAATATAACCTCCGATACGTCGTTTGTCGTCGTTCCGGCTGTTGGAGAAGGCTGCCTTAATAATTGCAGTGAATTAAAACTACGTTTTTTGTCACGCCTTAGGTGACCTAAAGCCACATTTGACGTCACAGTCATTGCTGGATTAATTTTAGTTATAAATTTACTGCCGGCCGTAGGGGAAATACCATCCTCTGATCCATGTATTACGTCTAACGCATTATTTCGAAGGAAAAAAAAAACAAGCAAGTGAAAATTTGGCGTCCGTAGTTAATTCACAGGCTCAGTTTTGCGTCGGCATTAAATTACTGCAAAAACCGCATTTGCGGCATGTGCATTTTTTCTTTCAGGTAAAAAAAAATATGAAAGATTCATGTTCACAACAGGCGTCTACGAAATCATTTCGAATAAAAATGGCGTCTGCAGGGAAAAAAATGCTTGTCCCCTAACCTAAACCAAGGAGGCGGTGGATTGCAGGTGCACTGTCCAGTGCACCACGAAACAGAGTGCTTTTGCTCGGGAAATTTTACTACACGCCATTACCTTGTTGCCCGTCTTGAGAAGCCGCCCGTCAGCATGGTTTTATTTTTTTTGCTCTATATTTTTCTGTTCTCGCTTCCATACTGCTGGAAGACGCTGCTCGTAGGCACTTCGCGTCATAAAGATAAAGCCGGCCGTTTTACGCTTTCGCGAGCCGCTCCTTCGGCGAAGCTTATCCAACGGTGGGAACGTACTTTCTGCCTCGATTCGTAACGTCCTCCACTTGCGAGCCGTTACCGCTAGAATGGTATCTGTCGCGCTTATCTCACGGGTTGCGCTGGTCAGGCGTTCGCTTTCGGGCTAAAGTTCAGTTAGTACACAAGGTCGCGAAACAGAGGCTGGGTGGGTACGAAGTGGTTACATAAAGCCCGTAGCTTCTTGCCGCGGTCTCAACCAATACCGGGCACTTCGTAACCTCGACACACATGGTACACGCGCTTTCTGTATTATCCGCTGGCTCTGTCACGCTGGTGACCCAACATTATGTCTTAAAATTATTGCCTACAACGTCCGCTGTTAGCGGTTTCGAGCAGCACAAGTAATCGACCCAATATTGAAAATAGCCCCGCCGCGGTGGCTCAGTGGTTTCGGTGCTCGGCTGCTGACCCGAAAGACGCAGATTCGATCCCGGCCGCGGCGGCCGAATTTCGATGGAGGCGAAATTCTAGAGGCCCGTGCCGTGCGATGTCAGTGCACGTTAAAGAACCGCATATGGTCGAAATTTCCGGAGCCCTTCACTACGGCGTCCTTCATAGCCTGAGTTGCTTCGGGATGTTAAACCGAAATAAACTAAACCAAACCAATATTGCAAATAGATGGCTGCACTCTGGTCCTTTTTAGGGCCCTCCTTTAATTGCCAATACGTTTCCAACATTACGCGGATTATTTGTGCTGCATGGGGTACTGAAGTCGGTTCCCGTGACAGTGGCGTACGGCCGAAGAAAAAAAATGATGTCGCTGAAACCTGAGCCAAACCAGCGTAGATAACATCCGGCTAGCCCCATTTGAAAGCGGAGCCAGCAGTTGTAGTACTAGCGGTAGGCGGGTGCAGCAAAAGAAAAAGTAACATGCACGGTGAATAAAAAGGATGGACCTCCTAAACATGTACAACGGTCCTTTCTCACACGCTGTAATCGGCACCATTATTGCGCTGGAAACGGGAATGGGGCAAGATTTCAAGTAACAAACGCTGAGAGAGCGCATAACTATCGAACGTTAGGAATATCGAAAAAATATTGCGTCATAAGCCTTCTTCGCTTTATCTTCTGCAAATTGTTCGTTACATCTAGATATCTACTTTTTTGATGCCAACGTATACAGTGCAAGAAGGCAAATCGTTTGACACCACTTCGAATGTTCTACGTCAATTAGTTTAGCCGTAATGGACCTTTGAAGTCACAAGAAGTCACGGTTTGGGGAACTAAAGTTCGTCGGTGCGAATCCCTATGATAAGCTACGCTTTGATTTGACTCAGTAATCTTATTTTCCGTAACGCGCTGAACCGTTTGAAACCACTCCGAACATTCTACGCCAATTAGGTGGTCCACAATCTCTATACCAACGGTGCCACCCACTGGTCAGACTTCAATAATGTTGTGTTTCATATTAACGCGACCTTGAGTAATGCATATTAAACCTAACGCTACAGGTATTAGGGCTAGCCTGCCGTGCCCTGCTAGCGAAGGAATACGCGTCTCGCGCGTTGCCGATGAAATGGAATCAAAACAACGCAACCTTCACTGCATGGTCGATTCTTAGTCGTCATGTCAATGAACTGAACGATAACGGCACGTGTCCAGTTTCTTAACGAGCACTGTCCCCTACGCTAGATAACTCGCAAACTAAGAAGCACAAAAACCCTATTTGCTGGCGACACGCCAACCACCGCCACAAGCTCCACACAGTCCACGCGTCATTGAGTCGCTACAAAGCAAAACCGGTCGCGTGCCAAGAGGTAATACCGGCCCGTATCTACGCTCGCACAATGTTTCTTAATAGCCTCACTACACGTAGGTTTGCCGAGCTTTTCTCTCATTCGTTTCCAATCTCGGCCAGGACAGATTCGGTGAGCAAATATCAAACTGCACGCCACAGCGAGGCTTCTGAGAGGGCGTTGTGAAAGGCTCTAAAAATTGCACGCCTGCAAAAGCTTGAACCCTCGATTTACTTGTATACTTATCACAAGGAGTAATACCAGAAATGTAGTTTGAATGGCAAAGAACGGTTAGAATGTTTCTTTAACTGCGTTTCGCCAGCCGAGGCTGCTCGAAACTGCCGCACTTGTCAATATCTGTTCTTGCTAAAAATTCTTCCGACCATCACTAAACGATATTCAGAAAGTCTATGGAGCGTCAACTGCAATTTAGTAAGGCTATGCAGTCGTACCGTCGTGAGATGTACACCGCGCTCTTGAGAGCCACACGCCCGGCATAGCAGACGGCGACCCGCCTTATCTAGATCTCTAATGACTCATATGGCTTCCACGCCCCACGTCACCATTATCAGCGGCGACGCACAGAAACCCGACTTTGTCCCTGCATCCGGAGGAGATACGTATCCCCACCCACACACCTATCCCACAAATACGCTCCCTCGCGTCCACGTAACCCACGTGACCAGAATGGGGCAACCGAGAGCGCACGCATACAGACCAGCTTGACCTTTCGAGAGTTTCTTTACACAACGTATTGACGCTATATGTAGCGCATTATCTTCGGCATGTGCGGGGCTTTCTTTTTACAGTCGATGATAGTGAATCTACTCGGATACAACTGAAAAACGAAGCGGCAGATGTTCTTTAAAACAGGCCCGCCAGCCAACGTTGTCGACCTATTTTCATGAAAACTCAGTTAATCTGATTAAGCCACGATAATTGCATTCTCAGCTGCAACACACTGGGATTCCACGCTAGTAGTTCCAAAGGAGGCAGTCAATGCGGAGAATGAGTCAACGCCATTGGCTGGAAGCGGGGGGGGGGGGGGGGGGCTCCTTTGAGGGGCATTTCCTGCTTCGTTCTTGAGTTGTATCTGACTATAGACATCCTAAGAAAATCATTTCCTTTTACGAAAGGGAAAGTTTTTTCTCTTTATGTAGTTCATAAACGGTTTATAGACAGTACATGGGCTGTCAATGCGCAGCATTAATTTTGGTAAACGCGAAGAGTTTTTCGTTATGACAGGGTATACGCTCTTCATGACATAAAAAAGTGCTGTGCATAAATACTGTCGTTACGGCCCAACGCGCTGTTGGTAGAAGCTGCAGTTGAGGAGCTGCAACTATCCGGCCAAAGATGTCTGGAACCACTCCAGCGCTACGCAGTTCCAGACAAAGGAGTACTTTGTTGGGCTAGAAAAAAAGTAGAGTAAAAGAGCACTAGAAAAAGAGTACAAATCACCCTTAAATAATGCTACACGCAGATCATGCAGAACCCGTGTTCTGCAATCCAGCGGCACGAAAGGAATGAGTAATCAAGCAAATATCAAGCTTCCCCAGTCAACCGTCTTTCTTTCTATACTGGTGACCCCACATCACAGAATTTAAATGCTGCGTAAGAAACCCCACTGTGGACCAATGGTACGCTCGACGGTACTGGCCACGATCTGTACTCGGCCCACGTGACTGGACAGCGTAGCCATGCGCGTATAAATACCTGAGGTACTCGCGGGCTTTGACCAGTGTCGCGGGAAGCCGGGTGTCATAGTCGTGATCAGATGCCCGAACATGGCGTACCAGGAAATCCCGCATGCCGGTAATGGCCGCCTCAAGCCTGGCCAGCCGCTCCACGTGACGCTCCTCGTCACCTGTCGGGAAAATAATTAATTAATTTTAATTAATTAACCAATCGATAATTAATTCTGAGGACATGAGACTCGGTGGCGAAAGCAATTTGAAAATTAAGCAGGCATTCTTTATTGATGACTGGTTAATACAAAGAACAGGCTGTACTACAGATGAGGATGATACGGATGAAGCGAAGCAGTCACCCAGAACTCACGTGCACCATACGCGCGCAGAGGTCTTTCACAGTGTACGTGAAAAGTACAGCTTCCTGATGATAAAGATTACAAAATTACCGGGGCACATAAGGAACTGAAGTGCGGATAAGGCGAAAGCATTGCAGTTCTAAGTAGAACGTTCTGTCGGGCTAGTTGGTCCAATACTTCAGACATGGGTTGCGCGAAACACACACACACAAGACAGGCTCGTCACAATGTCTGAAGCATTACAGTTCAATTCCAATTCTATTTTAATTCTATTCGAATTTCATTCTGATTCTATTCCAATTATATTCCTTTGTAGTTTGTAAAGTTGTAAGTACTAGTAACCACTCTCATCATCATCATCAGCCTAACTACGCCCTCTACAGAGCGGAGGCCTCTCCCATGTCTCTCCAATTAACCCTGTCCTTTGCCAGCTGCGGCCACCGTATCCCCGTAAACCTGTTTATGTCATCCGCCCACCTGACCTCCAGCCGCCCCTGCCACACTTGCCTTCTCTTGGAATCCACTCCGTTACCCTTAAGGACCAGCGGTTATCTTGCCTTCACATTGCATGCCCTACCCAAGCCCATTTCCTCTTCTTGATTTCGACTAGGATGTCATTAACTCGCGTTTGTTTTGTTCCCTCACCCACTCAACCCGCGTCCGACCTCTTAAAGGTGCACTGAAGAGGAATCTGAACTTGTCTTTTTGCCGCGGGAACTCGATCTACACGTTCCTAGCATTCTTAGAAACTGCGACTTATTGCCCTGTATGGCCGATTTCCCAAATTAAATCGAATTAACGGCCGGCTCCCGCCATTTTTTTTAAATTCTGCCTCGTACGGTGGGCGGAGTCGACTAACGCGTGGAGTGCCTTTCACCCAGTCCCGTGGCGGCTTGCCGCTCTGCCATCGGCGGAGTAATACGTAGTAGTCCGTAGTAGCAAATAGACCGCGTGTATTTTTATTTCTGCGGGCTTATTTTCCGGCTATATTATCTGCGAATGAAACTATTTATTCATGGCAACCTAAAAAACAAAATAAAGCGAAAGCAAAGCCTCCACGGAGCTGGCTGAAAGGAACTTCACGCGTTGGTCGACTCCGCCCATCGTACGAGGCAGAATTTAAAAAAAAAAGGGCGGGAGCCGGACGTTAATTCGATTTAATTAGGGAAATCGGCCATACAGGGCAATAAGTTGCAGTTTCTAAGAATGCTAGGAACGTGTAGATTGAGTTCCCGCGGCAAAAAGACAAGTTCAGAATCCTCTTCAGTGCACCTTTAACGTTACACCTATCATATTTCTTTGCATAGCTCGCTGCGTTGTCCTTAACCTAAGCTGAACCCTCTTCGTTAGCCTCCACGTTTCTGCCCCATAGATGAGTACCGGTAAGATACAGCTGTTGTATACTCTTGTTATGCTTTTGTAATGTAATGCATTCGCATTATTATCTAGTACAATGCATGATTGGGCCAAAACTATAGGCAGAAAGCTCCCTACGTGCCAACTGCGGGCAGAAATAGTCAACTGTGTACAAGCTAGAGAAGGTGAGATAGAGAGGTATATAGCTCCTATGTCTGCCACGTGATGGCACTCTGCGCGCACATCAGTGAAACCAAACCGGTAAGAAAACCACGCGCATAAAACTGTCGGACAGATTAACAAAAAGCTGAAGTTCGAATCTTAGAAATAACGTTGACAATCCGCGGCAGCGCGCCGATTTCCCGCTACCAGGTAGCGTCTTCATCTAGAATGTACCAAGTCTGGAAGCGGAATTCCGCGACTGATCATCAAGGTACTCAGAGTATTGCCGGCAATGATGTAAGCGCACCTTCGCTACCGAAAGATAAGGGCGGCCTGCACAGAAAAACGGAGGACTCTTGTATCTGTTACGATTCTGTCTACTTCCGTTCTACCCACTGGGAGTCCAAACCAATCGCAGTGAATGGAGCAAATGGAGCAAAGCTGCTTACCGGTCAGCATCGTGGCGTCGAATACCCTGCCGTCGACAGGGGACGCGATCGCCCGTGTGCTAGGCGCCGCAGATGTTTCCATCCGCCTGAAATTAAACAGACGCATCAAAGGGACTCGTAGAGACACTTACAACTTTGCACTGCAGTCGAGTAGTACTTTCTCTCCTAGAACAAGTTTTTTAACACCGCAAAACTTGAGCGCAATATGGCGCTGCTGGAGCCAGCAATGTGAAAGTTCATCCACGTTTGGAAACGTGGGATGTACGTACATCAATGGCCAAAAGTTAAGCCCGATTGGTTTCCTTCTAAGCCGCGCATTGGTGGGGCTTAACATACAACTCAAGGACTAAGCGGCAAATGCCTCTGAAGAGACGTCCTCCAGCCATCGGCGTCGACTGATTTTCCTGAGGTCGCTTTTAATGGAAACGACTGAGCAGCGCCAACAGAAAGGAATGAAATGAAGAACACAAACACATGCTTTCTTCATGTGTCCTTCTCTTCCGTCCTTTCAGAGGTGTTCAGTCATTTCCACCAATATACACCTAACAGCCCTACTAAGCGCTCTTCTTCAGCTCGCGGTTAATCCGTAGTTAATCCCCTATCACACTAGGTCGACAGGCAGACAGTCAGTAAAGAGATAGGCCTCCGTCTACACCACTGCTCCATTGTGAGTTAAGTGAAAGAAGCCAATTGTAAAATAAATTAAAAGGATACCACAGCGTAAAAGTCCAGAGGTTTGACTACGAATTAACTATTATGGCATGAAAACCAGTCGACGCTTTGTGCTGGGGGACCTTCTTTTAGGGGCATTGGCCGCTTCGTTGATGAGTTTTAGCCGACTATAGCAGCACCATAGGAAATCTTAACTTTGCGAGCGATGAAGATAGGGCCTCTCACCTTCAAAAAGGTTCGAACACTTACCATGAATACCGAGCCACAAAGCATGCATGATCCAGAGGCAAACCTTCAGTGCGGTATGCGTTTGACAAAGGCCTTAAAACAATGATCTTAAACACAGCTCAGAAGTACTTGTATTTGGGCGTGTTGGTTCATAACTTTGCAGGAGGACACAGGGGCGCAATAAAAGACACGGACAGAGAAGTACACAGGGACGAGCGCTCGTCCCTGTCTACTTCTATGTCCGTGTCTTTTATTGCGCCCCTGTGTCCTCGTTAAAGTTAACACAGCTGACCCGAAGATGGGCGAGTTAAGAGAAGACCCAATCAGCAAAGGTAATGGGCCAATATTGGAAATGGATGGGCCACCCTGGTCCTTTGTGGAGCCGGGTTTTTCCAATACGTTTCCAATATTGGCCTGATTACCTGTGCTGCCTGAGCAGGGGACGCAGTACTGAAGAGGGGGATGCCTCTTCAGTGCTGCGTGTGCGAGATGTAAGCTTTTGAGCGAAAATTGAGAACGAAAGCTGCTGCTTTCAACTTACTCTCCCGGTGACGAGATGCTCAGCAGTCCAAATGCTATGAGCGGAGACTCTTCCCTGTTGGAGATGAGGACCTCGTACCGGAAACTGCGGCAAGCGAATCCGGAAATTACGAGCCATAATAGCCCCAGGCACGTGAGCAGAAGCACGCCGCTGAGCAACTTTGTAGATAGCCGGTTCTTCATTGCGAACTTCCAGGCTATAACGAAAGCAAAAGGAAAAAAAAACATTGTAACAGAGAGGTTATGCAGAGCTCCTTAACGTCCGAGCCTCAAAGCAAATGTGGCGGCTGTGGTACCAGCAGCATCCCTACCACCATGACGACCCATGTACCAGGGTGGATTTGGTGGATTTTACTCGTCATCAAACCTCCTACTAAGCTTCACAGAAGAATGGAACCAGTCACTACATCAGGCGTCAAAGTCGACTGGTTCGCCGCATTTACTTCGACGTTGGCCTGTCACATCGCTCGCTACGCAACGACAGCCTTTTGGACGCCCCCCTAGTTTACTCGTTTGTACCTATGTGGCGCCACTTATGGGGAGCGGCACTTACGTCATAAGCCCCGCACCCTATAATGTACGTCACAACCAACGAACTACCTCCTGGCATGGCTGGCGCAAAAACTTGCCCGTCCATTCCCCAGGCTATGTCGCTTGTAACGGGACTCTTTTTTCCCTCTCTCACTGTCCCTGTATATGCGAAACAGGCACGAAGGCTGGCGAGGGAAGGAAGGTAAACAAAGATTATCGACGACGGCTTGATTTGGTGGAAACGGCTAATCTGACTGGGACTGCCTACAGGGAGCGCTGGTATGAAAGCACAAAACTGCCATTCTGCCTTGAAACAACCCTCGTACATGGAACTAGACTGCTAGGTTAGGACTTTCACAAATAAGGCGCTAGTTAAATGCGGTAAACATGAACTGGAATGCACAGAGACTTCACGGTTACGGATTTGTTTTGTTTCTTTGCTTAGGTATAATTAGCCCATGACGTCCCCTCGCGCCTATTTTTGTGGTCGAGAAGTCTGGGAAATCCGGTTGTCTCGGGTACTATGAGCAGCAATGTTACAGGCCGTAGTCAAAAATTCCATCAGTTACACCATAAAATCACTATTCAAGCAATTTTTTTCTCTGTACCACCTTGAAAACTCCGTCAATTAGTAAGAAGTGAAATACTTTCGGTTTTGAACGTTCCCTGAAAGTCCGCAAAAGTATTTCTGTTGTCAAATCTTCCCCCTCAAATTTCCTTAAAGAAACGGAAATTCCCCGACTGCAACGTTAGCGGCATGGTTCATATCAAGGTAATGGAAATGAGGTTACCGCAACTTTCCTAGTCGAATAGAAACAGTCGAAGGTAAGGACAACAGCAGAAAGACAGCGGTTTCTAGCAGAATAAGCTGAAATGTCGCATGAAGGTTTAATTAAAAAATTGCGGTTCGATTGCGAGAAACAAGTGTGTCGCCAATGAAAAGACAGGAACCATCATAGAGTTTCTTACTATTACCTAGGGGGAAAGCTGGCAAGCCGTCTATGGGAGATTGCATGGAGACCCCTCGTGACCACTTCAGCCACCATGGGCGCTCAAAGCATCATGGGGCGGTGAGCTACTTGTTGCGGAACTGCAACTTTTGGCCAAAAAATAATAGAAAAATAAAGCTGTTCGATAACTGCAAACGTCCTAACATTCAATATCTTGTCTAATGATTGCAACAAACGAGCAGAAAAGCATTTAAGTGCAAAGTTTGCCCAAAATAAGAGACGACTCGCTCTCCTATTGGCCAAGTATTGAACATTATAAAAACTAATATTTCGTGCTCAACAGGCGCGCTTTTAAAAGGAAATATGTTTTTTTTTAAATGTTGTTGCTTAAATACTTTAAAAGGTTTTTAATGGCATTTTGGAAAAGTGAAACCTTTTATTGACGTTGTGTGTCGTTGCGGTTTCATTACTATGGTTTTTACACACTGAATTCGCGCGAAAGTCGTCTGCGCACACACGGACAGCGTTTTCGGAATAAAAAATCTTAGTAGTGCCACTCCGTGTTCCTGAAAAACTACGACTGTGCCGCAACAAGTAGCTCACCGCCCCATGATGCTTTGGTGGCTGAAGTGCAGCGCCGCCAGCTTTCCCTCTAGGTAATAGTAAGAAACTCTATGGGAAACATAGTAATTAAGTCCTAACTGAAAGCCTTAAGTGGATTAGTTTGTGCTCGAGAAAAACTAGAGGCCACCCTACTGACACGGAGAGAAAACGATTACAATTAACTAGAGTCGGATACAATTCAAGCACGCTGCGTATCATAGGAAGTCAGTCAGCCAAAGGCATCCGCCGATTGTTGTGATGTCGACGTTAATCCTACTGAACAGCGTGTTCTGCCCTTGCACATGCCTGCCACGATGTTGCACTACCAGCGTGACGTCATAAGAATCCGTTGACGCTATTGGCTAGAGGGCCTCCTTTGAGGGGAATTCCCTGTTGCGTTCTTGAGTTGTGTTAGATTATAGAAGCTTTCAGCCGAGAATTGAGGAAGCACAAAGTTTTGATGCATGCGAGAAAGTACCGAGTACAAGAAAAATTCGAACGCCTCAGAATTTCGCAACCAGTAAAAACCGTGGTATTCGCAGTTACAATTCGTTGCAGTCACCCTAATTGCTATGCGGGCGACAGCAGTGTAGAGTACACTTAGGACTGGAATTCTGATTTTATGTCGTTGAATGCGGCTCCCAGCAACAGCAAAGATGAAAGGCAAAAATGGTAGGGTTTTAACGTAGTTAAACCGAGTATACGTGCGAAAGCATGGGTTTAGCCTGATTGGCTCATGGTTTTGCTTTGCTGGGTCGTCGGCACGTCTGGCGACGCCATTTGACTGAGGTTAAGCTTTCATCCAGGTTAAGCTGACCTGAGACGAAAGTTGAACACGACGATGTGGAATGCACAGCGCAAAACAGTGTTGCAGTTTAACACTGGGCGTGATCGGCGGCGATAGCATAGAAAAAAAAACGCGAAACCAGCTGGTGAACAAACAAGCGAATAAGGCCAGCTCCTCCAGACTCGAGGGAAAGGAACAAATTGGTTTGGTTTGGTTTGGCTTGGTTTATGGGGTTTAACGCCTCAAAGCGACTAAGGCTATGAGAGACGCCGTAGTGGAGGGCTCCGGAAACTTCGACCACCTGGGGTTCTTTAACGTGCACTGACATCGCACAGTACACGGACCTCAAGAATTTCTCCTCCAAAGAAATTCCAGCCGCCGCAGCCGGAATCGAACCCGCGTCTTTCGGGTCAGCAGCCGAGCACCATAACCACTGAGCCACCGAGGAACAAATTGTCTCGTCGCATAGGCTGCCACTGAGACCGCCAAATAATAGCCGCGAATAGTCTGTGCAGCTCTTCCTTCCTTCTTCCTCGCACAGTGCTTCACTTGCAATGCACAGGCGAGCATTGCAAACAAGAAAAAAAAGCGTGTCTTGCAGCTTCAAAGCTGCAAGCTATCCCTTTCTGCTAGCGGTGCTTATAAGACGACTAAGTTGTCGTCTGCCTTATCTGTTTGCTTCGACTGGTCGTAGTCGAGAGGGGGCTTTGTGGGGTTTCCTGAAGGAGGTCGCTGATACCTTTCATTTCCTGACTGTTCGCTTCTAGTTAAATTTTTTATTTGACCTGTCTAGGAGGCAGATGACAAAAATACTAATAGAATCTCTATTCCCTGTGCCACTGTAACGGCAGCCTTATCTTGGTTTTATGGATTCTAGTATACTGCAGCGAGTTCATCGAATGTATATTCAACCTGCTGTAAAATCCTTCTTTTTTTAAACTCCACACTGCGACTCTAGCCGTAAAGGTTGCTTTGGTTTATGGGGTTTAACGTCCCAAAGCGACTAAGGCTATGAGAGACGCCGTAGTGGAGGGCTCCGGAAATTTCGACCACCTGGGGTTCTTTAACGTGCACTGACATCGCATAGTACACGGGCCTCAAGAATTTCTCCTCCAAAGAAATTCAACCGCCGCGGCCGGGATCGAGCCCGCGTCTTTCGGGACAGCAGCCGAGCACTCTAGCCACTGAGCCACCGCGGCGGCCTACCCGTAAAGGTCTGGCTTCGCGCCAATGGGGACTTTTGTGCTGCGGTCGGTGAACTGTCGCCTGTGCGGCCAACCAGACACGATCGATCACTGCTTTGTGTGGTGCCGTGATGCAGTGTTTTTCTGGGACATAGTACATGGACAATCAGAAAGTTCGTTGAGATCTCACCTTACAGTATACGGTTCTTGCGTTGCCTGTCCTGAAAGACTTCGAGATTACGTGAGATCTGTTAATTCTGATTGGACCTTTTAGTCAGTGGAAGAGCCGCATGATGGATGAACACGCAGAAGCACCTCGTTCATCTAAGTCTCTGTTCAGTGAACAGTGCGTTGCGGCGAGGGTTCATGCTGCGCAGGATCGCCCGCCTGAGTAGTTGCCGGTTCTTGACGCATGTGTATGTCTCTCGAAATTTGTATGTGCTGATGGAGTCCAGTGTACTGAGACATGAGGATGTGTGTCTTGCATTGTGGAATACCATGCGTGTACGCAAAGCCTTTTGTAGCTGAGCAGGTTTGATTTCTAGGAAAATAAAGAAAAAAAAACTGCGGCGATAACGTAGTGCTCTCGTGCAGTGACCAGCGAAGCTGGTCTGTTCGCGCCTTCGCGGGTTCGAAACCCTGTCGCGGCAATATTTGTTTCATTATTTGTTGCAAGGTCAAGGCTTCAGAGATGGCCTTTCAGTTTTGGCCCGGATGTAGACCTTTCGCTCTGAAACAAGGGAAGAAACGTACTGCTTTATTCCAGTAAAAAGTGAAGGCGTTAATTCAGTGGAGAATAAAATATTTGCGGTTAACTATAGTGTAAATTGATGCGAATCAGAAATTAGGATTGTAAGAATAAACAACACGCACTATAGGTAGGCTTAGGAGGACTAAAGGAGCAGAACGTGTGCTGACAGTGAGCAGATCCAGTAAGAAAACTTTAGATATTTTTCTACGCATGGCAGGTTTCCGGGAGGCTAGCGCTAAGAAACCCTGCCACGGTCTGTAATTTCTCACAAGTTGATGAAACGAATCACGCAGTAAGGTGTTGTAATTTTGCCCAAGCTATCAATAAAATACTCCAGTACTTTGCTAGCGCATTGTAATGCAGGCTAGGATTCTTGTAGTAAATACCACAGGAACACTCAGGTATGAGTACATGCATCCGATGCATCTGATCCTAAAAGAAGGCCGAAAACAAAAAAAAACTCGCGTCAAACGAAATGGCGCAAACCCGTGACAGCTGACGCCATCCTCAGAGTTCCCTCTATCCGCCACCCCAAAGTTTTCAATATGCCGAGTGCAACCATTTCAACAGCGAAAAGAGGAAACCGCAACCGAATCTCAGCGCGTGGCCAGGAGCCATGTTTCTCATGATGGAGTGACGACGTCACAACCGTTACTAGAAAATACATTTGAATGGATCAAGTAGCGACTGAAAATGACCAGTCCTGTCATAATACGCCTGAGCCGACTGAACACGAGCCTAAAGTTTCGTCAGTGGAACGGGAAACGGATATACAACTGCGACGTCGAAAATGCAGTGTTCGTAGAAATCACCTTGACCGCGAGGTCACGAAAAAAGCGAGGTGCAAAATCTCGGCGGGAATGCAGTGACGCACGGCTGCCAGACTTGGTGGAAGTAATCAGGAACGAATGAAAAGCCTTAAGCACAAGTTTCACTAAAGTCGGAAGAACTCCAGAACGACAGCTCTGCATGCCCCAAACGACGAGATCCCCAACGCGGCTAACTGAAGGCGTCAGCAGCCGCCACTGTTCTTCTGCCGTGACATCCAAAGACACCGACGACGGCAGTAAATTGACCACGGTGGGACTATATTGTCACGTTGTAGTGACGGCAGTCCAGCGGTCAGGAAGACACCAGAAATACTTGCAAACGAAGCTCTTTATTTGGGCTGACTTGCGCCCGCAAAAGAACTGAATCAATCTGCTGCGGCGAAAACAACAAACGTGCTCGTCAGTCGTCGAACTACGAATGCCCGCTGCTCGCGGCATCGTTCAATTTAAAGGCGGCAAGGAAACTTCGAGATAACAGGTCGAGATCATCTAGAGTAATCTGGAAACATGTAGATGCAGCTCTTCATGGCGTTGATCAATCGAGATTAGTCCGGTCGCTTCTCGCGTCACGAACAAAAATGATAACACCCCTTTCCTGCGGCCTTGTGCGAACGAACACTACAGTGATACGTGGCAATATAGAAAACTGATGTACTCTAGCGTATTAAGGAGGACCTTCCACTTTTATTCGGGTAAGCAGCGTTGAAACTGCATCGCTTAACAAAACATAAGCAACATAGGAATCCATAAAGTTGACAGCGCAGGCGTTATGAGGTACCGTTTCTTCAGGGCGTCTATCCTGCAGGTTAAGTATTGATGCACTTCGTACAAATGTTTCACTAAAGTTTCACCAAAAATTGTTTTGCAGGAAATGTTTCACCAAAAATTGTGACTTCGGTTGGCCACATCGATGCGAAGTCAGGGATGCTTTTTTTTTTCCTTTTCGTGTTCCTGGTTTACTAGCGGCAGTACCTACTACGTGTTTATACACCTTGTAGCTTTCAAACGGGAATTCGTGTTTTCACACGATGACTTGATTAAAAGAACGAAGAATGTGGTCTTTAAGTTAAAACACTAGCACGGACGTTTATGTGCAGTTTACGGGGGAAAACAAGAAAGCAGCCAACATACAGAAGATACTGCACGATATGAAAGCTTTGCAAAGCAAAAACGTTAGGGCTGTCGAAGAGGAGTACGCACCATTTACTCACGTTTTGACGAACAGCGACTTGCTCGGTAATATGCGACCATTGTATTCAAGAAGACCACAATAACTTCGGTGCGTGATAGGTCCTACCATGCAAACGTTTGGAGGGTCCTATCCTAAAGGCACTTATCGGCGATAACAGCGCCTACAAACATTGCGCAGAGGGAAGTAAGCCCTCGCAAGTGCGAAATAAGCAAAACAAAGGAAGAACCAATACTGGTCGAGGATGCCGGCCGATAACAAAACTGCACGCCATTCAAAGGCGAGACGATGTCACGTGAGCATATGCGTCACGCGAGTGGAAGCGCACTTCGAGTACCCCATCTCCATTGTCTGGTTAAACCATGGTATCAGCCGGTACTCAGTGAACAAAATATAGAAGCAAGTAACCTGTCGACATCGATCTCGGGAGACCACGCGGTAGTGATGACCGCCGCTGTAATGAAATTTACACCTTTACAAAGTAACAAGTTGCACCTGTTATTAATATCGGCAGGCTGGGAAGCAGGAAAATGTCCCCTGTAAACAGATTTCAACTAAAAGTGCGAGAATTAGGCCTAGTTTGTTGTTTATCGTATTAAAACGCGCTAAACGTTTTGCGTACAGAAACGTAACGAAGACACAACACTCAGCGCGAACTGGCAATTTATTTTAAATCATTAAAAACAGCGCGACAGACGGGACAGAGAAGAGACAACACAGGGCTCTGTGTTGCGTCTGTACTTCTCTGTACCTTTGGTTGGTTTGTGGGGTTTAACGTCCCAAAGCGACTAAGGCTATGAGAGACGCCGTAGTGGAGGGCTGCGGAAATTTCGACCACCTGGGGTTCTTTATCGTGCACTGACATCGCACAGTACACGGGCCTCTAGAATTTCTCCTCCAAAGAAATTCAACCGCCGCGGCCGGGATCGAACCCGCGTCTTTCGGGTCAGCAGCCCAGCACCATAACCACTGAGCCACCGCGGCGGCCCTCTTCTCTATCCCGTCTGTAGCGCTATTGTTATGGATCACTATAAACACCAACTTGCCAAACAATTGGTATTGATTTTAAATGGAGTAGGTTTTCTTTTATAGGGGGGCACGTAAGTGCCATCTGAGCGAAAAAAAAAGGAACAAGAGAAAAATCAACCGACATTCATCACAAGTAGATCAGCTCAACGATGCCAACTCGCACAGATAACCTAAGCGATTTCCCCTCTTTTGCTGAAAGCGACAAAGACACGATGACTAGATGAGCACAAAGATCATACAAAGACTAGATGAGCACGCTTAAAACTGTCGTTCGGTCACACCCAGAAAACTTGACCTCGCATTGTGACCGCTGCGACAAATGCTTGCCACTATTTCACAGAACCGCTATCTTATCCCATTCAATCAATGAAACAGAACGGGAAATTTCAGAAGCCCTCGAAATCAAATCTGCGGGAGCTGACAAGTCCACAAGGAACGTGTGGTTGTCGCTGTCAGCAGAAGGATTGGAATTACTTATCTAGATGAGTTTGTATCGTTGTGTTTACTCGCTTGTAATGAAAGACGGTACATTTTTTCATCTGTTATTTTTTTTATGTATCCCAAAGATGTTGTGTACCCCCGGTATACAAGGAAACCCGCTTAAAATAAGTTGCCAGTCCCGCTCAGTGTTTTGTATTCGGTCCGTTTCTGTCCGTAAAAATTTTAGCGCATTTTACAATGAAGACTTCAACTGTTGCCAAAGCGCGCAGTTTTTAATTACGTACAACAATTTGTGCGACCTCTCTGACCTTATCAGGAATCCAATATGGTTGAACTGTAATTCCACTGACGAAGAGGCCCGATTAGTTCGCATCTTGGAAGCAACAGACGTCACTTCTACGATACTTCGGTCTAACAACACACGACTCTACTGCCCCGCCGCGGTGTCTCAGTGGTTATGGCGCTCGGCTGCTGATCCGAAAGACGCGGGTTCGATCCCGGCCGCGGCGGCCGAATCTCGATGGTGGCGAAATTTAAGAGGCCCGTGTGCTGTGCGATGTCAGTGCACGTGAAAGAACCCCAGGTGGTCGAAATTATTCTCGGAGCCCTTCACTTCGGCGTCCCTCATAGCCTGAGTTGCTTTTGGACGTTAAACTCTAATACACCAAACCAAACTCGACAGTATTCCGGATGTTCAGCTACTTAACGGGCCAATCAAGCAAACAAAACGTCTTTCAGAGCAAGGTAATTTCAATATCCCGTTCGAACAATACCGATGGACATTCCAGAAGTTATCAGGAGGTAATTATGTCCCAGTGAAAATCTCCGAGACTGGTCAAACCGGCACATAAAGACAAATCCTGGAGGCGAGTGTAACCAGCCGCAGAAATAAATGTCATTTCCGGCCTGAGGAATGAAGGCAAGGAATTCAGCACCATTCTTTGTGCGAGTTTCCGGCATGGCTATAAGTACGGGTTGGACCTTTAGGCTTACACTTTTTGAAAATTCGGCGGATTTTATCGGTGTTTATTTCCCAGCGTAAGTTCGGATCTTCTTTGGCGAATCACGTTATTTTCGACAAATGAATTACTTTTTTCGGTGATCTAAAATGGCGACCCTTTGTGGTCAAAAGTCATTGAGAGGCTATCTCGGCGTTTATGTCAGCGGGCATAGCTTATTTACCTGTATTTAACGCGCAAAGTGGCCTGACGCTGTGTTTTAATAAAGTAATACGAGTAGCAGCCAAAACCGCAAGTGGAAGTTAACTTTAAGAAATTGACGTGTTATCGTTGGAGTCAGTAAAGCAGAAAGTTGGGCTAGCTGTTTCGCGTGTTTTTCTCTGCGCCGTTTTTTTATGGATCTTTACCAACTAGCCCAACTCTCTGCTTTACTGAGGGCAGGGCATCACGAGGTCTTTGTATGCATTGGAGCGATGGAACTGTCGCTCAATCGTCCAGGTACCCAGAATATGGTTCTCTTTGCGGCGCCCATGCTAGGTTTCATGTCAGCCTCTAACATGAAGTTGATAAAAATGGCTGAGGCTTAGCTAAGGTTAAGCCTAGTCAGATGCGAAGCATTTTGATGGCTAGGCTTGGTAATACATGGCTTTCCTTGGTTGACGTTCATCCCGCTCTTCATCGGTCTCTGTGGCACGCTGAAGCTTTCGCTTCTCGTTCAAATTGGCCCTGCTTCTAGGCGGCATCCCAACACCTGGCCGCCTCGTAAGTGCCCGGAGAGCGAGGCAAGCTCAGCTTTATACCGCTGCTGTAGCGTCACGTGGTCATCCGCCGCGCCTCTGATGTGGAGCCTCCACCGCCGCGGCCGACCGCGCGAGCCGGCAGCCCATCTCTCCTCTGCTGTGACGTCATGTTGTCACGTGGTGTCACGTGGTCACGCTCAAGGTCAATGGCAGCTCCACCGCCGCGCTCGACGGGCTGTAGTGTAGCTCTAGTAATATGCTTCGCATAAAACCAACTCAACCAACCAACTGTTCAAACCGGGTGGTGGCGAACAAACAGCGCAGCAGGCGGCTATAAAGTGAGCAATACCTCGGATCTTACCACTGCCCCGCTTGTCCAATAATATCCCTGTCGCTTCAAGCCTCTGGCTTCCCTATTTAATTAATTTTCACCTTTAATTGAGCGTAAACCGCACTTAGCAGGCAGCTAGATATGCGTTGCATGCTATGAATACTGACCCTTTTCGGTTAAAACCGGATTTCAGAAAGAGTATTTCGCATGCTTTTATCAATGTATTTTCGGTTCAAACCGAAAATTCCTAGTACTTGCGGTAAGTAAGGCGTCTATCTTCCCTTAGGTTGCTTCGCGAGGCGCGCAGCTTTCTACTAACTGTCACTGATAAGTATAGGACTGCACGACCTGAGGACGCCACCCTTGGCAAACATCCGCACAGCACGCGGAGATACGCCGTGGTAGATAACAGGGAAGCCTCAGGTCTTTACAGCTAACTGATCACAAGTAGCACATCAAGTATTGCTGCTACACGAAATATGAATAGAAATCCTCAATTTTTGACCAAAAATCAATCCTTATCTACTTGTGCGTCGAGCTCGAAAAGTATTAAACCCGCGTCACTCGTCAGGAGAAAACTGTATGAAAAAAAAAAGAAAAGTAAGAATGGTACTCATTTGCGCTTAGAAATGGTTAGTTAATTGCATAGCAATGAGGTTTTACCAGGTAGCTCCAAATAGAATGATACGCAATTGCGCAAATACGAGGTCTGTTAGAAAAGTATCCGACCTTTGGCCGAAGGAAAAAAACTTGCATAACTGGAGCATTGCAAACCTAGTCACCTTCAAAGTAGTCTACTTGGGACTCCACACACTTATCCTAGCGGTGCTGCCATTGTGGGAAGTATTCCGAAAAGGCCCCTTTCGGAACGGAGTTTAGCTCAGCTGTCGTTGCAGCCATAATGTCCTCTCTTGTCTGAAATCGCGCTCCTTACAATGGCCTCTTGATTTTGGGAAACAGCCAGAAATCGCAGGGGGCCATATCAGGAGAGTAAGGAGTCTGTTGAACTACAGGAGTCTGGTTTTTCGCCAAGGAAGTCTGAATCAAGTGCGAGGAATGTGCAGGAGCATTATCGTGATGGATGCGCCACTTTCCTGTTGACCTCAACTCCGATTTCTTGCGCCGCACAGCATCACGTAGGCAACGGAGGACATCCTTGTAGTACTCTTTGGTCATTGTTTGACCCTGTGGAGTGCGTACTCGTGGTGTGCCACACAGAGGGAGTCAAAGAAAGCAGTCAGCATCATTTTCCTATTGCTGCGCACTTGGCGGGCCTTCTTGGTTCTTGGGGACGTGGAATGCTTCCACTGTGACGACTGAGATTTGGTTTCCGGGTCGGACCCGTGCACCCAAGACTCGTCACCAGTGATTATGATGATGATGAAATCGGGGTCACTGTTTGTGGAATCCAGCATGTCCTGTGAACTCAACACGAAGCTGCTTTTGCTCCACTGTGAGCAGCTTTGGCACAAATTTCGCCGCAACTCTCTCCATGGCCAAATCTTCAGTGATAATGGAATGTGCGGAAAAATTGCTCATTTCCACCTCTTCCTCAATTTCTCGGATAGTCACGCGATGGTTCCGCATCACCACAGCGTTCACTTCGGCAATGACCTGGTCATTTCGGCATGTTGATGGCCGATCGGAGCGTGGCTCGCCCTCCACCGATGTGCGGCCGTCTTTAAATCAATTGTACCACTGCTTAATCTGTGTGCTGCTGATAGCATCGTCACCGAAAGCCGTCTGAATATTCCAAATAGTTTCCACTTGGCTGTCACCCAGTTTATGGCAAAATTCGATGCAGTAGTGCTGCTCCTGTCACTCCGCCATTTTCCTTGCAATAAAAAACCGATGAGAGCACTGCGCACTGCATCACTCAAACGCTGCGTCCCAGCGACTGACGCTGTCGGCAGGCGGGAAAAAATTCGTGCATGCGCACGAAGCTTTAAGGTCACCTGATGCAAGCGCGCTTGTTTCATATCCATCGGGTGTTCGCAAAAAAAAAAAAATAAAGTCGGATACTTTTCTAACAGACCTCGTATGTGCTTTGCAAATATTATTTCTACTGCATGATTTTGGACTCGGTTTCTGAGCACCGGGATGAGCTATCAGGTGACACCCAGGGAAGAGCACGTGTGCCCCAAAGGTTGTGCAACACGGACTGTTGCGTAACCTGCTCTCGTACAGATGCTGCGCATACCAGCGCCTTTCGAAATGCCGGCCAACTTATTGGGTACAGCGGCATGCTGAGAAAAACTCCGCCCTGTCGGTGTCCTTCATTTCTTCTGTGTTCGTCCCGTAAAGTGTAACGGGTAATAAGCATCATGCAAGACCAACTAGACCCCGTCCTCGTCCTCTTACGTTTCTTTTGGGCCGATTTCACTCGGCATACGGCGTATGCCAACGCGGTTTCTGCATTGCATTTATCTTTGCCACACTACGCCGACGTCGAGGAAGCTCGGCGGAAGTCTGTGTCATTAACCTGTAGCCGATAGCTCGTCATTCGGCCGATACTCTGGTCAGATTACAACGATAAGATGCCTCATTGTCCGTACCGACCAATACCCGTTGCTGTCTTCACTTCGCCCGCGCAGCTGCGAGTTGTTCCGGGTCCCGTGTCTGCTCATTTTCGATATCAGATACCCGCTTTGTTTTCTGCTGATTGTTCAGCAAACAGCCTGTGTATTCGCTAAATGAATGCTTTAAGGTAATTCTACAGGATTTTGCACTTGTCACGCGAGTACGCAATTCATCCAGGAATGCGCCCACGACGACTGCATGCACAGCAGAGCTACTTCCGTTTACATACGTATATCTGCATTAGTACAAGCAGCAGTTGCACGTTCGTTCAGCGAAAACTGCAAGCTAAGGTTTTACTTTGGACGAACAATACCTTCTCTTTTGCGCCGTTTGTACGTTTACTTGTTTACGCACTGCGATAGCTGTGCAAGAATCGCCGATGAATGCGAACGCCAACCTGGGGAACAACGCTTCATAGCCAGGTCGTTGACATCGCGTAGGTCCGGCATTTCTCGCTCATTGCAACTTCTCTTAACGATGTGTGCAATATTGGTTTTAAATTGCTTTATCTGTAAGTGTTTTCGGCGGCCATTTTCGATAATTAAGATGACATTGTCTGTTGTTCACACGGGACTCAGTTTGGTCGGCAGTCTAGGTCACACCGCCTACCAGTAGCGCTTCCCTATCGATGTTTGTGCGTCCTAAGAAATAAGCAATAGTCGATTTCAGGCCACTGTTGTCAAAACTATGCTCGATGACCATTTGTATTCGCTAAAACTTGTGAACTCACTCTCTGCAATCGCCGACATTGGAAATACGAACCCCGCGGTCTCGCTAGACCTACTCGTATCGTTGGTGAATGTCGAAGGGTGACCATATGAAATGTAGTCGCTCGTTTCGCTTATTTGTAATACAGATAAGGTATAGACATGAGAAACTAGTCAAGTGGTCGTCTCATCGACGTGAAGGTTTCGCTTGGCCGCTGATGCCAGATGGTTGTCCACTATCGCGCAAGCGTTGGTCCTAAATCATGAGAAAGCATTAATGGGCTTTTGGAGCTTAACTTATATATATTTTAGGCGTTTGTTGCATCCAATACCTCTCCGCGGGGGACCTTGCATACGGAGGAAGCCCATACCGTGCTTTTTACAGCCTCAAAATTTGGTGACTCAATCCCATTAAGAAACAGCTCCAACACCTTTATAGTGATGATATTCAACTCCGGTTGAAGTCGGCTGCTGTTGCCTTGTCACAGGCAGCTCGGTTTTAGGATAATTTTCTTATCCTTTGTTTTCTTCAATAGACATTCTTTTGCTGTTATTGATAAACGTGTAAAAGCATATGCCTGTATAATAAGTGGCGATATGCAACGTGTTCTCATTCCCTTATCTCGTCCCTGTTGCCACCAAGAAGCACCTTTTCAAAAAAGTTACATCTTAGCTTCAGCCATGAAGGGAGTGTCGATTCTGCCGGCAGCCAAGAGAATTTCCGCGCTGAAAATCTTCTGGCACTAATCTTTCATTTGGCTGCAGAAAAACAAGTGACACTTTGCCGTGAAAACTGATTTCTGGTGTTTTCACGGCCGTCTTTCAGGTAAGAAAGCGCTCCGAACATTCCGTGTTGACGCACTGCACAGTTATAAATTTTAATCGGCAGAAAGTTGACTCCTTGGGCTGTGAGCGCCTGCGAGCAGCGACGTATTGGGGCTATCTATTTTGAGAAAGTGTTCGTATATGAACCAAACAACGCCCAGCAATCACGGCGTGGAATTTCAGCGCTTTAAACATTTGAATAAGCACAGCTTATTGGGTGCGTACTCGCACTAAACAGTAAAGAACAAAAAAACTAATCGAGAAAGTGAAACAATGCGCACCAATAGACGATTCAGTTAGCGAGCTTCAGACCTACACCCGCGCTAGACATGGGGACTACCACCTACAGAACTTAGCCGAGATTTTTGCCGCACTTGGCGCAAACTATTATTCATTCCATCGACCTTCGGCTGTGTCCAACCGATCGCATTTAAAAGCACAGTGGTTTTGGTAAGTTGGTTGCTTTCCATGGTCTACAAAAAAATTGAATGCACAAATGAATAAAAAGAATGCAATGGCTTTTTTGGTGAACTGTGATTATATTCGATGTCACGACAACTGAGTATTTAAACGTCAAAACTTTTCAAATGAAATCAGAAGTGCAGCACCATCCTGTCTTGTTCGTTCCTACTTTTGTGTGTGCGTTCCATTTGTGATGGGAATTTTTCCGCCACCTGGCAAAGCCGGGTCAGGCTGTTACTGTCCCGCGACTGGCGACAATGAACTGTGCCCGGAAACCTGGGGCCATGAAAGGCACTGAAAAATTGTTCTCTCGCCCTGAGTCGCCAGTCAGAGACGACTGCCGGAAGAATTTGAGCCCGGAAATTTACCCTGCTGCCAGTCGAATATTCACATCCAAATTGAAGCGTTCTATCGGCGTTAAAAACTAACTTTCTGTTATATCCCAAGGATCGACTTACTATTTATTATATATATATGTTTAAATCTTAAAAGGGAATTCTCATTGTAACAGTATTTCAAGCGCATGTAACTTTATTTCTGTTTATGCAGTAACCTTGCTCAATAAACGAACTTTACAGTTAAACCTCATGGATTATGCCTGCAATAAATTCTATATATTGCGTCACAATTTCGTCAAAAAGTTTACTTATTACCCGGCCATTAAACACTAACAATCAAGCAGCACTTTTCATGCCTTGGTGCATACACACGGGTACATGGCATTACATAGAATGTCTATATAGGTTACATGCATTGTTCGTGCTCTATTGTCACCCTATTACCCCTTGCCCCTTACTACTTGGAAAATGTTTAAAACTGTGTACTCACGCAGTTCGCGGGCCTGAACCATAAACTGGGCTGCTTCAACATTTAAGGTCAGAGAAATAGTTTGTTAAACGCTGCGGATACGCTATAGCAATCAATATTAAGACCAATGTAAGTACGTTTCATCGAAACAAGCGAATAGCACTGTCATGAGACTCGGTTCTCATACCGTTTCCATGCACCCTGGGTTCCCTCGTACCTCTACTTCCGAACCAGCAAAGAATCCGTCCACTTGGGAACAGAGCGCACGGGTTCCGCCAGTAAACACATCATGAGCGCTCACAATGGTTTCGCTTCACAGCGCCAGTACTGGCGCGAACTGTAGGAAGGCCGACTCACCTGGCTAAGCACGTCGGGTAGCTATTCCGGCAGTACCTATGATGCTTCCGATTCGGTGGCAGGTCGTTTAGTTTTTGCTTCTTCGTGAGACACGTGCCGACGAACGCACTACCTTTCCGTCAACTGCGAAAAGACCGTCGGCTTGGCTGTCCTTGCTTTTCGACGGATGCTTGATGACACAACAACGTACGATAGCACCGGATCCCGGGGGACAAAAAAAAATATGTGGCTCGGTTCAAGGACGTCAGAAGAGGCCGCAGCCGCTCGGAGCACAAGGGAAAACTACGTCGGTCAAAGACAACAACATCTTACGCTCACCGCCGTGACTTAAACCACGAATGGGACGGTAGGCGGGTTATACGGACGGACGGAGACGCACACACAGCACGCTCGAAACCACAACACCGGCGGCGATCCAAAGGCGATGATCGCTCCCGTGACGGATCGACTGAACGGCGCACAAACGATACACTGAAGCCGTGTCTCGATCCGCCGCCTGCACACTACGAAGCAACTTCAACGTAGCCCGGTAAAAACATGGCTGCGCACAGGCACCACCGTACATGGCACAGCACCCCGCGACCGCCGCACAAGCTCTGCTTCCCTTTCACAGAGCTGTTTCAGTCTGGAGTGAAAGCAGACTGCAGATGTTGAGATATGGGCGAGAGTGAAAGAAGAAAGAAGCTCTGCGCCTACAAAACATTGAAAAGGATAAAGTAAAGTGAAGAACCGAAAAAAAGAGAGAGAGAACGCTTAGTGAAAGGACGACAGGCATGGATGCACGCATGGGTGGCGCGGGTAAAGAGGGGGGTGGGAAATGGAAGGCTTTGTCACGTGACAGTAGACCGGTTTTTGGGGGGGGGGAGCCGGGCTGGTAGCGCCGTCGGCCGCTCTCTTTTCGTACTACAGCCTTCTAATGTACTGTTATTTTTGTTTGTTTTTGTCTGCTCGCCGTCTGTGATTCGCCGGGCTTGAGCCATCTCATGGCGCCATTCTCGACGGAAAGCGCAGCGTGCACGCTGGACCCCCGGTGATGATGACTTTCATACGGCGGTGAAAGACATGGAACACCTGTGACAAAATGACGCCAGGTCTGCACTGCGCGCAACGGGAAGTTTTCTTTTTAATTTGTTCCTTTCTACATGCACAGGAAAGAAACCAGGCTTCGATAACCTACTCATTTCTGCCATTCGGTACTCTTTCTGTGACGAAATTTGCTGTGATAAGGGCGAAAAACTTGGAGAAATCTCATATCAAGCTGCGCGTACGCCAGGGATGTAGGGTGCTTAAAGAAAAAGGAAATAAAAGGCGCTCAAGATTTGAAGCGGAGCAAGCTGTAACCCAGCTGTCCGCAAACTCAAAGATGGAACTGTTTGTTTTACTTTCGTATGTATGTTCGGTTAAGCGCAGTCCACTAAGTGACGTTTTGTTCCGTTTTTCCGTGCCACTGTAAAAAACGGAACAACAAATTAAGAGCAAAAATTTGGGCCAATTGGTACATGTTGAGGGGGACAACCAGACGTCGTGGTGTATGTTTTTTCTCGTCCTTGCCCTTTTTGATTGCTTCTCTTCGTTATCAAAAAAAGTGACATTGGCTTGATTATAAAAGAAAGATAATGGAAAAAAGGCGGAAAATAAACTTCCAGCTAGCTGAAACCAAAGCACTACTTCAAGGCAGAAAAGGTATACAACTTCAAAGAGTCGTACACAATAATGGACAAAATCGCGCCGGTTGGGAGAAATGAAAAGTAATTAGAGAGTTTTCTGGCAAACCCCTTCTCTAAAATACTAGACTTTTTCGTGTAATCGTAGCCCGTAAATTTTTACCTTTGGCTTTACAACGGGTCCAAAACAACAAGAAATCCAAAACAGTTACAATGTTTTGGAGCTTTGCATGCGAACAGCGATTTTAGAAACAGGCTGACTTATAAAAAAAAGGGCTACCAGTAGATCGTGCAAGCACTGATTGTTTAAAAAAAATAAACACATTACCAATATTCGGCTGGCCATACCTAGGGCTAATTACGATAGTCGTTTCCTTTCCCGTGCTGCCTGCAGAAAGACCGGGCGTTCGAACCGTTCCTTCAAAACTATTCCCATTTTAATGACGTCGTTTCTGTAAGCATGCTTTGCAGGGCGAATTGGTGAGACGGAATTGTTGGAGGTGCAGCTTTCACAGCCGGTACAAAAAGGGAAAAAAACACGGAACACACGCTGCTGCCGGCTACAAAAACTGATTTGTTATCGACGGTGCATTGGAGATAGCATAGCGTCTAAAAGGAGATGGTCGCACAAAGCACAATGTCAGTGGAAGCAAACAGTTATTGGGACGGCTCCATAGGTAGACTGACCAAAATGACATCAACTTGAGCGAGCCAGCAATAAACGTAAATAAATAATAAAACGAAGGCAACTGACTTCAGACAATCTTATCCTAAAGGAACACTTCGAAGCCCGCTTATCGCCGTGACCGCAGTTATCGCGCAGAAAATACGATGACTCAAAATTCAGTCACTCGGTCGTGCGACGAATCGCTGCACGTAAGAAACAGTGGCCGTAAAAAGCGTGCTAGGAGTTTCTTAATTTATTTTTTTCAGGGCATGCATAAAAACAAGAATGAGCCACTTGCGCTATGACAGCGTCCCATTTGTCGACAGACGTATGCGATCTTTTTATTCCTTTCGGGACAATATATGACGCTCAATTGCGCTGGCTGGCAGTTGCAATCAAGAGCGAATCTGCACGAAGCCAGTTTTCAAATCAAATCAAATCAAAACGTCTGTTAGTACATCGACACTTGTTACAGAAGTGAAAATACAGAATGAGGTGCTCATGGCTGCACCGGGACCTCCTATGCATTGCTACGTGTGCCTATGTAATGCTTTTGTTGCCTCAGTTCATCAATTCTATACGTATGCGACACCTGTTTTTGGCGCTTAAAGAATATTTTTCTATGATCAGTGGAGAATACCCTATTGACGGTGTAGAACCCACTACTGTCCCTGAAGCAAAACTAGGCCGGCCTGTGGGAAGCTAAGAACACCCCATTCACGCCTCCATTTTTATGCCGAATCTTCATCGAGTAATGCGAAAAACAAAGCGACAGGGCATGCCAGTCGTTTCTCTCTTCTGATTTCGCTTGAGTCACTGGAACATTGTACTTCACTGACACGCGTTCCTTTTTTAGTTTCAGCGTTTAGTCTGCGTTGCCGAAGTCAATCGTTCTCATCGCCGTCGTCATCTTCATCAGCATCCAGATTACTTCCGCTACAAGAGAGATGTCTCTTCAACGAATCTTCTCTTAGCATGTGTTATCGCAGGCAATATTCTAAGCGCACCTCCTCGCTTTAATCTCTGCTATACCCTGTTGCGCCTTCTGTTTATTGGAACACAATTCTTTACTCACAGAAACTTTCAGTTATCTTTCCTTCAAATACATGCGCTGCCCAAGTCTATCACCAACTTTTCTCTACAGGATATCGTTAACTAGAATTGGTTTAAGTTCCTTTATTGGGGTTTAACGTCCCAAAGCAACTCAGGCTATGAGGGACGCCGTAGTGAAGGGCTCCGGGAATCACGACCACCTGGGGTTCTTTAACGTGCACTGACATCGCACAGTACGCGGGCCTCTGGAATTTCGCCTTCATCGAAATTCAGCCGCCGCGTCCGGGATCGCGCCCGCGTCTTTCGGGTCAGCAGCCGAGTGCCGTAACCACTGAGCCACCACGGAAGGGCAATGTTTGCTCGTATTCTTTCTGTAATGCCAACTGCTCTTATCTGTGTCCTAAACTTATCACTGTCATTGGATTTTCCTTTCCATAATTCACTGCACTTTCCCCAGTGCACGAACATTCTCGGCAGAACAAGTGCGGAACGTTAGTGCTTCAATTTTTTTCTTTTGACGAAACAAAGAGGCGAAATGCGGTACGTATTTCGCCGGTCGCACTGAGAGCAGCTATCACCACGTCCGTTAGGCTGGCGCTCGTTTCCGCTTCGGTTCTTCCGGTTGGGAGTGGCGGAAGAGTGCTTCCGTTCCAAGCGTGCAACTGCTGCACTTTCATGCACGATCCCGCTTCAGTTTACTACTCTCGTTAGCTTCAGTCAGAGCACCACTAAGACTAATGCCATCGCACGCAAACATTCGGACGAAAGTTTTCAAATTTTTAAATTGTGGGAGAAAACGCGACACAAGCTTTTCTACAGCCTCACGATGCTACTGCTCATGCGTGATATTACTTCGCCAGTGGGTAAATAACATTTAAAATTCGATGTTAGGTTTGTGTAAAAAACGGAAATCAGGAATGGAGCTGCTCTCAATCGGTGGAGCATCCGCTTATCGGAACCATGTCTCGCAACAGAAAGGAGCATTGAAACACGACGGGAAACCTGCGAATGCTGTAGCCAGGCTTCACGCGTTCACTGTGTGAAAGCGGTATTCCGGGTTTAATTTACGTAGCTTTCTAACAAAGGAGGAATCAATTTTAAGGCGAAAGCCTTCAATGGCTTATACTGTCGACCGTTAACGAAGCGTGTAACACGCGTTTAACTCGGGAACTAAGAAAGATAGAAGAAAACTAATGACTCAGATAGAGGAGGAAAAAATGAACATAGAAGCCAAGTTTGATGACTGTAGATAAATTATGTAATTAATTATGGGCAAAAATGTCGAGATTGCGCTCAAATAGCGCGGACGTCGATATAACCACGGGTACGATGTGACGTCACATCCACCGAAAGTCGTCACGGCATAGTAAAAGATATCAGAATGGTCGAAAAACGTCGGATTTGAGTCAAATTAGATGGGGAAATGTGGAAGTAAGCGGAATTAACATTCAATATCCCCGAAAGATGTACGATTTCGGTACCAATATAGCCACGGGAACGGTGTGACGTCACATCCACCGGAAGTCGTCACGGCATAGCGTCTTCGGCTTTCGCCTCTCAATACTGTAGTTGCCAAAGTGTCCACGCAATTTTTATTCGCTGCGCGAAAGGTTCAGCGTAAGGGTCGCCGCACCAAATCACCAGCCAATTTCTCATGATCTTAGATACCTTCACCACTTGGCTGTTGCTGCAGACCACTGTATGATTTTTCAATGGATTCCAGCTCACTGCGGCATCCTGGCCAACGAGGGAGCAGACGAAGCGGCCCGCAACGGACTACAGGCCCGTAACTATACAAGCGCATCCGCTTCCCAAAAACAGATGCGTCCTAACTTGAAAAACGATATACCCAGGATGAAAAGAACCACCCCTTGAACTCGCCGAGTCATCATTACCCCTTTCTCTATTCCACCTACGCACAGCTCAAATCAGCACTACCACTCGGGCTTCCGCGTCATCTAGGAACAACGTATCATCGCCTTCGTCTTAATATTGCGTTTACGCGCCTTGCAGTTCGTCTGGGCCGGCAGCGCTTCCCGCGAACCTTGGTGCGGCGTCGGCACGCATGGCTCAAGTGGTTCAAGTGCATCTTGCTGCAGCCGTTTACGCTCTTCGACGCAACGTTTGCTGCCCGGGCGTAAGGCGACGCCGCGTTCTCCACGCGGCGGCAAGTGCAATCAACAACAGCTTCCGGCGGCAGGACTTCGCACGTGAGATGAGCGGCGGGTAACAAGAACCCCGTTTCTTGGGATGCAAGAATCGCCTGTCTTCGGCAGTGGTGCGCGGGATGCAAGCCGCGGACTCTGAACACTGCTAGTGCGTGACGACCGCGGGAGAGTGCGAAGAGAGTCGTGATCAGGGTTGCCGTTGGAAATATTTTAAAAGGAGCCAAAACTTGAGCTGAAAGTAGCCAAAAGTAGCCATTCCATTCAATCTTAGCGCCAAATTTGTAGCCAAATATAATAAAAGCGATATTAGGAATATGACTTATCAAAGAAGAATAACATTTTAAATATATGCAAGAAACGGAATAAAGAGCCCCAAATTTAGCCCTTTTTCTTGGCCTGCAAGGCACAGGTACGTTGTTTGGTTTGGTTTTTGGTTTTATGGGGTTTAACTTCCCAAAGCGACTGAGGCTATGAGAGACGCCGTAGTGAAGGGCTCCGGAAATTTCGACCACCTGGGGTTCTTTAACGTGCACTGACATCGCACAGTACACGGGCCTCTAGAATTTCTCCTCCAAAGAAATTCCAGCCGCCGCGGCCGGGATCGAACCCGCGTCTTTCGGGTCAGCAGCCGAGCACCATAGCCACTGAGCCACCGCGGCGGCACAGGTACGTTGTGAATAGTTGAATTATTAAATGGTCTGTGTGTGTACACAGTGTGATCTTACGAGAGTAATTTTGTCACGTTCTAGCGAGCAACCCAGTAGGACATCGAGGCTGTTTTAGCCTTGAAGCCGTGATCGAACTTGATTCGGGCAAACACCGTAAGGCAGTCAAATTTCATTTTGTTGCGCACCTTTCTTTAACCAAGTTGTCATATGGAGAACGCGCTCAGCACCAGAGTTGGAAACTCAAAATGACAAAATTTTGTGCTTTATTGCTCCAGGTGTGGAAAACGCCATTCGCTGAAACTGTCTTTGCACGATCTGCGCACTGCGTGCCGTAAGCTCGAATACAATGTGCGATCGAGTTCACGCTTATTGCATGGTATGTGATCAAGTTCACGCCTACTGTTTGCAGCTGGCGCATTTCTGACTCCAACTCGATGAGGAACATCCATAAAAAATGCAGCGGTAGCTTCAGTGTATGCCGTCACGGCCCTTCGTGCTTTCTTTGTCATCAGGATTGATGGCATGCAGCTTCCGAAGTGCAAGGCATTTGGAAGCAAGTGCAGGAGTTGTATCACCATTTGCCTCATGAACTGGAAGCATCACTTTATCACGGCTCCTTGGCCTAGTGAAATCTCCCTGGAGATGTCACCTTCTTGAGCATCGCGCTGAGCGTGCATGTAAGCTGCATAGCTACCCTAGCCGTGCGTAAGGGTGCCTCGATGCTCACCGACCCTGCCGGAGAGTATGCTGCGAGTTAAAAAAAATGGCTAGTAAATGCGCGAAAATAAAAGTTAAAAGTAGCCAAGGAGCCAACCTAAAATTTTCGTCGCCAGACAGGTTTCAAAAGTAGCCAATTTGGCGCAAAGTAGCCACCAACGGCAACCCTGGTCGTGATTGGTGCAGTGCGTGCTACTGCGAGGAGAAACTGTGACGAAACGTTTGGTTCCGCCAAGATGCATGAACCTCGCGCCTGATTGGCGTGGTTGGATGTTCTTTGTCTGGCGAGGCTATTTAATGACTGGTCTCGGTGTTTTTTTTTTTTGTTTTTTTTTTTTGGGGGGGGGGGATCGAGATGCAATAAACGAGTAAAAACTGTTGGTCGAGCGTCCTATAGCAGTCCTCCAAGGTGCCCGGCAGGCACACCCTAACAGACCGCCGGTCAGCGAGTTCGATCACGGCGGTTGAGGGCGGGACCTCTTCGAAGGCCTGAAGCTCAAACATCGTCGCCTCTTGAGAAGAGCACGGCGGGTGAAAGCTGGGAAGCGGCTTCGAAACTTGACTCAGACAGTCCGTATTATGGCAACTGCGGCTCAATTGAGACTGTACATCACATTCTCTTGGAATGTCGAGCGTATGCCAACGAACGTGCGTACTGTGAACAATGCATGCAGTACGTCACCCAAGTGCCACTCAGAGTGGACTCCATATTAGGTCCTTTAGGCTGCTACAGACCGCAGTAACGTCCAGTGATGTCCTTATTTGTCCATGTAGACGCTATTGTTGTTTTAGACAAACTATAAATTACCCGGGCACTTGATCACCCCAACTGTACTACATGCACAGATCTTGACTTAGGCCTCATCTAAAGAAGCCATCATGCAGTAAACTATTGTGTTGCAACCCTCTTCAATGAACGCACTCCTTTCTACCACCCTTCTTCCATCTTTACTCCCCTATTCCATCCCCTACGCGGAGCAGCATGTGAGCGAATATTCCCGCCGGCTGTAATCTATGTTTTTCATTAAAGAGCTGCCTCTTTCTCCCGCCACGGCACCTTTACAACAAGCATTTGTGCAGGCCCCGTTTTAACAAAGAATTATTCAGCCGCAAGGTTCACGCAAACCAAGGCTCATCGACGCCAGCTGCATGGGATGTCGGATGGCTACAAGCGCCATGCAAGCAATAGCGTGTCTGGCTGTTTCACTCCGCCCCCCCCCCCCCCCCCCCGAACCATGTGAGCAGAGGCAGCTACGTGCTTCAAGTGCCGAATGAAAGGGCACATTGAGCGATCCTGCCGCAGCATCCAGGAAGGAAGTAGTGAAAGTGCTCGGGAAAGTAGACGACGGCGGCCTTGTCGGCATGAAAAGAGTCAGACGAATTGCCTTCAAAAACGCGGTCAATGAAAATAGAAACCGGTGCCACGGTGTCCATCATTCCACATCACCAGTTTAAGGCGCTTTGTGGCAGAGTCGCAAACTTACACCCTATGCTCGTGTTGCCATGAGGTCGTGCGGAAAACCAGTGTTATTCTAGTGCCGCTTTGTATCATCCCAAAAAGGGCTGACTGTATGAATAAATAAACAAAGAAACAAATAAATAAATTGATAAATAAATAAATAATTTGCTGTGCGAACCGCATTAAGAAAAGTTCGTCTACCGAGGTCAAGAAGCCGGAAAATAACAAAAAGAATTGGACGGGGGATCAATCAAAATGGCGCTTACATTTATTTATTTTTTCTGTCCAGGGGAGGCGGGTTGAAGAGTGTCGATCTTGCGGCGTGTTAAATAAAGAATCTACGAAGATTACTGGCCTTGTCAAGAAGAGTTTTTTTTTTTTTAAACGCTGGGATTAGCCTTCAATTCCAAGCATCTTGCTGGCCTGAGGTTTGACGAATCTTAGCAGCTTAGCTTAACAAGGTATGCAATCTCCAGCGTTAAACCTAGTGCGGAGACGATTCCTGTGGTGGCTCTGCGGTGGTCGCCTGTCCCCCTTGAACGCAGGACAGATTTGTTCACTTTTAATATAGAAAAGAAGTACTCACACAAGTATGGGCTCACTAACATGGCAATGATAAGTTGTGGGCTTGGGCTAGTTGGTAATTCAATCTTAAAAACAAAGTGTGCAGAAAACGACGAAGATGAAGACGCGAAAGGAGAGAGAAGCGCCAACTTCCAACGGAATTTTGTTCCTACCATTGGTCGAATTATACATGAACATGGTAGGGAGGAAAAAAGCAAAGGAAAACAAAGCAAGAAATGGCTGTCGGTTTAGCATTGCGAAAGAGGAAATATTGTGCGCATGCAGATGTTTGCAGGTGGACACGATCGCCACGTGCTTGAAAGCATGATTGAGGTGTCCATTGACCCTTTTTATTGTTCTTCTCAGCAAATGCAAAAAAAAAAACAACGTAAAGAAAGATAGGGAGCCGGAAGCAGCAACTTTTTGCCGGGCTTAACGCCAATTCAAAATAAATGAAAATGAGTTAAATGACCCAACGAAACAATAAACTAACTAAAAATCAGAGCAGTAAAACAAAAACAAAACTAAAACGAAGAGGAAACAAAAGACACATCCTAGTGAAGGTCCCAGCCACAGGTAAACAGACAAAGCACAGAGCGCAGGCAACGACGAAAAAAAACGAGAAAACCAAAGTCACAGTATAGTGAAGGTTTCTTTAACAATCACAGACAAAGCGCAGAATAGAGGCCACGACGAAAATCACCGAAGTAAAGATATTATTAACAAAACAGGGCAAAACCAAAGTCACAACACAGTCAACGCCACATTCACATTCACAGAGTCAAGCCATTTCGATGAAGGCGAAATTCTAGAGGCCAGTTTACTGTGCGATGTCAGCGCACGTTAAAAGGACCCTAGGTAGTCGAAATATCCGGAGCCCTTCACTACGGCGTCCCTCATAGCCTGAGTTGCTTCGGGACGTTAAACCCCAATAAACCAAACCAAACCATTGTATACAGGCCACGAAGAAAGGCACCCATGCCCAACAAAGAAGCACAGAGCTCTCCTGTGTGCAGAGCTTGCGGAAGAGAAATGAGAGGAAAAGAAAGAGATTAACGTGGTTTGGTTTATTGGTTTATTGGGGTTTAACGTCCCAAAGCGACTCAGGACTCAAGCTATTAGATACGCCGTAGTGAAGGCCTCCGGAAATTTCGACTTTCTGGGGTTCTTTAACGTACACTGACATCGCACAGTACATGGGCCTCTAGAATTTCACCTCCACCGAAATTCGACCGCCGCGGTCGGGATCCAATCTGCGTGAAATCAACGTGGATAATTAGGAATTGTGTTGTTTAGGACTTGGAGCCAGTTATGCGCGTCTTCAACTTTTTCATCGAGAAAATTTGAAGGTCTCTTAATTACTATTATCGGCTGAAAGCACGTTTAAATTATAATCTTTAAACTGAGTTCATGCACAAAAATGTTGATTGAAGTACTTGGTTCAAATCTCCCGCCGTTCCGTGTGATTTGCCGCCCACTTGTGAGATGGCGCTTTCATGCACCTTTTCTTTTTTGGAGGGTGGAGGTCCTTGTTCGAGCAGCCAGCGCGGGACGCGGAGGCGACACAGTGATTAACGGCAATGTGCTCGAAGGCTATGCTCTTCTGTTGTACAGCTCCGACGAGAACACCCCGGGGAGCCGTGGAGAAGTACGCTGCTCTTTGAGGGGCGAGACGGAGCCCTGCGGACCCTGCTGTTCCGGTAGCGCTTTGACATTTTCGCGGTGGTTAAGGGATCTCTGAGCAGAAAGTGTGATGAGGAAGCAGGAGTGCACTGAACATGTGGTCATTCACTGATTTCGCAGTTATCGCCGCAAAACCCAGAGGGCACACCACGCTAGCCGAAACGTTGGGTTTCGCGTCCCCCAGGGGTGACGCGCCGTCCACGGCGGAGGTTGGAACTAAAGAAAGACTTTGACAGTGGTCGTGGCTATTAAGACAAGGAGGCCTCGAAGACACCAGAACAGACAAAAAAATTAGGGTGGGCGAGTAAAAAGTAATGAAAAATAATACACAGTGCGAACTGAGTGACACCAAATGGTGGGGCGCTCAGCGACACGCGCGTGGGCAGCCAGCGTCCCCCAACCCTATTGTTGTCCGCTTCTCTTTCTTGAGTCTTTTCTTTTTCTGTGTAACGGCTGTAACGGCTCGGGCGAAAAACGGGCACCCGCTCGATGCAAAGAGAATAGCCACATAATCATCATAATAATCATCATCATTTGTAGGCATCCTGACAGGCCAAGGAGTTGGCCAAGGAGTTGCCAAGGAGTTGCCAAGGAGTTGGCGTCCAGGAAAGGTGACCCCCCGTGTAAAACGGGGAGGGCACACATACCTACATCGTGACTACCGGCCCCTCATCGCCCCTTGCGTCATCTACTGAGCTTTTGCGCAAGTTATCAAGGCGTGTGTGAGCGCTTGGGCTGAGACAAACGGCCACCTAACTTATCTCAAGAATGGTTTCCTGAGCTCCGCGGCTTTAAGATAACGTCTTTGTACTCAGCCAGTGCATTGAGATTGCACGGAAAGAAGAACTGAAGAACACAGCCTCTTTTGCATCTTCTTGGACGTCTCGAAGACTTGCGATTCGTATACCGCATGGCGAGCTCTTGAGACACCTGGAGACACTTGAGGTGTCCCAAATATGGCTGAACATCATCCGTCGCTTCAACGCCAATAACACAGCTACGTACGGCCTACATCTGCGGGGCAGAATCACAGGAGGTGCCAGTGGGTTTAAACAAGGCTGTACGATGTCCCCCTGCTCTATATGCGGCAGCCCCTGTGGAGTGTAAGTTGCTACCATCACAGCTAGGCATTACAATGAATTTTACCAACGAAGATCTTAGGGAGAAGACAATTCTGCTGGTACTAGTATTTGCAGACGATATCGTCCTTATGGCATACAAAACTCAAGAGCTGCTTGCCATGGTCACAGTCTGCGCAGATGGCATGGAAAAGCTCCAGCTCAACTTCGATGCGAAAAGTCGGCCGTGATGTGCTTCGCGGGCTCAGCCAGACCCAGAAGATCCTCCGAAGCTGCCAGGCGAGTTGCTGCCTGTGACCTGCAGCTGCCAATACCTGGCCGCCCACTGCTACGCTTGCCGTCTCTTGGAATCCACTCCGTTACCCTTAAGTTCCAACGGCATCCGCATTGCGTGCAAGAATGCCGGGGTTCGAATCCCGGTGCCGCGCTATTCTCCACCGGGGTGTTTTTAAAACAATGCTCCACGTGTCAATGGAATTTCATAACCAGGCCGGGGGTGAGGCCTGATCTCGGTGACCAGAACCGACAACGCATTCCCTCACCAGAACAGGATTTGGCCACCCTGGTGTAGTACTTGGTAGTACTTGGCCGCAGCCTCCTATGAACAAACCAATTAGCCTTCAGCTACCAGTACCTGGGTGTAGTTCGGGGACTGACCGAACTACACAGAGCAGCACGGAGCCTACCCGAGGCAGACCGCAACAGTGGCCTGAGATATAATCCGGAGGCGATGCCTCTGCTTGTGCAACCGGTTGCTATAGGGTATGGGAGTGGTGGTGCACGTAACCACACTAGCATCCGCACCAGTAAAGACAACAGCGGTAGCAACGGTACAATGCGCGATTTTTGGTAGCTAGGCGAAAAATTACCAACCTGCCATTTTATAGGAAAGAAGTTTGAAGGTCCATTGCATGCTTCCCGCCACCATCACCGCCATAATCAGGTCGCTCCAAAGTTCCTCCGGTTTTGAACCGAGTTCCACCTGTAGACGCAGTCGCAGACAGGTGTGCAGGCAGGAAAACGAAGGCAGCGGGACGAGCAAATCGAAAGGTAAAGCCTTCAAGGTACTCTGAGAGGCGAGGACACTGGGCGAAATAGAGGCCACATTTTACCTAAGACACAACCGCACGCGGCGGGCGTGGCTCAAATACAAGAGAGACTCGTGACTGCTAACGCTGAAGCTCAGTCCGCGGTGCACTCGTATCTCCTCGTTATCTCCTTCTCGAAGCAGACATTGCCGTACAGGACCAATCCATTAGTCCATTGAGTAACACAGGGCGATACGAAACTCGAACCATTCCGTTCGTACATTGAGTAATACAGCGCGATACGAAACTCGGACGTAGGAAGACGCGCAAGAATGAGCGTTGGGTTCCGGTTTCATATCGTGCTGTACTCAGTGGCTTATCAACTGAATCGAGCTTCAATTTTAGCAATTTTATCATGCTTCGTTTCTAGTAGATCGGGCCCTTTTAACTGTATGCCCGCTTCATCCATGTATCTTTGTTACCTATACATTTTTCGTCTCAGTTTCATATCGCTCAATGGATTACCTGCTCGCCCAAGCTTCACTTTCATTCAGTTAGACCGTAAAGGCTCAACAATCGCCTATGGAGGAGAAATTCTAGAGGCCCGTGTACTGTACGATGACAGTGCACGTTAAGGAACCCCAGGTGGTCGAAATTTCCGGAGCCCTCCACTACGGCGTCCCTCATAGCCTTAGTCGCTTTGGGACGTTAAACCCCTTAAACCAAGCCAACCAACCAATCGCCATTTGCTTGCTGTCTAGGAAAATTCTGCTTTTCTTTCTTTCTTTCCTTCTTTCTTTCCTTCTTTCCTTCTTTCTTTCTTCCTTTCTTTCCTTCTTCCTTTCTTTCTTTCTTTTTTTCTTCCTTCCTTCCTTTCTTTCTTTCTTTCTTTCTTTCTTTCTTTCTTTCTTTCTTTCTCTCTCTTTCTTTCTTTTATTTCTTGCTAGACGTTTGCCTAAGACGGGGCTGAGGCTAACGGCACAATGTTGCCTGACAGGGCCTCAGCCCCCTACTACATGACGAACAAGCATGTAAATTAAAAAAGTCCGGCGAGCCGGTAAAAAACAATATCGTTGACAAGGACATATAAAACGAAATCAAAGAAAAGTAGGCACAAAAGTAAGCATTATGCAGAGCAAGAGTGCATAAACAATCGTCAAAAAGACCCAAGCGCTTGACGAGAATTTGCATCGTAAACACAGACCAAGACTTATGCATGGAACACTACGTCAAATATTGAAGTTCTACATAGAGCTTATTCTAGCCTACTGAAAAACAAGACAGTATGGACCGAAAAGCGCAAGCAAGAATACGCAGACGCGAACACAAAATCATTAATTCTGAAAAAAAAAAGATGGACTACAACATGGTTACATGAGAAATTTTACTGAACGGTATAGGCGACATCGGGTATTAAAAAGTATTTCTTTCTATGCCTCTCCTCTATACTAGCTGGATCGCGCACACAGCCGTGTGCGTAGACGCTGCAGGCAACAAACGCTGTTCTCTACTCTGACAGGTTACTCATGCAGCGTGTCATCCTGTGTCCGTGTGCCCAAGGAGCACAGGTAATCAGCGCAGTACTGGATTGGAACGGTTTAACTCTGGCCCTTGAGATGACCAGATTGCCAATATAGTACCAATATTCGACCTATTGGTCCAAATATTGGAAAGGGATGGTATCACTCTGGTTATTTATAGCAAAAGTCTCGCCAATGTATTACCAATATTGGGTGTTTGCTTCCTGGCCATGTTTTCTTTTTTGCATCTCTAATTATTTCGCACCCATGATTTCTATAAAGGAATCTCCGGTTTAATATAACGGTGGCCAGTTCTTGAGGATCAAAACATGAGATAACCAACGGAGTAAACAAAAAAAATAAAGGCAGATACACTTAAGACTTGCGTATGGGAATGCATTGTTTACGTGTAATGTTGTACATGCATCAAAGTTCTTTTCTACGAGTTTCTGTTGTGAGTATTGGTTGCTCACCAGACTGCAAACGCGCGATGTATGGCACCACCCAGAAAACTCTGTGCGATGAACGGTTGCTTCACAATTTGGACAGGAAAGTCTGGGAAGGCATACATTTGAAGGCGCAGATGTCGTCAGTTCGAATCCCTGTCGCTAGATAGCCTCCACTTGACTAGAACATGTAAGCTATATTTAGAGGGTGGTACTACTCGGTTTATAACTTTCGAAAATTCGGCGGACATTGTCCTTTGTTTATTTCAGACGCCACTTTGGGGTTTTTTTCGCCGAATATTATTTTCTGCATACGAATTTTCTGCTTATCGGTGAAACCTATGACGTACCTGCGCGCTCAGAAGTGACGTACAGTTTTTATTTATTTATTTTATTTACAAATACTGCTATCCCAGTTGGGACATTGCAGGAGTGGTACATAGGATGGAAAACAGATAAAACAGTAGGATAGTGCATAAACATAAACAAACAAACAAACATAAACAAAAGTGTGCTATTAATAAGAAATTTATTTACAAATACTGCTATCCCAGTTGGGACATTGCAGGAGTGGTACATAGGATGGAAAACAGATAAAACAGTAGGATAGTGCATAAACATAAACAAACAAACAAACATAAACAAAAGTGTGCTATTAATAAGAACCTTTTATTAACCTTTCTTTAAAAAATAAGTCGCTCATGTAGCACTATGTACTACATATATGGCCGTCTTAAGAGCTGCTTTTGCAGAGGTCGTACAGTCGTGACAAAAAGCAAAAATGCCCCTGTTAAAATGATTAGGCTGCAAGACAAAAACGCGAGTGGTAGTTTCCCTCTAAAAACTTGTCACATTCTGGTTGCAATGTGGGCTCAACGAGAGGACCACGTACCTTATGCTCCGCGTGCATAGGCAGCAATGGAACTGCTGCTTAGACGTCGCGGAAGCCCGGATACGACACAATCGTGCCTTTTGTACATGGTTTTCGCATTGACGGTTGCTTGTTACTGCTCCAAAAGTTTTCAGCGTCCTTACATGCAGTGCAAAAACCTAAGTACCGAAGCAACCGCCTACAGGCATTGATAAGTCTGAGCAGACGGCGCTCCGCTGGACGGTAGAGCATAGCTAAGTGGTCCAGCCTTCCTATCTGCAACGGAGTGTTTCAGTTCGCGGATCAGTGCATCAATAACTCACAGTCACTGTACTAAAGCCAGACTTTCACCTGGCATCAAGGGCAACATATTGGCAGCCACTGTGACGTCGGTGATTACTCCTTATAGACAGCAATCACACACTCAACCAGGTGATTGAGAAATGTGCAAAATATAACCAACCTTTATACTATTAAAAAAAAACAGTTACATGCTAAAAAGCTGCTAACAGCTGTGGTTACTACTTCTCTCTGACGACTCCTAGCTCGCTATCAATCGTTTACTACCTCTAATGAAGGTAGTGGGTGCAGTCACTGCGCTGGAACATAGTTGACTTAGTAGTAGTAGTAGTAGTAGTAGTAGTAGTAGTAGTAGTAGTAGTAGTAGTAGTAGTAGTAGTAGTAGTAGTAGTAGTAGTAGTAGTAGTGGTAGTAGTAGTAGTAGTAGTAGACCTTTATTCGACCTTAATTTACAGGCCGAGCATGTCGACCGCCTGAGCGACCAGAAGTCGCTATCTTCCTCCCCTTCAGCGCCAAGCCAGTCGAGCCAGGTGGTGACTTAGTAACGATTACTTGAACTAGAACACATAGAGTACCTGCTTGACCAAAACATTCCTATTGTACATTCGGCGCAGTAAATAACGAAATCTTAATATCAGCTCTGCATTATGTCAACTATTTCGTTCGTTATGTCAGAAAAGGGTTTCGAAAATAAAAGCAACCAAAAATTAATCATTCTTATCAAGAGAAATATCGACCTCTTACTTTGTGCTCTTCTTTTAAATAAAGGTAGCGAAAAGTTGTTAAGTGCAACTGTTTACTAAATTTTAGTCCTTATTAGCACCTCTCTACTATAACTTCTTAGCAGTGAGTAAAAATGAACACTTACGTTTCACTGCTCCAGGATACTCGTTAGTATCTTACACGAGCGCTGTGTCGGAAATGAATCCTTATTCTGAAGGGTACAGTGTGTAAGAACTGAGAATCCAGCACCTGTGCAAACGGCACATGACGCAGTGAAGGCAAAAATCTACAAAGTAAGAACAAGAACAAGAAAGGATAACAGTCGAGATTGCTTGCGGTTCGCGACCGATGAAGCTATCAAGTGATTTGTCGAAAACGCCCCTCCTTTACGTTGAATGTAGTGGAGGGTTCCTTGACTGACGCACGTTTTCTTCTTTTGTAGAGCGAAGAAAGTCTTCGAAAGCTATTGCGTGCGTTTATCGCAACGACAGTATAGGGTAATAGATTCTCAGACATCGGTTTGCAACCGTCCTTCTTATCGCAGGCCGCACAGGGCTGCGTCATGTACAGTCGCATTGTCTCTGATATTGCTCTCTTTTGCTCCTTTAGGCGAATGTCCCAACAATGGTCTGCGATAGAAAGGGCGGGGGCAGGCCGTTGGTTCACAAAGCTGTTATCCTCTACCACCATCCTGATAAACGCAATTGAGAGGTTATGGAGGCTTTCTTTCTTTCTACGAAGGAAGTACATGTGCCCCAGTCGACCGTAAGACGCAATCTATGAAAGGGTTTCCTAGAAAGCACGCGATGGAGTGTTCGCACCCTCGCGTATCGTCAGACGATCTCGACTGCTGTGTTTTCTGATTCCTGGCTCCCACCCAGAATCCCTCGCCATCTGGAAACACTTGAACACCGACTTCGCCTGAACGCTGCATTTACAAGCGGCTTGCGATACCGTTTCAGTCAAATGAACAGTCAGCTCTGTGAAGAACTGCGGCTCTATCGAAACTGTGGAACATATCCTGCTCGAGTGCCCTGCATGTGCTGACGAGCGTGCGTACTATGGACATTGCATGCAGAAGCTCTCCCCAGTGCCTCTAACAATGGACAGTGTTTTAGGTCCCTTAGCCTGCCCTAGGCGATAGAGACTTGCAATGAACTTTTTGTTTGCGTATTTAAAGGATATTGGAACTCTTGACAAGCTCTAATTTTACCTTGCATGTTATCCTCAACCATTCTTCACGCAGTGAACTTTGTTAGCTCCTACGTCGGACTATGCAATTCATCCTTTCATGTGTGACACCATTACTCGTCGATGCACCTTAGTACGAATTTTATGGGTGCATTTTATCTTCTCCCCTTTTATTTCATTTTACTTTTTCCGTACCGCTCTACTTCCACCTTTATCTCCCGAATTCCGCCATGTTGAAATTCGCAGACTTAGAACCACTGGCAGATAGAAGGAAGAAAGCCCGTCTCAACTTCCTTCATTCATTATACTTTTCTCGACTTGGTATCCGACCTGAAAATTACACCGTTAATGATTCCACACGAGCCTCGCGCCATAAGCATGCCCTTAGCCTGAAACCTATTTTTGCACGCACAGATGCCTACAAGTTTTCTTTTTTTCCGAGAACAGTTTCTCAATGGAATGCTCTACCGGAGAACTCTCCGTTGTTTTGTAATCATTCTTGATTTTCACTGCTGGTTTAGTAGCTGTGCTGTAACCGCGTTCTCAATTGTACTTTTGCGTTGCTTGTTTTGTTGTATTTATATCGTTCGTTACTATCGCACCTGTTTTGCTTTTCCCTCCTGTATGTATTTCCCTCTCCTGCTTGGACATACAGCATGTCCGCAGTATTCAATAAATAAATAAATTCCCTTTCACTCGCACAGCAGAATGCCAGCGATTTTTACACGCCAACTAAATTCTCTGTTTTTCTTTTCATTAAAGAGCTTCTCTCTCTTTTTCTGGTCTCTGCCTTTACTGTTTATGTTTCTGTCTTGATTACATCATGTGAATTTTTCACAGGCACTGGGTTTTCGGTTCCCCCATATCGTTTCATTCAGAATAAAACTTTACTTCAGAGACAGCGCCCCTGTTTTTTTCTTCGTTCTTTCTCCTCTTTCGCGTTTTATTTATCCCTCAGAAATTATAATATCTATTTAGATGCGTTTGAACATATTCAATCTGTTGCTGCCCAATTCGGTTTTCGCCTGCATGATTATAATGATAATATATAATTATAATATTATAATATTGTCTTAATATAACAAGGACATTGCTAAATTGGAGCGCATCCAACGCTTTCTTGCAAGTTTTATTTTATCTGATTATCTGTCCACTTCATCCGTTACCGATATGCTGAGTCAGCTCAACTTGGAGCCCCATTCATGTACATAGTCAAGTTGCCAGGCTGAAATGCTTTTATTTGCTCGATCACAACAAATCCGGATTGTCAGGTGACACCTATATTTTTGCAACGCCCCATAGATCAAGCCGACTAAACCACTCCAAGGTGATAAAGCCTTAATTCGCCTGAACCAAACTCTATCGGAATTGGCATTTTCCCCAACGCAACAGTGTAACTGTTTACCAGCATTGATTGCCGAATCGTCCGATGTGAAAAACTTTGGGGAATTGTTACTGCAGCGCTTGTAACCTTCCCCTGCTTGGGCAGCGCTGCTGCCTACAGTGTTTGAAAATAAATAAATAAAAATCAATTCTTTTCCACACGCACCATGAAGAGGTAGCTGGGCTTGTTTTCACTCGGTGAACCCCATAGAGCTCTTCGTTAAAAACTGTTTCACTCAACTTATCTTAATCAAACAGGAGTTTCATCCTCATCCTATCTGCATTTTCTTCATTACTTATTTTTTCCGAGCTGAGCCTTTATATGAGGTCCAACTGCATAGGTCAAGTAATTATGACTAACATTCTTCAGCATTCTTCCTTTGTGCGAACCAGTAACGAATAGAATTAACGGTCATGTGATCCAGTGAGTTGGCATGCTGCGCATATGTTTTAAAAAGCGTTGTACAGTCTAGCCCGGTTATAACGAAGTCGGCGGGAATCGGAAATCACTTCGCTATATCCGCTTTTTCGTAATATGCGGACTACGAAAAGAAAATGCAAACATCGGCATACCGATTTATTGCCGCTGAAAGAAGTCGTCCAGCGTCCCCTGAACACGTTTCGCGAGTGCGGACTTCAGGATTGCAGCTTCCATACCATCCAACTGCGAACCAAAGATCTGGTCGAACTCCGGACTCCCGAGGTACATCCGTAGCGTGTCAACAGCTGCGATGGCCGCTGCGGAGGTGACCGGCTTAGGGGCACAACTAGCATCGTCGCATTCGCTGTCGGAGGCGCTCTCCGCCAAAGGTCTCTTCCATGACACTCCCGGCAACTTCTTCAGTCGTCAAGTCCTCGGTGGCGACAAGGTCTTCGTCGGCGAAAACGAAGTCCATGTGGCTTAGACCCGCAGGCACAAGGTTCAAGTCACTAGCGGATGCCCAAAGCTGCTCCAAGCAGGCCGTCGCGGCGGCAGCATCAGCGGTTGCAGCGACGTCAATCGCGGTAGCTTCGTCCCCAGCAGGCGCCGCCTCCGCGCTGCTGCTTAGGGAGAAGCCGGCTTTCTCGAAGCAATGGGCGATGGTCAGGTGCTTCACATCCCTCCAGGCTCCGCTTGTGAAGAAAATCGCCTTTACCAAAGGCACCTTCATGCCGACCATGTTGTCGGCAGTGTGAACATCAATCAGGAGGCGCGCGATCACGCGGCGCCGGTAGTGGACCTTAAAGTTGGCAATAACCCCATTGTAAGGTATCGGTAGCGTTCGCGGGGGTCAACGGAACGCGGCTGGGGGCACTCAAAGCGGAGCGTCTCCTTTCTTGGAACGCGGCCGCTCGCGAACGCGCCGGGAAGTACGGGTGTCCACCCGACACGCGGTACCGAGCACGAATGTATATTTGTGTTTATTTTCATTTGACACGACCGTGCGTTTAGGTTTGTGGAAAGGGCGTTTTGCCCTACGGAAGCTGGAGGGCTGGCCATGCCTTGGATGAACCAATGATGTTAAGGCCGCAACATGATTGGAAGTTACGAAATGTAGGCCGGGCCTTTAGGGCTTTAAAACCGGGCCCCGGAGCTGGAAGCGGGGTTCTGCGCTAAGGTCAGATGCAACGCATCTTCGGCAACGCCGAGAGGGGCCTCCCCTAGTGATTAGCCAGATCCGCCCTTTTTGTTGTTTGTCTTGTGCCGTTAATTTGTCTCAAGTGTCTTAACTGGTATCTATTGTACATATTTGTATATAAATCTCCAGTCATTGCCTTTTTCATCCCTGCGGCTCTATTCATCGAGAGACCGTCTCTGACGGGGCACCGCTGGTGCGAAGAGCTTCAGTCTTCGAGTTGAAACCAACCCGTCTCTGGCGGGGCACCGCTGGTGCAATAAGGAAGACGGAAGAACCTGTGGATCTTTACTGGCGCAGTCGACAGGATCCTGCGGCCATCGGAAGACGGCGCAGGAAGAAGACTTTAAGGCAGGGAGAAAGGCGACGACAAGGCAACAGGTCAGCGTTCGTGAACGGACCTGCGGAGACACGGCGGCAAGGACGTAAGGACCACGGCAGTAGTCCAGCGACGCGGGACTGCGTCCGGTCAAGGAAGCAGCGCGTCGGGAACTCGACGATCACCGGCGGCGGACCAGCGGCGTGCGACAGCTCATCGCAGCGTCCGGGGAAAGTGGCGGTGGACCCCGACGCCAAGGAGCTGGCAATGCGGATCGACGCATCGAAACCGTGAGTTTCCTTGGTCGCATTGTCCACGTCCCTGTGTTCGAGCCGATAGGACAGTTGAGAGGTATAGACGACGGTATGGAGAGCTATCCATGCCGGCCCTCACTCGATGTGAGGTACCAAGTGGAATTAGCGAAGGCGCGCTTAGCGTACTTTCAGGCTGAACTTGCGAAAGTGAATAGAGGAAAGGCGCCGCTGTGCGAGGAGAAACCTCAGGATGTTAAGTGCGTCTTGGATGAATTAGAAGCAAAGCGCCAGCAGCTAGCGCTGGAGCTCGCTGAGCTCAAGGCGTCTAGGAAAGCTAGTGAACTAATCAGGGAGAACTGCTCCGAGTCCCGAGAGGTGAGGCAGCCTGTGCTGGAAGACAAAGGATTATGCTTGTCATGCACAGGTCAGGGAAAAAGCAGTGAGGACGCTGAAAGCAATCAGCCGGTATGCGGGAACGCATCTTTCTTAGGAAACGCCGCGAAAGGTTCAGGAAGTGAAAACAGGATTCCTGAAGGACGCGGAAATACCACAGCTTTTCCGCCACCGCGGGCGGCTAGCAAAGAACAGGAGCAGCCCAATTCTAGTGATCTAGGGCCAATCGTGACCAAGGTGTCCGATAACAAACAGGACAGCGGTGGAATTCCTGTAGGCTCTAAGATTGTGACCTCTGACGCGGAGCTAGTAACAGCCAGTGAAAATCTGGCGTTGCCGCAACCGCACACTGTGTCGGGTATGGAGCATGAAGTGCCCCGTAGCGTTTCTGGTGGCAAGAGCCCTTCATCCGAGGCAAAGAGCGGAGGTGGGCCTGTTGGGCCGACCGGGCAGAACGCCGCGCAGTTGAACGCACCCGGTGTGTGCCCGACCAGGTCAGTTGAGGACCCGGAAATGAGTGGCGACTTGCCACAAGGCAAGCCCGGGTCAAGTGACTGTCATGGAGCTCATGGAGCCTCGGAGTCAGACTATGCCACGGGGCCAGCGGGCGCTGATCAAGCACGGAGCGGCGGTTTCAAAGTTTGCTCGTGCAGTAAAGGTGCAGATGGCCCCGGGCGAGGTGGACTGGCAGGAGGCAGGTGCGTGGCTTCCACGCTGAAAGTCGACGCGAGGAACAGTATGTTCCGTGCTAGAGGTCGGCATATCAAGTGTAGCAAGACTGACTGTACTGCTAAATTTGGACGGGCCAGGGGCTATGCTCTTTACGCACCACACGTGTCGTACTGGTGCGCCGGAGAGAGAGTGCTCTCAAGTGCGTCGCATGGTCAGAGATTTTCACTTATCGAGGATCAGGACGTTGTTTTCGATCCTGGAGGGCAGCATTTTTGAATTCTTGCCCCGCTGTGGCACCAGCCTAATGAGCCGAGTGGCAGTTAGGCGTTGTGTTGAGACGCGTAGTGGCTCGAACGCACACAAGGACGCTCGGTGCGACTAAGGAGGCTCACGTGGCCACTTACGGACGTCGTGCGAGTGCTACTGAACGCTCTAGTTGCGAGTGTCGGTGTGTGTGTCGAGCAGGACGCGGGTGTGCATGCTGGTGAACTGGGTGCAACGCACCAACTTGGACGCTGTGTTACGGCGCACGGCAGGCATGCCACTGTGTGTATTTAAGTGTGCATTTTGCGTAATGTTGTGTTGGTGCCCGTGTACAGTGTTGTTTTCGGTTTTGTTGGTGCAACTGGTCGCAGCGCGACAGCTTGGACTTCGGTGAATGTGCTGGTTTTACAGGTGTGAAACGCGCATTTGAATGTGTACGTTTTGTTTATGTTATGTCACCCGAAGGGTAGTTTCGTGTCAGACACCGATCCCTTTTGTTTATAATTCTAAAAGTGGCATTTGAGCCCTTTGTAGAATCTTGGGAAGGGCGTGTAAGGTATCGGTAGCGTTCGCGGGGGTCAACGGAACGCGGCTGGGGGCACTCAAAGCGGAGCGTCTCCTTTCTTGGAACGCGGCCGCTCGCGAACGCGCCGGGAAGTACGGGTGTCCACCCGACACGCGGTACCGAGCACGAATGTATATTTGTGTTTATTTTCATTTGACACGACCGTGCGTTTAGGTTTGTGGAAAGGGCGTTTTGCCCTACGGAAGCTGGAGGGCTGGCCATGCCTTGGATGAACCAATGATGTTAAGGCCGCAACATGATTGGAAGTTACGAAATGTAGGCCGGGCCTTTAGGGCTTTAAAACCGGGCCCCGGAGCTGGAAGCGGGGTTCTGCGCTAAGGTCAGATGCAACGCATCTTCGGCAACGCCGAGAGGGGCCTCCCCTAGTGATTAGCCAGATCCGCCCTTTTTGTTGTTTGTCTTGTGCCGTTAATTTGTCTCAAGTGTCTTAACTTGTATCTATTGTACATATTTGTATATAAATCTCCAGTCATTGCCTTTTTCATCCCTGCGGCTCTATTCATCGAGAGACCGTCTCTGACGGGGCACCGCTGGTGCGAAGAGCTTCAGTCTTCGAGTTGAAACCAACCCGTCTCTGGCGGGGCACCGCTGGTGCAATAAGGAAGACGGAAGAACCTGTGGATCTTTACTCCCATGGTCCATAGGCTGCAGCTTGGCGGTAGTGTTTGGGGGCAGGAACAAAACCTCTACAGCGCTCAAGTGTGCGTTGACGTGATGCGCACTGCAGTTGTCAAGCAACATCAGCACCTTGCGCTTCTTACGGACCATCTACCGCTCTACGCCGTGACGCCGTTCAAGGACGGCGCAACACGAGACCGGCGTGCCATGCGATGCAGTGAAGCAACCTTTCGCTCCGCAGGAGAGCAGACGACGCCACGAAAGGACGCCGTCAGCCGAATTTTGCTCTTATTTTCGCGGAAAAAATCGCCTCAAGGACCCAAAAATGTGTTGATTGGCAGATTATTTTTCGGTTGGTATTAAATCTATTCGTTATATCCGCTGACGCGCTCTTATTTACTTCGTTAAAACCGGACCCAAAATGTATTGAATATGCAAAAATGGGAATGGGAAATTGAAATCCCTTCGCTATAACCGCTATTTCGCTATAAGTGGCTTCGTTATAAACGGGCTAGACTGTATATCACGCTATAGTTCCATATGAGGCAGCGGGTCTTCTGGTTGTAAAGAATAAAGTTGGCCTGGTAATGATGACGATGAAAGCACGGCGTATGTCGTTGTGATGCGTACTGCAAACATCTCAGTAGTTTTTCTTTGTGGTCGTGGATGTGCGCAAGTTTCTCGCATTATTTCAAAAACTCAGGCTTTTTCAAGAACCTTTATCACAGCAAAGTCAACGTACCAGCTGCCAGAAATGCAGAGGTCTTGCTAACAGAAAACTAGTGCGCTGGAAAGCTAGCGCTAACGTCCAGAAAGCCTAAACTACCTGGGGTCATACTGCAGCAATATCAGGCGATGAAAAAGTTTTTAATTTCCATAATAATTTGTTAAGCACCCAGGAGTATTTGTGCGCTAAGGTATCCTACATGGACACTCAGCAATTATCGTCATTCACAAACTTCAGTTAGCCACAAATAGTACTTTTCTTAAAAATCTACCAACTTTTAACACCTCTTGCAGTCTAGGAATGTGTAGTGACGAAATACTGGGTGTTATGGCTTTTTCGTTGCTCTGGTATTACTGGGTTAAAAACGCCAACGGAGACAAACAGGTACTCACGCTTGTTCGCGTTAAAGACAATTGCGCCCGCATATTTTGGCTGGTTATGTTAGCTTTCAGCCAGAAATCTACAAGGGTTCCGGAAACACCTTCAGCTGAACCTCACGCACCATTTTATAACAATGTCGGAAGCTTCCTCAGGGATCACCCTCAGCGACCATAAAAAGAGCGAGTCGAGTCCCAAAGGCGACTGGTAGCGAGTCTTCGGATGTGTTTCTCGGACTGCCTTCTCGATGACATCGACGCCTTCTTCGACGTCCTCCCTCGTGAGTGGCCGGGAGATATTGCGCGCTGCCTGCAACCAGTCGTTGATCTCCTTCTCGCTGAAGTCAGCGATGATCTCCGGGTCCTGCTTCCTGAATTCTTGCATCACGCCCTCTTTGGGAGGGTTGAACATGGTCGTGAGGGACGTCCTAAAAAGAAGAATGATACGTAGTGAGCTCGCGCTTCAGAGTATGTCCCTTTTTATTCAGGGGCCCAATAATATTCATAAATCGGCCACTTCTACTGGTTACTGACTGAAGGAGGCGAAACTGGACAACGTTGCAGTAAGTAGGATGCAGAAAAGCGTGATTCATGAACAAGGACGCCAACGCTGAGATAAGTTATGTCGTCCTCTTGTGAACTGTGTGCACCAACGATTGAGCGAGTTCCATAGATGTTTTGCAAATCAGCCTTTCTCTTCAAGCTTAGCAAAGCATAATGCGTCTAACGGTGATAAAATGTGGCCACACTCTCCCAAGGATATCGTACAGTGGTGAGCAGCCTTGTCTAGAGCGCCCTGGCGGTGCACTTCCTTGCAAACAAGTCCAGATTTTGTGGCAGCCTCTAGGGTCCAGCTGCAACGCTTGCACGGAAGTAGCGCCAGATAGCCTCGTAAACAAAGCAGACACGAAAACTTTGCCCTGTAATGAGGGGCTGCTCTCTAATTTCGGTTTTTGTTACCAAGTGCGCACTGCTCAAGCGCTCTAGACAAGGCTGCTCACCACTGTACGTCACCTCCTTCATTTTGTGTGAAAGTTGGTGGGTGCGAGTCCCTCGTGTTACGGTCGCCCGCAGTTCCATGTGATGAAGACCTGAAGGCTGCTGAAGGTCGAATACCGCGCAATAGTGCTGCACCTACCTGTAGGCCCACGGTTCGACGGTGATGAGGTCAACGCCCTTGTCGACGCATTCTCTGCGGAATGCGTCCATTATGGAGACCACGGCATGTTTGGATATGCAATACGGTGCCAACATGGGCAGCGTGAAATGGCCTGCGAAAGGAGTTTAAGAGGTGTTTAGGAGGGGCAAAGTAGAACAAATTCTATTAAGTGCAAGTAAACGAGGTGTTATCTCTTCACATGCAGCCACCCAGAAGAGACAGTAGGCCGTAGTAGTGAGCCCCATCCTTAATATTGGTTACTGATAAGATTACCTCTACACAATTTTAAAAAATAGGCCTTTTGACTGAGCTTAGAAGAGCGCTTTCTTCAGCATAGCATTGTCAGTTACTTCGGAGGAGCCTGCAATATGACGGTTACGAAAAGCAGGTTTTCGGAGCTCTGTAACTGATAAATTCGCCCGCTCCGTTGAAGGTGACTTATAAACGACGGGATGGCCCCGCCGTCACGAAAACAAACATAAAGTTAAACGGTTTGCTTCCTCCAAGACCAGCTGTGTATGGTACCATCTTCTCAGCACTCAATGCCCAACCGAGGAGACGAGCAAGGAGGCGAGCTGCCGTTTCCTTACTCGGGCCATTTTTGCCATTTCGCATCTACTTTGCGCGGCTTCCGGGGGGTATATACTGCTGGAAAGAAATAAACGGCGATATAATCATTGTAATTAAAATTTTCTGCAAGCGACAATGCGTACATTTTTTTTAACAGTATAGCTTAAAGTGATGATTATAAGGAAGTGGGCAGTGTGGCGAGATGGGGGTCCAGTAGGTATTTACGAAGGAAAGTGCGTAATAGTCCTTCTGTTGGACAAATACAAGTTATCTCTCTCACAATCATCAGTGAACTAAATGCCTTAGTTACTCACTGGTACCACAATCGAACCACTGGAACCTAGTTTTGGTCATGCGGGAGGAACGGGGTGCGATCGCCAGTGCCGCCGGGTATCGAGTAGTGATAGAACGAGTGCAAGTTTTCCTCTGGCCCGGTGTTTGGCTTCGCCCGGGTGAAATGCTTGGAAAACGGAAAACGGAGATGGGATCTGTGACCCCATCTTGTTTGGTTTATGGTTTATGGTGTTTTAACGTCCCAAAGCGACTCAGGCTATAAGCGACGCCGTAGTGAAGGCTCCGAAAATTTCGACTACCTGGGGTTCTTTGACGCGCACTGACATCGCACAGTGCACGGGCCTCTAGAATTTCGCCTCCATCGAAATTCGACCGCCGAGGCCGGAATTGAACCCGCGTCTTACGGGTGAGCAACCGAGCGCCATAACCACTGAGACACCGTGGCGGCTGTCCGCATCTTGTGTAGTCTTCAAAAATAACTGTGCCCTTGTGGGCCGAAAACTCAGTTTCATCATTTGCTAACTGTAACGCTCAATCGTTACGTACACCACATTTAGCTGCGACGCGCACAATCTGGCGGCCTGCGACTTCTCAGAACGTACGCACTCGCCTTGTTCACAAGCTCCCATGACGTATGGACGCTCACAGATACCCCGCTCACCACCTGTGCCGCTCAACGTCTCGTGATCCCCTCGGTCGGATGACACGAAACAAATGAAATAAACGCACGAAGACGCTTCCACAGATGACACTGTGCTCGCTGGAAAGCTGCGCGCCTAATCTTGCGACGGCATGCAAATGAGTACCAAGGAAGGCGGCAGTAGTCGTTGACGTCGTAAGTTCCTCAGAGGATCGTATACGACAACACTTAAGCGAATTCAGGGAACGTGCTGTCGAAGCATCTCCTGGTCAGCACAGGTTGCTGCATATTCACGGTAACCTGCTGCGGTAAGGCAGGATTTCTAAAACGTAAAAGCCCCAAGACTGGCTTCGAGAGACGGGAGGGCAGTTCACCATATCAACAAGTGCTTCTCACCGAGATCGCAAACTCTGGTGCGCTGTATGCATACATGTTTAGGGATACATTTTGAGCTTAAGGGATATTTTATTCCTGCTTTTACAACTATAAAGAGTAGACGGACAACGATTGTGAGCAATACAAATTCGTCGCTAATAACCACTAGCAAAATCTTTGGAACATTTTAATGCACCTCACCAAAGCCAATCTTGCTTGAAATACTTTAGGCGCTCACGCTGGCGAATGTATTTCGGAGGCCGTGATGAATAACAGCAAGAATGTGGACTCCGCTATGCAAGAAAAGAAAGCACTTACTGCCATAAAGATGCAAAGTAGGGCGCGATTATTCCGATGATTCTTTGTCCGGTTTCTTTTCCTTTCTGTTGCATGTGAGCCGCAGTATCCGTACTGCGTTGCGATGTATCAGGGACATCAGTACATTCAGAGAGCGCTCAGCACAGGGAATAAAAGTGGACCGTATCTGCGTTAATTTTTAATTATTGATCTTGCCGTCCATGTCGCAGTCTCTATCTTGAACATTGTAGTCATTAATCCCGTTTTCAAATCTTGCAGCACTACAAGTGTAATTTTGAGAAAATCCTTAGATTGGATTAGCTTCTGTAATCAATGCAGTGTAATGAATACATTGACTTGATTGATTACAACCCCTCATGACAATCTGACGTCCTGCTAAACCACCCAGAAAGTACCGATCTTTATCTCCTTATTTCGTGTCCGCTGACCCTAACATACTTTGTTGTTCCAGGAGTTACTTCACATTTTGCCAGAAGTTATTGGTTATTGCACACAATTAACAGGAACCGCTGACGGAAACGCAGATTCTACTGTTTAGCTTATTTAAATGACCAAGAACGCCAAATTTGGAACTTTGTTATGTAAAGGAGTATAAACATCAAATATCTGTGGGTTCCGTGATTTTTTCTTCGTCGTGATGGGGGAGACACTAGTATATACGGGTCACCACTGGGCATTTCGCCACGATCAGTAAATAATTTATTAATAAATTTTTTCTCTTAGACAGTTACGATTTGGGTTTCACCAACCTAAAGACGGCTTTCACGTCAAAGTTGCTGCTGATAAGCAGACCCCGTTGCTTGATAAGCTTCGGTAAAGCCGGTTCTTCTTGTGCAATGAGCAAAAACATACTTTTGCTCGAAGGCCCATTTGCAAACACTCGACACAGGTTTCTAAGTAAACATTGTCAGTACACTAACTTTTAAAATTATGATGGCAACCTTGAAAATAAGATGTACAAATTAACAGAAATCTCCTTTCTGTTAGCTCTTTCCAAGTTGGGAATGCGTTATGGCGAGCTCCTCTGGGATGAGTCACATGGAGAGGAAGTCGTAGCGCCATCAGGCGGCGCCCACTAAAACCTCCTCCCCGCAGTGTAAGCCACTGCCCCAACAGATAGCGCGCAACGGCAGCGCCTCCCGCTCGTCTTAACTAAGGGTGAGGTCTTAGCCTCATAATTGTGATGATGGTGATACCATGGACAAAAATAATTACCTAGGGGGCTGGCTATCGCGACCACTCTGCCTTGGTTCTTCTTGAGAAGGGGCAGGAACTTCTTGATAACTCGCATGGACCCGAATACGTTGACGTCAAAGATCTTGGATAAGGTGTCCATTGTACACCACTCCAGGAGGCCGCCGCTTCCGATCCCAGCGTTTGGTACTACTGCCCAAAGCACTGCATTCATGAAAATAACACAAGGTAACAAAAATGGCAGGCCTTTGCATTGCTGAAGCCAATGCTGATGCTAAAATATACAAAGCAGCCGACTTACGCTAAAGCAGACATGAACGTTGCCTGCTTTTTTTTTGTTTAAGTCTCTGCCACTTTCACAACTTCTGTAATTCCTCCCTTTACGGTACGCTGCAAATGTCTAAACACTTTAAGACCTACAGGTATCCCGACTTTTCTATGCGAAATTTGAGCTTGCACAAATAAGCTGTGAGCTTAGCTGTGAGGAGCATTTTACGGCACGCGTATAATTGCGGAACACACTGTACAGTACAGTGCAGTACAATATAACAAGACTCACTCGATTCTGTGAATGACAATTCTTGCACTGTGAAAAACTTCCAAATGCAGCTCGGTATTTAAAACAAGGCAAACGAAAATAATAACAGCATTATAAATTGAAAACGCCACGCATAATATTCAGTACAGTAGTCTCCAGCTGACTGGTTTTAGCGAGTAAACTTCTCAGTTTCCTTGGTACTTTGCTAAGCAGTATTAGCAGACAGCATGTTGTGCTACTCTTTTGCGAGTTTATCAGCTCGAAATGGCCCACCTTATAGAACTGACGATTGTTTTCTATTTTAGCTGTTTTAATAAAAAAACTGACATTCAGTTCCTTGTTCGAACAACTTGCGAAGCCGCGGTAGTTGTTGCATTTTTTGCTGGAATAACATGGTACTTTGTGAATAATTGAAGGGTAGGGGTGGCAACGTATTGATACGCTTTCTAAAGGTCTTAAAGCTTTTTTTATTACGCAGCCTTTCTGCATTACATTTAGTAACAGATGCCCATACAAAGCGGTAGCAATTAGGTTTTGACGAGAAAAGGCCTTTTTAATCAACATCAAAATGCGCAAGAGGAAAAAAATGGCAATTGCGAGAAACTATAGCTACCACTCGAGATCCATGGTACAGAGAGGTCAGGAAGGAGGTAAGGTTCTTGATAGCACAAAATAAGCTTAATAAGGACTTATTGCGAAGGTTCAGTTTCGTTAGTCAACATTTCGACAAGCGCACCAGAAGAAGACGAGTCCTCTTGTCGAAATGTTCGCTAAGAAAACTGAGGCTTCCCCCTTGACTTTTGTTCACTTTTCCAGGTTATATATATATATATATATATATATATATATATATATATATATATATATATATATATATATATATATATATATATATTGCAACGAAATCAATGTCAGCATGCAACGACATTGTATCATAAAATACAGGGATCGGGAATAGAGGGTTGGACCAGTATGTGGGCCGTGAGTCAAGTGCGTTTAACAGTTCGCACATTCACCTCTTTTGCCCAGGTGCTCTTTGACGGCGTCCAACGCACCGTCGACCTCCGCTTGCTTGGTGACGTCCAGCTGCAAGACCTTTACGTTGTTTAGTCGCCTGAGCTCTTCTGCTCCTTTGCATTTGGCGTCGCGACAGCCGGCGAAGACGAGGAATCCTTCCCGAGACAACCGCTTGGTCAGCCTGTGACCGAAGCCCTGACCGCAACCTGCATAACCATGGGACCACACCCGCCGCTGAAAGGCCATCACTGACGCACCATATATGGAATGCCGGCTTTTAAGGGCTAGACAGCAAACAAACCTACTGATAGTTTCCATAAGGCGAGTCACATAATTTCATATAATTCCGTGGGAATTATGTGGAGTCAGTACTAAGTGTAAGGAGCCGATACGTACAATATGGAAGGCGCGTATGGAATGTTACGGACTCCATATGAAGTCATGCACATGTTTTGGAAGTTCAATGGAAATTTTCTGGATAGCTCATGGGCACCATACAGAAAACCTAAGGTTGTCCTTATATTTTCTATTTCATATAGACTTCATATTCGTACACTTCGATGCGAGCGACTCGGTTTCGATTGGTTTGGTTTATTCGGGTTTAACGTCCAAAAGCAACTCATGCTATGAGAGACGCCGTAGTGGAGGGCTCCGGAAATTTCGACCACCTGGGGTTCTTTAACGTGCACTGGCATTGCACAGTGCACGGGCCTCTAGAATTTCGCCTCCATCGAAATTCGGCCGCCGCGGCCGGGATCGAACCGCATCTTCGGCCCAGCAGCCGAGCGCCGTAACCACTGAGCCACCGACTCGTATGGTACGATTCAGCAGGGAAGGAACAGCTTCCACAAGCTTTCACATTCTGTGAAATTATTCTCGTTGATAACATGTAGTCGCATGAACTGTTTCCCTTTTTTCCCTTTCTTTTCTAGCTACCATATTTTACAACGCAATATACAATACGCACGGCCCGTTTCTGCATGCAAAAAAAAAAACACTCCATGCGGGAGAGGCTTTACTGCTTTGACATCAAGCCGCTGCCGCTTACCCCTGAAACAGGTTCAAATTGCGCGCGAAATGGGGCGCTGAGCGGAGAGCCATCTCGTGACGTCTAGAGAAAACAGACTACATGTCTGCGGAGCTGGCTATAATGTCCCCACCTGGCTTAGCGCCAGAAGCCTGAAAGGGACAGGTGTTGCCGTCATTGCGCATTCTTCGGCGAATAGACCGTCGCTTTCGTCATAAGCGTCGATGCGCGCTCAAGGAGCAGCGACTTGATATAGGTGAATTCCGTAATCTACTACTTATCTTTGCGAAAGCTGCATCAATGCGAAACCAGACGACGGCGCCGAGTGATTTTTACCTCGAGTAAAACGGTCTCGAAGTCAACATGTTTCTCAAGTCCAGAGAAGGTTAAATTGCGCCAACAGGACGTCGACGTGACGGCATACGTTATGTTGTAATCAGTTCTTTACTCTCTCGACCTCGCCTTGTTTTCTCAGTTTGAAGTTAAAACTTCGGAGATTTTATACAGGATATTTTAGCGCCTGCTTCGCACAGCGTACTACTCGAACAATAGACGATGAAATTTCCATGGACCGCCAGCATCAACAGGTTGTCCAGGCAGAACTCTCAGATTCGGGAGTTTTCCGTCCTTAATTTTAAAGCTTTAAGAACGTGAGATGTCAAAAACCAAAGTTCTGAAATGTTTTGCGATGATGCTCTCGTTAGTTTCGTGAGACGTATTGATTAGATTTCATTATTTTTCCAAAAAGGTTTAGTAACAACTGCACAACTACAAAGAACATTCAACTTCTCCAATTTTTAAGTCGGCCTTATCATAGGTTAACGATGCGGCCACCTTCTTTTCGACACAGAGTGAAACTCATTTCCGACTCATATTGAAAGAAAAATGACATAAACCCTTGCGTGGTATTGTCTCACTTGCCCTGCCGCCTTCAGATAGTCTTAAGGCTGATAAACATACCAGCGCACTCCTACTAATTTAATTCACCTGGCCGTGTTCACCCGGGCGTTTTATGACGAAACTGCACACTGAAAGGGTATTACATCATTTAAATGTCGACAATCACGGCCGCAAATAATCCAGTCGTGTGGCAGTTTTCGCATAAATTGGCACGCGCACATGTGGCCCGGTCAGACATGTTTACTACAAAGGGAGACAAACAGATACGTGATAAGCAACGCAACACAAGCTGTCGCCAGTAGTTATCGGTCGCGATAAAAAGGCAACCCATAATTAAGCATGCACGTTAGCTGTTCTAGCTTGTAAATCAGCAAAGCAACCAACGAACTGAAAAAATAAAGTTTTTACAAATAAATGGGTGTCCGTGCCCTTCATCGGCTCTCTTCTCTTCTTTCAAACTTCGAGTCCTTTCACTATCCTTGCATGGGAATAGCACCACATTGGGATGTTCTCCTAAAAAAAGTAACCTACTAGACATGTGCGTAGTCATCCTGCCCTTCGCTTCAACCTTCCCTCTGTTTATTATAACTATATCAGTCTATATGAGAGCAAAAATAGAGTAAGCTGGCCTCCGGCGCACACCCTTTTAGGGGCACGATATGCTGCTCAAGTCCCGGAGTAAATTTCGACCAATAAAAATAAGGAATGCTTACACTTGGCAACGGAGGCATATTAACACTGCGAAGCACAGTAACTTGATGCAGTTAGCAATGGGACTAGGCTTTCAAACTCGACACCGGAAATTTTGAGGTTAGCACATCATGAAACCTCAGTTAAAATCTTTGTGTCTTCTAGAACTCAGCGGTTTTTGAAGACGGAATTTGGTTTCCCTTGCCAGCCGTAAGTTTGCGGTATTTTTAGTGGCGGAAATCTACTCCGGGGCTTAGGCAGCATACCCTGGTTCTAAAAAGAAGCTCTCACTCCCTTTTTACACCTATTACAGGCTAATTTGTGATTAGAGTGCACATGCCAAACCACTTACCAGTGATCAGCACAGCCTTGCCGTCTCCTGGCACCATTTTCACAAAGGCCCACTTCCAAACGAGCCGAGATAGGAAGTAGGAGAGCCCAAGTGTCACCGACAGCGATCCTATCATCAGCGAGGCCTGACGTAACGGCAGCAGGTAGTCCCAAAGTTGCCAGAACATCAGGAGGAACGCAAAAAAGAGTACCCACGAAGTTCTCATTGTGTTGGATGAGTGTTTTAACGCATTAAGGGGCAGATGAAACTACACTCGACGGGCGCGCTCCTGTGGATCCAGCCCTTGGAGACCGTCCAGCTCCCGGCAAAGCAGACTGCAGCGTAGCGACTCGTGTCAGGTTCTTAGGCGAGGCTTTCATGGGCGAGTGTTGCATTGCTTAAGCGGCTTGTCGAGCTCGCGTTGTGTAACCACAGCGCCGATTCGCATACTAACACTGACGAAGGGGACGCCGAGTGCTTGGAAAAAAATCTGAATTTTTTTCAATAACCGGCTGTCCGAATAGATCAGAAGTTAGAAAAAGTAGAATGCAGAGTAGAAGGGACAACGGCACCCAAAAAAAAAAAACAAAAAACTCAGGACGTAGTAAAAAGTTCCAATGACGACAAAAACAATTTGGTGATGATGCCGAGACATTTCTAATGAGGAATATAAATTACCACATCGACGATTTCGATGCATACACAGATAGTAACAAGACGTTAATACTAGAACTGTGTGAGCAGCGCTACCTTGATAATGTAAAGAGAGAACTTAAATGTGAAACACTAATCATATAGGAATTCCTGAACAAGCTGGACAATGCTTAGGGGAATCCTGCAAGGTGGACTAGGTTTGTAGCAAAGGAGTAATTACTCATTGGCATCCACCCAAGCACAGCCATGTGGCTACTAAAGAAAGTAGGAACAGGCTGTTGACCTTTTATTACAGCCTAATGTCGCTCAGAATCTATGGCAAGCTCCTATTAACGAAAATCGTCGAACAGGCTAAGTACGTATTCGGAAGGGTTCATAAACGTGTTAGTTTGTAGATGGGACAAACTCTCAGAAGAAAAATGCAGGGGAACGCAAATTTACAGTGTGAACAAATAGCGCTAACAGCGCAGGCGTACTATAAAAAATTGAGGTTATAATGAGTTATAACAAATCACTTGTTAGAAAATGAAAGGAGTAAATGTGGCAAACCTGCAAATATAACCAGATAATAAAGTTGAAATTGCCTAAAAAAGGTTAAGAAGTACAACAAAGAACTAAGGCTTGGTTGTGCGTTATCACTGCTGGTGTTCATGGTTTATCTGATAAATATGTTGGCAAGGTTAAAAAAGGCAAACTAGGTTATAATTTGTCGTAGTAATTAAGCGGAACGGTCGTTGAGCAGCGGCTCCCGGGAGGGTTTAATATATGCTTTCGGTCTTGTATAATTAGCTGGCAGCCAAAATAATTTATGCTATGATTAATATTTGTAAAGACGATTTTTAATGAGACGCTTTATAGGCCCTAAATTTAGATCTCATAAGTCAGATTATAAGTTCAACAATTCCTCTGATGAGATGTTTATTAATTCGGTCTTGTATAATTAGCTTGCAGCCAAAATATTTTATGTTATGCTTAATATTTGTAAAGACGATTGTCAATGAGACGTTTTATAGGCTCTAAATTTAGCGCTCATAAGTCAGGTTGTAAGTTCAACGATTCCACTGATGAGATTCTTATTAAGCAACCCAGGATGACAGAATACAGGTACCTCGGGTTACCGTTAAAAGAAGGTGAGATGTGCGCGGAAAAACACGAACAAGCTACTAGGAAGAATAGGTGGAGAGACGCCGTGATACGAGGCATAGAGTGTTATGGAGGTATAACAGGTAGGAAGCACTGAGAGGTATTTGAAAAGGAATAATGGTGCCAGAGATTACTTTTGGACATTCCGTTTCGTCAATAAAGCCAGAAGTTGAATCGAGGCTAGAAATAAATCAGAGAGCGGTTGGCTGATGTCCTCACGGTAAAACCACAAATTATATAGGTAGCACTGGAGGACATGGGCTGGGCATTGCTTTAAGCGCCGGAGGTAGTACAGCTTAATATATGTGTCCAGAACGCCTGAGGAAAATTTACGCTGGCTTGTGGAGAGCTAATGTGTTTCAGTATTTGAACAGAAAGAGCACTGATTCAAAGTAGCGGAAAAGTACCCGACAACTGAAGAGCAGCAAACAACCGGTCAAAAAATGCAGAGGATGGGAGGTGGAATAATTCAGTGCGAAAAAAGTTGGCATTGGCTTAGCTCTGCTATGCCAGGATATACGTAGCGTAGAGCAGTGACGTCACGTGGCTCTGCGCCGGCGGCAGCAGCGGCAGCCAACGTTAATGGAACTAGTTCCATGAACGTTGGCGACAGCGGCGAGCGTGCGCGGCGAGGCGCGCCAGCTGTGCGCAGTGACGTCACTTGCTCCTCGCGCATGCGCAGTATGGTCGACGGAGGGAGCACACGAAACGGCGAGACTGTGGACAATGTAGCTCACGCTACAAAAGCAGACTCTATAGACATAAGAAAACCAGAAAGTGCTAAACAATAGTAATATTAGTAAGTGTTCATAGAGATTGTTGAAAGCAAAGCAGGAAGGAATCATTGTAGGGTAATTCAAGAGCAAGCGCCGTGCTGTTTGAAGCGATATCAGGGAGTCTTGGAATGCCAAGCCACAAAAAGAAATTTAACCATGAAAATGACACACGAACAGTGTGTAGTAAATCTGTAGAAACGATTCATGTTTCGCTAGCATGTGGCAGTATCCATCCAAATTTCGACGCTGGCAAAGTCACTATTCTCGATTTCCTGCATGGTTTAGAGATAACGAAGACAGTGCTAATTAAACAGTGGTAGACGTTAGCAAAAATCGATTTGAAGATTGTTGGCTGAAAAGCAGGGTAAAATTGTGAACATAGAAATAAGTAATTCAAAATTAACATAGCGTAGAAGGGACCAGAATAAGTGCTCAACAAAGAAAGAATTTTCAGGTATAACCTTTAGGTTTGACCGATTGGGTGATTCGTTTATTATTTTTAATGCCTCGTGTTTGTGCGCTGTTTCGCTCCCATGAAGAGGAGAGTTTCTGCATTTTTTTCAGCGCACTGTATCATATGCAGAGGCGGGCAAATGCCTTCATTTTCGCCATTCCTCCCCCACTTTCACCAATAAATTATTGGCCCTTCATAGATAACAAGAAAGCATTTGACTCGGTCTGCAGGCATTACGCAATCAACTGGTAGATGGCTCCCATGCAAAAATACCGGAAGTTATCTATAACGGCTACGGATGCACAGCCAACACAGTTTTCTATGAATTGAGCAATAAAATTCCAATAAGGAAGGGTGTCCGGCAGGGAGACACGATCTCGCCAATGCTATTCACCGCCTGTTCATAGGAGGTACTCCAAGGCCGGAATTATGAACAACTGGGGATATGATTTAATGGAGAATATCTTAGTAACCTGCTATCCGCTGATGAAATTTCATTGCTAACTTACTCAGGAGATTAACTGCAAAGCTATGACCAATTAGTTAGACAGACAGAGCAGAACAGTGGGTCTAAAAATTAATACGCAGAAAACCAAAGCAACGCGAACTGTCTCGCAAGGGAACAGCCGTTTACAGTTGGTAGCGAGGCACTGGAAGTAGTAAGAGAATGCGTCTACTTATGCAGGTAGTTACGGCAGATCCGGATCATGAGAAAGAAATAAATAGAAGAATAAGAATGGGGTGGAGCACATATGGCAGGTACTCGCATGAATGGCAGGTTACCAAAATCCCTCAAGAGAAAAGAACACAACAGCTGTATCTTACCGGTACTCACCTATGAGGCAGAAACGTAGCAGCTGACGACAATGGTTCAACTTAAATTGAGTGCAACGCAGCGAGCTATGGGAAGAAAATGATAGATGTAGTATTAAGAGACAGGAAAAAAGCAGAGCGGGTTTAATGTCATCCTAGTCGAAATCGCGAAGAAGAAATGGGCTTTGGTAGAGAGAGAGGAAGACGAACGGAAAAGCAGGGTGGTTAACTACAGTACGATACAACTTCAGAAAACAGTAGTTGTTAACGCTGGGCTACGATCCGCGGCTTCCCTAGCCAATCACGAAGTGCGGCGTCCCAGTAGGGTTCTCTCCCCCTGAAAAATTGGCGCGGCTGTCCCTCAAGTTCAACAGGAAAAAAAATTGCAATAACATGTACACGAAGAAGGGCGAGATATGCTTCGTCCTCTGTAGAGTGGGAGTCGTCTACAAGATTCCTCTGTCGAGCGGAAAAAGCTAAATCGGACAGACGTGAAAGTGCAACTACAGATTGTGAGAGCACCGGGCGGAAGTCGAGTCGCTTGTAACGCGTGGCTTCCCGGCTGAACACTTCACCCGCTGCCCTAGCCCTGCGCGACATCATGCACTCCTACGTTCGGGAACACTCGTGTATTGTTCAGTTTCAGGCAACAGAGCGGTAGGTAAATTTTCGAGGCGAAAGCCTTTAATGGCTTATCGTTGTCCGTCTGTCCGCCAGTGAAAACGGTCCCACTATAGCTGTCAGTCATCCTGATGACGTTAGTGAGTGAGTGAGTGAGTGAGTGAGTGAGTGAGTGAGTGAGTGAGTGAGTGAGTGAGTGAGTGAGTGAGTGAGTGAGTGAGTGAGTGAGTGAGTGAGTGAGTGAGTGAGTGAGTGAGTGAGTGAGTGAGTGAGTGAGTGAGTGAGTGAGTGAGTGAGTGAGACAGTGAGTGAGGTATTGAGTGGGAGAGGCAGTAAGTGAGTGAGTGAGTGAGGAGGGAGTCAGCGAGTGAGGAAAGAGTTTGCGAGTGAGTGAGGAGATAGTGTGTGTGTGTGACTGTGAGCTATAGTGTCTGTTTGTGAGTGAGTGTCTTAGTAAGTGGTTCTAAGTGAGCGAATGTGTGTATATGTGTGCGAAAGTCAATGAGTGAGTGTGTGTTTGGGAGTGAGTGAGAGAGAGGAGTGATTGAGTGACTTAGGAGTGAGTGAGCGCGTGTGTGTGTGTGGGTGAGTGTGTGTGTGCAACCAAGTGGCACCATTCCACCGCACCATACAATGTAACTCAGCAACAACGCATGCGTGTAAGCAGTTGTTGTTGCGACTAAGAGCAGGATGAAAACAGGGGAAGCAACGGGCCTGCAGACTGGGAGCCTTGAAGAGAAGTTTATTGGACTCATTATTCATACAAAGGGACCATAGTCCCTCACAAAGACAAAAACAATAAGGCAGCGACTAGTGTCGCTCGGTACAAACAAGCTATGAAACAAGTACACGACGGCGACTGCTGTCGCCGTTCACACAAAATCATTTACAGCACAGTATGTTCAAAGGGTCCAAGCACGCTCACTAAATACGATGAACGCGCACCGACACCGCGCACCACACACTCAATACGGCAGGAGCCGCACCGTCACGCGGCCCCCGCTGGCGGCGATGAAACGGGTGCTCCACCGCCGCAGGAACTCGTCTTCTGGGAGGATCGCATGATCTAAATACGCCTGTTTAGATCATGGGAGCCACCAGACTGACCACCGCTGCTACGTGCAGATAGGAGAGAGTGAAAAGCAGCCCCAAGTGCCCCCTTATGAATGCCCGTGTACAAACAGCCGAATTGGACCAATGAGTGCTACCATTGGTACACAGATTGTGAACCACCTAGTTGACGTACAACATCTCGAGTGGTAACAAATGATTCAGCGTGTTATGGAGCATAAAATTACCAATCGTATCAAAGCTTAGCATATTATAGGGATTCGTACCGATGTCCTTTAATCTCCAAAACCATAATTTATTGACTCTTCAGACGTCAATTACGACCATGCTACTTGCCGTAGGAGATTCCAAGTTCTGTCAAACGACTCGTCTCCTTATACTGTATACGTTGGCATGAAAATAATCCGTGCAAAGCAAAAAAACAAGCAAACAAAAACAGCTAACGCTTGATCATACGCTGCCTCGGCGTCTAGCAATTTTTTACGTGTGGCTGGCGGATCTAACTGCTCGAAACGTGGCTGTGGATACTCTGCATAGTTGTGGCAGTTTAGGTATTTTATTGCTAGGACATATACAAATGGTCACGTCATGGTTTATTTCTTTCGCTACTTAATTATTGCGGGAACGTTCGGGACGTGGAAAATGCCTACTTTTTTCTTCCAGGGTAAAATTGAAAGCCGCTCAGTCCATTTCTTAAAGACTATTCTTGGACATATATACATCTCCATCATGTGAGGAGTATGCCGAAACGTCTCCTCTCTGGGCTATTGCCAATTGGTTTCGCTGCCGCTTCCGCTGGTCTAGCGCCACGTGCACACAGCAGCCCGGCGAGCCATGTGTCGATACACAGGAAGCATTGACTGGAAAGGTCTATCTCCTGTACTTCGAGATTGTGGAATGAATTTGCACTCTGACTGCAGCACCAGCAAGCACTGAGAAGCGTGACAGTAGCATCAGCCACAACGCGCTCAAGCCGGCTGGCGCCGACGAGCACTAAAGTGGCGACAAGAAGCTCGTACGAAACTGCCGTGCGAATGATTTATTGGCAATTCTTGCGAAAAAGACCGTATTAGAAAGCTCAGCCGATTTTTCTTTTTCTTTTCAGAGTCAGGCAGGTATCGTCATGGGAGATGAAGGCGGCGGAGCACGTTGCTTGAAGAACACGCTCAACGTCGCAGCGAAGGCGATCGGTTCATGTCAAGAGCATGCTGAATGCAGTAACGGTGCACATTCCACAAAGAGGTGGACAACCAGACTTCTGTGCGTTCGTGAGGAACAGAAAAGACTTGGACGACGCGCGGCTGTCACTGCAGGCCCAGATCAGAAGAGGCCACGCCCGATGCACGAAATCCACTTGGCGTGTGTAGTACGGGAAAGCCAGAGCACCTGCAGTTACAAAAAGAGATGTAAATAAAATGACGCAAGCAGGGAATTCGCGCGCGCACTCTCAGCGCACTCAACCACGGACCCAGCAAACTTATTTTGCACCAAAAAAATTAAGTGCCCCCTGACATTTGCCTTTGTGTTCAGGCGAATTTCGTGGATAGCTGGTGTGCGCGATCGACGCGAGTGACTAGAGGCTTACCCGGTGACAGTGACAAAGGGTAGCGGTGTGTCATTAGGGTACGGTAGGCATGAGTCACGCATGGCCTTTCATCCATCCATATGTTTATGAAACATGAACAGGCGTGGAAATGCAGCGTTCACTATGTACGACTTTCCGCGTACAGTAAGCCGTCAACGACTTCGGGTGAGGAGATTAATGGTGTGGGGTTTGTTTGGGGTTTCTTGGTGCATAAGAGGATTTTGCGGGTCAGGTTGACCTTGAGTGTGGTGGCCGTGCAGGCTGTATGCAACACATTAGGTGAATAAGGGCGATCGTGGATAACGCGACCTCTCAGGACACCCTCACCGCTAGAACTGAGGAGTGGAAATGAGAACTGGAAGTGCCAAAGTCGTATGCTCACTTGCGATAGACACTGAAGGCCTCGACGCGCCGCCTGGCGTCGTTGCTGGCCGGGAACCGAGAGAGATGAAGGCTGCAGCAGGTCTCGAGAGGGGGAGAACCTCGAGGAGACGAAGGCATGGCGGCTGTAAAACAAACAATAAAACAGGGCGGTTAGCAAACGACACATCTCATACCACGCATAACCCATGATCATAGCTCATACATGCATGGTAAACGGAACCCAGACCGAGTCCTTTCAATAGCTAATCAATGAAGCCTAACTGAGCAAACCAAAGTGCCAAAGTCGTATGCTCACTTGGGATAGACACTGAAGGCCTCGACCCGCCGCCTGGCGTCGTTGTTGGCCGGGAACCGGGAGAGATGAAGGCTGCAGCAGGTATCGAGAGGAGGAGAACCTCGAGGAGACGAAGGCATGGCGGCTGTAAAACAAACAATAAAAGAAGGTGGTTAGCGAACGATACATTTCATACCACGCATAACTCATGATCATAGCTCATACTTGGATGGCAAACAGAACCATGACCGAGTCCTTTCAATAGCTAATTAATGAAGCCTAACTGAGCAAACCAAAGTGCCAAAGTCGTATGCTCACTTGGGATAGACACAGAAGGCCTCGACCCGCCGCCGGGCGTCGTTGTTGGCCGGGAACCGGGAGAGATGAAGGCTGCAGCAGGTCTCGAGAGGAGGAGAACCTTGAGGAGAGGAAGGCATGGCGGCTGTAAAACAAACAATAAAAGAAGGTGGTTAGCGAACGATACATTTCATACCACGCATAACTCATGATCATAGCTCATACATGGATGGCAAACAGAACCATGACCGAGTCCTTTCAATAGCTAATCAATTAAGCCTAACTGAGCAAACCAAAGTGCCAAAGTCGTATGCTTACTTGGGATAGACACTGAATGCCTCGACCCGCCGCCTGGCGTCGTTGTTGGCCGGGAACCGGGAGAGATGAAGGCTGCTGCAGGTCTCGAGAGGAGGAGAACCTGGAGGAGACGAAGGCATGGCGGCTGTAAAACAAACAAGAAAAGAAGGTGGTTAGCGAACGATACATTTCAAACCACGCATAACTCATTATCATAGCTCATACTTGGATGGCAAACAGAACCATGACCGAGTCCTTTCAATAGCTAATCAATGAAGCCTAACTGAGCAAACCAAAGTGCCAAAGTCGTATGCTCACTTGGGATAGACACAGAAGGCCTCGACCCGCCGCCGGGCGTCGTTGCTGGCCGGGAACCGGGAGAGATGAAGGCTGCAGTAGGTCTCGAGAGGAGGAGAACCTCGAGGAGAGGAAGGCATGGCAGCTGAAAAAAAAAGGATCAATAAAACAACTCGGTTAGCAAACGACACATCTCATACCACGCATAACTCATCATCATAGCTCATACTTGGATGGCAAACAGAACCGAGAACGAGTCCTATCAATAGCTAATCAATTAGGCCCAACTGAGCAAACCAAGGTGCCAAAGTCGTATGCTCACTTGGGATAGACACAGAAGGCCTCGACCCGCCGTCGGGCGTCGTTGTTGGCCGGGAACCGGGAGAGATGAAGGCTGCAGCAGGTCTCGAGAGGAGGAGAACCTTGAGGAGGAGAAGGCATGGCGGCTGTAAAACAAACAATAAAAGAAGGTGGTTAGCGAACGATACATTTCAAACCACGCATAACTCATGATCATAGCTCATACATGGATGGCAAACAGAACCATGACCGAGTCCTTTCAATAGCTAATCAATGAAGCCTAACTGAGCAAACCAAAGTGCCAAAGTCGTATGCTCACTTGGGATAGACACAGAAGGCCTCGACCCGCCGCCGGGCGTCGTTGCTGGCCGGGAACCGGGAGAGATGAAGGCTGCAGCAGGTCTCGAGAGGAGGAGAACCTCGAGGAGAGGAAGGCATGGCAGCTGAAAAAAAAAAGGATCAATAAAACAACTCGGTTAGCAAACGACACATCTCATACCACGCATAACTCATCATCATAGACCATACATGCATGGCAAACAGAACCGAGAACGAGTCCTATCAATAGCTAATCAATTAGGCCCAACTGAGCAAACCAAGGTGCCAAAGTCGTATGCTCACTTGGGATAGACACTGAAGGCCTCGACGCGCCGCCTGGCGTCGTTGGTGGCCGCGGACAGGGACAGATGAAGGCGGCAGCTCTGTACGCCCCGTCGGCAGCAACTCAGAGCTGGCACACTGGAGCCCTCGCAGCGGCGACGAAGGTTCGGGAACAGCAGGTCACCGCGTCGATTTCCCAGAGGTGCTGGATAAGGACCACCGTTGCGTGGGCGGGAAGCAGCAGTGTGGAAACGGTTGGTTGACATGCCCAGTAGGTCGGCTTCAGGAAGGAGACGACGAAGACCTCTTGCCACGTTACACCACCGACGATTGGAACGTTGTTCTTCCCATATTCCAAGTCGTTGTGCCGCGTCTGTTTTGTACTGTTTTATAATCCTTGCTTCGCGTTTTTCTTCGTAGCACGTTCAACAAGACGTTTTTTTTTTCTTTCTTGTATTTCTTGTTTCATCCAATCTGACAGAATCAACTGATGACAGAAGGAAACACACTGAACATCTCTGCACACTCGAATAGAAAAACTAAGGCTCAGATATGAGCATACAGTTGAAATCCGTACAAAAATAAGGCAAGGAACTGAGAAGCTAAGCCGACAAGTGGAAAGTATTGTGAAGAAGAAAGCGACCTTGCACACCGCAAAAGAGCCGGACTGGCGTCCACCTTGCCTGGTCAAGGAGCCCCCTTGCAAGTATGCAAAAGGTGTTAATTAGCATACACAGGTGATCAGGAATAACTGCACTCGTGAGACTGTGTTTCAATTGCACAGGCGCTGGTAAAGCATAGTTTGCCGCAAATGAGAGAATGAACAATGAATGATCAGGACAACGAAGCAACACCTGTCCTCGCAACACCTAGTTGCGGAAATAAACCTTCAAACCTTCAAACTATGGAAAAATAGGTGTAACAAAGAGATCGGAAGCGGGAGCAGTGTGTGAGGGAACAAACGCGGGTTAATGACAATCTTAGTCGAAATCAAGAGGCAGAAATGGGCTTGGGCAGGGCATGTATTTCGAAGGAAAGATTACTCATGGTCCATAAGGCTAACGGAGGGTATCAGTGGGTGGCAAACAGTTAGGTGGGTGGATGTGATTGAGAAGTGTGTGGCGTTACTGTGGCTACTACTGGTTTGGTTTTGGTTTTGTGGGGTTTAACGTCCCAAAGCGACTAAGGCTATGAGAGACGCCGTAGTGAAGGGCTCCGGAAATTTCGACCACCTGGGGTTCTTTAACGTGCACTGACATCGCACAGTACACGGGCCTCTAGAATTTCTCCTCCAAAGAAATTCTAGCCGCCGCGGCCGGGATCGAACCCGCGTCTTTTGGGTCAGCAGCCGAGCACCATAGCCACTGAGCCACCGCGGCGGCGGTGGCTACTACTGGCAAAGGAGAGAGTGAACAGGAGAAACATGGGAGAGTCCTTCATATTGCAGTGTGTGTAGTCAGGCTGATGACGATGTAAAACCAAACATCTGGACATTCGACCATAGGTTCAAGAACAACGATGAAAGGCGAAATCTATGAAAATTGGAAGGGGAAACAACTTGAGCCCGTAATGATGTGAGCGAGAGGCTTCTAGGAAGGAATGAAGGAAGGAATGAAGGAATGAATGAAGGCAAAAGCAATGCTTGCTTTTTGAAATCTGACTAACTCCAGTGTAGGTGCAATACATATATGAAGTGTGCAAAATCGGTGAAGTGCCGTTAAACTGGAGTGTGTGGACATAAATGAGGACGCTACGTGCAGCTGAACTGGGTTAAAGTATCATAGGTTACTGGTAGCAATACGACTCAGCAGGGCGGAGACAAGCGCGAAAATAAGAATTTAAATTGAACGAAGGGTGAACCGATCAATTGTTATGTGTTCAATCAAGTATTGTAGATTCATAAGAAGCATGTAAGCAGATAAAGCTCTTGTGGGGGGAGTGTAGATGCAATACATGTACGACATTTGTGGATGTGGTGAAGTGCAGGTAAACTCTGGAGCGTGTGGCCGTAAATAAGGGAACTAGCTGCAGCTGAATCGGGCGAAATTAGTGCAACAAGGGTGACTGATAACAATACGACTAAGCAGGACGGAGACCAGCCTGAAAGTAAGAATTTATACTGAACGAAGGGTGAACATGCCAAGTGTTATGTGGGTCAACAACTGCTGTAGATTGATGATAGACTTGTAAGTAGATGGATGGAGAAGGCATACGTGAGGCAGGAGTAGAATATCTTGCGTGGTGCATGGATACCGGACAGGGCCAGAGATCCGATCTCGTACTTAACGAGGCGGCTCCGAGAACCTGAGCCAGCGTACCTGCAAACACAAGTGGGAAGCATGGATGTGAGTATGCTATAGAGTCTTCAGACGGAGACGGTCACGCTGCACCCTTTCCGTACTGTCAGGAGCAAAAGTGGTGTATGCCCTGCCAGCTTCGATTCAGTCGCACTTACCACAGCACTCCTGGTGTCGAGAGAGCTTGACACCATCCATCCACGCATGCACGCCTCCATCCATCCATCCATCCATGCACCCCTTGCGTCGTGCATGGATGCCGGACCAGGGCCACAGATCCGAGCTCAGAGTTCCTGAGTCGGCTCCGTGCTGTCCGGGTCCAAGGGAGACCCCAAGCCGACATATCTGCAAAGATAAAAAAGGAACGTTCGCCACATGCAACCATAGATGGAAACGACTTAACAGCGCGAGCAGACGGGACGGAAGAGAACAGACATATTCTGTGTTCTCTTCCATCCCGTCTGTTAGCGCTGTTCAGTCGTTTCCATCAACATGTACCAACCAGTCCGAGCAAGCAATGGATGTCGTGAGCTGTCCAAAGTCGTCCGAGAGTCACACTGTACACTAGCTGCACTGCCGGAAGTAAACGTGGCTTATGCCACGCGAACTTCGACTGGACTACATCATCGAATCCTCGGCGTTGAACAGCCTTAGGGGGTACCGCTTTCATCTGCAGCCATGCCAGCCTTCTCGTTTCGATAAGTCGAGGTCCGGCTTACCGAAAACGCAGAAAACGACGCTGCGATGCAGTGCAGTCAAAGCATCCGACAGTACAGCGTTTGTGACTGGAGGCAGAGGGTGCACGACCCGCGACCGCCATATCGGGCCAGATGTCACCGCGGGCCGAAAGCACCAGTGCCGTTGGTTCAAGGATGAAAATGCTGGAGTTCGCATATCTGCAAAGAATAAAAAAGACGTGACAGACACGCAAGCATATCGCAGTTGCACTTATACTCACCATGGCAGCAGAGTGAGCGCGACCGCAGCCTTGTGCCGCGGGGCTGAAGCAAAAAAAGCGAACCCACCTTGGCTGCAGCGGAAACACGATGTGCCGCAGACCGAAGGCAGCGTCCGTTCTTCCGAGTTGCCTGGTCGGAGCTGGCGAATTTCCGAACGCCGTGTACGGTCACAAGCCACATGTCGCGCAAGAGAATATACGCGCGTGGGCGTTCGGCTTGCACGACATAGTGGCTTGGTCGCAACGCCGTTCGGAACGAGTTCTTGTGCGTGACGAAAACGACAGTGAGCTCGCATACATAAACCCCCTTGAGGCAGCGAGAAAAGGGGCGGCGCGCGTAAGTTTTCTCGCCGGCTCAATACCTACAGCTGACCTGCCTAGTGTGAGCTAAGCCTAAAGCTGTATACGCGCCACAAATCCTACAGCTCACCACGCTTCCGTCACGCACAAGAAACCCGATGGAGACAGCCCATGAAACCTCTCCTTTACATGCTGCGTGCTGCTTGCTTACTATTAGCCAATGCTCGCGGAAACAACGCGAGTGTAGTACCTTAAATTCGCTCTAACAGCACACAGCAGGTTTCACGGACACGTCCCCTTCGCCGCGAGGCTTAGCCCCGCACTCACCTTCGATGCCGGCGGCCTGGCTCGGTGGTATATTCCTCGGCAGTCGTCAGTCGGTCGTGAGTGCAACGGCTCCTACGAGTCTACGCTGGGCGGTGAAGACGACACCAACCCACCGGCAACGGGCACAAAGCGATTTCTAGAAGCACTACCGCTTGTACTACGGCGAAAATAAGTTCCGCGGCTAGCAGCAAGGATGAAAGAATGGCGGTCTGACGCGTCTGCGGCCGCGTTTCTCACCCGCGAGTAAGCTGCTAGCGCATGCGCGTTACTGTCGGGTACAGAACTTTTCAGGGGCACTCTGCGCTGTCGCGGTTATCAGCGATAGAAAATATCTTCTGGGCGGAGAGGCCGGGAACAGTGACATGTGCACTTCGCCGCTCTGCTGCTGCCATGAGCAGACGGCGCGTCGTCACGTTTCGTGCGGGCGTGATTTTTTTCTTTTTGTTTTCGTTGTCTGCCTTTGGCCCGTCTAGATGAAGCGATATCAAGACCGCTTTAGACGCGCAAGTTTCGCCATGCGTGCGCATGCCACCGCTTGGACGATGTTCCGCGTATTCCACTTTTCTCTTGCACTTCAGACACGGGGACTGAAAGCAGAGGAATAATTTTCGCATCCCTTCGTTGTAATTTAAAAAGATAATGGACTGTAACTCCCGCAACTTCACTCAGAACACTTTCAGAGCCCTGTTAACAATAAAAACAAAATTTGAACAACTCTGAAGGTGAGATAGTCATTAATTATGCAACGCCTTGTTTAAGGCGTCCCTAAGTGACAGAACATTAAGTTAGCTTGCTAACCCTACTCTGCAGGTCCTTTATTTCATTAAAGCACATAAGCCAATGCGTCAGCAGTGCTGTTTTGTGAAAGAAATTTGCAGCCAAGGAAAAATCTCAGCGCGTCCTAAGCGTCCGGAAAACAGCTGTAACTTGCGTTTTAAATTATTTGCCTTTAGAAGAATTACTCAGATGTCCTGTTATTCTCCTTTTCGCTGAGTTGCATAATGTTAAAGCGATTCAGTGTTACAATCGCAGCTGAAATGCGTTATAAAGAATTTTCAGAAGCCAGCTAGTCCTTAGTCATAACAACCGCCGATGCCACAGTGCAATAGATTCAGTAAAGCTGTAACTAATCTTCTGTAATCGTACTTCCCCAATTAAAATGCATGAGGCGTAAGCTTCACATCAGCGCGCGTAGTGTTTCCTCTCCCTTTGCCCAAGCCTTTCGCGCTGTTTTTGTTCAAATGTATAACTAACTCGACTGTTTAGCTGTAATCCCTATCATGCACATGAAAAGACAAAGGGACAAAAAACAGTAAGCTGGATGGTATCAGGCTACCGTGGATGTTACGAAGATTTGGAATTTGAGTGATAAAAAAAAGGATTTCGTGGTGCTGGGGATAGTCGATTTTCGCTCGCTATACCATCGTTTCGCACCGTTCTAAGGCTGTTACTAGTAAGCTACCGAATTCGAGCGCAGGTATCGCTAAAAAGAAAGAAATAGCAGTGAACTGGACAGAAGCAGACCACTTTTCCCCGCTCCTTCACCGCCGCCCTACACGCTGCATGACCGTTTTCTCTCATGACTACGCAATGCTACACTCCGAAGCCATCGTTCCATTCAAATCACGCGCGCATCGAGCATCCTGCGGCGCGTGGAAGCGTAGTGGCATCTTGTGACAAGCAGAGAAGCTGTTTTGCGTTGTTTGAAAGCAAGGTACTAGATGGGGCGAGAGTAACTATAAAAACGCATGGAGGAAGAAGAAAATTGTGAAAACGTGAAGCAAAAAAGGGGAGGAAACTAGAGGAATGACTTTGTTTACGCGCGGTCCATAGTAGTAGCAGTAAATCCAAACGCATAAGGCTGTTGAGTCCAACGTTCTTAGGCAGTTTGTTGAGTCCTAGCAGCTTTCTAGTACGTACTGCAGTATTTGTAGAGACATTAGGGTCATTTCTTTAACCTACACCAGCTACACTAGTGTAGCGAAGCTTCATTGGAGGTATGTTGTTGTTGTTGTTGTGACTGAGAGAAGGATGAAGAGGAAATTGCACGGGCCTGCTACTGGCTCTAGCCAAGCCACCACCGCTGCCACGTGCAGATAGAGGAGAGTTAAAAGATAAGAGGAAAGAGAAAAAGGAAACAAAAGACGCGCGTCGCAGCAACAACTGCGTCCGCCGGAGCGGACGCTGCTCAAAAAAAAGCGGCCGAAGCCGCGCTCGCCGAAGCGAGAACAGATACTCCTCGTGGCCGAAGCCGCCCTAGAACATTGGAGGTATTGGACATTTGCTACACTGGTGTAGCTGGTGTAGGTTAAAGAAATGGCCCTACTAGCACCGCGTTTTCTGGAATTAAGCGCGCGCCTTGGAATGCACCTCACAACTTTACCGGCGAATTTTTTGAGCTCTAATTTCGCACAATAAAGGCATTTAATCAACAAAATTGTTTTATTTCACATTTTGTTGGGATATTTGTCTGAATCAATAAGAAAAAGTCAATCACATCGACTGCGGCGACGAAGAAACGAAACTGGGCGCTTTCTCAGTGATTGAGTTGGTGGCGCCATCTCGTTTTTCTGCCGTGAGCATCGGCAAAAGAGGTGGGAGAGTGCTTTTCGCGTTTGACGATGCAGTGCCACGAATGTCTTCAGGCTTAATGCACTTATAGCAAAAATGAGTTTTCGGCGATCATTTATGATGAAGAAGTTATTGGAGAGTCTTCAAACATACTTCGCCTAATTTCCCCGGTTGACTAACGAGATGGCGCTACTGATGAGCCAACGGGCCTGTGAGCCAATGTGCCTGTTTCGTTTCTTCGTAGCCACAGGCATGTCACAGACAATGCGAATATTCCACTTTCTTTATATTAATTATGGCAAGTACGCCGTAGAAATGTGCTATTAAACAATTCCGCCGACCAAATTTCACCGGTTTAGCTGTGAGGTGCATTCAACGGCGCGCGTTTATTCGTTGCACAGTCCAAGCTCAGAGCACGTTAGTAACTACAAGTCTTAGGTCTGATATTTTGGATTGGAAATTAACTGTGCAGCGTTCTAGGGGTTCACAGCAAAATAGCGAAGGCATAGAATTCGTGATCCCGTTTCCAGACATTGTTTTTTTTTTTTTTTTTTTGCCGACACGTCTGAACGTTTTGAATGACACAAAATACAGTTTCGAAGCTAAAGCGCTAAAGGTTGAAAAAAAAAGGCATTAATATTCTATAACTCAGACATCTCTTTTCGTACCATAATTATGAACACTCGTGTATATCTGAAAACTAATAAATATACGTAGCATTTACAAGAAACCAGCTGTTAAACACAAAGCCGGTAGCAAGCCGTCTGAATCCACAGCGCAGATCAGGTGAAGACGTCAGCGCGGCAGGCAGCTATCCAACTTGTCGTGTTTTGACAGCAGCGGCCGTGTTTATCACATGTTGCCGCTACTGTCGGCGCTTATCAGGTGTCATATATGTATCAGTAATCCATCCGCACGACTTCAGGCGCATCTAGATTAACTGTCTACGTCCGCTGCTGCTGTTCTTCCTGATCGCAGCGAAAGCCGCTGTTGCCTGAGCTCGATTGCGTCTAGCGTTGACATCACGGCCACAGCAATGCCAAACACCCGCTGCACACTGAGCGGCTTTTCGCCGGAGTACGACTGGAAACCGACCGAGTTCGAAGACCCCATCGACGCCAGCCGTATCTGCGCTTCCTGCCGTGTCTTGACGAGGGGAACGGCGCTGCTAAGCTGTTCTCACGCTCTCTGCGAGCCGTGCTACGCGGCGACGCTCAGAAGGGGCCAGCGCTGTCCGATAGACGACACAGCCTACGCCGAAGGTGAGGTCCAGTGGCTCTCTACCTCCGTGGAGGAGATCGAATGCTTGCAAGTGAAGTGCTGGAACGCTAGGCGCGGATGTCCGTTCGTGACGATGCTGCGCGAGTTGCCGTCGCATTTCTACCAAAAGTGTCGCTTCCAGACCGTCACCTGTGACCGTTGCAGTATCGATGTGCTGAGGTCGAGCATGTTAGATCACCGTAAAGTGTGCGGGAAGCGTGACGCTACGCTGGAATCCAACGGAACCGCCGCAGCATCCGACGCATCTGGCTTTTCGAAACCCGCCGGTGATTCGGAGAAGTCGCCTGGGCTTTCTCTTGCCGAAGTGGTCGACTTCCAGTACAACCTCGAGACAAAAATCAACTCTCTCGTGGAACACGTGCACAACAGGGACGCGACGGGTGTCTCGAAGTCCGAGTTGCTCACCGCCACGGTCGGTCTGCTTCGTTCCATCGGCCTCCTGTCTCTCTCGGCGACCTGGCGCCCGCAAGGTCTGGCCGTGGTCGTCAGCAGAGTTCGCTACTTCATGCGACAGGCCCCGCAGTACGCTGAGGAAGTGTACAGTGCCCCGTTCGACGTGTGCGGGTACTCGGTGAGGTTGGGTGTTCGCTGCGAGCGGAAGTTGGCATCCCCGTCAAAGTCCTGCGACTGCACTGGCAACAACGACGATCTGGTGCTCAAATTCATGATCCAGCTCTGTACCGGCTCCAAGAACCCGGCTCTGCAATGGCCCTTCCGCAAGTCCTTGACACTGGCTGTGGTCCATCCGCAAGATTCGACCAAGGAGGTTCGCTTTTTTCTCAACACCTCGATGATGGCAACCCAGCCGTCCTTCCAAATTCCTGGACCTGAAGACAACCCTCCTTTCAACATTGGTGGTCCACTTCACGTAGCTGCCCTGGCTGGGTGCCAGTTCTGGAGCTATGGAACCCTGCAGCTGAGGCTTAGCATGACTCTGTCTTCTGGAGAACGAGACGAAGGGAACTAAGTGGTCCAGGCTAGATTTTGTCTACCCCTCCTGTGAATATGGCCAAATATATGTAGGGGCTCAAATATGGCCAAATATATGCAGGGGCTCATTGTACTATTGTTGTATCTTTTACCTGAATTTTTTAATGTTTTTACTCATTAACAAAAACACAGCACCAGGCTTCCCTGCTAGAAATTTTCTTGAAGTGTTTTACTCGTGAGTTTTTATTTTTGAAAGTGCTCAAAGGCATTCAATTCCGTTGTTTCTTTTTATGTCATTGATGGCTCATGTAGGGGATATTCAAAATTCCGCAAGTGCGCTTTCCCGCATAACAATGTTGCCCCCAACAAGATGGCGGTCCATGCGTTTCGAGCTGAAACAAAGCAAGAAAGACTGGTTTTTTGTTTCATTCTTCCAAAATATGTTTCTTACATTCTATCCACACCTTTAGCGCCTGTCCTGTAGACCACGTAGTTCCTTTATAGCGAAGTCGGCCATCTTGTTAGGGGCAACATTGTTATGCGGGAAAGCGCAATACTTTTTAATCCACCTTTGTTAGTTTAGCGAAGCCTCTAGGAATCGCACCTGAAAGACTGTATTGATGCATCGCAGTTTACTTGTGAAACCAGCTGCTGATGGCAACACTATCATTTTTTGTCGTTTTCGAGCTTACGAAAGCTCTGTTTCCAGTAAAAGTAACATATATGATTAGAATGTAGTAATTTAGAAATACAGGCAAGAGTAAATTTTTTCTCAGTACCTATTTAAACTTGGTCGCAAATATAGTTTCACATAATATTATTTCCATTTTGAGTACAGCTCAGGTAGCATTCCCTAGTATGTAAACAAAACACCAGTTTTTACTTCTAGGATTCACGAAAAAGTAGATAACTGCGTTTCTGTTCTCGACTGCTATAAGAAGTGAGAACCAGATCGCACCTAAGTGTGATATTACATTATAATGCTAGTTAAATATGGTGAGGTCAGCAGATCCTCTCAGTAGTCGCACATAAAGAGCCTCAGTTCGAAGGTTGTTGAGTATTGTAGTCTACTGCATACCCTTACACCAAGTGTATGAGCATAGAATCCCAATTTATAAATGTCCTGGCATGTATTCCAGAAAACATACTCTATAATATTGCTTGCAACTAGCAGTCTAGTGTTACATCAACAGCAGCAGGCCATCCTTCTCTCACATCCATGTTGCTATAGCATGCGTGTGAGAATGGACTAGTAATGTTTTATGCTTTTTTAGGCATAGAAGTCATTGGCATGGGTGTCAGCAGAACAACTGGTTGTTTCCTTGGTTCTGAATTTGACTTTTTGCCTACATATATTACATGTTCATAGGCTCATTTTTATGGGGTATTTTTCTAATTTTCGTCACGCAGCCGACATTCTACTGGTTAGAGAGGAATGGGCTTTCTTTGTTTTGTTTCACTTAATCGGCAGTCTGTCCTTCTTTTCCTGTATAATTTTCATGTGTGCTCTTGGTATGGTAATCTTCTCCAACTTGCCGTACTTCTATCCAGCAGTGTGAATGCTAAAACATTTGATCGCTGCGTGTTTTGGCATGGGTGTTATTGTGTTGCAAGCTGATCATGCACTGGTTTCTGTGGTTCCAAAAATGTTTATGTGGTAATATCTATTTCTGCAAACCTATGCCTTGCACTTTAGAAAATTGACATTGGAACTAGAAAAAAGGGGTATTTCAAATCCGGTGCCAACCAAGCATTTGCTGCCATATGAGTAGCTTGTAACAGAAATGTGGCATGTGAGCCACTCACAGTTATGCACGGTGTGTCAGGCAGCTTTACATGAAACTGTTGCAGGGAGTTCAAGAATGGTGACCTCTCTGAGAACATCTGTGTCAAATGTTCATCCTACGTAACCTAATCTAGCATTGCTTCAGTTAGCATTTATAGCTTGTGGCTAAAATAATGCCCAGTGTAGCATAACAAACACGTTCATATTCTAATTAGGCAGATTTGCGCATTAAATGTCCACATTTACAAACTATGTTTATGACACGTACCTGTCTTAGGCATGATGTCTGCCTGAAAATTACATTTGTGCCATTTTCTTTTCTTTGAACTATTTTCAGATTTATTGCGCGTGCGGGCATACTGTCCTTTGCTGAGCAGCTGGTTCATACTTACATGACTGTGCTGTGTGCGTGTTTATTTTCTATGAGATTTGTGCTTTTTTATTTTCACTGCCCATTTTAAATATGTTTAGTATTGGCATTCTCAGGCTGTTCAGCCTTCCAGAGACTCAATGAAGCATAGAGGTGAAGGTATTATATTTCTGGTTTTAATCTCTCATCCTCTGTCTTGTGTCATGTAGAAGTATTTTAGAATAATACCTGGTGCGACCACGACACTGTGTGAAACTTCTTGAGCTTTGGTGGTATTTTAGTGAGCTGCATGCTCATAGTATGCAGTTCAGTTAAGCATGCGAATCTCATGATATTCCATTGTACAAGCGCTGTTCATGTTGACTATGGCACGCATGACATGGTGCCTACCTAGTTCTACACTCTGTTAGTGGGGAGTCATGTTTGGTGCTTCAGAAATTCTATTGTTTCTTTCTACTTGTTGGATATTGTTAGTTTGGACTGGTGACTAGTATTATTTGTTCTCTGGGGTGGACCAGTTCTGTTGTTGTGCTGTTAACTGTTGTGGGAAATGAAGCAAATGAAATGCTGTGAGTTGCTTGTTATTATTTTTGCCTCAAACGTGCAATTGCTTAAATACTAAATGTTGCTCAGTGATAAGTGTGATCAGATGGCAGCAAGAACAGAAGGAAACACTGGAAGATACACAAGCATTAAATTAGTGAAAAAAGTGGGGGCCAAATAAAATGCTTTTATTTTAATTCTGATGTCGTTGCATTCATTTTCACGTGAGGTTTAAAAGACTCTCTTTACCACCCTTTCACATATCTTTGCAAAAGTTTGGGAAAATAGAAAATGCTGTTCTGCATAACTATGCAACACATATGCCTGAAAACAACCTCCCTTGGAGGTTCGCATATAAAGTTAATCTGCAGTGCGGGCGCCATTCACCCAGTTTAGTAGAAAGCTGGGAACACTCCATTCTTCAAGTTACATTGGGCCAAAAAATTTGTTTTAAACCTTTTTTTTCTTGACTTCCAGAAGTTTAGCCTCTGTATCCCTACACATGGTGTAGTCTATTGTGATGCTGGCATTTTATCCTACTATCAGTACTTAGAGTTCCTCAGGGATGCCCCACTCTCAAAGCGGGTTTGGGGGCAACATAGCAGGTTGAACATGTAATTGTTTCTAAGTGCATTTCAAGTAGAGGTGCTTTGTGTGCCCCACTGTATAAATGTCTTCTTGGGGTTATTCTGGCTACTGCTGATCAAAGGTAAGGGCACATTTGTCGCAGGCTTGAATTGATGTAAAGATAAGTGCACAGTTGTCATAGGCTTGATTTGATGTACTATCGGGGACAAAAGTGGTATACTCCACGCGGCGGGAGCCGAAGCAACAGAAAACTGCGTTGCAACGCCATCTACAGGCGCCATCTCGGACCCAGACAGCCAATGCGTCACCTTTATTATCAGCAGGCATGTCGCTTGGCTCGTTTCAATGTTTCAAAAATGCGCTGCTTCCACGACAAGTTAGCCACGCGCGCGCGGGCATTTGATCGCATCATGACGGTGCGAGCGCCGGCTCTCAAGCCATATCTCGAACGCGCGTTGAAAAAAAAGGAAACACAAAATGAAAAGAGGGCCACCAGATTACTACTGCTGCGACGCCGCTCGGCATTTTGGCGAGCAAAAGCATAAAACATTGAAATGAGTCAAGCGACATGCCTGCTGATAATAAAGGTCACAGATTGGCTGTCTGGGTCCGAGATGCCGCTTCTAGATGATGGCGTTGCAACGCTGCTTTTCGCTGCTCCGGCTCCGGCCGCGTGGAGTATACCACTTTTGTCCTCGATAGTACCATTAGGCCTGATTCAAACTTGGACATTACTATGCATTTTATTCTGAAACCTGGCATTGTTTTGTAACCAGATGATAAATATGCACTTGACATGACCATTTATTCAGAAATATGAGTCACGCGATTTGTTCTCCATAGCTGATCATAATGAGGCAAATTATTGGGTCGCCTTCACATCCAGTGTTGGTTTCTGGCTCAGGCCCATCAGTATTATCTGATTTCAAACTTGGCAGATACTAGCAATGCCAAAGGTTGCCGTCTTCGTAGAAACATAATAAAATCTCGCGTGATGTTAGAGTGTTGTGCCATTGTTAATAGCCTGAATCATTGTTCACCTGTACTGTTGCATTGATAAATAAACGGTGCCTAGATATGGTTTTATCAGTTGCATGTTTACAGTGCGTGTCGGCACGCGCTGGGCATCGTTGATGGCCAGGCAGCATGGTGTGAACTGGTGGTTTGGTTTGGTTTGGTTTATGGGGTTTAACGTCCCAAAGCGACTAAGGCTATGAGAGACGCCGTAGTGAAGGGCTCCGGAAATTTCGACCACCTGGGGTTCTTTAACGTGCACTGACATCGCACAGTACACGGGCCTCTAGAATTTCTCCTCCAAAGAAATTCCAGCCGCCGCGGCCGGGATCGAACCCGCGTCTTTTGGGTCAGCAGCCGAGCACCATAGCCACTGAGCCACCGCGGCGGCTGAACTGGTGGTAGTGTCCCTTCTTTCCCGTCATCCTCGTTTCACAAAGAGGTTCACACCATGCACTGAGTTTTGTCTACTGTGGTATTGTTCCCAGTAGTACCGTCCTCAGACTGAGAAGCAAAACATTGGACGCGAGGAGCTTCTTAAAGGTGCTCCAAAATTCGCGTTTGAGGAGCGCACATGGCTGGGCAAGTACCGTGGTTGTTGATGCAGCAACGGCATCAAGCTCTCTAGCAAAGCTGCAGGGTGATTTCAGGTGAATCGCGGCAAGTGACATTTGGGCTGTGGCAAAGCAGCCGGTTGCAGGAGCTCCGTGCCTCAACTCTCCTTGCGGCTATGAGCGCATGCCGAACATGCGGCGTGGTCTGACCGGATACACAGCTGTCTAAGCGGATGTTGATCCCACCGCCAGAAGAGGCAGTAAATCAGTCATGCCTATAACCCTGCTGTTCTGGCGCGAAATGAAGACTGCCCCAATATAGTAGCCGTTTTTGCTAAGTCTCATTCTAGGTGTTTTTGGAGACGTCTACTTAGGCCTAATACTGACCGAAAATCCGGGCCATGACAGAAAAAATCCGAGCAGAGCAAGATTATGTTTGCGCCCATTTCGCGGGCGCTCTTGGGTAGTGAAGAGCAATTTACCGCTATCTGTAAAATGGTTTAGAATTTATGGTTTATGGGGCTTTAGCGTCCCAAAGCGACTCAGGTAATGAGGGGCGCCGTAGTGAAGGGCTGCGGAAATTTCGACCACCTGGGGTTCTCTAACGTGCACTGACATTGCACAGTACACGGGCCTGTACAATTTCGCCTCCATCGAAATTCGATCGCCGCTGCCGGGATCGAACCTGTGTCTTTCCGGTCAGCAGCCCCATAACCACTGGGCCACCGCGGCGGCCTTATCGGTAAAATGAAAGTACAGTGGATTCCCGATATTTCGCACTTGCTTGATTCGAACGTCCTGTTTATTCGAAGGGACCCTTCGCTCCAGCCAATTCTGGTTTATTAAAAACGCTCGTTGTAACCCGAACTCCGCATAAATTGGAACGAATTTTCGGTTTAATTATAGTTCTAATTATCGAGATGCGACTGACAGTCTTATTTTCCTCTATACACTTTTATGAGGCGGAAACATGTAGAATAACGGTTAAGGCTCATATTTAAATTGAGGACTGTGCAGTGAAGTATGCAGAGGAAAATTATAGATCCATGCGCGTGTGTGAAAAACACTTAATGGACAGAGTGTATCGAGGTTAGTAGGGTGGGCCCTCATTCCAAGAGCCCCATTGGCTTGTGCCGCTGCTTTTGCCCGGTTGGTTGGTCTTCTGGGTGTGAACTGAACAGTGCCGCCTACCAGTCGTCATTTTGTTAGGCCATTGATGCTTGCAATATCGGGACTGTTCTGGCATGCCGATACCTTGTGATGTAAGTTAGCTACTTCGCTTCAAAAGGCGCAATGCGGATCGCACGAATTTAGGAGCATATAGGTGAATTTGACTGGGTTGATACAAGTATTATTCGTAATTTTTTTCCCAGTCCACACCAAGGGGAACAGGAAACAACCCACCAAAAGCAGACATACTGCAGTGAGATGTCCATTGCATCTCCTATAAGTAAATAATTTGATTTCGATACCCAGACCAGCAAGAGGAGTTGTCAAGCACTACCACATATTTTTCTAACCTATTTCCTTTGAGTCCCCATCCCCCTTAACTGCCCTTATCTCCCATTATCTACAATTCTTTTTTCATTACTTTTCCTTTTTATTTCTGGCTATGCTAAATTTTTTATCTTTTAGCAATTATTTTTTAATTTTAATTGGCTTGAGCCCGTTGTACTTAAGTTTCGTCAGCCGGGACAATTTATTTTTAATTCTTTTAATAAGTCGCAACATATTAAAACGAAGAGGGAGACAGAAATCAGCGCGGATTAGAGAACAACCTCTTCTTCATACTGTCTTCGCGAGAATGATGCGGATGGAATGGACTTTGGCGGCGCATACAATGCGAAGAGACGACAGCCGACGATGTTTGAAGTGTACAGAGTGGATTTCCACGATAGACTTATGGGGATGGCAGAGTTATTAGCTGTAAGTTTTTTATAAGAGTTATGTTATGAGATAGATTTTGCTTATTAGAGTTATTAGAGGTTCTCTCAGATCGTGAATGGTAGTTTAGCAATATCTCCTCAAGAGAAAAGTATACAACAGCTGTATCTTACCGGTACTCACCAATAGGGCAGAAACGTACGTGGAGGCTAACAAAGAGGATTCAGCTTAAGTTAAGGACAACGCAGCGAGCTATGGAAAGGAAAGTGATAGGTGTAACGTTAAGAGATCGGAAGCGGGCAGAGTGGGTGCACGTAACAAATTCGAGTTAAGGACATTCTAGTCGAAATCAAGAGGAATAAACGGGCTTGGGCAGGGCATGCAATGCGAAGGCAAGATAACCGCTGTTCCTTAAGGGTAACGGAGTGGATTCCAAGAGAAGGCAAGCGTAGCAGAGGGCGGGAGAAAGTTAGGTTGGCGGATGATATTAAGAAATTTGCGGGGATACGATGGTCGCAACTGGCGAAGGACAGGGTTAATTGGAGAGACATGGCAGTGGCCTTTGCACTGCAGTGGGCGTAGTCAAGCTGATGATGATGATGATGATGACTAGCGTAGACATGCATATTTACCGGGCGCCTCCTGCGCACATCTTTGTTTCCATGATTCCGATTACTATAACCTCGAAATCTTTCAAAATTCATTACTCACTTCCCTGTTTCCTCAATCTTTATTTATGAACCGTTCGAGCTAAGTCCGGATGAATTTTTCTTCCGCTTGGGTCTGCGCCAAATTCTGGCCGATCCCCTATCCTGAGTATGTGCCATTCTTTCAGAGGCAACGACAACAAAAACAACGCAGCGAACCGTAAGATGCTGCTTCAACAGATGCGTCAGCCTTGAGGCAGCCCGACGACAGCGCACCAGCGGAAGAGCAGGGGAAAACGAGGCGAGACTCCAAAACATGCGTGCTGTATAGGCGACGTCGTGTGCAAGAACAACTGTCGACTGCTGGTGCCGATGCATTTATACTTTTCGAAGCACTTCGTACAAGACGCTTTCAGAATGTGGAGCAGGGTGTGTGTTAGACCGAGGTTCACGCCCAACATCACGTGTGTACGAGACCGACACCATGAGATACTATTAAGTGGGTTCCCAACGGAAGATGTGGGTACCTTCGTACTTCGCTCAACGTGCAAGGGAACTTATTCCCAGACTCTGCAAGTAACGGCGATTTACCTGGATGGATGAATAAATAAAACTCAAAATCAGTACACTCGTCGTTGTATTCAAACTGACAGGTGGGGTAGGTATCGCGCGAAAGAAATACTGACTTCATTGACTACCAGCGTAGTGGTCTGCAGCATTTTTTTTTTGCCCTGCAAATGAATATAACCGTACCTAATGACCATAATGACGATAGTGATGAATGATGAACATTTACTCCAGTGTATGGCCTCAGGGTCACATAGCGCAGGGGTCAGCTAGCGTAAAAGCAACAGTGGTTGCTACCCGCGGTTCTTGTGATGTGGCATTTTTTTCCAATTAGATCAGGTTATAGCAAGCTTTTGGATTTTTTTTTTAATGCGATGTTGATTGCCTCAGGGCATATTGGGAGGATTGAATGCGCGCTCCATTTCGAACGCCATGCATTACGGTGAGTATTCGTGAGAGCAAATCGTTGGCTTTGCGGCGGATCGGTCGGCCATTGAATCGCGCGCAGCACGTCGTTCCGGATGCAAGCGACCGGTGTAAAGTGGCTCCTCCTACCAGTAAGTTGCGCTACTGCGAATGAAAAATTTCAGATCAGTCGCGCTGCCTGTTCGAAGTAAGCGCCGCATGCGCTCATTGGTTCGAATTATCCGGCATCTTCTCTCAGTGTAAGTTCAGTTTAACTGGAAATTCGAATAAGCGATATATTCCATAGCGCCATAATAAACCCGATAGCGGTAAATGTCGCTTGTCGAAGAAAAAGCCAGTACAGTCGTCGGCGTCGTTGGCTGTGAGCGAAAAATCGTAACGGAAAGAAAGAAATTATAACTTGAGCTGAAAAGAAAATTTGACTAACTTGAGTTTTGCGCGGGAATCGAGCCCATGACCTACGGTTTGCGAGCCGGGTGTGGTACCCATAGGCCACGAAGGCTCTTTTTTTTTTTTGGAATTGCATAGAAGTACGACAACAATGAAAGGCTTCGAGCCTTACTTAAGCCAGACCGCGTCCCGCGAGCCCATCCTTCTTAGATACACCAGCGTCCTGTGATCAGTCTGCCTGCACACAAAAATTCCGAGCGACACACACATGCTCCAAGTAAAAGGAGTCATACAGAATCCTTGCTTCAAGCTGAATGAAGGTGGACCTTGGGAATGCGTTGTGGTCTTAGACTTAGTGAAGTGCCTTATAGGCAAGTACTGCTGCGTACATGAGTAATTATGAGTATGCTAATTAGGAGTTCGGTAATTGAGTTGGCGATGCGAACGGGACACTACAACGCTATCGCCTTCTATTAGGCACCAAGCTTTTGGTAACACGCTGGAGCCCATCACATATCTTGGTCGACAGCACCACAGGAAAAAAATAAATAAAATGCAAAAAAGAAAGTCTGCAAAGCTGCCTGGATCCCTGAGGCAGTCGTCAGGGGAAAGGTATGATACAGCCCCTCTCATTATGAGAACGCCCACTTAAGTACCCAGGAGGGTAATTAGACCCACCCCATATCACGTGACAGCACAGGGCAATGCCCACTCCCCGTCTCCGCACGATAAAACTCTCATTAGCAAGCAGGTGGGCTCTGAGGCCTTTAATTATAGGGTATAGTAAGCAAAGAGCGAAACTCCATTTACTGTACGTGCCCTACAGAGCGTCTTCCATGAAGGTATCGCTCGAAAGAGATGCGGAAGTGGAATAAATATTGAAGATGTCACTGTATTCTCTCGGATCACTCTCTGGCGCCAATTTAAGTGATAGTGATCTATGCGTAGTGTCACTGAACGGTGTTTTATGTTACTGAATGAATGACAGAAGGAATCAACTCATTTGAGAAAAGGGTAGACTCTTCGAGAAGCAATAAAGGAAATGACCAAGCACGAACTCCCAACGATCTGTACTGCTTGGTCGTTAGGTTCTTTCCTACCCTGCACAGCACATTTTAATAAATGTAATAAGTGAATAAAATAGTCAAAAGTGGCACTCTGAAGCATTTGTATGTATTTTACGAACACCGCTTCTGTTGTTCGGTTATCTGCCCAAGAAGATGGCTTCAAAAATATTTGTAAATAGTAGTTGCGAAATCACTTAGGATGCTTCAATTAACTTTCAAGTTGAATTGTATTTATTACGGTCAATAAAATTCAGTGTCATGTGCTTGTTTCGCATTGTATCGATCTTAATTCTTCCCAAATGCGCGTACAAGTTTCGCACTCGACTTGCCGCAATCATGGTTTCTTACGCCGCTGTGGAAATAACCTCGTAGAACTGTGTCACGTAATATATGCGCGCGTGCTCTCATCGAACGCCCCTTCGCGGCGCGATCAGGCAAGCGAAAAACACCTACGCCGCGGCGACTTAGCATTTTTGGACGGACGCCCATTCGCCGAGACCAAAAATACTTGGTCTGGGCACGCCGCTAGCCTAATGGACTCTTCGCGACATTCTCGGCGACCGTGTCGAGCCGCGATTCTTGGCTGCACGCATTGATTTGTTTGCATTCCTAGGCCGTGTTTATATGAATAATGTTGTTTTAGCTCTCAGCGTGCTGCTTGTGTACACTGCTGTTAGGGCGATGACAGCACGGAGGTAAGGGGGGCAGGGTTTTTGTTGACAAACATTGCGAGAAATAAATGCTTGTTGGTGAATCCTTCCTGTGTTCCGTAAGCGACTTGCCGCGCTGTAGTTATGACATGCGCATTTGTGCTTGAAATATTCTGTCGCAGCTCGTGGACAGACCTGGGTGCATGGATACTGTTGCCCCCGAACACAAATCGTACGAACGCCTCTTTGAACACTGGCTAGCGTATGTTACGGTTACCTCGCGCATTAAGTGGAGCAATCAGCCTTAACGTGGTCATCACATCGTCATCATCATCATAAGCCTTACTACTCCCACTGCAGGGCAAAGGCCTCTGCAATGTCTCTACAATTAACCCTGTACTTTGCCAGTTACGGCCACCCTATAAGGCGTACAGGGTGTTTTAGCATTTCACATTAATCGAAATGCGCCTGGAACTCGATCCTGCGATTTCAGGGAAGTCCGGGATTCTTGGACGCCAGTTTTAATTACAAGGCAACTGTGGAATATTGCAAGGTACTTGAATGTAAATATTGAAGGTAATGGTTTGTTCTTCCGACGCGTATGAAAAATCTTTCGTTTAAAATGCGTCCATCGCTCACATGGACTAGTTAATACTGCCATAGAAAAGCAATAGGGAATGTTTTTGACGATTTGATGATAACAAAAATGTTAATAGCAAAAAAGGTGAACCTGCCGAGGGGAGATTGTTACAATGAAATTTTATAATATTTGAAAAATTACATTAACAAACTGTTTGCAAATGAAAAACTTGCTTGTCCAGCGTTTCAGGGTACGTTACGAAAGCCGTGACCACTCAGCTCAACCACAGCGGAGCGTTGCGCTTGGAACGTCTACCATGCTCACGCCAAACAGACTCCTGGCCATGACCTCATCGCATACATTACAGGCGGCCCCTGGTGGGCGGTCCTTTAAGTAAAGTCGTTCCTCCTTTGCCCGCTGATACTGTGACCCACATCTGTGACGTAGTCTATGGGGAGTCTAGGGCATCCAATATTTATGCATTCCATCACGGCCGCATGCGCCCTGAGCGGTCACCTTATTTATGTTCCCTAAAATTTATCCTCCCTCGTGCCCAAAAATAACTATCTACCATTCCTGGATATTTTTAGTTTCTCGGTGCCGACACAAACGAAAGCGCCCCCTGTTTCGACAGGCTTCTGTGGCAGCATGATGAACGGGAAAAACGCAAAAAGCAGAGAACACACGAAACAAGCGTTGTTGTAACATTCAAAAGGATTGGATACGTTAGGAATCGTTTAAGTGAGGATGGACATTAGGGGAGCTGATAACGTGACAGCATATATAGTTAATGGGAACAGCTAACGCAAAATCGACAAAACACAAAGAAGAAATCATAGACCCCAAGTGCTGCATTGTATTCCATCTTGTCTAAATTCCGCTGTTAGCTGAAAACTATGTTGCTAATCTACGAACTTACCAAACTTTCGATATTATCTCAGGTTTCTGAGAGTTGCTTGTTTGTATGTCGTGTATTTTCATAAGTTCGCTATCTCAGTGTGCCGAGTATTGGCCTTGTATAAAATAGACCACTTCATGAAATGGTGCCTGACCACCACAGAATCCAAATAAAAGTTATTCTTTGGTTCTTTCTGGCTATGTTTGTCCGGCAGCAAAAGAAGGATTATTAGGGCACGACAATCAGGTTTACAAATCTTCCTGCCAGTCGATTCAAAGTCTTGACGCTATTACGAAGAAGGTCGGAGTGAATGACAGTGCGGCGTAGCCTGCGAGATCCGCTCAGAAGAAATCGATCTCGACGCATGCATTTTACTTGCGAAATCAGCCGGTGATGACGACACTTATACTTCGTTTTTTTTTCCTTCTTCTATAGCTCACAAACGCTCAGTTTTTGGTGTGAGTGGCCTCTTTGTGATTAGAGGGCGGAACCCTATCGATTCCGGCCAATTTGTCTATTTTTATCAGTTTCTATATGTCTATTATCTATTGCCTATTTGTCTCTCTATTCGGAACCCTATGGATTCAGGTCAATTTGTCCTCTATATATGTTCATTATCTGTTTGTCTGTTTTCTTGCTTACTTGTCTCTCTATTTGTCCTTAGTGCCTCTTTAATAATGTTTCTCTGCTTATCGCTCAACGTCAGGCTTTTTTTTTCTTATGAAGCTCGACCCCCCTTCCTTGCGAACAACCTAACAGTTTGAATATGCTCTACATTTCCAGTGGGTATACCTTGTTGTGGTACTGGCAGCGTCTCCTCCAGTTCAGAGCTGCGCACTTCGTAACGTCTGCAAGATCCCAGCGGGAAGGCAAGGACGCAGACGACTCGTGACGATTGATCTCTGCTGGAGAGATTCATGGAAGAAGGGTGAGGGGACGTTTACTCTCTCACTCTCAGCAGCGGCGGCTCGGAGTGACTGCAGTGCCTCCTTGTATGGGGTCGCATTGTGTCGCGAGGGGCTGCCCAGGCGTCGTCCTCTCAAAGAGCGCTCGGAAGGTCTGTCGCTGCCCTGCGTTGTCTGCGCTGGCCGCGACGACGTCGCGGTTCGTTGAACTTGCGCCAGATCCTGCATCGCAGCTGCGTGTACTCTGGCGCCTTGACGCCGTTCGGACGATGAACAGGCTTGGGCTCTCCGCGGATATGTATTTCTCGTGCGGGATATCTGGGATGCTTTTAACGGGGAGCTTGCATAAGAGCTTTCCACTTTGTCGTCAATCGATGCTGCATAGTGCTGTGCGATGCCGAGAAAATGGTCGTTCGTCGAGCTGCTCCGATGAGTTGCTGCGTTCCTTGCAGAATGCTAGGCCTCGTGGTCACGTCTCTGTGTACGGAGAAATTGCATGCGTAATCAAGGACCTTAGTGCTCTGTGCGCTTTTTCCGTCTTCCTTTGTTCTTCCTGTGTCTGTGTTTTTTGAGTGCGCAACTGGTCTTTAAGAAAAACCATGCAATAACTAGCCAAGGAAGAAGTTCTTCTAAACTAGTATTCTGTGGCAGAGCTGCTCTTGTTAGGATGGGCTCCCTGCTGTACGTTTGCCTGTCCCAGTCACAAGACTGTGTGCACTCGGTTTCAAAAGTCTACATACGGAGCACTTCAGTCTCGATAGATGTGAATTTCGTATCGACCGTAGCGAGCGGCCCGAAATTAAAATACGCAACATGCGCTTTGATGCGGAAAAGCAACACACTGCATGGCAGTTTCGGGCTCTGTGTCAAGGTCATACGGAAATGTCATTTTTCAGAGATTTACATCCTCCGTAGTTTTTAGACAGCGGGTGCGCATATTTGGAAGCTGCAGAAGTAATGACTGACGTCGCTTGAATGAAAAAAAAAAAGGAATTGCATTGACAAAGGCGAAAGGGTAGCATGGAAATTGTGTGTTTCCCGCCATAATTAGATTGTAAACTAAAAGCGAGTGCCGCTTACACAGTGGCGCAAGCTATAAATAGATGGCTGCTGACATGGCAAAAAAAAAAATATAGAGACAAAGATGACCAGGGAGAAGCATACTCGTTATCAAAATCACTTATGAGAGGAAAAATACGAGAAAGGTGCTGCTGCGGATTCCAGTGTAGTCGAATAGCTCCTGTAAGCTTAGTATATATGCGGGAAAGCACAAGAGCTGTAAAGAATTCCGGTAAAGCGTATCGGACATGCAACTGAAACGCCTGTATAAATGAACTACTCTCATGCAGTTTTAAGAGACCCACTAAAAGATTCTATAGCTGGCAGCAGTTTTTCCACAGCCGAATTTCGTTATAACGAAATAATGGATATAACGAAAGAATGACGATTCCACTTGGAAGTTTGGTCAACACGAGTTATAACGAAGCTACGGCTTTAAGAAAGTGTTCGTCGGGCCCCTTCAATTTCGTTATAATGAGGTGCTAATGTATTTGAAGTCAATTAAGCACTGAACATCTCAGCTTGCAGGTTGAGTGTCCCGAACGGAAAATTTTGGCTGTAAATTGACCCTAATCGTAATTCAGCGCTGGTTTTCGAGCTGTTAGTGCAGTACTCTTCTTGCTAGGACAAGTATTGCACAGCTGAACATTTGCTGTCCGAGGTAAGCGTTATGAAATGATCGAAAGATTCTATCCTCGCCAGTGTAGTCAGTCGGTGTTTCACGTCATGCCTGGGACGTTAGTGATTACTGTCATACTCATTAATTGATGTTCACTCCAGTTTAAGCCCAACCATTTAACCTTCATGCACTTTTCTGTGCTATCTTTCGTGCTGCAGCTGGGTGTTTACTTTTGAAATAAGTGTCTGGTAGTGAGCAAAGTACACTACAAGTTTCGAGAGTTTTAGGGCACGAAGGAATCCCTGTAGAGCTGGTCAGCTACGGAATGCTCCTCAGGAAAAAAGAAAGGGGGGGGGGGGGACTAACATACACCAGACATAAAAGCAGCTCTAACAGTTTTACTTCCGCGATGTGACAAAAGGTGCTATCGGCGTCGTGCTTAGATAGGCATGGGATCGCTAGAAACTACTTGACTCTCTTTGCATAGAGGCGTTTTACGGTCTTCTGGATTCATGGAGTTGTGGATAACCGCCATATGGACGGTTATAAAGGTGGTCAGGGGAGAGGGGTGCATAAGACTAAAGCAGAAGTACAAACTGGCGTCACATATGAAACACACGTTAAAAGAAGTGCGAAATATATTGCAGTGCCACCAAATTTACTGTTTCATACAGACCAACGCGTTTTTATCGATAAATGATGGATGCAGCTAAAGCTGCCTTTTGTCTGTTACTATAATTTCTTATGCGAACTATAATATTTCGGCGATTGAGTGCACGGAAAATAAATAAATAAACAACAACGCACACTGAGCATCCAGTAAAATATTTAAGGTCGCACGGCGTCAATGTCTTTGCCAAAAGTAACCCAGCCACGATAGTTTGTTTCTTTGCCCAATTGCGGAGCACTTATGGCAGCACTTACGCTCTGGATCTGTGTACAGTAGGGTAAATCCATGTCCTCGAGCACTGACACCTTTCGATGTTTAGGGACACCGTAAAGGCTCTGTTATACGGTTGAGCAGCAAAAATTGCGAGGACACTTTGTCAATACAGTGTTGAGAGGCGAGAGCCGAGGACACTATACCGTGACGACTTGCGGTGGATGTGACGCCACGCCGTTCCCGTGGCTATATCGATACCCAAATTATATATCTTTCGGGAATCTTAAGTGTTAATTACGCTTAACTACACATTTTCCCTTTTAATTTTACACAAATCCGACGTTTTTCCGACCATTCTGTGACAATTTTCACTATGCCATGACGACTTTCGGTGGAAGTGACGTCATACAGTTCCCATGGCTTTATTGACGTGCCGCTTTTTTAAAGCAATTTCGACATCTTTGCCTATAATTAATTAACTAATTAATCTAGAGGCGTAAAACCTGGCTTCTAGGTTCATTTTTTTTTCCTGCTATGTCTGAAGCAACCATTGGTTTTCTTATCTTTTTTTAGTTCCCGAGTTAAACGCGTGTGACACGCTTTGTTCACGGACGACAGTATGAGCCATTGAAGGTTTTCGTCTTAAACCTTGCGACTCGGTTACTTTTGTCACAGGGGCTACACGCAGGGTGTTGCAGGAACCACCTTTAATATTTCCATTGACGACTTTTTGCTAACCATATCGGTATTCAGCTCTAAATGATTTGATCTGGCGTGTCATTGGTTCCTAAATAAATCATTTCGCCCTCCCCCCACCCTCCTTTCCCTCTATCAGCATGCTGGGAAAAGTAATCCAGCAAAACAAGCCAAGGAAACATGCCCTATTGAGTTGGCAGCACTGAGGGAAAGGGAAAGAATCTAGCCTAAGTCAAAACATGTAATGTAGGCGAATTTTCGTGGCTTCGTGCATGGAAACTCCGTTAAGTACGGCAGAGAGCAGCATAGGAGACGTATTCACCTACTGCCCGCTTGATATGTTTATTTTATCGCCTCGAGACCATGTTTGCTCTCTTGCGAAAGAACGCCCGGCGCCCTGAGACCTTGACCCGACCAGACATGGATGACGAGAGAGGAAAAAAAAAAGGAAATAGCCAGCTTTCCGGTGAAAAAAGCAAATCCCTAAACAAAAAGAAAAACACTGGCAGCCCGCAGAAACCGCTCGGCAGCACGCGCCGTTCACGGGGGTCGCTTGGGGCACGTCGAAGCATCGCGAAAGCGAGTGCAAGGCCGCTAGCGGCGCGGGAGGAGAGGTGATGAGGTCGTGACATCATTCTCACGTGATCTAACACGTCACAGAGACGTCACGCTCACGTGAACACAGAGTTCTTCGAGTGCTTACGGTGACTCCACTCCACTGCACTGCCTAACCATTTCGCATGCTCAATTTGAGATATTTACAGATTGTGGCGCCATCTGTGTTGCAAATCAAAACTAAAAATTTGATTTGCAAAAACATTTTAAAGCAAGAGCAGTTATAATTGTAACCAAAAGGTTGTAGCAAAACACATTAGTGTTTGAATTTGGACAGCTAGTGTGGTGCATGGTTTTGTGAAGAGTGAACAGGCAGTGCGGCTACTAACACTATCGAAACCGCTGTGCGTGGGACAGCGTTGCGGTGTAGTGGTAGAGCTCGCCAACGCTTTTCGGCGCGCCGGCCTGCGGTGCTAGCAGACGACACAACGGTGTACCAACGCAGACGACGCTCGTGCCGCGCGGCGTAGTAGCGTAGTAGTTATACACGCTTCCCGCTCTGTTTGTCCGTGGGCGAAAATTCGAGTCACATTTTTTGTTTCCTTGTTTTTACTTGCTCCTCTTCCATGGACCGCTCTCCTTTTGTGGTAAAGTTATAGAGACACCCCCATCTTTCGGACGAGCTTGAGCAGGTTTCGGAGAGAAGCCTCCGCACCTGATTTCGCGACCACTGCGCAGTTTAGGTTCCCAGGTAAGGCGTCTGATGTCATCCCCATCGCAACCGTCGCCGGTGTCGCCGCCCGAACGGTAGCTGGCGCCCCCACGCCCCTCTTCGACCAGGGCACATTTATTTTGACGAGCAACATCGCCGAAGAGAGAGTGAGTTAGCCGCCTCGCTTCGTCGGCGTCACGCAAAGCGCGTCTCTCGCGCAGTTGGAACTGTTTGAATTCGAACTGACGGCTGCCAACTCGCTTGACGGCTTCGAGAGGAAGAACGTCCTCGTGTCGTCGTCTGCTTCGTCTGCCTCGCTCTTCAGGACTTTCGTCTGCTCGGCCAAGATTCTTTCGCGCTTCACGCGTTTCACGGTGAGTCATTTCTCCATCGATCAAGAACTTCCCTCTTTCTCCGTTCCCTCTTGTGTTTTTTTTTTTTCCCTCCTTGGCGTTCGTGCGGGAGTAGTGTGTATATGCCTGTCTGTATTTTCGTTTGCGCGCCGCCAGTCATGGCGTCGGGGTTTGCTGCGCGATACGTCTGCGCTTTTGTTGTTTCGTTTCTGTGGCGGTTAGGCAGCATGTGCGCAGCGCGCGTGTCCCAACAATAGCAGAGAGCGCTCCGTGCGTCCGGAAACATAGAGGACAGGTGCCCCCCTACCTGCGCTCTGCGTCTATCACGGCCCGAGGAATGCGCGACGCGCGTTAATGCGAGACCGTCTTTTCCGGTGTATAGTCGGCGTCCTTTTAGCATTGGGCCGATCAGGAGCGAAAACCGAGGATCAAACAGTCGGGTAGCAAACACGATGTCACGGATGGACGCGGAAAAGTTCATTTGGCGGAAGGTCTTAGCAAAATGGGTTGTCACTTTCTAAGGCTTTTGTTTTCTGGCTAACACCATTAATTATCGTCTGATCCATGACGTCATTCGCCGACGTCATTCGCCATCGGTGTCCTAACCACGGTACTTTCGAATGCTCGCTAATGGATATTTCCTTTAGTGGCGTCGTAACACAGCTGCATAGAGCGACTCGGAAACCATGCGCTGAACTTGAAACCAATTTTCCTTGTTGGATAAGAAAATGGAAACGGGGAAACAAAGGGGAAATTATAGCTGGTACGTGTACTCGGCATAATTCGTGGCACGCGATAACAATTTCCTGCGGAGCTGGTATCCGCTTAAATGCTCAAACATGTGCATGCTAGGCTCTATACTGTCTGTCCCACTACAAGAATTGCACATGAAAAAGCCTGACTAAGACCTGATAGAGAGAGAGAAATCTGCTGTCACTCTCTGTCATGCAGCACGCGCGAAATTTTAAAGTAAAATTAACTCTTTTTGTACTTTATTTACTCCGGGAGCAGTGCTCTGTGGAGAGCCAGTCGAGGTCAGTGTTTCCTCAGTGACAGTTTCAAGGTCAGCTGAGCTGAATACTTATGAACTTTAATACACCCATTCAGCGTGGTCTTTGACGTCTCGCAACGCGATGTAGCAATGACCTCAAAATAGCTGCACAAACACGAGAAGGGCAACGTATGCAGTCAACACTCTTGTTATACATGTGTGCCGTCAAAAGGCCAGCGCGGCTGAATTAAGTGTAGAGCTGTCTGAAAGAGCTGGTCAGAAGAACATTTGGGGAACTTCCAAGTCTTGCCATGATTTATTTTCCTTCCCCAGTGCTCTAACAACAGTTAGCGACAGAACGGCTATGGCGTCTATTTCGCGAACTGATAAAGAAATGCCAAAACCGAAAAGAAAACAAAGAATACAAACTGTAGACTGGCAACTCGAACATCTAGTTCAACGCTTGTGGTGCTTGCTTGTCGCGGTGGCGAAGTTGGTGAAAACATAGTGAACGGTAGCAAAGTCACGTGAGAAGGAACGTTCTGCTCGTCGCGTACAGTGTAGTAGGTGCAGCACAGCACATAGTATAGTAAAGTAAAGGAAATCATAGTAAAGGAGCAAATCTAACAGCTCCAGATGTTTGTCGAAATTCTTGTGATGCCCATGTTCTGCCCCGTTGCCCCTTGCACTGCTCTGCGTTACGGTCCTGAAAGACGAAAACTTTTATAGTTATAGTTGAATGTGAGAACATATGTACAGAACGGGCACGTATTCAAAGTAAAGCGCCCTTCCCTTCTCAGTAGAGCAAATTACATTGGGTCCTTTCCGAAAAAGGTTCCTGACTACATGCAAGCTCCAGAGTACTTGTATAGTTGTTTTAAGTCTTAAAGTAGTTGTAGTGATATAGTTATGTGCTTAATTACAATCATAAGGCCCGCCAAAGTTGCCATTCGAGTGAACCACTTAGGTCCGAAGGCAGGGGAAGATTCAACAGGTCTAAACACGTTAATCAACCCGTTCATTCGCCGCCACGTGCTTAGTATGGTGTACCGGGAAAATGGATCCCGACTCGACGTCGTTCAAGCAGCAGCTGTTCAAATGGGGTGCGAGAGTTCATGGTGAAGAGCACAGCAGTGACAATCGCCCGAGTCAAATCATTTCTCTGTTGTTTGTTCTATGAGCAGCTGTCTGGTGTTCAAACAGATTATGTTTGTTGTTCTTTATTTGGGTGCTTTTGTTCCGTTTCATTCTGCCCTTTATTGAGCGGCTCTAGAAGACCTCAGTCTCCTTCCGGATAGCGAGGAGGGAAGGAAGGCTCAGGTCTCGCTTATATCTTCTACAGCAGAGCTTGCAGAAAGCTTTACATGATTACTACACCATTCTACTGACAAAAAAGTAATACTACTTTTTGGCAACTACTTTCTGTTCCGATAATACAGTTCTAATTCACGGGCTTGAAACCATCTTACATTATCTTACAATTTATTACACGTATTATTACGCTCGGAAGGAAAAGTACAAGAATTCGCCTTTAACCTCGTCAATAAAAGAATGGAATGAGTTGCCCTCCAGTATCGCTACCATAACCCAGTTTTCGCTATTTCAGTCGGAATTGCTAACTTATCTGGAATCCCATTGCGTTTAGTGACCAGATTTGCTTTTATAGCGCCTACTTGCAAACCAGTATGTTCTTTTTCTTTGTTTTTTGTAACAGTTTTTACGTTGTTATGTTCTTTCCCAACCTGACGTATTAACCACCTAAAGTGCTTTTTTGCCTTGAAAATTGTGCTCTGTCCCCCCCCCCCCCCCCCCCACTATGTAATGCCCCCAGTGGGCCCTTAGGGTATTTGAATAAATAAATAAATAAAATAAAAGTATTGTATTACATCTTAAAATTTATTGCACGTATAAAGCGTGGTTGAGAGGAAAGTTGTTCAGTTTTATCCACCCAGGTGGCCAAATGGCAGCGAAGTGTCCTGAATCAGTAATCCAGTGCAAAGAGGAGCTGTTTTAAGCGACCCTCAACATTACACATCCGATGAACAATTCTGTTTATCAGTGAACGTGAAAATGTGAGGCTGTTTACGCCATTGTATTGTGTGGAACGCACGGATAGCAGGTAATTGGCATCCGATTTGCACCGGATAATGAACCTGATACTGGACATACCCTTTTGCGAAGCCATTGACCAGTGTGTGATCGCCCCTGGTTGGCATCCGTTTCGTTTGTCATCGTTCTCGAGCGATATGAGATCGACAACATGACGCAGCGGTGGTATGCAGAAAACAAGAAAGAATGCTAGGAGAGGAATTGTGGTTGAAGCACTGGAGGCATGATTTGTTGCCTTCGATGTCAGTAATTTCAACTGGCACCTGCCGCGCTAATCTTTTCCTTGTATGAGACACTATAGTGCGCTAGGCGATAAGAGCATTTCGCTACAGATACCGAATCTAGAACAAAGAGCATTGCATTGATAACTATCGTAAGACCAGTAGAAGGGTTTGAAACAAATGAGCCGCGATCTGGGCTGCCACACCTAGATAATAAAGAAATATTTTCTGTAATCTAATGCAGTTTAACGGTCAAAGAAAACGCAATAACAGGATTGTTGTGCACTGTATATATATATATATATATATATATATATATATATATATATATATATATATATATATATATATATGTTTGATTGGAGATATGCGGGGACAAAGTAAACATGTTTGGCCGTAATCGAGTGGTGGCGTTGGTGAATTCGGTGATGCACGATGGGCATTTCTCACCTTATTTCTTTCCCGTGCGTAGGTCGCGATACTCACGTGGCTCTAAAGGAGCGGTAAAGGAACACACCTATTTAGGAAACTGTAGCTGTGAATGAATGTAGTTTCCTCTATGGCGTGTTTTTTTTTTCTCCGCAATCTTCTCTGTTGTTTTTCGCATTGATATTTATATTTCGTTCCATTCACGTCGCTACATCACTGAACGCCGCACACAAACACGGGCGCTCACACAAAGGAAAGAAAGAACGTGATAGGGTAGAAGAGAAAAACGTATCACGTCGCCTGCAGTGTACCTCTGCTTTTTCCGGACAACGAACAGAACGAAACCAAAAGAAAGAGTAAGAGCACTGCTGGCGCAGCAGTCCGACGTATTGCACACCGGCAGGCATATCCACGCCAGTCAACACGCTCTCCTTCTCATCCGCCGCTTTGGTTGCTATGGGTCTCGTGCCGTTGCTATAGGCTGCTGCCGACGTAGCCGTCGCCGGTGGAATTCGCTCTCTGAGCGTGGGGGTGGCTGAGCTCCGCATATGTGCGTGAGGCCGCAAGTGCCGACGATACGAGCGCTGTCATGGCATGCCGGGATATACTATAGCTCGGCACATACATGCCCTCTCCTTCCTTTTTCATTAGTTGCGTGCAGCCGAGCTCTTCCTTTTTTCCGTCGGCGCTAGTTTTCGTTGCGTAGTAGTTGCGTGTGCAGATGCCTGCGGCATCACGAACATTTCTCGTGGCGCGCTGTTGGCATCTGCGCCAACTAAGGCACCGGTAGTTTCGAAACCAGGGAAACAATCGAGTTGATATTGGTCTATTGGCAGCGAAAGCTGTTTGTCCCAAAGTGACGCACGCTACCTCCATATCTTTGGTAAGCGGGGGGAGGGGGCGGGGGGTAGCCGATATATGGTAGCGCCTGTTGATAGCCAGCCGGTACTCAGCAGGCAGAGCATAGGGCGTAGTAATATGAAAAACAATGATCACACAACTCTAAACAACAATTCCGTGAGCCGTTATCATCGTCAAAGTCAGCCTTGTTGTCTTTTAATCATGTCCTCTTGACGCTCATGTTCACTAAGGGACCGCTGGTTAGATGCCCTGCGGAAACGCTTGCAAGGAGGTGAAGTTTATTTTCATTAAGCGAATGCTTAACGCTGGCTCAAAGGAACATAGACAAAGCAAGAGTAAGCATCGACAGGCGACTCTTCTAGTCTTGAATCGTCCGTGTTTGTTTGCGTTAGAAGCCTATATATAGAGCAGTCACTTAAACAGTGATGAAGAAGGCAGAGCTGTCTTCTGCGTTACGATTTATATGCCTGGTTTTTAGTCTACTTTTCCAAATGCTTCCAAAGGCATCGTCAATCTGAGTGTTATTTTTTAATTTAATTATATCATTTAACTTCGCCCAGCACTCCAAGGGACAACTTAGTAAACTGCGACTAACTGCAGCTTAGTCAACGCAACGAACGTTTAGTGCGTGGGGAGGCTAACTGCGTCTGACGATCTCTTTTCAATTAGTCCTCAAGGGAGTAACAAGTTTTACCTCAAGGTCAAATGGTTACAGGAACACAGTTAGCCCCCGAAGGACTGACACGTGTAGTAATTTTAGTCCTTCGTGTCTTCAAGTAAATTCTTTCGGCAGCGAGAAAGCAACCACAACAAGAAAACAAAACAAATCAGAAAAAGAAAACAGCTCGTCTCCTTGCCGCGCGCTCTGTGATGAAGCGGTTGAATGCGATCCCTTACTCTCTCCACTGATTGATCGGGCGACAGCATTCTCCGCACTACGTTCCGCCAGCGCTGCACCCAACTGCACGGGACGGAGCGTAAGCGAGAGGATTGACGTCACCCGGCAGAGTGTGCTGGCGACGATCTGGGTTCCGTGCACTATACACACGACAGCTGCTAAACATTGCGCCGGGCCCCGTAGCAACCGCGCGAGGAGATACGGCATAGCGCTGGAGGCGAGCTCGAAGGTAGCCGTATGCCCCCTTCTTTTTCCATCGCGGTTCGTTAAGCTGAGATACCGCACGCAGAGTTGGCGTTTCTTGATTTCCGCCCGACAAGAGAGAGTGAGATAGATAGTGCGTGGGAGACGCCGAGACCGGATGGATCGCGACTGCTAGCTGCAGGTGAGTGCGACGTGAGCATGCCTGAGGGCTGTGAGAGGAGTGTGAAAATTTATCGGCGCTGTAGTGCAGCTGTGGGAGATGCCCGGGAGTCCGCGTTCGGCCACTAATTACGGACCAGGTAGGTCTGTAAGAAATAACGCTGACCGCTTCTTCGTGTACTTATTGGCTTGGCACCAATGCTGTCGTGTGTTTGGAATTTTGGCCGGGACAAAAAGGCCATCAAGTGTAAAACGCGCATTGGCTACTGGGACTACTATGCTGTGGTCGGACGCAACTCAGTAAACCGGCAGCTAATGACGTAGTGCCATGACGTCAGTCCTCACGTGGAGCTCAACCGCTTTGCACCTTCTGGCATTCACTAGCAGCTGTAGGGCCCGGGTCAGGAGCAAGGCGACGTCATGGAAACAGGTCGACACCATTGGCTGGAAGCCTGTTTTGAGTGGCATTGCTATTTCATTCTTGACTTACATCCGACTGTAGTGCTCTTCTGAGCTACGTTGTTTTACTTAATCAAGTTTCGCAGGTCACTCAGTCGTGTACAAAAACATTTGAATGCACTGTCAGCAGTAAGATTTGCGCATAGCTTGTCGCCTGCGATGGAAGTCTGGGGTAATTCATCTGTTAAAACCGTCTGAACAGGAATATGTAAGCAAGCGATTACTCCGACCTTGCCTCCCGTTGTCGGTCGTAAGGAATTTTTTTCCTAAGATAAGCCGCGATGTTCACGTCTGTTGCTCATAGCTTGAAGTTTACGGCAGGAAGTTTTGTCCGCATTTTCTGCACTGGTTCGCCAGCTTTCCTGGACTTTTCGAGGCCACCGATTTTTCCGTGGCAAATGATTCCTTTCCGCTCTAACTTCGTTCTTCTTTTCGTGAAAGAGGTGAAGAAATGAAAGATGCAAAATTTTTGGCATCGCAGGATCATTTCCGGCTGTAATGTCTCGCCAACTACATCGAAGCTGTCTGAAGTGTACATGGGCACAGGTGGCGTTCTATGGCGGTCACGTGATTCGCTGCGGCGGTTTATTCCGGCGCGTTTACTTTCCATTGCCCGTGCGTCACTCACGAAGTCCCGCGAACACGTCCTCAGACAAAGGAACAGAGGAAGCGGGGCTGGAAGCGGTGGACAATGGAGGCTCCGTTGCGTCAGGGATAACGAGCATGCCATTGTTGATGGACAGCGATCGGGACTCACTAGGGCTCCGTTTGTGCGGCCGAAAGGAAATAAGAGGCCGTTCACTATGGTCCACTAACTACCCCTTAATACAGTTTCCGTATTCGGCCCGACTCCTGCGCTTGTTTTTCCCGACGGATTAGCTACTCAGGCAGTCCGGTGACACGAAGAAAGGGACTAAAGATGGCGGTTCGCGTTTTTTGCGTTCCGGCAGTTTTTCGATTGTTGTTGAGACGACGTCGTATACTTGGCAGAAAGAGACGCCCATTTAGACGGACCGTGGGTGCATATTTCATATTGACATCTGAGGCGAAAAAAAAAAAACAGGATACCTATACTTTCCGCCGTCTTTCGAAGGAGAAAAATGTCAACCATGCGTAGTTGTTGAACGCTGATCTTGAGAGCACCCATAACCAAGTTCACCGGAATAGTATGCGTTAGCCAAGTGGCCAGCATTTTTTTTTTCGGGAGGGGACTAAGGGAATTTCCTTAAAGGGGGTGGGGGGTGGGGCGAGGTAATGTGCGAAGGAAGAAGGGGCCAAAAGCACTGTTAAGAGAATTAAGATTGGGGGATGGGGGGTTCCTTTTCGATATCCCCCCACTTCTCGCTAGATGCATGCCTGGCATGGGTACGAGTGGAATACCGTGGCCAGCGCCGCGCTCCTGTTTACGTCACTCTTAATTGCCGATGGCACGTGGCCCAATTGGCCTAGTCGGGAGGGAGATCCGCGGCATTTGGGACGCGATGCGGCCAAGGCTAGACGAGGGTCATGTCCCAAGTAAACCTTGGTTGGGGAATCCTAGCGCGACACGGAATCTTCCTTTCTGAACGCCCGTGCTCTGGAAAGGGTCATTGCATCTGCGTCGCAGCAAATGTCACATTGTTTGCATGGGCCGTGGGCTGACGGATTGTCCACGTTAACACACGCTGTGTTACTTGAGTGCTTTTTTCGGTTTGTTGTGTGTAGTGTACAGCGTAAACTTTTTTACGCAGATGTAGGGCGTAGTGTATATATAGTCTCTGTATTTTTTGTACTTTCTCTTTTCTAGTTATCCTAATTTCATTCAGAATCGTTATGTTGATCTGTTAGCCTCTGGAATTTGGAGTAGCGGTCCCCAATGCAGTACACATTTATCTTTCAGTTTCTTAGCAGTTTATCAGTGCTTTGGGGACTAGTTGGTAGTTTAGGCTTAACGATAGTGAGTGTTCCCTTCATGGCTTTCTGAAATTTTCCGGATCTTCCCAAATTTAATGACATATATAGCGCTCCGCCTCATTCCCGTTATCGTTCGTTTCTTCTCCCGGTTTCGCAATTTCTCGCGTTTCTGAGTTAGGACTCACTCATGTACAGCCTGAGGAAGAAAACACTGAAAGTATTTCAGTGACTCGTCCTCTGGAGGAAACTACACGGCCACTAATTAACATTAGTCTTCCAAAGCGCAATCATTGCTTCATTAGAGAATAACTGGAAATGATTCATTAGCCCCAGTTGAATTCACAACAGTTGGATACAACTCAAGAACGAAATGGCTTTTCCCCTTCAAGGGACCCCCCCCCCCCCCCCCCCCCCAGCCAATGGCGTCGGCCGATTCTCATGACACTGCTAGCGTGACAATGCAGGGAGTGTATAGACAGTGTATAGTGTATATAGACAGTGTATATAGATCGTGTACAGGGAGTGTATAGAAAATAGTGTATAGACAGTCTAGAGACTTCTCATAGGCTCTATTGCCTTGCTATATATATTTCCTTTTGTCTATTCATAGTCTACAGACTGTCTGTAGACAAAAGTCTACTAAAAGTGTATGGCCATGAATCTATAGGTGGTCTATAGACTGTTTATAGCATTTGTATTGCCTACAGACTGTTCTCCACGGCTTGTCTATAGAGAATCTATTGACTTTACAGACAAGTCTATTCTATAGACTGTACAAAAAAATTTTGTATGGGTCCCCGTTCATGGAAGGAGGAGACTATCCGTTTTCATCTGCCACCCCCTGTACTTCCACGCTAGCAGATTCATGAGAATCTGCCGACGCCATTGGCTGGAAGGTGGTCCTTTGACTGGGAAGCCGCTTTGTTCTTCAGTTGCACCCGGCTATAATCTTTTGTCGCGAGGACCATACGTAGAGCGGTTTGTCGCATATTGCCCACCTTCGACTCAGCTCAGAATGCAGAGGAGTTTTGGAACAAGTAGTTTCGCGACTCCACCCCCCTCCCTCAGCGCCCGGAGGCAAAACTGGCTTCTTCCATAGCGTGCATTTTTATACTCCAGGCGGTCTTTTAAGTACACACGGGTCAGCGGGGAAGGAAGGCGGTAAATTGCGGATGACTCGTGCTTACGCGTGGTCGGTATGGGGTGATTCATGGCGGCTTCCATTACGCTGTGTCCGTGTGTGAGAGCCTGGTACATATATATATATATATATATGTATATACGGTCTGGCCGTTTCAGTCAACAAGGAAATTGCGACACGCATGCGCGCTCCCCACTGCGAGAGCAACTGCTGCATAATAACGAGGCTTCCGTAACACCCGACGCCAGCGGGCAACCTTGTTGCCTCGGTGGCTCACTATTACTCCTCGCGCGGTCGGAATTGGGTAACGACTGCTGGTGCTATAGAGAAGCAGCCAAGAATGAAGCTCCTATGTAGACTGCTTGTCTGCGTCGTGCGGAGTATGGAGGACACTTCATCGCTTTAGATACACCTGGCTGCCGTTCGACGTGCATATACGCTTACTATTATGGAGGCTGTTAAACCGATGATAGGAGCAGAGTCGCCGCTTAGATTGCTTTTTTTTCTTTCCTCGTTTTGTGTGAGCTGCACACATCTCTGCTAGAAATAGCGCAACATAAAGAAGCGGGGACGAGGGCTACACAGACGCTAAGGCGTTGACTTTCAGCTGAAGATAGAAAGGAAATGTGCAGTCGACAAACTTCGTCGACAGTAAGAGCCCGAGGGGATTTGCTTCGGTCAGGTGCAAGTGTTAAACGGTTTTGTGGAGCTCTTTTAGTTCCAACTTGCTGTGTTCCTTTCAACTTTAAGAGATCTGGAACGCTGGCAATGCATAAGGATCGGTACAAAGTGGCCCATAATCAAACCTTCTGGGCTGTAAACTTTTGACGAAGGCTGTACATACGAAGGCTGTGCATAGCAACCAACTAGCCCAATTAAGAGCCTTGGCTGTACATACGCATAGTGTACTATATACGCGTATGCTTTTCCCGATGGCACGAGCGTAGGCTTGTTAGGATGATGTTTTATTTGGATGTGAGATCGTTTTTTTTTTTGTAAATTCATACATACGATTGTGCATTGTGTCCCAGATATTCCCCTTTAAATCTTCAGTTGAAAATATGGTCCTTTGTGTGCCACCTGCTCCCGTGGGAATCTCACAATGCATTTCCGCATTAAAATAGTCTACGAGTTCTTTTCTGCACAAATGCATTTCCACGTTGAAAAGGTCTGGAAGTTGGTTGGTAGCCATGTTTTTTCTTAAGTAATCGGAATTTAGGAGACCCAATACGGCTCACCTGATTTTATTGCACGTTTTATGCGAATTCACCCCGTAACAAATTTTCGCGACCTGTGCCGACGTGCAGCCTTTCTCTATGCTCTGCGGCCTTGACTGCCTTTGTACTCATCAACATCATCATCATTACGCTTTACTTGAAAATACAAAAACAGGAGCAAGCAGACACAGACTGAAGAATGAGCACTGATGAGGATACCAATCATCATTTGCTAGAAACAATACTCACTGTTGCGCATAGTCCGTCAACTCTATGCCACTAGTCTGAAGCGTTTAATAAGGGATATTGGAATGGAGATACATGGGATACCACGTGCATACATGCTTTCGCTTTCGAGTGCACCGACTGCGGGGTCCACACGACCCTTGAGGTATAGACGCATCCAGATGACCGTTCCATTGTCCACAAGGTGAAATGGGAGCTTTTTACTACATAAAGTGCCGTTTCTCTCAGGGGGTGTTCCACATAAGGTTATTTCTCTAAAGTCACCCGTGCCTCGGATATTTCTGGAGCGTACAAATTAAAACCTGGCTATTTCTGAGGAGCTTGTGGTATTTGCCCACTCTGAGATCCGACGAGTCCCACGCGCCTTTCCAATCTGCACCGAGCTAGTTATTTGCCGATGCAGCGCATAGCTTTATAAATCAGCCCGTTCCGATAAGCCTTGCAAACGGGAGCCATAATGTTCTCGGTTCGGACATTATTTGTTATCCTCATCTCAACAATGGGACTTTAGGAACGTGTCACACTATCAGATGTTCCACATTCCACAGATAGAGCAAGCGCAACGCCGACGCAATCCGCATGCGGTAGAGTTGATAGCGTCAAGAGAGGAGAACGATACGGACGTTCCCGTTGTCTGACACCTCGTGTACGCAGATCAGCAACGCGTCAAGTGCCTTGTACGCTGCTATCTCCAGAAGCCTCAGAGCGTATGCACATCGCGTCCCATCCTCACAGTCGCGCTCTTTATTCGCGGTTTTTCCCCGTTGAGTGCTTCGACCAGTCATTTCGTTGCGGGAATCCTTCGGTCTCCCACTGCTCCAAAAGCAAATGACGGCAAACTGACGCCGAGTGCGGTATCGCGGTTCACTGAAGCAGGTCGGAAAAGCGCATAACGGACCCAGTCTCTTGTATTTCCACAAAGGACGGTAAGGTGCGTCTTCCTGGCCGCCTAGCATGTATTAGAATAGTTTTTTTTTTGTAACGATCCTCTCCCGATGCATTCCTGTCACCACTCTGCCATTTGTGGCCGTTACCTGTGGCTTCAGGCTACAGCCTCTAGCTCCAGGCTAGCGCCCCTGTGTCTGCTTCTTTCTTATGATCTTTGATGAATCAGCGCGAAGAGACAACATACAAGTAGAAGAAAAAACGACGTGGACGTATGTGGCCGTCCATGTCGTCATTCCTCCCATGTCACGTCCTTCTTCTACTTGTCCGTTCTCTTTTTGCTCTGGTTCATCTAAGATCATGGAAGACCAACTAGCTCAGCAGCACGTGCTATTGTTTCTGATCTCCTTTTTTGTGTTGCTCTGTAATTGATATCTCGACGCGCCGACTCTCCCAGAGTGCCATATATTACTTTAGTCTACATACGATCTTTGCTGCCATAAGTAACCGGGCAATGGGGTTTGCTTCTCAGTTGTGTAGCGGAATACTTACGGCACTCCTTAAGGTCTTCAGGACCGGAATCTATGTAAGATACGAAAAACCGATGTCCTCACCTTTTGAGACCTTCTGGCATTTAGGAGTGCCGTAGGGACTCCACTATATGGCTGGGAAGAAACGTCCTTTGCGTGGTTATCTGGCAAAGATGGTACTTGCCTTCAGGCTACCGTTGCGGCTTCAGACTACCGCAAGCGGCTTCAGGCTGCTGCCTGTGGCTACCAATCAGTTGCACTATCCGCCCTCGGTGTCAAACACGGGACTCATTTGCGGCAACAAGATAAAACAATGGATCAAAGGAATAATCATTTTGGGCACCTAAAAAACTTACGTTCGAGTAGTGCAAAAGCATTGCAATTATATTCAAGTTCTGTTCTAATTACATTCCGGTACGATTTTAATTATATTGTTTTCATTTGTAGTTGGTGCAGTGTGAATACAATTAGTGATTATTTTTGGTTGCCATTTCGTATTTTGCTGCCTTCGATGAGGGAGGAGGAGCACATTTTGATTTGTCATAATGACGTCAGACCGTTTCTACCAATCTCGAGTTTCGTAACCCCGCCGATTTTTTGGGCGACGCCAGGTTTTCGTGTCGACGATCCACCTAATCCTTTCGTATTAATAATCTTTGCAAGACACGGCCCACTAGTTTGTTCCCTGGCAAAGGTTGCGACGCGTGCAGGTTCTCGGGTTGTTTTAACTTTTCGCGAGCTATGGGAAGGAATCGCCAGCAGAACGACTATACGAGCCGGCAGAGTTCTGCGTTTATAGATCGCCATGGGTACTGGGGCTTGTCTTCTCCGCACTACCGGTGATATATTCCCTGTAACCGCAGAACCTCTTGACTTGAAGCATCTGGCTTGAATTGACGCCAACGAAGGATTGGTTTGTCTGGGGCTATGCAGTGTCTCTCCTGACAGCGATCGGAAGGCTACGTCAGGGAAATGTCAGTTGTGCAAGGTGCTCCTTCTTCACTCGCGACTGTCTCTGGAGAACCATTTACATATTCTAGGTTGGGGGAATGGAGAAGGAAATAAAAGTAATGCCGCTCTACTCGCACCAATCTCCATGTACAGCAGGTCTGTTGAGCAAGATAGTGCAACAGAAATGCTGCCGGCACTTGAAGCGTCCGTTATCACGGCGGTACATCCAAAGAATTCCTTCATTTTCTGCGACGCTCCTGTCAGTCCATATCTGCCTCTTAAAAATTATCAATAGGTAAATGGGTTTGCAGGCGGTGCTCATGAAAGCGATAAGACCCATTTAGCTTGCTGAGTCATTACTTTTTCTTTCTGGGGCATGACCTCGTATACGTATACATGAGGCTCTATCGGTCTTGATAGCTAGCACTGCGGTACCTTTGTAGCTGTCTCTGACCACACTGTGCCGTTGATATCAGCGCAGCTTTACTTCTCTGAAAGGCTAACACTTTTTGAAGGTTTTTATAACAGTCGCTTATCAGCGTTGCAAAACTGAATGCAGGAACGGTCCTACCACAAGGTAATGAACGTCGGAACCATGGCTTGTCTACAGATATTAGTTTGGGCTTAAAAAGAAATAAAAAAATGGCTGAGGCTTAGCTAAGGTTAAGCCTAGTCAGATGCGAAGCATATTGATGGCTAGGCTTGGTAAAGTTCCTCGCTTTGTTCTTCAGTTGTTGTAGAACGTTGTCGCCGAGCCGCATATTGAGCACGCCGCTTAGCCAGACGTTCATCCCGCTCTTCATCGGTCTCTGTGGCACGCTGAAGCTTTCGCTTCTCGTTCAAATCAGCCCTGCTTCTAGGCGGCATCCCAACACCTGGCCGCCTCGTAAGTGCCCGGAGAGCGAGGCAAGCTCAGCTTTATACCGCTGCTGTAGCGTCACGTGGTCAGCTGCAGCGCCTCTGATGTGGAGCATCCACCGCCGTGGCGAGCCGGCAGCCCATCTCTCCTCTGCTGTGACGTCATGTTGTCACGTGGTCAGCCGCCGCGCCTCTGATGTGGAGCCTCCACCGCCGCGGCCGACCGCGCGAGCCGGCAGCCCATCTCTCCTCTGCTGTGACGTCATGTTGTTACGTGACGTGGTGTCACGTGGTCACGCTAAAGGCCAATGGTAGCTCCACCGCCGCGCTCTACGGGCTGTAGTGTAGCTCTAGTAATATGCTTCGCATAAAACTGCCCTGCCCGCACCAGTCTGATACAACTCAAGAAAGCAGCGGCGAAAGCCTCTAAAAAAGGACCCTCCAGTCGATGGCGGCAACCGGTTTTCATGACGTCGCCGGTAATCCCTTAGAGTGAAATAGCAGGTGATTGTCTACTGACTCCGTGTAATGGGACTACGTTAGCGTGAGAAGCTGGGCTAGCTGGGCGACACGAGCGCTTGCGTCGTGTAGTCGTCTTCTTTTCCACCATCTGTATTTTTATTGCGCTCATTAACCAGGAACATGAAACGTGATTAACCTCGAGGGCAATCTTTCAGGGATATTCGCCGCTGAATTCTTGATTTCTATCCTACTATAGCAATGTATGTGCGACTGCCCAGAATCGGAGCGAATAAGCCGGACAGGAAGTACATGCTTAGAAGGACACTAGCAAATCTACGTTTAGTTTTTTTCTTTGTAGTATTCGAACGTTTGTACTTTTGTGTCTTTGTTGACGTTAGTTTCGCAGGAAATATGTATTTACTGGTAAAATTCTTAACGGAATGCCCCAAGATGGAGTAAATTTGTAATAAGGGAGCAAATAACTTATTGGCATCCACCCAAGTTTACGCGGAAGCTGTATAAGCTTTCCTTTGTGGCCGTATGACTGCGCTTGGGTGGATGCCAATGAGTAATTCCTCCCTTATTACATATTTAGTGTTCAGAACTTTGTGGCTGAAATTTATTTTTCTCCTCGCCACTCTATCCTAACCCATCATGTCGATGATGTCGTCGCACTAGAATCGCCTATTGCAAGTGATCGGCCGTGTGATTAGCCTGAACTTACGCGAACAAAAAGAAAACGTACTTGGCCTCAAAATAGCGTGCTTGTGAAAACGGCCTGTGGTCGTGTCGCATGTATTTAATTTTCTGACTTCCTCTATATTCTGAAGGCTCCGAATTCGGTAAAATAGCATCATGGTCTTTAGATACATGCCATATTCATTCCATAAAGGTAGTCTTCATTGTTCCTTTGAGAGAGACAGGATCGCCTGCATCCCGAGCATTTTGAGTCCGGTCTCGTCTCTCTAGGAATGCGTAGTGTTTGTGCACTGAAAATGGCGGTCGACGTTTGGTTCATTGAACAGGCGACTCGGAAAATCGCAGCAGGTGCTGTGGCTGGAATGCGTGCGGCGTGCATTCCTGCCTGAATCGGTAGACGGGGAGCGTATTGTCTCTCCAGGGTCAACGGTCGTCGTCCAGTTCCGACGTTAATTATGGAGCCTGTCGGCCGTCCGGGCTGTTGTAGTGCGACCGGGAATGTGGTATGGTGTTCTGTCGACCCCCCGCCCCCTCGCCTTGTCATGTTCTGACACGCGAGGCACACATAGTTCCTCGGTGACGCCTAGAACAGGATCCCGAATGCCGTCAGAAGACAACAGACTAGTTTGATGGAGATCAGCTGTGTATATCGTTCCGTTCAGTGGCGGAAAGGCCGCTACAGCTGGGCAACGTATACTACGAAATGCAATTGATGCAAACAGTGTATTGTCCCAGACAATGTACTCTATCGCTGGCTGCTAGATGTTGTGCTTAGTTCAGCAGCAATATGTTTGGATTCAGATAGCAACTGTATGTTTAAAATCAGCAGTCGTCTGAATGTGAAGGGTGAAAGTTCTGGCGGTACTTCGTGTGGTTACGTCGTCCCATAGCAAATACCCGACCGTTGTGTCGAGTGCGCTAACCTTTGAGTGCAACTTCGTATGGTTACGTCGTCCCATGGCAAATACCCGACCGTTGTGTCGAGTGCGTTAACCATTCCGTGCTACGTGGTGTTTTGTGCATTTTTTCCACTGTCAACTCAATCACCGTAGCAGAGTGTATGGTACTTCGAAATAGCCAGGTTAATGCTTTTGGAAGTTTGCTATTAGGTGACTTCGGCCTGAAGTAAGTAACAAGACGAAATGCAATCCTGGATTTAATTTCAAGCCGACTTCTCAATTTGTTGGTCTTAGTTGCCGGTACAGAAAAGCGAGCCAGGTGTCCTTTGGTCTTTCAGTGCTGAGCTGCAGTTAACTTCTATTTAAAACGCTATATGCAGTTAGCGAGCATATCTTGAAGGAAATATGAATCTTCAAGATCTCTCGCCCATACTAGCAGAGGGAATGGTTGACGTAGTCTTCTGTGCTGCCTAACTGAATGGAGAAGAAGGCGAAATACCGACCACTGATTAAATGTTCTTGATGTTTCGGCTGCCGCTCGGAAGCATAGTTCACAATCAGATAAAGATGCGACAGGCTGGCTATTTGCGCTTGAAAGTCCCCTGGGCTACGGGCATGCTGGTTAGAAAGGGTACCGTCACTTTAATTAACTGTAGCCTCGGTTGTCTGTGTAGTCCTGGATTCCAGTTACAAACGGCTTCAAAGATTCTTTCCTTAAAAAAAATGCACACGCTGCAATCTGCGGTATGTTACTCGATTTCAGTGTGTTCGCCGAGTGCGTTAGACGAAACTGTTGTTTACTGCTCATCCCCGACCAGTCGGGTTTCCGTCAAACCATCGACTTCACCAACACAATATGCAGTATTGGAAGCGAAATGGAGGAGGCTACAACAACAACAACAACAACAACAACAACAACAACAACAACAACAACAACAACAACAACAACAACAACAACAACAACAACAACAACAACAACAACAACAACAACAACAACAACAACAACAACAACAACAACAACGACGACGACGACGACAACAGCACCACCCCAAACTAAAAGAATAACAACAGAATGCAGTGCACGTTAAAGATCCCCAGGTGGTCTAAATTATTCCGGAGACCTCCTCTACGGCACCTCTTTCTCTCTTTCTTCTTTCACTCCTACTTTCCTCCCTTCCCTTACGGCGCGGTTCAGGAGTCCGCCGAGATATGTGAGACAGATAATGCGCCATTTCATTTCCCCAAAAGCCAATTTACCAATTTACCAGAACTCATTGGCCTTGTCTGAGCATTCAATACAACAGCTGTACGTACCGGGAAAAAGTTTTTCGCCTCGGCTATTTGCTGCTTATCCTTCCACTTACTCGCCTCAGAAATACGTGAGATCGGTTCGGCTCTCCCCTCCCACATCGTTCTCTTCCGGGAGGGGCATTTTTGGTCCGAAGAACGTGAGCCCGCCATCGGGTGTGTTGGGCGTAGCCGCGGCCCGGAAAATCGTGAACGGTGTCTTACGCAAAGGGCAGCAGCAGCAGCCCTTCCCCAGATGCACGCCTGACCGTGAATCGAGTCTGGGACGACCAGACCCATCCAAAAAGAAAGGTGGCAGCACAAGGAGCGGCAAGAGGTCTGCGCCGATGGACTTTCGTGGTCGTGCGTATCCTACGGTGCTGATCGCATCCGCCCTTCCACCGCGGCGTTCGGGTACGACGAAGTTATGCTCGCATTTTAGTTCCGCTCTATCCTTTTTTTTTATTACTCGCTAAAGGTCGGCTGCCGAGTGCTTCCTACTTCCGTGTTTTGCTGCTTACATTTTTTTTTTCACGCATGCTTGCGCGCATTTGAAAAGGCCTTTCCATCTTCCGGACTGGTTCTCGCCCGGCGGTTTGGTGTCTTCGCTTTCTGCCGTTGGCGCGCATAATTTTGCTGAAGTGCTTTCCAGCTCTGCCCCGTATGCCAAAGCAGCTCCACTGAAAACCTGTTGACGTTCAACGCGCATTTTCGTGATTATAGACGCACCTGTCAAGAGCGTTCTTACTGCTTGCAACTGTAAACTGGAATGCAGGATAATGCTTAGTATCATATGATGCAACAATGCTGTCGCCGCGGGCTGCATGTGACGTCATTCTTACGTAACAGTCTGTATAGTGACGTAATGCTGAATGCGCTGCATGGTAAGCTGACATACTGTTGGCTCGCTCAGTGCTTTAGGCTGTTATTTTGGAACGTCAAACAGGGCAGACATTTGCTTGTGGGAAACTTACGTAGGCACTTAAACATGTGTAGTAAGTGTGGAATCTAAAGATCAAATGAAGCATTTCATCACCATCCTGTGCGATATTTTCCTGCAGAGCTATATAGCAGGTATCCGTGCTAACCGTCATCAAGTTTTTTTTTCTTTTTACAAAAGGCGGCTTTTACTAGGCACCCGTCTGAGCGCCCCCCAACGGCACTGATGACTGCAGTTAGAAGTCGTGTCGCTTAAGTTCTTTTTTTTTATCTGCAAATTTAGTTGACCAATAAAGACTATTCACCTAAATTCTGAATTTCTGAAGTTAGCTAATTAGTCTGCACTTATTAACAAAATTTGCAGAAGGAAAAAAATGCTGCAGACTAGGCCACACGACTCCTAACAGCATTAAGTTTGTTCAAGTCGCCTAGGATACTGTTATTTTTTAATGTCTTGATTACATCTAGCTGCCACTCCTGCTACGTGGCCCTGGTATTGTTATCATGCCTAGGTGAATGAGTTTTTTTCTTAAAAGAAGATAACGAAAACATGCTCGTTCACTATGTATTACGTTAGCTATTCTTCACCCTAACTCTTGCTTATTTTACCCGTCATTTACCTGTCAATTACGCGTCATTCTTGTCCACTTCTTGTGCCCACCCGCCCTCTACCGTTACCTGTCACTCCTACTCGTCACGCTTGCTTTGTGCGTTACTCACATTGTTGTCCGTCAGCAGTTACTGCTTAACTAATGCCCAGCATGCGAGGAGAACATTTTTGAATATTGGAGTTTTCTAAGGTACTCTTATCTCAATACTGAAGGCAATGGTTGATTCTTCCTTTTCGTAGCAAAATTTTTCTTTTGAACTTCGTTCCATCACTCGCACCGCCAAAGTGCCAAAGAAAGCTAGATGGGGGACGTTTTTGACGGCAGCAAAAACGTTGGTAGCAAAAGAAAAAAAAAATGCAAGCTTCCAGAGGGGAGATCGCCGGATATATTGATTCTCACAGGGAAATCTTATCATAAATGAATATATTGCAGAGCTATGCAGAGCTTGATGCAGAGCTACGACCCTTTGTGCTTGAATGATTTACCTCATGGTAAGGTCGTCGCTTCTTTTGCAGTTTCCGCGTTAATGGAACATAGGTTCGCACTCTTTTTCTCGTCTCTTTGTGCATTCAGAGCAGTGAAGCGGCAGGTTGCCGTCCTGGGATTTGGCCACATTGTTTTTGTGTTCCCTTAATCTGTCATTCACTGAAGCGTAAAGGATCGTAGCTCTGAGTGACCCCTGCCGCAGCAGCCCTTCTCTTGTGTTATTAGGGAGGGACCATGCGTACAGTGCATAGCGTGCAAGAGGACATTAGTACCAGTTTTCTTGCTTGCGTGTATATATATATATATATATATAAATATTTATAGTAGCAGGTCTCATCGTTCAATGGGCCAGGAAGACTTGTAACTTGTAGAATGAAGGGGTCACAACTTTCCGACTATCTTCGTTTATTACCAACAGTTTCGGACGGAGGATCGTCCTCCTATATATATATATATATATATATATATATATATATATATATATATATATATATATATATATATATATATATATATATACACACGCACGTGGCTTGATACGTGACAAATGACAGATGAGAGTAGGTACCATATGTATATATGGCGACGTATACGCTTCGTTAAGGAAAACATTTATTTCACTCAACGTTACGATCGGAGGACCGATCTTTTTGAAAAGTCGAGAAGACTCTCTCTCTCTCTATATATATATGTGTGTGTATATATATATATATATATATATATATATATATATATATATATATATATATATATATATATATATATATATATATATATATATATCATCATCATCAGCCTGACTACACCCACTGCAGGGCAAAGGCCTCTCCCATGTCTCTCCAATTAACCCTGTCCTTAACGCAAATTTCTAGTACTGAACGATCAGCCCCATATGTCCACATCGGTCTTATCTGCCTCTTTTGTGCCGCTTTAAGAAGCATGAACAACCAACTAGCCCGCACGTCCACCCTGGTAAGTTCAAAATTAGCTAATAATTGTAACGACGGGCGCGCGCGACACATAAGTCTCTCGCCAGTGGCGGCAGGGGGCGTACTGTCCGCCACCCCTCACTGACTAACAGAACAGTTCGTAGCCTATTTCCAACGATCCATAATTACAGCTAACAGCTTCCACGGCGCCGCCGAGCCCGAAGAAGGAATAACTATCTAGTAATCAGTAACCTACTTAAGCCTGCATGAGTCCCAGAACCTCGGAGTACACCGAAACACCGCGTCCGTGTACGTCGCTTCTATACGCCATCTTTATTTGAACGTCCCCCCTCCTATTCGTTTCTGGAACGAGAATCGCTGCATCCCCTGGCGTCCTATACACCAAACCCGCATCCAACCGCCGTCTCCACCGCCAGGTGCGATCGAGCACGACACGACACTGCCGCTCGCGCCATGCGTTATTCCTTTTTTCTCTTTTTTGTCTTCTATTCTTGCACGTGCCGCTTCCCCCCCTTGGGCGTCGTCTAGCGCTTGCCTCGCCGTCTCGGTTCTGTTCCGTGTTTGTGAGCGTTGCTGCTGCTGCTTCTGCTGCGGCAGCAGCAGCAGCAACCAGCCTTCCTCGTTTTTCCAAAACGTCTGCCACCGTCGTTTCCTCTTTCCTCTTTCTTTACAGGCGAACCCGCTTCGGGTTGTCTGTCGTTCGTTTTACTTGCTTCTGCCTTTTTTTTCCTTGCCTCCGTCGCGTCTCGTTCAGAGGCTAAAAAAGCGTGCTTGCTTCGAAATCTGAGCTTCCGTTGGCGGATAGTACGGCTCGGCTTGTATGTTTACGCTGAGGGCTGCTTTATTCGCTTCGCCAGTCACTCAGCCATGTAAGTACAACGCTCAGCGCTTGTTCTTATGGCATCCTTCCTTCCTTGGCTCCGTCCTTCATTCGTTCGTTCGAATCGGAAACAATGCGTGCCTGCATGGCCTTGTTCGGGCCTGCTTGGGTTTTTCGTTTGTTCTGTGGGAAAAACAAGATCGCGCCATTGTTTTCTAGGGAATTTCGGGAGGTTCGCCGAAGTGCTGGACCCGGGAGGCGTACGCACACGTCACGCTTTCGTTGAAGGCTATGGGCCTGAACGAAAAAGAGGTGCTTTGCTGCTATTTCCATCTCGAATGGCATCGACGCAAATGCGCGCGGAACAAAGGCATTCTTTAGTTTCCTTTTCAGGGAAAGTGAGCGTCGCACATCCGAGAGGAATTGCTTTTGCTCAAGGATGGAATGGAACTATCTTTCTGTATTCGCAGTAAGACTGCATGCTTTGTACACTGTGATGTCCAACATTGTCGAACAAAAATTTCGAAAAAAAAAACTGTTAGACACTGTTGTGGAAATGTTGAAGATAATTGTCCAATCTTCTGATGTGTGCGAAAGTCTTTCTTTTAAATTGTTTCCATCGATCACATCGAACAGTCAAGACTGGAGTAGAAAACCAATGAAAACGTTTTGGATATAGCAGAAACGTTAATAGAATAGAAATATTCTTCGGATGATCTGCGGATATATTGATTGTTATAGTGAAGTCATACATTTGATGAAAAAAATTGCGTTCATGAACAGTTTCCCGCTAAAAAATGCTTTTTTAAGGGTGGGCAGCTCTGCCCAAGTGCTTCCAATTCTAGTCCCCACTGAAACGTTCCAAGTGAAAGGGGCGAATTTAATTACGCGAATGCGCAGCTGATAAGACATAGAAAAATATATGAAGATCTCTAAGCTTTCCATACGCGTTCCGCTCGGCTTCCAGGTGATTTCCTACGATGTCAGTGACGTCATGTGCAGTTGGTATCAATTTCGACGTTTCGTTTATCCGTATAATTCTGATGCCTCAAGCACGGGGCTTCCTGGGCCTAAAAGAGACAGCCAGCACCAAGGCACTCGGACTGTCCTGCCAGTAATATATTTGTTTCTTTTCCATTCACACCATGTCTTTGAATTGGTGTTCACGGTTGTCCACTAGCTGGTTGCTGACCAAGTGTCGTAAGTCAGCGGCTAGAAATTCACTGTGAGGTAATTAAGGAATAGTAATCTCCCACCTTCACTCTTACACTGGCTCTTTGTCAATGTTTTACACTTGCAACGTCCGAGGAGGTGCTGATAGGCACTGAGGTGCTGATAGGCGTGATCAGATATGCGCTCCTCAGCATGTGAGGGGGCTGGCAATTCGTTAGTTAGCTCATGATTCACCTTCCTGGAATTATCCAATTACAAGACAGAGAAATAAGCAGACAAGAGAAGCTGCCGCGACTGTACAGAGTCGATCACACTTGTCTAGAGCGCTCGTGCGGTGCCGTCCGGTGGAAATAATGAGAAATTCTAAAGAAGGCATTGACTTTCACTGATAATACTTGCGCTGGGGAGAAGCCTAACAGACATGTGCACCACACAGGCACCAGCGCCTTACCCCCAGCAAAGCAGCTGCGATAAGATTTGACTTCATCAGCTCCCCAGCACACCGCTCGAGCGCTCTAGACAAGTGTGAGCGACTCTGTACTTTGATTTTGGCACTACGCCAAAGAGCTTCGACGGCAGACAGAAGAGCCGGTTGTTATTCGCGATAGCTTTCAGAGTGACGAAAAAATTTACGATAACTACGGAAAAGTTGTTTATGGAAGTACGTCGTCAGTGCGCATTGAAGCTTTTACTACTGTTCTCTGTGAAGAAAAAAATGGTGTTTGTTTTTATTCACAATTGTTCTCTCTTTCAACTGCTGGCCCGAGGAAGACACAACTGGGGTCCTTATTTACCGCCATGTAAGGCGTTTCTTTGTTTCTGGTCAATGCCACCCGCAATAAAAGATGAGTGTGAGACCATTGCTCTCATTCGTATATTCTAAAATAGGCACATGTTTCCCCCTTTCCCGGTGCCTGACGTCTCTTGGGTTAAACGCTTGGAAAATCGGGATTTTACTCCACCTTGAGTAGAGCAAAAACACCTAGTGCCAGGAAGGAGCTCTTGGGCCAAAGATGTCCGTGCGCCAGTAAAATTCATCATCGTGGTCATCGTATCAGCCTCATACGAATAAGAACTGGAGTTATGGAGATCATCACATGAAGCGTTTCAATAAGGTCAATATTGACAATAGTAGCGGAATGAAGTCAGTCTTGACGGAGAGCTCAGTGACATCATCATTTTGGTATCAAGTGCTCACCTTCTGGCAAAAGAAAATCGACCACTGACGGTTTCGCTTGCAGGCTACTGGGAATTCACCATCCTTAGTCACGTGGGCAGACGTCTGTGGGCTTCGGGCGCTGTGTCGGTCGTCTTGAGTACGGGAAGATAAAATGGAGGGGGGGGGGGGAGGGAGGGGAAGGCAAGGGAAAGGCGGAAAAGGGGCGTGAACTTTTGTTTTGGTTGTACACTTCAGCATTTACCAATTCGTTTGCTAATCAAACTCACGTATAGAACACGCTTAGGAGAACGACAATTTGGCCTAGATGGTGCATTATTTGAGACAGAAATGGTAATATCGCTACAGCAAGACGTACACAAGACTTACACAGTACAGCGCATGTCCTGTGTCAGTCTTTCTTGTGTATGGCTTGCTGTAGCGCTATTACTATTTCTGTCTCAAATAGAACACGCTGTCTCGCGTGTTCATCAAAGGGTGTTGAATCGGTTGTTCTAGCTACCTTGAAGTGACTATCAATCACAGGTAATATAAATCTTGTTTTGTTCAAATATGTGTGGTTAACTAGCGGTTCACGAGCTAGTAATCCCAGGATGGCCACTGTGAGCCCAGCAGCCCGTTTCTACCACATCAAATGGCAGCTACGCGTCATGGTTCTTGTAACATCTCGAATTCCTTCACCGTTCGGACCGGGGGCCAGGGATTTAAAAGGGTGTATGTGAGGACAGAAACTCCGGGAGAAGACTCCTGGGAAGACAGCGAGAGCCGTGGAGTCTAACTCCTGGAATACTTCAGGTGGATATTCATATAGAGGTTTGTTCTTTAATGTTTCCCGTCTTTCTCTCTCTCTGCCCAGACTCTGGACTAAAGCGGGCTGAGAGGACCATAAGGGACGCAATGTCGTCGCTGTTCACCAGCAGCCGCCTGTCGGACGAACTGGACGACCTTCGTAGCCGACTGAATGACCAGTACTCGCGGCTGGACCGAGAGTACCGGTGCTACGAGAACCGCTACCACGACATCCGGCGCCGGCTGTTCGACGGGAGCCCCCTCAAGCCGTCCGTCTGGACCTCGCTGACCAACGACTCGGAGCGGTTCTGCCTCCGCTTGGACGTCGGCCACTTTGACTGCGACGATCTCGAGGTACGCACGCAACCGTACAGGCGGGATTACGGACATTTTGTAGCGAAAGCTACATTGCGATTTCGCTCTGGCGGTGCTCCGAGGAGGCACAGAGACCGGCCTTGAGCCGTCGCCTAGCAACCGCCGCAGCTGGCGGACGCCGCGCTCTCGCCGCGCCATCTGGCATGACGTCACACCGCGCGCCTCGCCGCGGAGCCGCAGCCGTTTGGTATGACGTCACTCCGCTTGCCTCATCGTTGTGCTCGCTTTCGCTACGTATATCCTGGCGTAGCCTAGCTAAGCCTCTGCCAATTTTTTGTTTGCAGGAAAGTGTCTTGGTTTCGTAAACTAGCTACTCATTATATACACCCAAGCGCAGTCATACGGCTACAGAGGAAAGGTACACACCTTTCACAGAAACTTCGTAATTGAGGAAAAATTCGTCCTGGGCCAGGAAGAAATCGTGTACCTTTCTTCTGTAGCCGCATGGCTGCGCTTGGATGATATGGTAATGAGTAATTTCATCCTCATTGCTAATATGCTCCACTTTGAGGGATCCCTCCAAACATTCAGCATTATTTATTTGTTGGAAATCTTTCGTCAGGTTTGGAGTACGTGAAAACAATTTCAGCGACGATAAGGAAGACAAATCTCACTGTGCACTCTACGCTCTATTCAGAGTCACATCTCGTACTGAAGCTTTAGTAGAGCTAATTAATAACAGATGCATGTAAGTGACGATGTTTGTAACACTTAGGAGCGCATCAGTACATTCGTCAAAGATAAAATAAGTAGCGGCTCTACGATTTCGTCTCTTCAATTAATTCCATTTGAGTGCAGTTCGCTAAAATAAATTTTGTTTTTGTATCTTGCTGTTTCTAAGGCAAGCACTTTCTTTTTATAATGAGGGACAGGACCATGTGCAGCATCTGGTAATCTGTTATAATGTGTACTTTGTTGCAGCTTAACTTCCTGTGAATAAATTGGACCTCGTTATAACGAAGTTGAAGGGCCCCGCTATTACTTCGTTATAGCCGGAGCTTCGTTCTAGCCCGTGTTGACCGAGCTTCCAACGGAAATTGTGCTTCCTTCGCTATATCTATTATTTTCTTATAAACAGTTTCGTTTTAGCGACATTTGATTGTATATATATTTTAGCCCCTCGTAATGTCTTCTGAGCTCAACTGGATCCAAGTTCGCATTAAAGGGACATTGAGGATAATTAGAAGTTGTACTGCATCAATAGGGTACCACGATTTAATAACAAAGAGGCCACGATTTAATAATGTATGCTAGAAAAGAGTAAAAAACGAAGCACAGGTGTCGTCATCTGCAGCTAGTTTCGCAATATACCTACGTCGACGCCGCTTTTTGGGCACGGATCCCGGAGGCTACACTACATTGCCATTGACTTCGAAACGGTGGCAAGTCGTCCTTTTCCCTAATGACGTCAGTGCTCTGAATTGTCCGGCGGGAATATTTTTAAATACAATTTTGTCGCCAATAAATGCGTCTTTTGCTGCCGGAAAAACGTCAGCACAGCCGGAAAGAGCCAGAAAATTCATTTGTTTTTTTTTTTACCAAGAACAATAATTGCATGGACTTGTTCTAGTGCCTCATTAATAAGCAAAAGCACAGGTGGTGCTTGCAGGTGGGCACCATTTGTGCCGAGAACATAGCGCTTATCTCGAATTGTTGCTTTTGGCGCTTGGCAGGAATGATCGCGAGTTGCTGAAATGGGCTTTGTTTTGCAGTTGATGCTATCAGGGTGCCGATAATGAAGATAAAAGGGATGACTCTAGCAGATGACATAATTTCGTTTAGACAGCTGCTCTTATCGACTGGCACTTGTGAAGGTTGCCATGTTTGGCGGAGAATATTTTTGTTTTGCTTCCGGACAGCGCAGAGGCTGGGTTCACAGTTTGCTTAAGACATACTCCGAGTACACTGTGCAAGCTGTGTAGTTAGTTCATAGTTTCAATAAGTTTGCTCCTGTATTTAGCTCAGTTGCTACTCCAGGTACAGTTTACTTTGGAGAGAGTAACAGGCTTGGATACAGGGAATGTTGTTATGCACGACACATTTCCTTATGGTATTCTGTTAAGTCTGGGATGGCGGTAGAAATAAATGACCTCGTGAAAGAGAGAAAACGATCGCTGTCCTGCCTCCACCGCGAAAGTGCAAATGCAACGAACAGAACTGTTTATCGGCCACCAAGTGTGGCAGCGTTATTAGATTCTGGCTCGCTCTGAAAGGACCCCTCAGAATACGAAAGAGAAAAAAGAAACTTTAAATGGCTGCCTCTTCCCGGTACATTTCTCCGATTGGACGTGTGCGTGAACCGACGTACAACTGTTGATTAACTAGGCTCCCCATCTTAGATTTAAAACCCGCTTACAACGAGTTCGCCTGTGGAACTTATCTATATAGCCGTATATCGACACATCTGAAGTAAATGTTTTCTCTCGAGGCCGCGCATAGTTTACTATTGATTAAGGTAATCATATTTTGACAGTACACGTTGTTTTATCATCGTTGTTCTGTTATTCGTTATTCACCCTCTAAAACTGATTGACTCTACGAAAAGAAAATGAACAGAAGCGATATCGGGACTAGGCATGCAAGATAGCTCCTGCCTGCTGGTGTGTGCTCCATGCGTCGTGAGTGTTTAATTCATAGCATGATATCGACCTTTAACTCGCAATAGTCCTGTAAATGAAAGAATTTTCAGGCCTGAGCCGCAAGGTCTGGTTACCAATTCAGTTTTCTTACCCCGAATGAGACACTGGACTAGTACTATCCTGGTGTCTCAAAAGCGCCAATGTCCCTTCGCAGGTCAAGACTGTCGACAACCAGGTCATCATCCACGGCAAACATGGCGACCGCACCGACGAGCTGGGCGTCATCTCGCGCGAGTTCACGCGTAAGTGCACGCTGCCCAAGGACGTGCAGCCGGAGACGGTCAAGTGCTCCATCACCTCGGACGGCTTCCTCATCATCGAGGCGCCCAAGCGAAGCGACAAACCACAGGGCCACGAACGCGTCGTGCCCATCACGGTGGTCGAAAACTCCACCACCACGACCACCAACCTTGGAGGTGGCGGCGCTGGTCCCAGCCACCAGACTGCCGGTGGTCCGGGTAGCACGGGAAAGAAGACGGTGACCACGTCCACCACGACCATGACCTCGGGAGGCGGTGGTACCGAGAGCCGGACGTCTTCGAGCATGCACACAGTGACGACCACGTCTTCGAAGTCCTCTTTCTTGAAGAACGGGATGGGACCTGGCGTCAGTACGGGCGCCATAAGCAAGGTCAAATGAAGGGGGAGAGGTGCCGCAACTTTTGGATAGAGTGACCTGCAGTGGCGACTGCTCTTGGCAGTGGATGATTGGACAGAAACGGCTTTTCTAGGTTTCACCGTTGTGCTGATTTCGCGCTGTTTTCTTTTTTTTTTTTAACCAGCTGCACCAAGAAAGGTCTAAGTGCGCTGCTACTTGGGCCAAAAGATTGCAAGCGCTGAGCTAGTTGCTGCAAAGGTGTCATTGAGTGAGAAATATCTAAAAGTTCAATGTACGTTCGCGTTGCATGATACGAGTCTTAGCGTCAGCTGTGAAGGACTCTTGGGTATGTGAGGGTGGTAACGGAGATCATGGTCATACTTCTAAACGAATCTCGGCCATGTTTAAGGGGTTTGATTAATAGGTAATGTGGCCTGTGTCAGTTGTTCATATGACGTTACTATGTGCTGACGTCATTACACACGGGGAAGATGACCATGACATGGGGCGGGGGCCAGGGGTTGTTATAACAGCTTAGACTAAAAAATGGGGGGCAGGGCGGGACTGAGGGCAGCCACTCAAGAAGTACAGTCTTTTCCAAAGAGTCCGGCGCATACGGTTCACCATCAAGTTTTGCGGCAGGGCACTTACCGCACCCTTTGAATTTCGAAGTTTATTTTAAAAATGCATGGAACTATTTGAATGAATATGCTACTAGAGAAAGAGATGCCAGGGTGTTGCTGCTATTGGGGGGAGGGGGGGGGGAAGGGGCATCTTATAACAAAATGGACAAATTAATAACACTTGTTAGCGACAACAATAATCAGTAAGACAGCACCAAGTGAAACAGAAATATTAGGACAATCAACACAACCTAATAAAATAATGCTAGAGGGAGTTGACAATATGCTCGTTGTTGCATAAAGGACGACATATGCAGTACAAGTTTGATATCACGTGGTAAAGATTTCTAGAAATTGATGAGAGAAAATCTAACTCTTCGAATGGCAAAGTTAATACGAAATTTGGGAAGTAAAAACTTTCCATGAAACCAAAAGCGTGTAACATTTCTGGTCAGTAATTTCTCCATTGTGAATAAACTGCAGGAGGTTGCGGTTATTGGCGACGTATACCCAAATACCGATACGTTGAATTCGACTAGACCATGTGTGAGAAGTATATTAAGATCATTTTACATACAATGAGAATGTAGGAGGGGGCTGATGATTGTGTTGGTGTTCCAAAGTTTTTCAGGTGCGACAGTGAGTGGTCTCTTAACACTGGAAATATCGGGGGTTTAGGGGCGCCCTTTGGGCTGTATGACAAAACTAAATAGCGTGTTCTGTGGGTCGGACACTTTTGAGAAAGACTGTACGTTATCGTACATAGTTTTGCCCAAGCTGATCCTTAGCAGCCAAAGCGAAATGTACGCCGAACTTGGTACCTAATGAACCGCTGCATTTTGAGGTCGCGAACCAAAGCTTACTGGGCTAAGTTTATCGTGTTCGAATGAGGCTCTCTTTTAAGAAAAGCGGGATTACAATTGAAGGCACATGCAAGGCGACGTTAAGAGCGGAAGTGTCCTGAATGCCATTTATAGATTACATAGATTACCAACATGCCTGGCTATCTCTGATGTAAACGTGCTTTTAAAGCCGCGAAAGTACCACACGCAAGCGTAATATTTAAACAAATAGGGCGAACCTCTTGCATGACGTGATGCCTAGAAAAGCTGAGCGCTTAAAATGTGGTTATATAAATGGGGCGTCAATGTGACTGGCTAGAAATAGACAACACCTAATGGCCCTAATTTGAGCGGGCGTCTTAGAAAACTCGAACTTGACGGTCAAGCTGCTATGTTCATTAAAAATAAACTTATTATATGATTGAATAACATCTTGAAGCTCAAAATGATATACGCGCAGATTATTCTCCAGGCGAGTGAAGCGTATAAAAATCTAAACTGATCGAAGAAGTGAATATATTTTAAACGTTGTACGGAGACAACTAGAACTGTTAAGATAAAAGTGGGAAACTAAGACCTAAGATAAGCGATGAATGTTTCACTCTCTCTGAGTACAACAGTGTTTGCGTACCGAATTATGAAGTGGCTAACACTAGCAACAGTAGCGATACATAGAGGAGGTCAACAGATTTCTGCGTGTGAAATTGTTAAACTGTCATCACTGTGTGATTAAAATGGGAATTGTGTATGCACCAAAATATCGAATCAGACTAGTGAAAGCATTTTAAGTATGCGTCCTGTATTTCTACAGCTCGCTCATGCTTAACAGAAAAAAAAATCGTTGCCGTGTGTATATTGCGGTTTTCTGTAATGTGCGTCTTCGAAGCCCCTTGGAAACCACGAGAAAAGATTAGCACTCGATAACAGGCAAAATATATTACATAAAAAATAATTAATATTTCCAGATGATTAAAATCGTTGTTGAATAAGTATAGTGTCTAATATTACTAAAGGGCAACAAGACGACAAAGAGTCTTCGAAGTTTAGCTCCGCCAGTCACATTGAGCTTCTACATATGCCTCCACAATACACAAAGCACGAAAAAATACCTTCACTTGCACCTTTTGTTCTGTACCGTATGTTGTAAACAGTGTTCAAGTTTTGAAGACGGAGGATTGAGGAGAAGCAATCAGTGTATTTATTGAAGTTATAACTGCTGTTTTTGAGCGTTGCGATTTTATACACAGCTAAGCGGTTGTGGACATTGCTTAGATTGTTATACGGCGATGAGAAATATTGTGAAGGCATTACGCGACCGCTCCACAGCTGACTGAGAGACAACTGAAAAGAAATCTTCGGCGAATTCTACCTTGGATTGTTTTCACACCGTCATTGTTCTCTGATTGCTATTGATCTACTGGAATAGATTCTCTGTGGTTGTTGCCTGATATTTATCCATGTTAATCTTTGCTGTGTTAAGTCCGTCTATGAGCAAGAGCACATTTTATTGTTACGGCATGTTTGTCCAAGCGCCTTTGTTTGGCGAAGGGCTTCACGTTGTGTTTGTTACACGTACCTTGTTATTTAATGAAGCAATATCCTTCCACACGAGCAATTTTATTGTCAAATGTATTTCTACACGAACTTACGGAGGTAATCTAGTTTCTGCCATACTTACTGAGCTTTCGCTGAAGTGCTCAAGCGTCACCACTCTAAACACGAAAGGAGTAATAAGGTAGTAAGGTGTCCTCAAGCGCACTTCCTTTATGGGCCAAAGTATGCCGCCCATGCCCTGAGGGTAGGTTTACACCATTAAAAATGAGGAATACTTACGGTGGGCAATGGAAACAAATTATCTCGTCAAAAGATGCGAAGTTCGAGCAGTGAATAGGATTTTAACCGAGGTGTCAATCTCCTACTCTTACTAACCTCAGGTCATTCGGTGACGTGTTTAAAAGCATGCAGCCATTGCTAACTGCATCAAGTTACTATGCTTTGCAGTGGGAATATATCTCCTTCGCCAAGAGTCAGCATTCTGTGTATTTAGTGATCAAAATCTACCCCGGAACTTCGGCAACATACCCATCCTCTAAAAGGGTGTGTTCTAGAGGACAGCTTAGTCCCTTTTTACTCGCATATAAGCTTATTCGGGCTTATTAAATTGCGCGTGAAGGCTATGAAGGTTGAATTAGGTGTGCGACTTTTCAAACGCACTAAATCATCTGTTCGCGCCAGATTGCATCATCGTGCTCGCTAGAATTCTTGAAAAGTAACATTAGTATATGCCATTAAATATAGCTTATTCTAATTACAGCCAACACTCTGTGTTTTAATGCCACATTACCATAAGCAGTAACCTATATGTATTTAAAGTCATGAGTTGAATGAATGGGTACTGCTATTGTCGCTGATATGAGTTGTACACTTTCTATAGGTGCCACTAACCAAATGGGCATTATTGTACATCCCAAAATAAGGAATGCACACCTTAGTAGTACAGTTATCGCATAGTAGTGCTAGAAGAGTTCTATCGTAAAAGCATTCTCAAAGACAAATACGTAGCCTTTTACTTATACTTAACAATATGGGACACGTTGTGTGTATTTAGTTCTGAGGACCTTAATGACAGTTTCAACATTACAAACTGAGAGCGTTGTAAAGGGCATTATTATTTGCTGGAATGCATGCATTTCTCAGTGAGTATGTTTTGATAATGCACCAATTTAGGCTGTAAGGCGGTGTTTATGACATAATTTCACAAGATATGGACAATATGTTATGCTGCGGTCAAATATCGCTCCAATGCGAAGGTTGAACACTTCGTGCCAGCACACACGTTTCTCTGTACGTGTCATCATTATAAACTGCCGCATCGTCTTAACTACTTTATTGTATCGCCTTTGCATACCTGCTAACCTGCTGACCTGAAAGATGGTCAGCCGTACTTCTATTATGCAGCTCCAGGCACAACATTCGCAAGCTTTTGCGTCCCTTATGTCAGGTATCTCGGCATAGGAAGAGTAAATGTAAGCGTGAAAAAATCCAGCACAAATAGGGCAGTACCACCACGAAGGAAGAAAATTTGGGATTTAGCGTTAGATGTATTGGATCAGTGTGGCGAATTTGACTAGGAATAGTGGTCGCGAGAAGTTGCAGTGATCACAGCGGTAATGTTTAAAGTCAATCAACCGAAGGACCAATCATGTGCGCGCGTCGGTGACGTTTTATTTGGGCTGTATTTCTACACGTAACCCATACAGTTTGTGCATGGCTACGCACGCGATATACTTACGCGAGATCTCAAAACTACGTAAGCTGTTGCCTTTTGCAACGTCCAAATGAGATCCTATGCTGTGATGTGGCCTGGCTGCTTGCATTGTGTTGTTGCAGGCATTTGCTGTCTGTGTTTTGCGTGAACTTTGTCCTGGTGTGGGCGGTACATTGCTCTGCTGCATACGGTGTACGTTTCCTGTTTGTTACCTTGTTCTACCTGCATTGGTGCACGTAGGCAGAATGCCAGCACCTTTTTCCTGCACGTAAGCCTGTACTGTACGCCTCGGAAAGCTGTCGCGGATGCTGTTTGAACAAGATGGCTATCCTAAAACTGTTAGTCGCTGCCAAATCACGTGTCATCCAGCTTCGCATTGAATTTTAAGAAATCTGATACTTCTAAACACACTTTCGCTGAAGATGATAAGAAATCAATGCAGGAGGGACGTTTTGTTATGTAACTGCAAAAACATGGCGCGTCTTTGGGATATCTTTCTCGTATATATTGATATATCGGTTTGAAATCGTCTGAAGCTTATTGTAAATGCAGCTTGTTTTCAAAGCACCCTGTATTTATAGCATTGATGTTCCATAACACTGCAATTTTAATGACAAATAAACGACGTTTTGAAAACTTTTCCAGTGACTTTAAATGTCTCTCTTCATTTAACTCGTAAATGACGGGCTGGACAAACCTCTCTCGCCGTTTAAAGTTGCATTCGTTTCTTGATTTTGCCAAAACACTTAAAACTACGGAGGACAACTCCATCCAATACTTGTATTTCAAAAATTCAACAGCTTGGCTTTTCGTGGCTGCTTTGATGCCCTTTTGGTAGAAAAATAAGCGGTTACTGCTAACAAAAATTTGTCTGCGACTCAGATGAATTTTTAACTGGGACACGGCAACAACTGCCCGTAAACACTTTTTTTAAACGCGGTGAAGACACATTTTAGAACACAAGCTCACCGATAAGACGAGTAGGTACATAAATATAGTTATTTTGAGCCTGACCTGATACCTTTTTTATCAAAGTAAAATTAAGTAAAATCAAAGTAAAGTAGGCTTCTTTGATGAATAATGAGGCAGCCTTAATCGACCTTTAATTGAGAGCCTCGGAGCTAGCGAACGATAAGCGAAGAAAAAAGTAACAAATTAAGAGAAAGACTGCGAAGTGCGCTTGTCCTTAATGAGGACGTCCGTTCGTTACTGTTCTCATTAATCTGCGATTAAAATTCATTCACGCAGGCAGCTGATGAAGGCCCACTATGATCTCTTTATTGGTTACTGGAGGATTAGTTTCTCAGTTGTAAAGACGGGTTTCTGCCTTTATATACGGGACTATCATAGGCGAAATCTAGGTCCTCAATCCTAAGGTTGACGCTATGTAGTTACTTAGCCGTTATAGGATTTTCCCTCGGCCCAAAAATCCTGCATGTCTCCCATGGTACTTTCTTCACTCACGAATAGCATCATCTTTGGCAAATAGAAGAATGCGGGAGTTTTGAGTGATGACATTGTACACCAAAGCAGACAGCGTATCCCGAAAAGAGCCACTCTTCGAGTTAAAGTGGGGTCAAATTTTAGAAGCGGTATTCAGCAAATATTTCATGACAATAGTATAGTGAAGGCCTCCAGAAGCAGTCAATTTGTTCGCCAAAGCAGTTTAGGTCATCCTTAGTCGTAACTTAGCTTCTCCGCTGCAAAATTTTTACTGAATTTTACTAAATTCACCATGTACCAGGGTAAACAAATCGTTCTCTCAAAACGCTTTAAAACCCTCCTTGAAAATTTCTCCCGATATTGCTAAGTCAACCGCAGGCAAACAAAAAAGGAGCCTTAAATGAATAATTTAAAGTGTTCAGAAGAGTTTTCGACTTGAAAATTCAGAAATAACTCTAAAAAAACACAAACCGAGCCTTACCTAAGTAACCTAAAAGCATTCTTATTAATTCAGCATGATTGATGCCAGGTAATGAACGCTAATCTCTCTTTTTTTTTCAAACGTAACCATTTCAAAGCCTGTATGTAAATTACAGTGAACATCAGGGTAATAATACGGCGATACTTATAGATCGGCATAAGCATTAAGCAGCTTTGATGTCTGTGTTCCTTTCACCAACAAACGCTGACATGTACCAGATTGCTTTAGAATGTTACTTTCTATACCACCCCTAAATCCCGGGGTATTTTCATCGACTACACCACCGGAGAAGGAAGACCGCGGTTAAAATTTCACCGCGACACGTACGGTTAAAACGGGGGTCCCACGTTAGCTTGCATAGATATAAGCGGTGCACCACTCTGCATATGGCGCGGTAATGACGGAACCGAGTTCCTGGAAATAGGCGCACGAAGGCCTCTTTGCATTTCTGATGACGTGAAGACGGCAGGTGACAGTAGGCTGACCTTTTTACTTTACTTCTTTTTCCTCTCTTCTCCCTCTCAGGAAGCGCGAAAGACGTCTACGCCCCAATGTGGGCGTGCGGTTGGTCTCTTTAAAATGTCAAGGCTCGCGACACCGCAGTGCACCTTTCTCTTTGAAGCCTTGTCGCAGTAGACAGGGTGTGTCTCCTTGTGTGATGTGGTTCAAGCCCGGAAATATGCCGGCACTGAGAAGATTTGAGCCGCCTTCCCTTCGTTCCTTATCGATGGACGGGCGAAAAAAGATGATGCGACGAATTGAGACACTTTTCTTTCCTGAATACGTTTCTCAGATAACGTACGTCCTGTACAAAAGCCTCGATGTAGTAGTTTCTGAATCTAATGATAATACTACTACAACTTTCAACTTTAGGGTTTCAATACTGGCGGATGAATCACACGGGGACAAAAACTGAATAACGATAAAAGAAATGCATGTATTCATGAAAGATTTAACACTTTTTATGACGACTCCTCTTTTCGCACTGGCTCCGTCCAAGTCGCTTCTTCGCCCTAAATTGCCACAAGACGTTCTTTCTAAAGTCCCTCTCCCCCCCCCCCCCCCCCCTTGCACGTACGCGTGGTTTGGTGGCAGCGTCCTCACTCCCACACATACTGCGTGACTGGCACCTGCGAGGGACCGCTCGCAGGTGTGAAGTGTAGAGAAGAGGCGTTGTTTGGTGCCAACCGTGCGGCTCACCGCTGTGTCGCTGTCAATTAACGGCACCGTGTTCTCGGTGGCCTTTTGTCCGCGGTCTCTTCGGATGCAGCCGTTCGGGTGTCTTCAAAAGGGCCCTCGCTTCTTCCGTCGTCTCTGTCTGGTTTATTACATTTTCCCCGAAGGTAACTCTCGATGTTTGCTGTTACGGTTTATTTATATGCTCTTACTGTACTTCGTTTCTCAACGCCCGATATGGATTGATACTTTGTACTTCCGGCTTTATAGCATCTCGTTATCCGGGACCGAAGCATGAAATGTGTTCGGTAAAGGTGCGGAAAGTTTCGAATGCGAATAAAATAGTTCCACTCTAAATATTCCCGTTCGATTCGACAAATATTTTTGCATTGCGCACTTTCGAGAATTCCATTTTAAACGAACAGCTGGGAGTAATACTAGTTAAGTGGTCTGAGCATCCGCCTCGCATGCGGTAGGTGCGGTGTTCGATCCCCAGTGCCGCCGGGTACCCACCGGTGATACAATGGGTACAAGCGTTCCCCTGGCCTGGTGCTCGGCTTATTCAGGGTGATATGCTTGGGAGATGGGCTCTTTGACCCCAGCTTGAGTGCCATGGCGCTTGTGGCCGCGGATGCACTTGCGCCATAAAATTCACAATCAATCAATCAATCAATCAATCAATCAATCAATCAATCAATCAATCAATCAATCAATCAATCAATCAATCAATCAATCAATCAATCAATCAATCAATCAATCAATCAATCAATCAATCAATCAATCAATCAATCAATCAATCAATCAATCCTAAAGCCAAATACTGGGCAAATTTGAGTCGGCAAAAAGGAACCACACAAAAGCCAGAAATTTTCGGTTTTTGCGGTTAATCTTGTACTGTAAAGAGCAATTTGAGTGAGTAACGGGCCTTTTTCAAGAAGATACAAATCGACCATCGTGCGTAGTTCCGCAGCCATCATCATTCTTTTGGAGGAGCGTTTCTTTGACGCACATGAATTAAAATCAGTTTTTATCTCGCATTCTGCCACTATTAGCTGTTTGCAATCCCTTACAAAAATTTGAATAGCCCGTCCAAGCATTCTGCGGTAATTGTTTGCTCAGTGCCAAAGGAAAATTTGTAAAAAATCGCACCGCCTCTCCTTTCCTTTCGTAAATTGCCTCAAGCAATGTATGCACGAGTAATTTTAATAAAGGACGCGTTGCAATCGAACAAATTGTATATTATGAGGCCTATCTTCGCGAATCGGCACATGGGCTCTGAAGGGCTCTCCAGTGGAGGGCTTAGAATTAATTTAGACCACATGGGGTTCTTTAAAGTGTGCTGGCATCGCGGGTCCAACTCCGTTTTGGGATTCCGTCTCCTTCGAAATACGTCCGATGTCTACCAATGAACTACGCCTCAAGTCTACCGAGGGTGGCAGGCTAAATCCCGGCTGGGATCGAATCTGCCAGCTTCAGATCTGCAGTCAAATTCCTCGCCACTGTTCCGCCGCGGCTGGCCTTTCGCACTGCTTAATCACTTAACATCTCAGCTCTCCGTAGACGCCTGGAACAATTGTTCATTTCGCCTTCCTAATCCATTAGCCCAGTAACCGGCCCAATAATCCGTTCTCTGGACTTGAACTTCAAAAGTGTGCTGAATAAGCGCTAGAGGCGACCTCTGGAAGAAAAAGTGTGGATTCCTAGGTGCCAACAAGGCTTTTGTTGTTGCGGGTCGACCCCCACTGTGATACATGGGTGAAAGCTATGCACGACAATGTAACAAGATGCCGTGTTGCCTTTGCGTGAAAGGATCCTTCTAGGCTGGTGGCACATTTCCAGTGTTCGAAGTACACTGGACCTGAAAGCGAAGCAAATGAAACTGCCCGGAGCAAAATTGTGATACATTGGCTAGCAGTCTTCTTTGAGGCACAAGAGAATAAGAAAGATGAGCATCTAAAGATGAAAAAAAGTGATTTATTCTATTTTACAGAAACATATGCAGCACGATGTGTTTTCTATGGCGGATATGTATTTGCATCAGCAAAAGCTTAATATACAGCTAGGCATAATGACAATGACATCTACTCTTGTACGCTGAACAGTATAGTGGCGCCACTCTACTCGCGATTAGTTGTACTACGCGTAAACATGCTGACTACAGTAAGAGTGGCCTAAATGCAGACAAATCATGATTACAATGCATAGGGCCACTAAATCAATTTTTTGGTGTTAGGTGCATGTACATCTCTCTATCAGAAGTATTTTTTTTACAGAAGCCCCTGAATCTTATCCGAGTATGAAGGTGAAAATACGCCATAATGAAGCTCCATGAGTCATCAAGTTGTCTTGAATGGTTCCGCGCCATTTCATAAATATCTCTGTGAAGAGCAATCTTAACTTCCCTCACTTCTCTACAGATGCAATATGTCGCGTCTAAAGGCGATGCACAAGACTACCGGACGACCGCGCACACTGGACGCGGTCCATCGTTTGAAAGCACGAACTGAACATAGGATGAAAAACATTGCACCCTTGCTTGGAGGTTGAGCGCGCCTGGGCGTTACAAAGTGATTATCGCATTATTGACTTCGTTAAAAGGGCTCCTACTTTACTGAGTTTGAACTGACATATCCTGAGTCAATATCTTCGGCGTGCTCTTTTGCAGCGGCAGCAATCCGATAACCAAAGTTGGCTACGTACGGTACAGCCTTTCAGCACGAAGAGAACATCTGGTCTCCTTGATTTCTTTACCGCGGTAACATGACCCGCAGAAAATCATAGGTTCATCCTTGAAACAGCGGGCTTCCGCTATTTACCGAACCGAGATGACCTGTAAAAGAGTTGGTATAATAACCGCAAGCTGCTGGTAACTTTCGAAGGAAAACTAAGCGCACCAAGTCCGGATAATTCATCAAACGGGGAGATATACGCGTTTTAGACGGCTTTAAAAATAACTAAACGGACGTGGTATCGAACGGAGCTGTGCATTCATTGCTGACGGCAAAATGATGGGATGGAGCTGTATGCTCTTTTGGGGCAGTTCCTGGCACGTATCACGGAAGTCTGGACACTTTCACAGAGATGATTGTCTTTCTTGCAGCCAATACTCGCACGGTTGACGTCTTAATTCTTTGGTTGACGTTTTCATCAGCCATCTGGTTTCGTCGTTGGCACAGCGTCGACTTGAAGTCCTTGTTGATAAGGCTATGATAGCTTTGTTGTTGTTGCTATCGCGTGTTTACTGTCGCACGATGAGTCACCCAACCTAGCTTAAAAATGACCTGTGTCGTGCTTCTTAACGACTGACTCAAGTCTTCAGCATTTATCAGACCTCAGAAGACAGAAGATAACGGCAGCAGAGTCTTAGCTGCTTTACTGATTCCACTTTTTTCCCCTTCGAGACTGGGGGCTTTACGTTGTTTCTCTCATGACCTGACCAACTCCCGTACTCATACGCCGGCAGCCTTACGGATTGGACACCATCCCAGCCAAAAGACTTCCGAGTAGGAGGACGTCGGCCTTGCAGGTAGGCACCGTGCAGTCATCGCCGTTCAGTCCCCTCTCGAAGGCCTTGCGGTAGTGGATGACGTTCGGCGAACCATCGAACTCGTGCCTCTTGAAGTACGCCGCCACGTCTCGGCCGAAGTTCTTGAACTTGGTGGGCGCCTTAGCCGTATGGCACAGGAGCGACGAGATGCAGTCCTTGTCGTCCAGGGCACGAATGGCGTTGAAGTAGGCGTCTTCAGGGTGCTGCTCCGCAGACGCCGGGTTCACGGCCTCTCGACGTCCGATCCAGCCGAAAGCCGTCGACGCTCCCGAAGTCAGCAGCCGCAGAAGCATCCCGGCTATGCCCAGCTGTCCCGAGAAGAGTGATTGAATCAGTCCCATGGCTACGGTTCCTATGCCGTTCTGCGCCGTTGACGGTTGCGTCAGAGCTAGGAGGACTAGAAGGGCCGCGGTGGCGGCCAAGGCCAGGCTAGAGGTCTTCATGGTTATTCTTCGCAACTCCTTGTCTCTTTTCGCGAGGGACCGACGACGATGAACCGCTGCTCAAGAGAAGCGTCGTTGTTTATGGAGGGGAGGAGCTGGACGATTTCTTTATATAAACGTCGGAACGAGGAAGCGCCAAAAGCGAGAAAGAGAAAGGGAGAGGGACAAAGTGTAGAAAGGGAATGCCGCCAGCGCTCGCACCGGCGACGGGTACGTTTTGCTGTGGCAAGAAGGAGCCAAGGTTAGGCGGTCGACGGAGTAGGCGCCGATTGTCGGAGGAGGCAATGACCCATTTGAAGCCGTGCGGGCGCGTACGAGCGCAGACAAGGAACCAGTCCTCTCCCTTTCTGCAAGGCAAAAAAGATTCGCCAGACGACGCGGGCCCGCTCTGGCTCGCCGGCTTGCCCGAGACGGGGATGTGGTGCGGGGGATAAGGTGAAAACGACGGCACAGGCCGGGGCGAGCAGATTTCGTCATGAAGGAAAAAAACCCGGCTACGACGTCGAAGAGCGGCCGTTCATTGGGACGCGCGTGTGTTCGGTTGTAAAAAAAAGAGTCGATCTCACTCACCCCGGAGGGTTGCGGGTGTGTGTGGGAGAGCGGCGCCAGATCACTGTGGTTGCCACGATTTCGTGGTCGGGCCAGTCAGCTGGGATGAAGTGGTTCTTAGAGTAGAAGGGGGGGAGGTGAGGTGGCTTCCTTCAAGCACCGCCATTTCCGCGTATGCAAATCTGTGCGTGGTCTAGGTTGGAAGAAATTTTTTATTTTTTTAGTTTAGCTGCCTCCCGCGCTTTTACGACGTTTTGCTCTTTTCGCTTTAATGCAGTTGCGGGGCGTCCGTGTACCTCGGGAAGGAAGGAGACGGCCGAGTGTCAAGCGAGCACGGTTCTTTCGTGCGGGACCCGAATAGAACGCGGCCGGGCTTTCCCGGCCAGTTTCGCACGGGCGAACAATTGCAGAGAAGCGAGTGAAAGGGGCCCTCTTCACGCCACTCTTCTCATTTTAGCGCTCGAGAAAAAGTCACGGGAAGTTGGGTCTTTCACGCCGCCCACCTGGAGCTAAGTGGCCCGAGACAATCACGGCGGAAACGAAGGCTAAGGCCAGCGGGAATCGCCGGGGAAGTGGACGGACTCACGCCGGGCGGAATCCCATTACTGCCGCTGGCTGCTTACGAGTGTCCGGTCTCGCCGTTCGGGGACGCCGGCTCGCGTGAGTTTGAAATAGAATGTCCGTCCGTTGGAACTTCCCGCTCGCCGCTCTCGATACGAGCGTTCCGGGAGCCCACTGAGGCAACTACTGCAACAACAAACGGGGTGGGGTCCCGCCTTCGCATCGGCCAAAAATAATGTTTCCTTCGGGCTTTGTCGGGTCCGCCGTCGGAGTTATCCTTTGTAGGGCAGTGGGCACCGACGGGGCTTCCAGTACACATGCAATACGCGAGAGCATGGCGGTGAGACCTGAAGAAACCATTGACTGACAGTGAATACACAAAACTCAAAGCATTATCGACGAACGAAAGCTTCGCCGTAAGAAGAGCTCAGAGGAGCACAGTCCTTTGGGCTATTTGGTTCATAGCAGACACGTACAAGCGCAAAAAAAAAAAACCCGGACAGAGAAGAGACTTGGACAACACGAGCGCTTACTTTCAACTGAAGGTTTATTGATACACATCAATAAACCTTCAGTTGAAAGTAAGCGCTCGTGTTGTCCAAGTCTCTTCTCTGTCCGGGTTTTTTTGCGCTTGTACGTGTGAGCTCACAGGGCCTCCTTATTATAACAACGACGCCACAGACAACGACGACATCACCATTTTCGCGGATATCTTTTCCCCTTGTAGTAATCGCGCCCATCTATAGGGAATTTTAGAAGAGGACTTCCGTGCTTCGAGTAACGCAAATAGCACGGGTAGAGTGGAGTAATCTTAAAACATATATGCTGATGCGACCCGTTCGTAACGCCTGCCGTCGCCTGCTATCTAACCCTGCCGGAAAAACAGGAGGACGCGGCAACTTTTTGAAACAGGAAGAGTCCATGAATAAAAAGTTGACAACGGCGGTTACGATACGTTACTGGATTTAGGACGCCAGAACGCAACCAGCCTGACAGCTTTTGCGTGACGATGTTCGTTTCTTCCTCTTGATGCTTACAGTGAGGTCTTCATGTTACTTGTTTTGCACTTTATTATAGACAGGCAGTTATTGGCCTTGCGCTAGTATTTCCCACATTATTTTTCTGCAGTGTTCTGAGGTAGCGAGAGAGATTAAACACTTGTTTTAGGTAGATTTCAGACAGGAGAACGACCACTTAGATTACACCTTGTCCTGCCCCGAAGCTTTACTTGCAGGAAGGTCGTGGAATGAACTACATACCAGTTTTTTCGGGGAATGGTGGTTCGGGAAATTTTTCGCTGTTCCTGCTATACTCTGCTGTCCAATGCAGTGATATCAAAGTAGGAAAAATAACGTATGAAATTTAATTCCAAACCTTAATTTTTTGGTCTCTAGGAACCATATTTTATTTGTTCATTTTTGGCTTTCTTCACCTATGAACACGGTCAAAAGGCGACTTATGCAAAGGCAACGAAACGCTTGACACGTCTGCAGAACATTTTAGAGTTAAAACATCTTACCTGGGACGCCGGACATGCATTGGAGTTAAACTGTTACTGGCTGCTTCTTTGGTATTTTAGGATTTAACGCCCCGAAGCTGTACACTGGATAATAAAGGCGCCGTAGTGGAGGAATGCGGATTAATCTATACCCTCACGGGGTTCTTTAACGTGCAGTTACATCGCGCAACATTCGGAACTTATTGCATCTTGCCTTTATCGAAGTGCGGACGCATGGGATAGAATTATTAGACCATTATTAATCTTGTTGTTTGTGGCCTGTTCGTCGTGCTGTTAGGGCTAGAACTCAAACCGCGATGCGGAAAAGAGCTGGATGAGCGAAAGCTGCCTCCACAAACAATTTTGTTGGTGTTAGTACAAGGGCTGTCTATTCTTCAATTACTCTAATCCGATGGAAAGAGGAAAAGCACTCAGGGGATCGTGCGGTTTTCTTTTTGAAATTCATGCCGAATTTGTAAAGCTTGCGACTCTGAACTTATTTCTTTGTGCAGACATGGCTAAGCTGCTTGTATAGAAGCGGGCTTGTTTCTAATAGTTTAGTTTGATCGCCAAAAACTGATCTGCAAATGAAGTTTGAAAGTGATTTCATCTGCCTCGCAATATGCAAGCTGCTGAGGGAACGCAATGGAAAATGCAGCAGTACACAGCTTGGAGGCCACAGATATATATGTGCTGCACATATATCGGCAGCACACTGCCCTGACGATGGAGGGGCAGAGGAGATTGACGGAGGTTATCCAAGACATAGGAGGAAATGCAGCGAAGCATTTCTTAGAAAGTTTAGTCACAAAGAAGTTGAGCTGTCTTTTAATAGATGGTGCGGGAAGAAGAAGAAGGTAACAAGAACCATACCACTCCGACGGTACAGTTTTCTATTTTGGGCAAGCGTTAAAAATAAAACAATTTATTACTTGCACGGAAATGCATCACAACACTATAGAACGTCTTGCCGGGAACCGACACAGTCCTACACTTTTTTTTTTGGAATTCCGTGCACGCTTGGCCAATTACGACTCTCAGTCTTTTGTGTCTGCCTTGACTCACCTAGGGCTAGTGGGAGAGCCAAGGAAGTGTCATGTTTACAGAGGACCTCCTAAATTACGAAAGCTTTCTCAATAGCAGGTACCAGATCCAGCCTAAAGTAGCTTATCTTCCTTGTTTCCACATTATAATTCCAATCAGCCCCTGTCCGCTTGAAGTGGCATTTCTTTCTCGACAGGCTAGCACACCTGCATGCCCAAGCAATCACTGTCCACTCGGTCGACTAATGTGACCCATGTTTAGTATCTGTATCAAACTTCTTGACCAAATACCGCTTCCCTTCGTTTCCACTGCTGAGCGTGGTGATATAAATGTCGACCTCTTGGCTTTGTGTTTTGTGTAAGAGCTGCCAAGAACTCCTGCTCCAAGTTCCCGTGCCGTTGTTCGACGGCAGTGAGGGCTGGTTTCAGCCTATCGTTAATTCCGAATGCTAATCCGCTGACCCAGCTAAGCTAGTCCAGTCAGAACTCCGTTCTTTCTCTACTAGTCCAAGGCCGGGAACCACTCCACCACTTGAAACGTCTTCTCGCGGGCGAATCTGTTGTTGCGGTTGCTCAGCTTGTTTGCGAGGTCCTCTATCTCGTTCTGACCGGCGTCGACCAGTGACTCGGGTGTGAACGGCGCAGGCGCAGGTGAGGCTGTGGGTACAGCGCCTCCCAGAACGAGATGGTATCCAGGCAGGGCAGGCGGAGGGCCGAAGGTCAGGCTGGCAATACTGTCGTTGGCCGTGAGGGGACGCACGACGGGTCGGGGTCGGGGCCTCACGACGAGGGTACGCCCACGCTTGGCGGTCGCGGACCGGTTTACACCTGCGCCAGTGTTACGTGCAGAGTATACATGCAACACACATTAAAAAAAAAAGTTAACTTCAACAGTCTGGGCCCAGTTTGTTGTGCCAACCAACTGCAGCAGTATCGAAACCAACAATTAAGTGTTTAGGTTACAAATAAGTTAGCGGCATAACAATTCTCGAGCTGATAATTCGTCTTGTTACGAGCTGTTTGGTTTGGTTTGGTTTATAAGGTTTTAGGTCCTAAAAACGGCTCAGGCTATGAGAGAGGCCGTATTGAAGTGCTCTGGAAATTTCGACCACCTGGGGTCCTTTCACGTGCGCTGAGATCGCACAGTACACGGGCCACTAGAATTTAACCTCCATAGTTCCAACTGGAACATAACAGATGCAAGTGAAGTATCAATGAAGCTCCCCCCACATTCATGAGCGCCACACGTTGTCCTCATTAATAAAGAAATACTACGTTGTTAAAGCTGTTTCGTCACCTACAAGCTATTTGTTTAGGTGACGAAAGAGCTTCAACAACGGAGTATTTCTTTGTTATGAGGACAAAGCGGAGTGGTCATGAATGTGGGGGGAGCTTCATTGCATAATTAAGCTGTATCTGTTAAGTTCGAAGCGTTAAAGAAGTGGTCAGAATATGAAGTCTGCAATAAAGAAACAAAGAGACAAGTTAAAGTTCAGCTGAGAGTCACTGAAAGTAAGGAGGGATAAGGGAATTGCTTTTATTGTTAACACTGCGAACCACTAAATATTGTGCGAAAGAAGGTTTCTGGAGGAGGACAAGAATCCCTCGTACTTGAAAGCGCGATTGAAAGCCCGTTTCCTTTCCTTTCGAGACTTGCGCACAGATAGCAGTTGATGCAGACGACGACGTGCAGTGCACAGCGCGAAAATGTGCTGTAGTTTAATACGAGGCGTGATCGCGTGCGGCGATAGCATAAAGCCCTTGCGCAGTGTCCAGAGAGGTCGATCTATTCTTGTCGCCGTGGGTTCGACACATAGTCGCAGCAAAATTTATTTTATTTCTTCAGGTTGGCTAAAATCACCCTCATTCAAAGTCTCGTTTATTTCCCGCCATTTCCCGCATCTCGTGACTAACTTCACTGGCTTCACCACACAACGGCATTGTCGTGGTGTTGAGGCCAAAAGTGCTCGCACTCTGAACAAGCTTTCAGACATATTTATCACACCCGTTCTCCTCCGATGCAGAAAATTTACTTCGGGAATGTTTTTCATCCCGCTTTGGGCTTCCACATGCCCATTTGAATGAGCAACTGCATGGGCAATCTAGAGCGACACAACCACAGATACTAGCGGAGTCAGAGTTACGCAAACATGCCTGGCATTTGAGATGCCAGAGTGCCCTGTACATCGGTCTCATAACCTTTGTCGCACTGGTAGGCATCTGTGGATACGCTCCAACCCCGTGAACATGTTCTGTGCCTCTTCCTCTGACCTTCTAGCCTCTCCTTGCGCCTCGCAGGAAAGGCTATACAGACGGCACATCTTCGGTAACTCTCCCTGTGTGGCCAACACGACTAATATTGCCTGGGCCTTGGGGTATAACATTTTGTTTATACTCACGCACCATGCTACAAGGATGCGATCTACAACGAAAAGCGTTTTACTTAGTGGAAATCACTCATAGGAAGACTGAACGACATACCGAGGATTAAAATGTCGGCCCACAGCGACTTGGAGCTGTGAGGGACGCCGTAGTGGAAGGCGTCATAACTTCTACCATTTAAAGGCCTTTAACCTGCACTGATATGAATGGTAGCTTACCAATATCCTTGAAGAGAAAAGTATACAACAGCTGTACCCTACCGGTACTCACCTATGGGGCAGAAACGTGGAGGCTAACAAAGAGGGTTCAGCTTAAGTTAAGAACAACGCAGCGAGCTATGGAAAGGAAAATGACAGGTGTAACGTTAAGAGATCGAAAGCGGGCGGAGTGGGTGAGGGAACAAACGCGGGTTAATGACATCTTAGTTGAAATCAAGGGGAAGAAATGGGCTTGGGCAGGGCATGTAATGCGAAGGCAAGATAACCGCTGGTGCTTAAGGGTAACGGAGTGGATTCCAAGAGAAAGCAAACGTAGCAGGGGACGGCAGAAAGTTAGGTGGGCGGATGAGATTAAGAAGTTTGCGGGGACACAGTGGCGGCAACTGGCAAAGGACAGGGTTAATTGGAGAGACATGGGAGAGGCCTTTGCCCTGCAGTGGGTGTAGTCAGGCTGATGATGATGATGATGATATGGCTCAGTACAGGAGCGTCTTGCGTTTAGCCATGCATTAAAAGGCGACCGTCGCAGCCTAGGTCGCTCCGGAGTCCTGGGACTCTGCAGTCGAACGCGCTAACCACTTAACCACCGCCGTGGAGCTGTAAAAGGAGACCGAATCCAGCCCTAGGCTGTCGCGGCACAGCAGATATGAATTTACCTGCGCCGTTGCAAGAACTAAGGAGAGGAGAGATTCCATGGCCTCTCTTGGCGCTTGCGGGCGGCACAGGACCGCCGCCAAGGTTAGGAGTAATCGTGGATGCGGATGCGCTTCTCGGGGCTCCGTCAAAAACGATGTCCATCCCGGAGTCGTTGTCATCGGCTGCCCAATATCTGTAACATGTTCAATAAGATGTTACGCGGGTTTGTAGTCAAGCCATGAACGGACGGGCGGAAAGGAAAACAACGGTGATTTGTTGCTGCGCTAACGTAAGTAGCAGTCTTCCTGTTAGACGCGGTCGTAAAAGCCTCTGAATACATGCCGCTCAGCAACATTGTTTGGAATGCGGTTTGGTTCATTGTGTTCCACTGTGAAGATGTCACCCATAAATGACTCTGTGCAATTGACGGAGCGGAAAGAAATGCGCCGCTGCGAACTATGCAAAGGAAAACTGTAAGAATAGAGTTAATATCGAGACGCCAAGAGAGCATAACGATTCAGGGAATAAACGCGAGTTATTGACATCCTAGTCGAAATCAAGAAGAAAAATAGAAGAATGGGGGCACTTTGTCAACTTAAAGTGCGCTAGGCGACAGCCTTTGTGCTACTTCGACTGCCAATGACTGCCTATGTTTGTTACGGCTGCACCGCTTGGGAGCCATCCTCCTCCGCTAGCTGCCGCACCCCAAGCGCTGGATGCAACGCCGGACGGACGGAGGGAAGAATGAGCCATTAAAGGCTTTCGCCTTAAAAATGTGCAAGGGCAGGGTTTGTAACCTGAAGGAAAGGCAACTGATATTGCCCAAGGGCAAAATAGTAGATTACAAGCGAATGCAAGCGGAACAGGGAACATAACCGACTCTGGCAGGGGGATGAGATCAGGAGGTATACAATGGCAAGGTGGCCGTAGCTGGCATAGTACAGGGCTAATTGTAGGTACATTGGAGACAGCCTTGTTCAGCAGTGGACATAGTTAGGCTGATTATACTGACGGTCGTGCCCTTCACAAACTCTGTGATCTTATGAGGCAGCACCGCACTTAGCTGCAGCCAGGCAACACAACAAGTCTGCCAAAACATTGGAACCATTCCAAAGCCTGCACCCCTCTGGTCTATAATTCCAGAATCATCGGCCGCGGTAAAACGCAGATTGAACGAGAAATCTTAGAAGCCTTCAAAATCAGGCAGTTAGGAACTGAATGCGTCAGCGACAGCTGTGTCAGGTTCACGACAAACGAGTACAGGTTCATGAATGCGACATAGGTTGCCACATATAATCTTCTGCAGCTCAATCAATTTTGTTATTGTTGTTTTTATAGTGTTTGTGGTCGCTGTCGCGCATGTGCGCCCTGTTCTGTTGTTGGCGATTCACCAAGTAAACAATATTTCAGTTGTTTCCAGCGCTGTCCTGTGTACTTCTCCTGCTTGTGAACGCGTTCTTTCCGCTGGTTTTCATTTACCATGCACCAACTGGCCCAACAAGCTACGCTTCTTCAATTCTGTGAGCGCCTCTGCGTCACAGAGGCCATCTTAACACCGCGAAGCGCCATACATGCTGCGACACCATCGCCAGTGCAGGCCTAATGTGGCACGTCCATTACGAACCTGAAGGGGACACGCAGCTTATATACCCCAGACAAGAATTCGCGATCAACGCGAACCGGACACGCCACCCAGCGTGCAAAGTGAGGCTCGCTTTTGCTTGCGTACAAAGAAGTTAGCAGCCTTTGCCTTGCGCAGAGACGAGAGCTGTCCGACATTAGACTTCACAGCAGTGAAACTTGTGTTTACCTCGTAATCGCTGGCGTAAACAAAAGCTGGCGCATAGAGGTGAAGACAGCCCCGCTTCCTCGCAATGGAGGTGGTGGCGGAGCTGCTGGCGACGCTGGGGGCGGAGTAATTTTTCGGTCGAAACGCAAGATGGCGCTGCTGCGGGCCTTGGTCAGTGCCTTGCAGCGCTCGCGGAACAACGCCTCGTGTAGGAGCGCGTTCTCCTCTTCCAGCGTGCGAAGCTCGTTCCTCAGGTCTCGCCGCTTGTCCTTGAGTGCATCGGCCACAGACTCCATGTGGGAGATCATCTTGCTCACCTGCGAGGGCGCCACCGTGAAATGCAGGGAGGATAACTCTATGGCCATGCAACAAAACACCTAAGTCCTGACCCTAAGCGCATCAACCTTAACCATAATGTGCGAGATGTGGAACCTTTGTAAAAGGCTGCTGGGCCGCTGCGACCATGGCCTAGGGCAGTCGCGACATCGTTAGGTTAGTTTTGTTACCGAAAGTCACCCCGGGATCAGCTTTGTTCTGGGATGACGGCCATGAAGGACGGAAGGCTTCACTCCTGTGGTTGCATGCGGTATGAAACGGTTTTCGGTAATAGCTTCCTTCAAAGGCCGACGTTCTTGTGTGCAAACTTGAACGTACTCTTTGAATACCGGACTGATCCTGTTTGCTTAGGTTTGGTTCATTGGGGTTTAACGTCCCAAAGCGACTGAGGCTATGAGAGACGCCGTAGTGAAGGGCTCCGGAAATTTCGACCACCTGGGGTTCTTTAACGTGCACTGACATCAGGTGGTGACCAAGGATACAACACAGACCATTCTGGAGGAGAAGCATAGCTGTCTTTTGAGGTTTAAGTCCGTGGTAGAGAGAGAGCACGTATATGATATCTTGATGCACACAAAATGAACAAGGCAGTGGAAAGCCTCAGGGGGCTTTTAACGAGAGAAGAATAAAAGTCCTCTCGTCGAAACATTGGCAAGCACTTTGAGGCTTTCCCCTCCCTTGTTAACCTTGTCCGCCTTAAGGCTTAAGGTTGACGTTGCGCATAGTAGCTGTCGCGAGCTCAGAGGACTAAGGAGAGGTGGCGCCATATAAAGAGGAGTGATAATGTTGCTCTATGTATATATGAGCAGCGCCTCCGCTATTTTAACGCGAGTCGGAAGCGGCAGTTTTCCTGTTTAGCTTTTGAGGCAAAACATTTATCCGAATTATGACGTAAACTGTCGACCATTACACTATGGCTAGACCTTCTGTAGAGAGGGGGCAGGACAGTAGCCCCCTAGCCGGGACGTTTGGAATAATGTGAATAATGAGTAGTAAAATAACGAAGAGGAAATGCTCCCCATAAGTAACGTCATATCGGAAGTAGTTAACGTACAGAAATGCACAAAGAGGCCACATGGCTGATTGAGCGATGGGACTGGATCTGAAACTACAGATGCGGCGTAGTCATAATGCAGCCAACTGGCTCGCCCTCCGTCATTTGTGCCTCAACAAAATTCACCCACCTGAAGTAGTGCCTTCTTGAGCTCCTGGAAGCACTCGGGCTTCACTGTGTCCAGGTTCTGCTCGGCACCCACGAGATTCTGCCTCAGCACAGATATGTGTTCCTGGAACGCAGCCACTGCAGCCAAGGGACCTTTCGCTACAGGCTTCATCTGTGGGGGCTCGCTCGTGATGGGCTTGTCCGCTGCCGGGGAAGCGTCCGCTGCATCGCTGGTCGCTGACGTCTGAAGACGCGCCAACGACCGTAGCGGCAATGGCGACGCTCCCAACGGTGCCAAGCAAGACGCACTTGGCGGCAGCATTAAGCCGCTCATGGCGCCGAGCTTAGAAACAGCACCTCTTCTGCCTCAAATCCTCGTGATGAGCGCCATGATGATGGCGATGAGAGTTTGGCTTTAATGTGCTCAAACCTTCCCTCTCAATGGCACTGAGAGGAAAGCTTTGAGGCAGCGAGGAATTGCGACGCCACTGCGTCCACTGTAAATACGAAGACCGATTGACTATAAGCATGCCATGCATTGAGTTTTCGCATGGCGCTCATTCAAATACTTGCTCCTCTATCTTGCGCAGCAAAGCTTATTGAATTAAGAAGGACATATTAAATGCATGCAGTGACGAAGCCCTTTACTATAATCTCGTCTTCATGTTTGCATACTCGTGAACTTGGCGTACTGAACAAAGAATCAGTTTCCCACATACATAAACGATAAACTTGTTTGATGAGTGTATTCGCGTACGTGAAATTGGCCCGGAGAAGCGCGTTTTGCTCCAAGTCGTGTGCAACAATGCTGTAGAGGTCGAAGGACAGCTGCTTTAAATGTTTTGCCATATGATACTTTTTTCTGTACGAGCGCGAAAACTAAGGAAAAAGTGCCTTTAGATTTTGTAAAATGTTTAACCCGCTTCTAGTTCTATGTGCAGGGTGCAGGTGCTGTGTTCCGATCAATCCATCTCCTGTGGGCTATCTTTCATGGGCGTGTTTGTCCTAGAGAGGCCAAAATTTGCTTCTTGCTTATGAAATTTGTTATTAATAAGATTATCATCATAATAAACATTATTCTTCCAGGCAGCCACCTAGCGGTCCATGCGATCGATCTGTGATAATCCATTACCGGAAAACATATGCCCTTTTTCCTATCTTCTTATACCGATCATTCGGTGCTGACGAACGAGAATAGGGCCCTTTCCACATGCACCAGGTTTTATAGAAGGAAACTGCTTAGACATTGTACATGTTTTTACTAATACCAATACAATGTAGCGCAGCAAAAGACGAGGACACAAGATACGAGAGACGAACACCACGAGCGCTCGTGGTGTTCGTCTCTTGTCTCTTGTGTCCTCGTCTTTTGCTGCGCTACAGTCTATTGGAACTATGTACCAACAAGCCCAAAAAGCCACGCTACTGAACTATGTTTTTACTAGTTTATATATTTATACATTCTGATACATCCCCTCTGCCTACTTAATGCCCGAAAAGGTGCTAAGTGTAGAGAAATAAATTACAATTGCTAATTTAATAAATAAAAATCTGTGACCACACCATCTTTTTTACTTGCGTAAGCACGTGATACGTTCGGCTCACAACAATCCTGGCCAGGCCGAAAACTTAAGAGCTGGTGAATGAGAGAACACAGAAGAAAGGGAAGAAGATGGTTTAGGACAGAATTCGCTATACCACGCGGTCAACAGCAAAGACGTCAAAATTTGTCTCGGCGGACCGATTTCCGACGAACATGAGCGGCGCGGAGGAGGCTCGAGACATACCAGTCATAACGGTGACGGACACGTCACCGGAGGCACCGCAGTCGTCAGCGCCTCCAGAGACTTCAACCACAAGCATCAGTGTGGATGCTACTACGACCCCAGCGTCATGCTCAACGCAGAGGCCTCAGTCGCCGGCTAAGTCGAACAGTTCGTTGGCGGAGTTCCAGGAGCATTTATCATTGCTGAGGGATGGGCTGGTGGCCACCGAGGATTCCTTGGACACCGTGCCACCAGAAGAATTCCCGCAGCTCAAAACTGCTCTACTCCAGGTGAGTGCACGTAACGGATATACTGCAGGATCACTCGCTTGGAGTGGTCATTTAGCAGATGTCGCCGAACTATAAGAACAGTGCTTGCCGCACTCAGTCGAGAGCAGTCAATATTAGAATTTTGGAGGGGTCAGGAATAGCGGGTAATACGCAAAGCTGTACTTTTATCAGATGCGTTGTTGTTGATCTGAATTTAAAGGAGAATAGCTACGACCGCGCATTAAGTAGGGTTTGGTGGCTAGATGGCTTGAACTGAGTTTAGGGTGCCGTCATCATCATAGCTTTTCATCTGTTGTGGTAGTCGTAAAAAATATCGCTACCAGAAAACTCATTTGCGGCATTAATCTCCCAGCCAATGAGATGAAAGCCTTGCCAAATTCGCATGCTGGCTAATTAAGATAGTAGGCGGATTCTAGGGGCATGTGTACCACGGGGTGTGCACTGTCATGTCTGTAACAGTCATATTTAGGATTGTGGTAAGGCGTAGCAGCTGGCAATTTTTTTTCTTCCTATGCGGTTTAATATGCAGTGGTGCCCTAATCATAACACATCACGCGGTAAGACATTTCAGAGGTTCGAATTGCGCCCCCAAGCAGCCCTAAATATTGAAATGCTCTTAACAGTAGTTGGGAACAGAGTTCAAAAAATGAAGCAGCTGGTTCCTGACCATGTACCTCAGCGCTAAGTTAGTTTAAGTAATGCCGGAAATCTGGAAGAGGCGACCCACTATTTACATTTGAAGATATTGCCACGTATCATTGTAGTGTTTGTTCGTTCACTGTCAAGGCTGCAGGAAAGGGTTGTTATCACTTTTGTTCGTGACGCGAGAAGCGACCGGACTAATCTCGATTGTTCACGGCCATGAACAGCTGCATCTACTTGTTTCTAGATTACTCTAGATGATCTCGACCTGTTATCTCGAAGTTTCCTTGCCGGCTTTAAATTGAACGATGCCGCGAGCAGCGGGCATTCGTAGTTCGACGACCGACGAGCACGTTTGTTGCTTACGCCGCCGCCGAGTGATTCAGTTATTTTGCGGGTGCAAGTCAGCCCAAATAAAGAGCTTCATTTCCAAGACTGGCTGGTGTCTTCCTGACCACTGGACTGCCGTCACTACAACGTGACATCTGGTGGAGGTGCTGGGTAGCCTCCCATGTTCCGGACACCCCCTACAAGTCGTGACGCCAGCCCTTTGAGTCATCTACCGCAGGACCTGAGTCCAGTCCACCGCGCAAGCCGACGCCTGCAAGGGGACGAACCTGAGTTCGGGATTCTGCCGGACCCTACCCGGAAGCGAAAGCCAGCAGCAACGTCTACCATGAGCTTGCCCCAGGCGATGACTCCAATCATTCTTCAGCAGCCCCGGGTGCCACCAACCTTCGACGCTTCGCCTGGCGCCGACCCCGAAGAATGGCTAGAGCAGTTCGACCGTGTGGCTATCTTCAACAACTGGGACGATGCCACAAAACTTAGGTACGTGTTCTTCGCCTTGGAGGGACCAGTAAAAGTCTGGTTTGAGAATGAGGAAGCTAACCTCACGAACTGGGAAACCTTCAAGAAGCAGCTTCTAAAGACCTTCACGAACGTTGTGCTGAAGGAGAGAGCCCAGCAGCTGCTACAGTCTCGCATACAACACCCAAACGAGACCGTTGCAGTGTACACTGAGGAGATGAAGCGCCTCTTCCGGCGTGCCGACTCGAACATGAAGGAAGAAGAAAAGGTCAAGCTGCTTATGCGAGGAGTTAAAGAACAACTCTTTGCCGGCCTCGTACGGAACCCACCGAAAACCGTGGCGGAATTCATAGAAGAGGCCTCCACGATGGAAAAAACTCTTGACGCCCGAGCCCGCCAATATGAGCGCCAGCAGCGCGTATTTTCAGCAAACTGCCTGGACGCCGCTAACAACGATAACCTGCGGGAGGTTATACGCCAAGTTGTACGAGAAGAGCTCCGACGATTGCTGCCAAATGGAACGCAGCCGCAGGTTACATCACTTACTGACGTAATCCGGGACGAAGTTCAACAGGCCTTGGGTGTGACGCCGACACCCACGCAGCCTCCGCAGCCCCCAGCCATGACTTACGCCGCAGCTGTGCGCCGTCCTGCACCTCGACGACGGGACCCAAGCCCCTATCGCCCTCAGCCAGCTGCGTTGGACCGCCGCCCACCCGCCCCAACCCGCCCGTTCTACGAGCGACGCGCGCAGCCGAGGAAATGCGACGAGTGGAGAACTCCCGACCAGCGCCGCCCACTATGCTTCCACTGTGGCGAAGCCGGTCACGTCCTCCGGCACTGCCCATACAGAAGACTGGGCATCCGAGGGTTCTCTTACGACGCTCCACGACCCCGACCCGGCCAGCGACCAGCCGAAATCGAGGAGTTTTTGCGTCGGGAAGAATACTCATCGCCGAGCCGCCTGTCACGTTCCCCGTCGCCATCGTCCCCGCGCTTTGTTTCTCCTAGCCGAGGTTATGCCGTGCGTGGACGCTCCCCCAGCCCCCGAAGGTTAAACTAAATAAAGCAGCCTCTGGAGGTGAGGTTGCTTCTAAGCGCAATGACAAAGATCCTCCATCGACGAGTACTCAAGACCATGCCTCAACTACGACGACAACACCGACGACGACAACACCGACGACGACAACACCGACGACGACAACACCGACGACGACGACACCGACGACGACGCGGCCAGACTTGAAGCTTTTACCGCTGCCAAGTGAAGTAACGTCGCAGTACGCCAACCGCAGCCTCACTACTCGACGAAGCCGAGATCGGACACCGAAGACAACGTAAAATACCAGAACGCGAACAAGTGACCTTGAAGTTACGGTCGACGGTCACGCGGTTACTGCCTTGGTGGACACGGGAGCTGACTACTCTGTCATGAGTGGCCCACTCGCTGTCCGACTCAGGAAGGTAACAACAACCTGGGCTGGCCCGCTGATCCGCACCGCAGGTGGCAACCTGATTACGCCGTCAGGACGCTGCACCGCGAGAGTTACTGTAAATGGGAGAACCTATGCGACAACCTTCCTGATCCTACAGCAATGCTCGAGAGACGTGATTTTGGGAATGGACTTCCTGAACGAACATCGGGCGATCATCGACCTTCGATCTAAGTCGATCAAGCTTTCCACGGAAAAAGCCATACCTGCTGCGACGAGCGCGACTCATCACGTTGCCTTAAACGTCCTCGATGAAGCATTGAGCGTGCCGCCCCGATCAAGTGTTCTCGTCGGCATAGGTACTGGAGACATCGAAAATGCCGAAGGCGTTATCGAGGGGAACACCCAGTTACTCCTGGATCGAGGATTGGGCGTCGCGAGGGGAGTCGCCGAAATCCGAAATGGCCAAGCCCAGGTGTTGCTAACCAACTTCACCGAAGAATACCGCCATCTAAACAAAGGTACCACGATCGCTTTCCTCGACGAGCTGGCAGACATCAGAGACGTATTTGCCCTACCCGACCAACCCGCAGAACTATCTGAACAAGGCCATCAACCGACGTTCGACATCAACCCGGCATTACCCCGGAGCAGACAAGACCAAATACGCAGTCTTCTTCAAAGGTACACCGATTGCTTCTCATCAGCATCGAATGTGCGACGAACCCGGCTTGCCAAGCACCGCATTGTCACAGACGAACACGCACGACCACTGCGACAGAGCCCCTACCGCGTATCGCCGCTAGAACGCCAAGCTATCCGCAAGCAAGTTGAGGAAATGCTTCGTGACGACGTCATACAGCCATCGAGGAGCCCTTGGGCAGCACCGGTCGTCCTAGTGAAAAAGAAAGACGGCACCCTTCGCTTTTGCGTCGATTACCGCCGCCTGAACAACATTACGAAGAAGGATGTCTACCCCCTCCCCCGCATCGACGATACACTGGACCGGCTGTGCAACTCTAAGTACTTCTCATCGATGGACCTGAAGAGCGGCTACTGGCAAATTGAAGTCGACGAAAGAGATCGCGAGAAGACTGCGTTCATCACGCCAGACGGACTCTTCGAGTTCAAGGTGATGCCATTCGGCCTCTGCTCTGCCCCAGCGACGTTCCAGCGAGTAATGGATACGGTGCTCGCAGGCTTGAAGTGGCAGGTTTGCCTAGTCTACTTAGATGATGTTGTTGTCTTCTCCTCAAGCTTTGAAGACCACCTCAGAAGGCTTCGGATAGTGCTGGAAACGATCAAGTCTTCAGGCCTGACACTGAAACCGGAGAAGTGCCACTTCGCCTACGAAGAGCTGCTGTTCCTTGGTCACGTCGTAAGCAAGGATGGAGTTCGCCCAGACCCCAAGAAGACGGCTGCGATCGCAGAGTTTCCACAGCCTAATGACAAGAAGGCTATACGCAGATTCCTTGGATTGTGCGCTTATTACCGGCGATTCGTCAAGAACTTTTCGCGCATCGCTGAACCTTTGACCCAACTTACCAAGGCAGACGTGCCTTTTAAATGGGAAAGGCCGCAAGAGGAAGCTTTTAACGAATTGAAGCGCCGCTTACAGTCCCCTCCTGTGCTCGGGCACTTTGATGAAAACGCCGAAACCGAAGTTCATACCGATGCAAGCAGTGTGGGCTTAGGAGCGGTCCTCGTTCAGAAAAATGGCAGACAGGAGACAGTTATCGCGTACGCTAGCCGTTCACTGTCGAGAGCCGAAGCCAACTATTCGACGACAGAGAAAGAATGTCTCGCCATTATTTGGGCCACGTCCAAATTTCGCCCCTACTTATACGGACGACCATTCAAGTTTGTGAGCGATCACCATGCTCTGTGCTGGTTGGCCAATTTGAAAGATCCCTCCGGCCGCCTTGCTCGTTGGAGCCTGCGTCTTCAAGAATTCGACATAACTATAGTCTACAAATCTGGCCGCAAGCATTCCGATGCAGACTGCCTATCGCGAGCCCCCGTAGACGCAGCGCCGGAAGAGGAAGACGACGACGCTTTCTTAGGACCGGTAAGCGCCAGCAGTTTCGCGCAGCAGCAGCGCTCGGATCCTGAGTTGCAAAGCATAGTTGATTATTTGAAAGGCAAGACCGCATCGCCTCCCCGGGGGTTCAAGCGCCAACTGTCGTCCTTCGTCCTTCACAATAATGTCCTTCTGAAGAAGAACTTCGCGCCCAACAGGACAGTGCATCTTCTTGTCGTGCCCAAAACTCTCAGGCAAGAAATTATGCAGGCAAGTCATGATGAGCCGACTGCAGGGCATCTCGGGATTGCTCGCACGTTGCACCGCATCCAGGAGAAGTACTATTGGCCGCGGCTAGCTACCGACGTTTCCCATTACGTGAAAACGTGCCGTGAGTGTCAGCGACGCAAAACGCCTCCGACTAGACCAGCCGGACTCCTGAACCCCATACCACCGCCAAGTAAGCCCTTTCAGCAAATCGGGATGGACCTCCTCGGCCCCTTTCCGACTTCATCGTCAGGAAACAAGTGGATCATCGTGGCCACCGACTACATGACCCGCTACGCCGAAGCAAAAGCGCTGCCTAGTGGTACCGCAACAGAAGTCGCAAAATTTTTTGTCGAACAAATTCTCCTGCGACACGGCGCCCCGGAAGTGCTCATCACAGACAGAGGAACAGCGTTTACAGCGGAGCTGACGCAAGCCATTTTAAACTACAGCCAGACAAGCCATCGGAGGACAACTGCCTATTATCCGCAAACCAACGGACTCACAGAGCGTCTCAACAAGACTATCGCAGACATGCTCCCCATGTACATCGACGCCGAACACAAGACATGGGACACTATTCTGCCGTACGTGATCTTTGCTTATAACACTGCCGTCCAGGAGACTACCAGGTTTACCCCATTCCAGCTTGTCTACGGCAGGAAGCCCACGACAACACTCGACGCAATGCTCCCGCACGTTTCAGACGAAGACAACCACGACGTCGCCGCCTACCTTGATCGCGCCGAGGAAGCCCGAAGACTTGCGCGGCTTCGCATTAAAGACCAGCAGCACGCCGACGCCCGACGCTACAATCTGCGCCGACGAGACACGAATTACAAGCCAGGTGATCGTGTTTGGATATGGACGCCAATTCGCCGCCGTGGATTGAGTGAAAAGTTGCTTCGACGCTACTTTGGCCCGTACAGGGTTCTCCGTCGCATCGGTGACCTCGACTATGAAGTCATCCCCGACGGCACGACAGCATCTCAACGACGACGCACACGCCCGGAAGTCGTACATGTCGTACGCCTTAAACCTTACTATGAACGCTAATGGACTCGATGTTTACATTGTCCGCATTTATTTTTAATTTTTTAAGCGTCGAGGCGACGCTTCTTTGGAAGGGGGGTAATGCCACGTATCATTGTAGTGTTTGTTCGTTCACTGTCAAGGCTGCAGGAAAGGGTTGTTATCACTTTTGTTCGTGACGCGAGAAGCGACCGGACTAATCTCGATTGTTCACGGCCATGAACAGCTGCATCTACTTGTTTCTAGATTACTCTAGATGATCTCGACCTGTTATCTCGAAGTTTCCTTGCCGGCTTTAAATTGAACGATGCCGCGAGCAGCGGGCATTCGTAGTTCGACGACCGACGAGCACGTTTGTTGCTTACGCCGCCGCCGAGTGATTCAGTTATTTTGCGGGCGCAAGTCAGCCCAAATAAAGAGCTTCATTTCCAAGACTGGCTGGTGTCTTCCTGACCACTGGACTGCCGTCACTACAACGTGACAACATTCCACTCAGTTGTGGTCATAAATAGCTAAAACAAGTTGATAACACGAAAGCCTAAATAAAAATACCCGTGGCATTGATAACAAGCTGAATGGTACTGAGCGTGGCAAGTTGCAGGCCAACGGCCAGACGCTAGCCATAACGTCCCTAAGTTGGGATGTCTTATTTAAGGCGTCGAATGAAGCGCGAAAAAGCAACTTAAACGCGAACAGGTCAGATTTTAGCGGAGAAAGGGTATGCTGTAGTGTGTCTAGTAGTCGCGTTTAAGTAAGTTGTAATCACTGCTCTTAAATGCGGCATCTAGGTTTTCATTTTACCTCTCCCAGTTATCATTTAGCCTATGTTTTGTTTGGTGTACGTGTAATAATTATTCTGTCTGCGTTTTCTTTGACACCGTCAGCACTTGTTTCGTTAAGCCCGTTAACGCTTACAGTTGGGCTAGCCGATAACTCGCCTCGAAAGGAATTTTTTATAGCTCTGCAGAAGAATGAAGGACGAGACAGACACAACGTTCAACCGCTGCATATACGTGAAACAGTATTAAAACTGATTCAGAATAAGGGGACATTAATTTTCTCGACCAAACTGCAAGATTTCGAATTAGAAGCTTATCGGAAGTATCAGAGCGCCAACATTTTCGTGAAAAGGTTACCTACTTTTCTCACCGCTGTTTGCCGGTGCCGCTGGCCGTCTCATGAACTCGATGCTTGCGGAAATTGTCAGGCGTTGCCCGTAATGGCATTAATACGAAAGTTATTCTCCATGCTTTCTGCGCAGGTCAGCGGCATGATATCTCAGATGGAGTCAGTGGTCGACGCGCTCAGCGAAAGGCGGTTCAACCTCAAGAACGAACTGCGCACGCTGCAAGACGAGAACGTACATCTCCAGGGAGCGCTGGTCCTGGAGCGCCGGAAAGCTCAGGCAAAGACCCAAGGCGGCCCCATCTTGCGGGGAGAAAAAGCAATACAGGCAGCACCTCTGCCACTGCCCCCACCGCCTCCACCACCTCTTCCCAGACGCGATAGCAGCGCAGTCTTCGGTCCGACGCGTCCATTCATGATGACACCGGTTCTTACCAGGTAGGCCATGGTGATGATGGTCAGGTTTTCACAGCGAGAGCTGTTAAAGGCACGTTTCTCAGCTTCGCGGCGTTGGCGTAGCACCTCAGCGCACTGATTGGACAGCATGCTCCGACGTCATAGGTGACAGTACGCCGTCACGAATGAAAGTAGAGTGACGTGCTGCTCATACTACCGGAGAGGGCAAATAAGAATGGACAGATGATAACATACACAGCGGCAACTTTCATGCGAGTTCTTATTCGTTCTTGTTGCGTAGACTTTCATCAGCAGTACAATGTTGAAGAGGAACAGCTGGAAATTACAGTGCAGGCAAGTGTTAAGGGCACACTCTTACGAGGCAGTATCGGCAACGGATGTCCTTGCATTTCGCTACAGTGGCAGAGCGTATGTGACCCATGTGAAGGGAAGAGTTGACACACCTGAAAAGTATCCTACTCGCCCATGACACATTCAAAGTTTGAACTACATTACCGCTTAAATGTAGCTGAGAGAGATTGAAAGAAAAAACATGTACTTCCCAACTCAATTTGGTTGAAAAGACATGACATTTAGCATTTGCGCAATCTTGAATTTATAAGTAATAGAGCGAGCGAAAATCTATGTCAAAAGCAATAGGGTGCTCGACTTTCAAATTTTCTCCAGTGGTAGAGTAAATGGGAAGGTTGTATCGAACTTGACCTCTGCTTTCATGAGTGGTGTACTACTACGACCATTTTTCAACATGACGACGGAGTCCTCAGGTCCCAGCCTACGTGTCTCTCACAGCTGCGGCGCATTTGGGTGGAACAGTTTTTGGGCAGATGGTGTACGGGTCCTTTTGAGTCCCTCAATACCTGTCCCACATTCTTAGTTACAGGCGTAGTTCTCATAAGCCGCATTAGTTTTAAGCAAAAAAAAAATAACACCAATAAGAAATGGCCCTACACAATTGGAACAGATATGAATAGGTGACTTTCTCTAATTAGTTTCAGTCGGTTGGAAATACGTTTCGCCAGTTAAAAGTCGTCTTTTTTGACTGATGTGAGTGTCACTCCTGTGATAATGTATATGAATAAAATAGCCTGTGTTTTCTTTCTCTTGCACACTCCGAAGGTACCAGCCACTGAGTGATACCGACTCCTCTTTAGTAGACTTGACTTCGGATAATGTCACCACCGCCACGTCCACGTCCCGAGCTATCGGAACCACGGGTACTGGCTCCGGTCTCACCGGGTGTCCGAGGAGGGGTCGCGGAACTTCGCGCGGTCGACGATGCGGCAGCAACATGGCGACTACGACGACGGGTAGCCGTGACTCATCTTATTCCTTGCTCAGCGATACATGTACACTGTATATATCAAGTATTTATATAGGATTTATCGCCATTGTAAACCGCAAACAAAAACTACCTTGTTCTCGTGCTGGAAAGTGAGATTGTCGTCCAGTTGTAATGCGGAATTGGAGCTGTTATGCTGTATAGCTTTCTTGCATTAACCAAGAAGGGTCCTGCGGGCCAGAGTGACACCATTGATGATTTGTCATCTGTAGTCGTGTTATCAAAGAGGGCTTGGCAGCTGTAAATGGCGAGGTAAAGCTAAAACGGGAAGGTCTTGGCTGTTTCTGTCTTTTGTAAGACTGTTTTTTTTAAAGCTGAAACGGTAAGCTCGTTGGTGTTTTTCTTTTGTAAAACTATCTTTGCTGTTTCTTATCCCCTAGGCAGAGTGAAATGTCTGCAAGTGTTACTTGGATAAGTTTAAGCCGTTTGGTACAAGAGTGAGTGACCGAATTCGTAGGTGAGAAATCTCGTAATATTGAATTCTGGCAAATAATATATATTGCATAGAATATATGAACATATGGACTATAAAAAATATACGGCATTCGAGCAAAGTGTTATCCTCAGTGTCTTCGTGTGGCTTATGTTAATTCTGCATAAGTTAGGCACCTAATGCCCAAATTCAACTAGAACTGTTTGAAGCGGTATATACGGAAATAACTTGTATTCGGGAACTGAACAATCGTATCTGGACTGGGCATCGGTCATCAAAATTTTCAGCGGTCGTACTCGAGGGCAATCATGCAAACCAGTAAGGCAATCGTCAGAGTTATGCTGCCTTTCCATTCTTGGATGAATGAAGTAACCAAGAGATCGCCACCCACACTTGTCTCCTGGTGCTCTACGTGCACATTTAAAAGAAACAAGATTTACATGTGTTCTAGGGAAAAAGAAGCATCAAACAAATCACCAACCCATCGTTCAACTGGATAGCATCACGCCAAAGCGCTTGCATTTCGCATATTATCGCTTTTCAGTGAAGCCCATTTTGGTAACATTTTGTTTAATTCGAATTGAGGGGAGTGGCTACCACATCTTAACAAATCTTATAGATTTGTTGAGCAAAGACTACTTCAACTGAATTTATTATTCTTTATTCTTGCAATGCCTGCAGGACCACTCAAGCATTACTGAGGCAGAAAAATGAAACAAAATTAACTGCGCTGTGTAGCTGTACACCACATCTTATGACGATACAAATTATATGCAATAGAAAAGGGCATTAATAAGTCTTTCCGCCAGGTCGAACCTTCAATTTGTGATCAGCGTGACAAAGTACTTCACGCAGTGGATTCGAATATTTTAAAGCAAGAACTGCCGTTTGATGGAAGTTAATGTGATAAAGGAATTTTTCTTCGCCTTTCTTTTCAAGAAGGTCAGCAAAGAATGGTCTTCATATTACATCTGCAGAAACATGTGGAACGCTCTTCCTGAAAAAGCTGGTAGTGACACATTCCTCATGCTCCATTCTACAAAAGCACACCGTTATATTAAGAAAACTATGTAAAGAAAAAATCATGCTAAGCTTAGTTAACTAGAGCATCATTGAGCTACAGGTGTTGAACTGCACACTAAGGTGCACACGCCGTCCAAATGGGTTGCGGAATGCGCAGATCGCTCAAGCGCACCGCCTCTCGATGTCGCTGCCTGTAGATACGTAGCCGTTATCTACAGGCAGTGCTCGGTCTAAGACAGTGTCGATCAGTACCCCATTCCACAGCGCAGAAGGCAGGAACTTTTCTGCAGCGGCAATGGTCTTCAAGTTGTTGAGCGCGGCGACGGGCGACGAAGCCTTCCCTATACTGCGAATCGATCATAGTAATTCCGCGATTTCGATGTAGCTGAGGTGCGATTTCTCACCACGTCAGCTGTGCGCTCCCCACACCTACTACTACATCCAGCGCGCTTGGCTCCCTCTGCTTCACACTAGCACTTTCTGCACTGTGTTGGTTGCGCAGTACTCTGGATGGCTACCCCGCTGGTGATCTATGGGCATGTCTCATGCGCGCTAATAGGCGCTTTGTGTTTGCTTTTACAGTGTGTTTTTGCCCCCCCCCCCTCCCCTCCCCCCTTTCATTTTGTTGCAAAGCATCGGACCGATGCTTCTTTAATAGGTGGGTATTGCTGAAAAGCTTCGTATTGTTCGTTTTTGAAATTCAAAACCGCCGGCACGCGTGTTTGTGAAATGAGATGAGACGAAATTTGTCTGGGACATTTGTAGCTAAGTGGGAGAGGTTATTCGTTGTGCGAGATTATCGTATGTGCTTTGCGCCCCTTATTTCTGTACTTTTCGTCAGTTCTAAACTGAGTAAAGCCGAGAGTCTTCGACGACCATCGAGCGCACTTGTCGTTATCGCTGCCCCTGAGTTGTTCGGTTCTTTCTGAGCGCCAGTCAGCCCAATAGAGGGTTCCTTTTGGAAGCCTTTCGCTGCTTTCCTGTCTTCCAGACTGCTTTCACACCTTCGCGACAATATAATATCGGTGTTCCAAAGTCTTGATACGCTTCTCTGAATTGTACTCTTTGCAGGACTCAGACGGTCTACTGGTTTCAGAAAAGGCCGTGGTTCCGGAGGAAGATGCAGGCCAAGACCTGCGAGAATGTCCGTCGGTAACAACAACAACTCTAGCTCGAGGTCTGTAGTCGACGTATCGTCGGGGACCGCACTGTCGGTTTCCCCACAGGTCACGACGTCTCCTGTGCCGTCAGCACCGCTCGAGTCGAGGACCTCAACGGAGCTGAACGACCAGACGCGCGAACATCAAACCGACGAGCAGGCTTAACAACCGAAACAGGCCTACGAGAAAGAAGTGTGCCCGGTATCCTAAACTTGAGCCCAGCGTCGCCTTGATTCCGAAATACTTTTTTTAAAGACTTTTACAGTTCAATAGTTAATGTGATTCGAGAAATTTTGTTGTGTCAGGAGCTCTGACGTCAACGTATCCTACTTTTACTACGGCAGGTGAGACTCGTGCGGTTGCTAGTTAGGCTGCTGTGGCGCTGAGTGCGCGTCATCACTGTAGAGGTAAGCTTTTTCCATCGAGACGCGGATGTCCTGCCTGCATTGACTGACCTGATGTTTGACCGGATGAATCGCCTCGACTGAGCTCGAGCCGCATCGACAGTTTTTGATAGCCGGTGTTCTTTACACCCGTGCCTTTCATATGCAATTTCATTCGTTTGTTTTTTGAAATTAGAAACCATGCCCTTATAATGGACTGTGGTTGTACAAATGCGAAGGCTTTACGTTTTTTGTCATTATATTTATCCCGCGATGAGGCAACTTGGCACCTGGTGTCCAGTGTAGAGTTTTGTTAAAAAGGAGCGACAATGTTGTGCACTATTCTCAGTTGTTATTACCAAGCGCAATAAATTAATTCAGGTGGACAAGATCACAATCAGACGCATTGAACCGGCGAATTGACAAAGGAAAGCGAGAAACTTAATAAAAACTAGAAAAACTTCAGGAACTGGACTATAACTTCGTTTACATGAACCAGACAAGAGCGGGTCGAGCCAGGCGTCGAGTCAGTCGAGTCATGACTGATCCGACGGCAGGGATGCTTAACGTCAAGGCAGTGCTGGCATGCACAGGCTGCGTCCGAGATCGATGCACGAAATTGCTGGCCTCGGAGGTGGGAAAGTGCCAGCTCAAAAGAGCTCCTTATTTCTTTCTTCTTCCATTACCCCGACTTTAACCCGGCAGAGTTTGCACGAACCTTCTTAAGCAGGTCGGGCTGAGTTCGTGTGCTGATAAAAACCGACTCGAGGGTCGCTGAGACCACCGAACGGGTGGTGTTCGTCCTCCCTCTAGTCTGTCTTAGAATATAAGTGTGCGCTGTTTCTGCAATTTTCGTGCCACGCAAGACGGTGTTCAGTCCCTGGATTATACTGTGGCACCTGGTTCACAAATTTTATAGGTTCCTAAAAAAATGACCGATTGGTATATTGTGTTGCACAATAACTGCACTCTCAAACGGGAATACAACTTGACCACTCGGCGAAAGGCCACAATAGCAACAGGAACATCTGACATCAGATGCACATCTCCCTCGAAATATTTAATTTGCTTCCTCTATCCTCAGCCAGCTTTTATGAACGCGATTTTTTTCACCGAAAGATTCTTGGCTCATCCCTATAGTGAATCGAGCCTGCAGTGTAGGCGAAAACTCTGAAGTAACAGAGACGAGGCTCACTGGTTGAGTGGTAGACGAAAGACCTCCTAGCTCTCCTGGCTCAGAAGCTCATAAACCGCTTCTGCGGTTCCGCGAAATCCTAATTCATTATTGTGACAGCCACCGCCTCTACCCAGTACCTGCCAAGGGGCTGAGTAAGGCGGAGGAGCGAACTCTGCGGCGCCTGCAGACAGGAACTCTTCTCTGTCCTGCCATAGCAAAACACTTCGATCCGAACACAGATGGGCGCTGCCCGCACTGTGGAGAGATCTGCGATATCTTTCACATGGTGTGGGCATGTACTCAGAATCCTCACCTTCCCCCTTCCCCCACCCCCACCCGAGAGGCATGGGAGACTGCCCTCTTCAACTGCTCCACACTGGAGTCTCAAAGGGCTCTAGTAAAGCGGGCGCGAGACGGGGCCTCGTCGTGCGGTGTCCCGGACTAAGGATACCGACCATGTAGCAGGGTTTTTTGATTCTCAAACTCTCTTTTCATATTAAAGTTTTTCACCACCACCACCCTATTGGACGAGGACACCGGTATTTGTGCTATTTAGTCACACGACACTTATGTACGCCAGTTACAACGTACACATCTACCGAGACGACAAAGACAATCCATTAAAGGGAAACAAGAACCGAAACCACATATACAACACAGCCTTCTCACTTCTTCGCACGAGAACAGCAACGAACCCCCCCTTATTGGAACAAGTGCGCCACAAGGATGTGGGGAAGAAGACGAAGGGCGGCGTTGGGGCTCTGAAGGAAAATTCTGTCTGCGATGAGTTAAACTCCAGCTCCAAGGACCATGAGCGCCTGTGCGCTGCCGCCAAGTGCGGCTGAGCCGTCAGCGCCTACAAAATCGCCTCCGCCGCCGCCGCCTAAGACACCAGTCCTTCTCCGGACTCCGGCGCTGAGCTCAATAGCGAGCGCCACGAAGGCTGGTCCCAGCACCAGTCGCCAGCCCCCGATGGTGGCCGGGACGAGCAGTTCGTTGGCAGCATTCCAGGAGCATGCGTCCGTGCTCAGGGACCACCTGGTGGCCGTCGAGGACACGCTGGACACAGTGCCACCCGAGGATTATCCGCAGCTCAAGAAAGCGCTCCTACAGGTAAGTGCTTGCTGCATATGTTCTTGTGTGTGTCTCTGTGTCTTTTCTTTGTGGTTCGTCCCGTTGTTGCGCAACCTACACCTTCACAACATGTACCAACTAGGCCCAACCGAAGTTTTATTGCAGATGTTCTTGCTCAGGGTCAAGGGGGCTCATCAACATGGCACCTCGTTCCCTACTGGAACCTTCCATACAAGTCGCTTGTACGGAATTACGGGAATACGGAGTTCACATGATTTGGAAAAATATATAGACATCCATACATTTTATAGACTCATACAAATGCTCTAGAAGCAGTGCAAAATAAAGCCATCAGATTCATACTGTCATCCTACTCACGTTATCAAATCGTATCAGCACTGAAGCAAGCCATGAATCTTCAACCTCTAGCTACACGTAGAAAGTTCGCCCCGTTGTCATTATTTCACACCTTATACTATAGCGAAACGCCATTCTCCCGAAATCATATCTTTCCTGCACCTCATTGTTCAGCTCGCCTGGATCATGCGCATAAGTTACGCCCGATTTTCGCTAAATGAATGGAACTCATTGCCATCCAGCATTGTCGGCCGTACTGAATTTTCTTTTTAAACAGCTTTACTAACATTTCTGAACACGGAAAATGCGTCATAGAGTGCTAGATGATTTACCGTGTTATGACGACCGTAACTTTTTGGCGGTCCTTTTTTGCTTTGCCATTTCTTGTGTGCTGAACAGGTGCGGAGCCTCTTTTGCGTGCCATTGTATTTGTAGTTACTTATTTTGTCCTAATTATTACTCACTTATTTGAACGTGTTGAATTTTGCTGTTTCAATGTGTTAAACTGCACTTAACCAAATGTTACCCAAACTCTGCCTTCTGTATACTGACGATCATTTGTTATGAGTTCATTTGTTATGTGTGCTTTCTTTTAATCATTCCCCCCCTATGTAATGCCCTCTTCTGGGTCTTTAGGGTAAATAAATAAATAAACAAAAATGTGCATCACCTCATGTGGATTTCTAAGTTTCTATAAGCGCTTTCCATAATGTCCATACCGACTCTATACACTCCATACACACTCTATATAATTCAAAGTAAAATATATGAAATTATGGGACTAGCCTTACAGAAACTTTCAGTAGGGTTGGAAACAAAGCGTATGCAAGAAAATGCAGTACACTGCACTCAGGCTGGGAGCAGCTACCATGGTACGAGATCTTCTTCCTGTGGGACTTCTGGGTCCAGTTAGAGTTGCACTTAATCTTCACAGCGCAGACCGTCAGAGTGGCAGCATCTGTATGGTACTCTACAACTAGGCTCAAGCGAAGCTGATAATTATTTCCAGAAGGGGATGTGTTTTCGATGCATGCAGTTTTTCTCGGCACTCGTGGTGGATTTATCAGCCAACCGTTCACGTTAAGTATTGAGTTGTAGTCATTCTAAACTGTGCCGGGCGTCCGAGAGGCAGCAGCTACAGCGAGTCTAGAACTGGGCTCAAGCAAAGCTGAGAATTATTTCCAGGAGGGGATGTGTTTTCGATGCAATTAGTTTTTCTCGGCATTGGTGGTGGATGTACCATCCAACCGCTCACCTCAAGTAATTTCAAAATTTTCGCCATAGTTATATGTGGTACTTTCTTGCACATGGTGCGTCGATGCCCTATGTTGTAGTCACCTGTATGTCGTTTTTTTCTTTCCTTGTCTTTGTACCCTGCAACTTGTACTCTGCAAGTAGCTTGGGCGAGGCGTGAGACGACGGGAGCCCGAAGCATTGAGCACAAAGCAAAACGAGAGTGAACTGTGACATAAGTGAACTGTGCACGCTATTCTGACATATATTTAGTCATTCATATTTTAGCTGGAATCACCGAAAACTTTTGAACAAGAGAATCCGCAGCAGAAGTCAGAAGCAGCTTGCACAATCCGTACCTCCCGATTTACATTCGGCAACGCTTAGATGTGGATATACAGCGATACTGTGCTCCTCTCATTTCTTCCCTCACCTGTAGCTGGGCTTAGGCTTGTAGAGTATATTCCTCCTAATGGTGACCGTTCGAGCTCTTCGCTTTTCTCTCGAGTTTTTCCCGTGTTCTGTGAGCGAGGCTTACTTCACATGCCTTTTATATTTCATCAACTTTTCTTGCTGAAGCTACTGTAAAGTAAGATTTCGGTCGATGTTTGTATCACATGCAGGTTAATTGGTTTTCCTACTAAATAAAAACACTAACTAAGGAGTTTAATTTAACACTTAAAATTACTTTTGTTTCGCAGATATGTTTGAAGGGTATCCTTCTGGCCATATAGCCCAACCTCTTAACAGCTACTAAAACATTCTTGTGAAAAATTAAAAAAAAGCCGTATTGAATATGAACGGTTTCCTGCGTGTCTATAGGCCATTTTGAAGCTAAAAACAAACTATCACGATTTCCAAGTTTACGAGCCAATAGTAATTATTATCAGACATGATAACCTGAATTTTTGCCTTGTGCCTTGTTTACGGACTAATTATGGCACGAAAATGTTGTGTACAGTGGTCCCTAAAACGCTGAATTTTTTTCAGGAAAGGTTTAATTAACATTGCAAATTTGTCGTCAGGTAAACTAAAGCAGTTGTTTTCGTAAACCTGTTTTTCATTTGTTCGTGCTCTGCTGTTAATGTAGTGATGCGTGTGTTACTGAATGCGCGTCTGAATGATTGCGTCGTTTTTGTTTGTCTCTAATTACACTGAGGAGGTGCTTATTTCTTTTCTTAATCAAATATGAACCGTAAAACGGATGGGAGATGGAGAAGCTGCATAAAATTAGCTTTTTCATCCATCGCCTCATGTATCTTCATGTATCCATCGCCTCATGGATACATATGTATCATGTATCAGTAAAAAAGCAAGTGGCCCAGATGAAATTCCAAACGCTTTTCTAAAACGATATGCTGAACCCTGCAGCAGGTACCTAGGTCTAATCTATCGTAAATCTATTGCCACGTCCAGACTACCAGAGGACTGCAAAATCGCCAAGGTATTACCGATCCATAAATCAGGCAATACTTCTTCGGTTTCTAACTTCAGGCCTATATCACTCACTAGTACCGCATGCAAACTACTAGAACATAATATCAAAGCACCTAACAGAGTTTCTAGAGCACAACAACTTATTATCGCCTCATCAGCATGGATTTCGCCGCGGCTTATCAACAGTTACTCACTTAACTGAGGTTGTACATGACCTAGCTTTAGGTATTGACAATAACAGCCAGACAATAACAAACATCATATTACTCGACTTTGCTAAAGCCTTCGACTGCGTATGCCATTCCAAACTAATCGTAAAGCTACGGGGTTACATCTGTGACGGGGAACTTTTGGCTTGGATTGAAAATTTCTAGCAGCAACGTTCCCAACTCGTTTTGTATCACAACATTCAATCTGAAACGGTGCCAGTTACCTCCGGAGTTCCTCAAGGCTCTGTCCTTGGGCCACTATTGTTTCTTATATTTATTAACGAAATTACCACCGACATTACATGTAACATCAAACTCTTCGCAGACGATTGCATAATTTACAGAGAAATCACAAGCCATGAAGATCATGCCATACTTAACAGATCACTGCAAAAACTTTCGGACTGGTGTAATGACTGGCAAATGTCAATTAACAAGGTGAAATCTGTAGCAATTGCAGTAACTAGAAAAAAAACAACCATCAAATTTCTTGTATAACATCAATGGTACTCCACTGGCCTTCGTCAACGAACACAAATATTTAGGAGTTACATTAACTAACGATCTTAGATGGGGCAAACACATCGGCAATATCCCTTCAACTGCATTACGAAAGCTGTTTTTTCTAAAAAGGTGTCTTCGTCTTGCGCCAATAGAGACTAAACTTTTAGCTTATAAAACGTTTGTCAGACCTGTTCTAGAATATGCTAACACTGTTTGGTTTCCTCAGTCTGTAACCAATATTTCACAACTTGAAAAAATTGAACGTAAAGCAGTCAGATGTATTCACAACAAGTACAAAAAAACTGACTCTCCAACACAACTAGCTGTAATCTCCGGGCTCGAAACACTATCAACTAGGGCAAAGTGCGCGCGACTAAAATTCCTTTATCAGCTTCTTAACAACACTTTAAAGATCGATTCATCAAAGTACATTTCACTGTCACAAAAACGTGCATTAAGAAACCAGCACGTGTATACGCTAACCGAGTATCCTTATCACAGTAACACTTTCAAAGATTCTTTCTTCCCACTAGGAACAAGAGAATGGAACCGTCTAGACGCATCTATAACTAACGCTGATTTATTTTCAAATTTTTGTTCTGAACTAGAAGGCGCGTTTTAAAACTACAGTTGTGGTTCGAAAGCTTTTTTCAACTTCAAGGAGTATACGATGTGTTATGCCCATGTTTATATTATGTTTATGTTTATGAACTAGCACGCTTTTTTCTTTGGATTGCTTGTGGAAATCTGTCAAACTTTTCAGTTTTTCGGAGCTATATATTGTCTAGATTATTGTTGTCCTTTGCACAGCCGCTTTTTGCAATGTTTATCCTTTACCCTGTATTATACATGTAATGCCCACCTGCTAAGGTCTCAACCAGGGACTGGCAGTATTTCAAATAAATAAATAAAATAACATCATTATCATCGACTGACTACACCCACTGCACGGCAAAGACCTCTCCCGTGTCTTTCCAATTAACACTGTCCTTTGCCAGCTGCATCCACCGTATCCCCGCAAACTTCTGCCGCCCCTTGCTACTCTTGCCTTCTCTTTGAATCCACTCCGTTGCCCTTAAGGACCAGCCGTTATCTTGCCTTCGCATTACATGCCCAGCCCAAGCCCATTTCTTTCTCTTGATTTCGATGAGGATGCCATTAACCCGCGTTTGTTTCCTCACCCACTCTGCCCGCTTCCGACCTCTTAACGTTGCACCTATAATGTTTCTTTCCATAGCTCGCTGCGCTGTCCTTAACTTAAGCTGAACACTCTTTGTTAGTCTCCACGTTTCTGCCCCATAGGTGAGTACCGCTAGGATACAGCTGTTGTATACTTTTTTTTTATGTATGACACATGAAAACAAACTGAAATTGAATTTCATATTCTTGATTGACTGACTTCGTTCATAAACCGAACCTGGCGATCCTGCCGCAGGTGAGCAAGATGATCTCGCAGATGGAGTCGGTGGCCGACGCGCTCAGCGACAGGCGGCTCAGCCTGAGGAACGAGCTGAGAACTCTGCAGGACGAGAACGTTCACCTGCACGGGGCGCTGGTCCGCGAGCGGCGAAAGTTCCACGGCAGGGACCGCAGGGGATCCGCGACTGCGCAACGTGGAGGTCGGAAGCTGCCGCCGCTCCTGCCCAGGCGTGACAGCAGCCTCATCTACAACCCGATACGGCCCTTCATCTTCCCTGCTAGTCCTCCGAGGTAAGAGACTTGGAAACATGCGCTCAAAACTTTGGGAGGAACTTCTACGGGAAAAACTGCCGGAGGCACTTAAGTTTGCTTACGTGCTGTGAATGCAAAAGCATTGTGCACGACTACTGTTTTCCGTTGGTGCGTTTGTGGTTTGTGCGTTTGTTGAACTTAGTTCGCGTTGGTCACCAAAGCGCACACCATTCGGAGCTCCATGGATTAATGCCACTACATGCAGAATTGGTCATTCTCTACTAAACTATAGATGTCGGTAAGACCACGTACGGGGGGGGGGGGGGGGGGGAATGTTGGGCGTGTTGGTTCATCGTTACACAGAGAGCACAGCGCGGTAAATACAGAGGACGAGGAGAGGACAGGGCAAGCGCTTGTCCTGTCTCTCCTCATCCTATGTAGTTACCGCTCTGTGCTTTCTGAGTCGTCCTACTACTACCAGCGCATTGGCGCAATGGTTAAGGCATACGCCACTACACTGGCAGGTAGCGGTTCCTATCACAGCCACCCGTAGCGACCTTGAGACCCATGTTGCTCTTCCCGAGCAACTTCTCGTGCAGCTGGCGCGACGCTGCCCCGAGCTTACCCGAGCTTCCTCCTATTGGCTGCAGCTTGCCCGGAGCTCCTCCTAACTTATCCGAGCTTATCCGAGTAACCGAGTTACCGAGTAACTCAGATTCTTTCTGTTAACACTCCTGAACACACTTTCCGTGGACGCCATGCATGAGCTAAGTAATGCTTATGCATTAATAATATTTGCCCATGATAGAAGATATTAACAGCAACTGCATAGATGCTCGGCACACACTTCGACCTCGCTTTCAAGGAAGATATGAAGGAAGGAAGGATGAGGCACCACGCTGTAGGGCCTCGGACTGACCTCGATACTTCAAGGTTTTTGCTAAAGCGTAAAGGCCCCGAGTCACGGAAAAGCCGATGTCGGCGTTGCCGTCGGCGTGACAGTAAAGTTTGGACTAGTCGATTACATAGATAGATTACAGGAGTTATAGATGGCTCCAGCGACACCAGTGGTGCATCCAAAGCCCCTGACCCTTTGGGTTGGGAGCCAGACACGCTTCCTCTTCGCCAGGCAGACACATTCGTATGACTTGGTTAAAGCGGTGCTCTATATGTATGTCGCGTGGTCTTTCACATATTCATCGTGATTGACAAAGAAAACAGTGTCCGTGTCAGCGTGGGCAAGAGGACCAACCGTCGCGCGTCGTACCCTTAAAAGGCGGAGCTTAAGTGTCCCCTAATTTTTTTTTAACATGCACTGACATCGAACAGCCCACGGACGTTTAGAAGCCCATACTGTCGTTATTCTCAACGTATTGTACCGACACTGCCTTCTTACTGGACGACGGAGTGGGGAGTGTGTGATTTCCAGGAAGGCTGAAATTGGATTAAACAGAATCACTGCCAGGCCTTTCATGACAGAACCTACCCGTTGCAGGCTCGATGTGCTCACCGACTGGGTGAAGTAGGAGCACTGATTTTTCAGTTCAGCACGCCAGAATCTCGCCACATTTCCGTAAGCTACTTTTTATGAGTTAAACGAACGACATATAAAAAGCCGAAATTATGTTGATTAATTAAATTGTCATATTAACATCTGGAAATACATTTTTGTTCACTAGCGAAAAAAAAAATAGTTTTAATCTCAGCGGTTAAAATCAGCTTCTACGCAAATGCGGCGATACGTGATCATTTTTTGTTTCTGTGGTCGCGAGCGACTGGTACGGATCTAGCGTGCCTCCGAGACCGCCTGTAAACACTGCAACTCCGTTTGCTGTCCCAGAGGCTATACATGAGTAAATATTCACTGATTCGAGTGCGTTTCAATACCAGCCTGCGCTTCAAGGTCTTGAGGGTTGGTCTAAAGGCGGTTTGTACAGTAACTTAGTACCGCATCTGACTCTGTTAGCTCCTTAAGACAATCTTTTCAGGGATCAAGCTGGGGTGGCTGATGCCGTACTATGGGCTATGGCCTGGAGAGCATAGATGTATCATGCGCACGACATGCAAACCTCTTACTTAGTACCACACTCGTTTAGAATAGGATGTTGGCAAGGTTCCTTTTTCCTTCTATTGGACTGCGAAGGAGAAATGAAGAAAGACCGCTTGTACTGTCTTAAATAAGGCCTCGTGGCGTGGTGAATACATCTTTAACTTCATTTCTAAGGACGTTAGTGGTATGTCTTGAGTGTGAAACGAATCTTGAATTGGACCTTCCAGACATCTTTATTACTGACCCGCAAATATAAAGTGCTCTACCTTTCGTGCACTATAAAGTCAGGAGACTTCGTTACAAAAACGTTTATTCAGGTAAAAAAACATGGCGGAGAGTTTCCTTTGTTGTTCCCACAGAAAACTCTCTCGTATTTTTGAACAGAACGCGTAGACCGGGTGAAGTTGTAAATTGTTGTATTGATCGGTTGTCCAAATATGTCGAAAATAGTTGCGACAGCTGCTTTCAGGGCGAAATAAATTTGTCTCATGGCTTGAAAGAGAATGATGCAGCGTTCGAGAAAAGCTACAAATTCTTGTAACAAATGCAATTTGTGTTTAGAAACAGCGAAGACGTGTCCTCACGAACATTGTTCTTCAAGACAGCCACCTTTAAGATAATAAAAATTCCTGACACCTTTGGCACCCATTTTGTCACGTACACGAGAATGCTTGTAGTAATGGCAGTATTCTCTGTCCTCACATTGAGCGGGAGAAAGTTTTCTTGCTCAGTAATTTTACTTCCTTTCTCCTTGCTTTCTTTCTTTCCCTCTTTCTTTTTCAGTCTCTAACGTACGGGTGTGCCTTAATGGCTATGGCTTCAGCTGTTGAGCCGAAGGTGATGGGATCGAATCCCAGCCGCGGCTGCCGCATTTTGATCGATGCGAATCGCAAGAGACCCCCGTGTACGGTGGACGTCAGTGCACATTGAAGAACTCCTGGCAGTGGAAATTAATCCTGAACCCTCCACTATTACGTCCCTAATAGGCCATATGTTGCTTCGGGACTTCAAGCCTCACATACCATCCTATCCCATACCATCCCATTCCATACCATACCATACCATACCATACCATACCATATTATGCCATACCATACCATACCATACCATACCATACCATACCATACCATACCATACCATACCATACCATACCATACCATATCATACCATACCATACCATACCATACCATACCATACCATACCATACCATTGAATACTATACAATGACGAAGCCATACCACATTATACTATGCCATACCATCCCATTCCATCACATCCCATGACATACCATATCATACCATACCACCCCATACCATACCATACAATACCATTGCATACCATACCATACCATACCATACCATACCATACCATACCATACCATACCATACCATACCATACCATACCATACCAACGAAATTATACGGAGCCCTCCACTACGGCGTCCGTCATAGGCCGAGTTTCTTTATCATGCCATGCCATAACGTTCCGTACTATATTACACAATACCATGCCGACCTGTATGTATTTCGTTGTTTTTTTTCTCGTCACAGATACCGGCCATTTGAAGACAACGACTCCTTTTTGATAGACCTGACGTTCGAAGGCACGGGCGGCAGCGCCTCCACGTCCAGGGTCGCCTCCGGCCCCGGCATCAATCCTGGACCCTCTGGAAGCGGTAGAAGGGGTCGAGGAATTTCGCGAGCCGGCCGCAGTGCCAGTCACCTCACAGGCAAGGAAATTACTCTATCCCCTGGAAGTCTTACCGTCGCCAGCAGAGATGCAGCATTTAGTCGCGGCCGTGTCTCCCTTCAGTCGTAGCCAAATGAAACGTCGAGGACCTTTCATAGTGCGTTTTGAAGTGACACCATGAATAACACCTATCCATAGTTTGCCAGGTGATAAGTCCTCCGAAACTCAGAACATTGGCTAGCAGCAAAGGAGCTACGTAATTCCTTGATCTAAAAAAACAAGCAGCAGGGAACATAATTAAGTTGATAAAAATGATCAGGTAGTGTCTGCTGTGGAAGGGAAGCTGTACTGCATGAATATTCTACATATAAAACTTGTTGATAAGGACTTGCTCCTTTCTAAAGGCTTAGCCGTTTTTGTCGTACGATGGAGCTAAAGCCCCAGCGTTCCCTTGTTATCAAGAGGACGTGCGTAGAATTTCAGGCGTTCGTTAGGATTTTCTGCCTTTGCCAACATTAAGCAGTTGCGGACCCCGGCGAATCTGTCTGGAGGCGGAGTGGTGGCGCTGCAGTCGACAACCCTCTAAGTCTGCTAGGGTGATCTGAGCGACACGAACCTGCCCTATCCTTATGCTCCTTCTGATGCCTATGAATTTCCTGCGAGGATGAGAAGCTATAAGGTTGGCAGGGTTAATTTTTGCAAAATGGACCACCTATGCTCAAATGCTTCAGGGTGAACATTAGTGCACGATTTCTCTTTGGGCCGATGTAAGTACCGACCTTAATATTACGGAGCCCGCTTCGGCGATCAAGCTTTTGTACGGATTACTTAGCAAAAATTATGTGGTACTTTATACCTATGTAAGATCATGCCGCTAATGTGCTCACATATGAACCCAAGAAAGCCTCATATCCTTACTGTGTAACGCATGAGAAAATTTCAAACGCCGCATTGCCCTTTGGCCGCACCTGTAGAGCTCCTGCTGCTTAGTGTTTCCGGGAGTGTGCTCTCAACTATCTACAAAACATGCCTTTGAACGCACCTTGATTTTTCATTGCTAAACTTTTGCTCCAGCTTAGAAGTTCGCGCTTCTCGTCGATGCAGGCACAAAACGGCCTCCATGCGCAAAGAGGGGCCGTGGCTCAGCGACGAGGTCGAGGCCAAGACCTTCTTTGCGGACGCTTACGGGCACGGACAGCAACGGCAGCTCCATCTCACCGGCACCAACTTCCCCCGGAATCCTGCAGCTCGGAGGGCCGCCCATAACTCCACCGGTGCCGCTCACTCCTGAGCCGCCCTTCCCCACCGGCCAGAACGACATCAACGATCTGAACAACAGGCTGAACAACCGCAACAACAAGCTGGCGGGGAAGAGGATGTTCTCAATCTTCGACTCGGTCACGTACCTCAATTGAAAACGTCAACGACGCCGGGCGTGTGGACTGTCGATAAATTTTGGTGCAATGTGAACGGCGTGCAAAGCGACAGGCACCTTTGGGAATTGAGATATGGTCCCCGATGAAAGAGGCCTGGAGAACAGACACACCAAAAGAGCGTCCTGTCGTAGGAGCTGCCTATCACAGTTGAACGATACCTGTTTTTCGCGTGGAGAAAAAATTGACGCATTGAAAAATGGGTACAGGTAAAGTTTTGTGGGGAGAAGGAGACAAGAAACAGACAATACGTGACGCCGATAAAGGGGTGCTGATAATCCTCAAATACCAATCACACCCTCAGTAGGTGCAGGTGTTCGACCTCCAATTCAGGAGGAAAATGGCGCAAAAAAAAAAAAAACGTGGACAAAAGAGACTAACACGACAGGCCCAGCCCTGGTCCTGTCGACAGACACACACGAGAGACAAACACGACGGGCGCTGGTCCTGTCGTGTTTGTCTCTTTTGTCCACGTTTTTTTGCGCCGTTTTCCTCCTGAATCATGAACCAACAAGCCCAAACTAGAGCTCTTCTCGACCTCCAAATTTAAACCATGCGCTTTAGAGCAAGATTAACACGATAATCACTGAGCTGTGCTTTCACTAGACACCGGTGCTGTAAGGCATATGTAATTAAATTCGTTGGTGTTGTACCAGCAGACGCATTATGTGATGACATGCACCCTGCTCAGGCTCTGCCGTCGAATTGATTAAAGCATGGGCTGGCAGTGCCTCAACATGCCTCGTAACTTAGCGCAAATCTATGAAAAATTAACTTCTCATCGACCAATAGAGCCTCAGCATTGTTCAAGAAGTTGATATAGGAGAGTTGTTGTTGTTGTTGTTGTGACTGAGAGAAGGATGAAGAGGAAATTGCACGGGCCTGCTACTGGCTCGAGCCAAGCCACCACCGCTGCCACGTGCAGATAGAGGAGAGTTAAAAGATCAGAGAAAAGAGAAAATGAAAGAAAAGACGCGCGTCGCAGCAACAACTGCGTCCGCCGGAGCGGACGCTGCTCAAAAAGAAGCGGCCGAAGCCGCGCTCGCCGAAGCGAGAACAGATACTCTATCCGATATAGGAGAGGGAGTTGCCCGTGAGTTTTGTTTCTGGAGGAGGAATTGTCGGACCAGTTTCACTGATCGTTAGGCGGAGTTATTAATTATAGTACCGTATAATCGAAGCCCGCTGTTATGCGGTAATACCGTAATCGGGTGCAACCACAAAATTTTATTTAAAAGCTCACTGAACCATGGATCACTTTTCAGCAAAAAAAAACCTTATTATTGAAGCTGTTTTGAGAGGACCGTAAGGAACTGGCCTATGGTGTAGCTGTAACATTAAAAATTTTATAGGGACTAAATTTGAGCTGCAAGTATCACTTCGAATTATTGAACGCCACGTCGCTATTTGCGAAAAAAAAAAATTGGCTGTGATTTACCTCTGGTTAAAGCTGGAGAATTGCGCAAGCAACATCTGCGCGTAGCCATATATTGTTGGGTGAGCTACATTGCCAACAGTCCCGCCGTTTCGCGTGCTCTTGCACGACCATACTGCGCATGCGCGAGGAGCAAGTGACGTCACTACGCACAGCTGGCGTGCTTCGCCGCGAGCGATCGCCTTCCTTTCCTTAAAATGATCGGAGTGTAAAACGTCGACAACGCCAACGCCAATGAACACAATGAACGCCGATGGCTTACATGGCTTCAGCGTCGCGTTTCTGGCACAACCTTGTCAATGCCTGCAGCTCACATCTCTCTCTCTCTCTCTCTCATTACCCCACGTACCTATAAGCACGATTCTGGCGTCCACTGACCCAGGGAGCCATTATGCGCACTTTTGTTATTGTTGTTGGCTCAACTGCGGCACCTTTGAAAGGCAAGCAGCAAACCCTCTCACGAAGTGGTAAGAGCACCTTTAAGGTAATCAGTTTCTACGTGGGTTCGCTGAGCTCGTGTTTTCGCTAGTTCGAGGGTCTGGGGTTGCTTCTCGGACTTATGTCAAATATTCTTGGGTTGCTCCTGCAACCAAAGGCAATCATTCACAAGGTGCTCTCATAGAGTAAAGATTGACGTGGCGTTTAACGCACGTCGCTGCAGCAACAGTAAACTTCATACCAAGACACCAGCGGAGTCCCCGACACCACGAAATAGAAGATGCCGAGTGCACACTTTACTCTAATACATCTATGACTAGAAGCGACGCAAAAACAAAAACATCGCATTTATTTTCCTGAATAGGGCTCAACACAAGCAGGGCATATACATAGAGAAAAATGTACGGTACAGTGTCATCCCCTGCTTTCTTTTCCCAGTTCATTATGTTTCTGGCGCTCTCCATTCAGCGTGAACTTAACTTGCACGCGAAAAACAAAGAAAAGAAGGAGGCAGACGCTATCACCTTAGTCGATTTGTGAAAAATGAAACAGGAGGTATTGCTCGCTCTAAGCCATGAATGACTGCAGCGCGAAATATGGGTTATGAGCGTATACATCACCGTACGATTTAGTTTCTGGGAGTGAGGCTGTGCACATGACACTGAGCGCAATAAACCTCTCAAAGGCAGTGAACCGTTTAAGGCGAGTCCAGTTGGAAGAAACCTTCCGCATGCATCACCATTTGGACCCAAAAGCTCGAGCAAGTAGGGGTGGCTCCATGTATGCAGGCAACTAGAAGTAAGTCTATTTTAAATAGGTAAGGTAAGTTTAAATTTCAAGAAAAAATAAATACCGCTTGGGTGCAAGGGCTCCAGCTACCTCGTCCGTACCGTTTCGTCCGGAACACGCCCATCTTAGATGCGCTGTTTTAAGGAGTTAGCTACAATACAGCATTACAAAACTTAATTCAATACAGCGATGCAATGATAAAAAAATTCATGGGTGCACTTTGTTGAACTAAAGTGCGGTGAGGCTAAAGCGTTTAGCGCGGTGTTGCTGCTTGTGTCACTGATGTGTGGTTAAGGTGTTAAGTACACAATTGTTTGTGAATCTTAAGTGCTGAAGACACTGGAGAGCGTTTTGGAGGCATCCGTCTGATTCGAAACCTTTCTGCAAACACTCTCCAGCGTCCTAGACAAGGAGAACTACATATGCGTTGGCAGGAAGTAGCGTAGCCATTAGCACGCTCGGCTGCGGAACAGAAGGATGGTGGTTCGAATGTCATCGTGCATGAAGATTTTCTTTTCTGGTCTGATTAGAAAAAAGCGTGACACCTCTGCTGACAACCTTCTGTCGACAACGATGACCCATTAAAGGGTTTCGCCTTAATACAACCAGGCAGCGGCAGTTACGGGAGAAAACTGCGATCCAGCTACGCCTATCCGGCGCGCCCCCCAAGGGAAAGAACAACACACCTGGCGGGAGGATGGAAGGCACATCCAGCATTTCTTCTTTGTTTCCACTTGCGATGTCTTCTACATTTTTACTTCGTCTTTTTGCTAATGTTACCTGTTGAAATTTGTTACCTGTTGAAATTTTTTACAGCAACAGTATTGCTGGTGTACCGTTTCGCCTGACACAAGCTGCTCGACCACCTTATTAGCACAGCCACTGCCATCTAGCCATTTTTGCCGCTAAACCAACTGAAGGAGTATAGCTGGCATTACCATCATGCTTTGTTGGTCCCCGAAACAATTTGTTGTCCGATTTTTGTTTTCTTCTGGCTCCCCCTTGTCAAATCGAGTATAGCCTCATCATCATCAGCACCAGAATAAAGAATGGGAACCACAAATCCAAATACAAATCCAGTTTAATCAAGTATAGGGTAAAGAGAAAGTGCCCAGGAGTTGAATGGAATGCGATGTTTCTGTTTGTTTTGATTAACTTTTCTTTTTGGCCTATTTTCTTCAGGTCGCATGCCCCCGACACACCATCACCCTAAACCAAAGGCAACCGCATCGTCATCGTTATCAAAGTTCTGATACAAAGGGATAGCCACATATCCAAATCCAAAATCCAAATCTCTGTATCCTCTAGTCTCGCAAAATGTGACCGACCGCACTTGTCACTCTGCGCTGCACGCCGAAGCTCCGCCGGCTCTTTCCTCTGGCCGCGGTGGTCGGCATGTACCAGAGTCAAGCAATGAATCCTTACGCGTCGGGCAGTGCCAAAATTGTAGCGCATGCTTCCTTGCGGCCCGCAATGGGTCCTGCATACGGTGCTTCACCAGGTCCCGCCACAGGCCCCGCGGCCACAGCAACAATGGCCGCGCCCAACACCTCTCTTGCTCCGCCAGGAACTGGCTACAACCTCCCTCCGCTCTCCCGGAACGAAAACGAGCCGCTCACTCTGCATGGTATAGACCTCGAAAACCTGCTTCGGGACTGTGGCTTCGTGAAACCTACCACTAACCACCCGGTGCCTGTAACAGTGCTGGACATGACACGGCCACCCGGTGAAAACTTCCTTCCACTGACAGTAAACCCTGGCAGGACATCAATGTCTGCTCGCGATGTCCCCGTTACATCTAGAGGTTACGGGAACATGCCCGGTATGTGCGGTGGTGGCATGATGCCTCAGCAGCCACGTGATGCTGCGTCCTCTTTTGGAGCTCAAGGTACCATGCGATTCGGGAGTGGCGGGATGATGTCTCAATACCAGGGGGTCCCAAGCAATATGCCTAACAATTACGGCGTCTCGAATTTTCGCGACCCCGGCGCAGCAACCCCTTATCGACGTGATATGTCCCCTGTGTCCTTTGGAGGAAACTACGACACTGTCTCACCAAATGCCGGCCGGTACAGTTTGCCCGCAGCAACGCGCGTCCCCCAAGTTGGGCCGACTGATTACCGTACATACCCCAGCTACGGGCCTGGCATGACCCCTCGTATGGCTGGAGGAGCCAGATCTTACCATACACAGTACGGTGGGCGACCCCGCCCTATCGACGCCGGTATGGCTGGTTGGCCAAGACAAGACGCTAGGTCTCGACGTAGCATTTCACCCGTACCTCAAGGCCCTATGGTAGGAGGTGTTTCCCGTCGCAGCTTCATGGTGCCCAATGCTACTGACCGTGCAATGCAAGCCTCGATCGTCCGTAGAGGCCCTTCCCCTCCTCCGGGTCGAAGCCCATCGCCGGTGTCTGATGGTGGTGGCATGACGCGCATGGATGGACGAAGTCCCTCGCCTGCTCCTGGGCGGAGCGTGGCTTCGGCTCATGGCCGTGGTATGCCGCCATCAATGCAGCCCAGTCATCGAAAACAAGTCATGGCGAGGGAAGCTCTTTCGGAGGCTCACGATATGCTGGCTACTGTGAGACGAGAGATAGACAACAGGAACGACATCAAGCAGAAGCTGCGACCTCACGAGCTCGAGCGATTCAAGGCTGCTGTCTTTCAGGTAGGCTTCCGCAAGCAGTTGTGTTTTTCTGGCAAATAGATCACTGTATGGTGCCCATTCGAGGTCTCTATTTCTCCCACACTGTTCAAGGTAAACAAAGAACACTACAGAGAATAAAAAAGCTCCACTTTATTTGCCGGCAGAAGCACCCTAATATCGCCCTTGTGTTAGCTTCGGTACTGTCAGCTGGCAGGGATAAGAAAAAAAGAAAAATGGATTTATGCTGAAATCTCGCAAAACTCAGGCTAATTCGCCGCGCTGGCACTTGACGTACGTCGTGTGTCCTCGAAATTCGCTCGTATACCTTCATCTCTCGCACAGGCTTGACAATGGCTATACAAACTCCGCACGCTCGTGTAGGGGGCGTTAGCAATCGGTCTTTTCAGCTTTTGTGACCGATTGGATATCTGAAGAAAACAACTTGCTCAAAAATCTTTCTGCTTAAATTCCAAAAAGAGTGCACTGCGGTAGACGGAGATACACGTGTAAACATGCGCGCTTGGCGTGTGGCTAGACTCACTACGTATGCAGGTAACGCCAGCGCTTTGATACAGTTATATTAGATTTATAAGTCAGTTTTCCCGTACACTACGGCAAGACTAACATTTACAGTTACCTTTCCTTTACCGAGAGGTCGTTTTTTAACGACTCTATTTCAAAACAAACATACCACATGCCCTAGAACGATTAATCACCCAAGCGTATATCTATTAGGAATTTGTAATTGTATTTAAAGTTTGGCGACCGAAAGAAGGAATTGTTGAATGAATGAATGAGAAACTTTTATTGCTTAGCGATCTGGATGGGTAAGCATGTGGGCATGGAGAGACACCGTCGCGGGGTCTCCAAATTAATTTCGGCCATTTGCTGCTCTGCTCGTTAACATCGCGCAGCCGGCAGCCATTTTAAGGCGAAAGCCTTTAATGGTTCGTACTGTCGTCCGTTAACAAAGCGTGTAACACGCGTTCAACTCGGGAACTAAAAAAGATAGAGGAAAATCAATGCTTGCTTCAGATAGAGGAGGAAAAAAATGAGCCTAAAAGCCAGGTTTGATGACTGTAGATTAATTAGCTAATTATAGGCAAATATGTCGAAATTGCGTCGAAATAGCGCGGACATCGATATTGCCACGGGAACGGTGGGACGTCACGTCCACCGGAAGACGTGACGGCGTAGTGCAAATTGTCACAGAATGGTCGAAAAACGTAGCATTTGTGTCTAATTAGATGGAAAGTGTGTAATTAAGCGTAATTAACACTTAAGATCCCCGAAAGATGTAAACTTTGGGTATCGATATAGCCACGGGAACGGTATGACGTCACATCCACCGGAAGTCGTCACGGAATAGTGTCCTCGGCTTTCGCCTCTCAACACTTTAGTTGCCAAAGTGTCCTCGCAATTTTTTAGCATTCAGCTTCATTAAAATACGACCGGGATTCGAGTCACTCCCTCGGGCTCAGGAGAGAAACATATAATTAAACGTAAAAATGCCATGTAAATGTTTATTATGTCAAACAATTTGGGTCTCAGTAAATGAAAGTGTATTGTTTGTTTTTCAGTTGGAGCGGGCGTTGGAAACCCAGACTCAACCCTACAGACGCTGCCGAAGTCCACCACTGCAACAGTAGCAAAATCAGTGCATGCTGAGTAACGTAAAGCTACGTTCCTGGAACTGTGCAGAGTATAGATGGCTACGGAAATGGTATCATTGCTGGAGAAATTTAACCCCGGAATCCTGTTGTTAGACAGACAGACTTGTTCCCCATTTTTTTAAAACTCCAGCCATCTGGAAACGAAAGGAGCAGATTCGTGTCTTGATGCATGTGAAGCTGGTTTAGATTTAAAAATCGGGAAGCTTTTGAAATCCTCAGTGGTACTTGTAGTCAAGAAAGAGTAATTATTCCGTTATTGTAAACAAGAACAAAATATCGGGAATAAAGTACTGAATGCTCTGTGGAGGCTTAAGAATGTTTCCTGTGCACACTGTAAAACCCGAGTGAAATGAAGCGATGAGGACTCTCACTTCTGAAATTCCTCGAGAAATTAAGAATTTACAATTTCACATCAATTTTCGATTTAAGCCGCATCCGGGGTCAGTCGCAAGTGGATGTGTAATGTATTGCGTGCGTACCGTGCTTGAGGTTGTTCCGCCAAGGACCGTGGAGCCTTGACAGAGCTCCATGAAGTACGTACTGGAGATAAGAAATATCATGTCTGGCATGAACATTCTTACTGTCATCATCGCAATACACACGGTGCCAGACATTACACGTGGAACGAAAAGAGGGAGGTATTACATATAATAATAATAAAAATCAGCAATGTGCCCTTCCTTCAGGCTTGAAACTATTAGAAATGCATTTAAATAACAAAACATAAATAAAAAGTGCGCTAATTGAAAATGAACATGCTTAATACAAACACAGCGACACCGAAGAAGCATATTCAAATTTTCAAATCCTTAAATACTTCCCCTTCATCTGATAATTGAACTCCACTGCGATAATGGTGCACCGTTCGATCGCCAGCAATTATCCTTTATACTCTTCACACTTGTCTCCTCACAATATAGATGAGAAGCGTTGCACGGCAAAAGAAGCCTTCGGTTTGTAGGTACTAGAATCTGGATTGTAATCTCAATAGAAATAAAACAAAATACCAACTTCCCTGCACGGCTAAGGTCGCACTAGTGCAACAGGTTAGGACTTTTCTGTTCCTTTGAAAGTGTGTCCCACGTCTGGGCTGTCAGCTGATTTAGTTTTCTGAGCATTGTATGCATGAATGCTAACTAGCCTGCGAGCTCGGAATCCAGATGCTTGTAGCAATTTTGCTTGTGTTGATTTTGGTTGTGACTGAAGAAAAAAATGTTAAAGAAAAAAGAAAAAAAAAAACAAATACAAGAAATTTGGGGCCGTACTCTATTAGCTGTCCATTTTTCGTTGTTCATTTCGCGTCCACTCTGTCCACTGTTGGTGGTCACTCTGATACGTATACGCGCGGCTTTTGAAGGGTCTGTGGCAAAGGACCGTGCCTTAGCATTGGCTAAAATTTTGTGCAATACGCAGCCAATCGTGATGCGCATCGAGGCGTTCTGCTAACAGCTCGGCCAATGGTGAGGTCCCGTCGGCAGCCACCCAATGGCTGGTTCACTTGCCACAGACTCTTCAAAGACGCGGGTAAATCCGAAGGGCCCCATAAAAACCCATAAGACCAAACCAAAACATTTATTAGCTCATAAAGATGCCTACCATTTGCAAAGCGTCCCGGGGTGGCTATAGGGGATCTGAACGCTTAATTAGGCTTTCTCGTGTAATAAACAAACTTAGTGATCTCTCGCGAGACCTGGTCACGGCATTCAGTCGTTGCTATCTTATTCTACGTTACACAGATCTAATATTCAACATTTATCTCCAAAATCCCAACACCGTGCACAGTATGCCACGTTGGAAGGAGAACACGGCGCGTAGAGCCTTTTTTCGTTAACAATTCAAGTGACCCGTGTGCCGTGCGATGTCGGTGCCCGTTAAAGAACCCCAGGCGGTCGAAATTTCCGGAGCCCTTCACTACGGCGCCACTCATCGATGTATACAGCGCGAAGAAAGACGGACACATGGGAAGAACACAAAGACGAGTGCTGTTCTTCCCACGACCCCGCCTTTTCTCGCGCTGTCTACAATCGTGGATTACATACAACTCGCACAAGCATCTGTTTTAGTCCCTCATAGACTCAGTCGCTTTGGGACGGCAAATCCCCTAAAACAAAACACTAAAATCTTTTTTCATTAACCGTCTTTTTTCTTCCTTTACGTCTATCTTCACCATCTTGATGATGATGATGATGATGTCCTCGGGCTGAATGGCACATACCCACGGCGGGGGATTGGCCAGGGTACATAGCGGATACAAACGCACTCGTGTACAGGGAATGGAGTATAATTAAATCTAAAATTTTGGGACGCAGAGCTAGAAATTGTACAAAACAAAAAATACGGAACGGAGAAAGAAAAGTTGTGAATTCACATTCTAGCAGAGGAATCTACCAGATGAAATTATATAATCGTGAATAGAATCGAACCCTGGTTTCAGGGCATATCCCTTGGCGCTTGCCATCTTACTATGATCTTCAACATTGTTCTTCTTCTTCTTCTTCTTCACCTCTTTAAAATGGCACATACCCACGTGGGGGGATTGGCCAAGGTGTAGTGGTATACATAAGAAAATTTTCATAGGATTAAACGTGAATTTTGAAAAATGTATTCATGAAAAACGACAGAAGAATATTTGAAGTGAAATAACAAAGGACATTTTGGCGAGAATAATAATAATTAAAAAAAAAAACTCCGAGACTTTTAAAGGAGTTAGCAAATCAACCTACCAGTTGCAATTATGTGATCATGGAGATTCCCACAAATTGAACTCAAAGTGCACCATTGTTCGTCTTCCTTCTTCTTCTTCCTTTCATCCGGAAGTGGATATTCTTACGCCCCTCAACGCGTTAGTTCCTGAAAACGGGACTCCAACACTCTAGTAAGCTAGAGCAGAATCTGAGAACCTTGATCTGAACAAAAAATTCTGGAAATTTTCTCTTTCTTACAAAAAAATTCGTGATTGATTTCACAGCTTGCATGCGTTCCAGGTTCTCAGTGAATATGCAACACATCCCTGAGCATGGAAAAGACATCGGCAGGTTTTATTCTGCGTACCCAGGCCAGTCTTCATTTCGCTTATTTCGAGGAAGTCTTTGAAGGCGCTCATTGAGGCCATTCGTTGGAGTTATAACGTCTCGTGATTCTCTGTTACGGACATCTCCCAGAGTAGGTTCGCGCCGTTCATTTCTTGAGGACAGGAACAGCAACAGTAGATGGGCCATTAGGAAAGACGACGACGAAAACAGAGGCGCACGTTCTGTCCTCGCGCCACCGGCGTTCGATTAGCGCTTTGTCTTAGGGTTGAGGTATCGCACAATGCAGCGTCGCAAGAAAACCCCGACTGCGAAGGTAAGCCCATTTACCACGGTTACTTTATGCTCTACTTTAAAGCGCCAGGTTACGGCTAACGCAGTCTTGTAGCAGTATAACGATGACTGCGCCTGCGCTCACGGCTCGCTGAGGCTTCCGCGGAACAGGTTGGAACGCTGTAGCTTCGTGATGCGTGTCAACGGTGCATTCTGTGCGGTCAGGGGCAGCATGGCGTCCGCTTTAAAAAAAAACCACGTAAACTAACCAAGCCACTCATTTTTGGTTATCCGCCGCGGTGGGTCAGCGGTTATAGCACTCGTCTGCGCTGACCCGAAAGACGCGGGTTCGGTCCCGGCCGCGGCGGTCGTATTTCGATGGAGGCGAAATTCTAGATGCCCGTGTACTGTGCCATGTCAGTGCACGTTAAGGAACCTCAGGTGGTCTAAATTTCCGGAGCCCTTCACTACGGTGTCCCTCACAGCCTGCAGTCGCTTACGGAGGTAAAACCGCCCTAAATCATAAAACAAACCAATCATTTTAATCGTGTTGATATTTGTCATCTGCCGCCGTGGTGGCTCAGTGGTTATGGTGCTCGGCTGCTGACCGGAAAGACGCGGGTTTAATCCCGGCCGCGGTGGTTGAATTTCTTTGGAGGAGAAATTCTAGAGGCTCGTGTACTGTGCCATGTCAGTGCACGTTAAAGAACCCCAAGTGGTCGAAATTTCCGGAGCCCTCCACTACGGCATCTCTCATAGCCTTAGTCGCTTTGGGACGTTAAACCCCATAAACCAAACCAAACCTTTGTCATCTGTCCAGCTATCGGTTCTTGTTAAGACTGTGATGAGCCACGACCTTTTCGGAGCGCCAGGCTGTATTCCCAAGGTGTGCTTAATTTTAGTTAGCAACAAGAAAGGTGACGCAAGAAATAAGAACGCTGTAAACGGCTAGAAGCTGATAAATAGCAATTGGTGAGGCGCATGCCACACATGCATGTGTGACCATACGTGACAACGTCTGTGGATCCCTCTTGCTTAACTAAACGCTGAGATTAAAGGTACTTTTGATGTGAAAGAATGGTTTATCGCACGATTTAGAAAGTTTTGTTTGAAATATTGCTCTTGCGACGAGATGGTAATGTTAGCGATAAGCATATAGGTTTCTTCATAATTTCGCGAGATATTTCTTGTACCTACTTGTGTTGAGCGCCTCTATACACTCCGTCTGCCTCGCTGAATTATGTATACAGGTTTCCATAATTTTCGCCTTGAAACATCAGCCTATCTTCTTCATGAAAATCTCCGAAATTACTGACTCGTGACGAGCATGACAGAGTGATATTTATGACCCATCCCTTCACCCCGATCCCGTCTTTTACGTGCAATCGTTCCTGAATTTGGTGGTCCATGCACACTCCATAGCGCACTCATGCTTCTGTCGCTGAAACCCAGATTATCAGTGTTGTAGTGGTTTATGTTCCAATGTGCTTCTCACTTGTCTCTTCTCTAGAGCATACACTCTAAGTGCCGTGTGCATTATGCGATCCCAGTGTATATACAGTCCTTCTATGCCCTCTTATGGACTTGGTTTCATCTTGGTGCCTTAAGTCTTGGTGCTATCAGTGTCATAGCTAGCGGGACTCCGCTCCCTTCATTTCACCAAACTCTTTCCGCTTCACATAGCATTTCCGTATAGAAGTGGGTAGGAGTTCTGGCCAACTAAGTATTTTACGATTGAAAATTCTAGCGCGAAACTGAACGGACGAGGAGTACGACGACGTAGCGCTTCATCTGTGTACTTCTCTGCCTCTCCCTTCCTTTTTTTCTGAGTTCTCATTTGATGACTTACATATTTGCCCAACAGTCTGCACTACTTGGCAATATTGCCTATGCCTGCAGTGAAATGGGGAAGGGGTGAGGCATGGAGTGGCATACAGCTTTCTTACAATACTAAACTTCCTTCAGCGTTCTAATCGAGCATGATTTAGGCGTTGCAGTAAAAGATGCTGAGTGATGCCGTGAGAAATCTATGAGCCCTCACACTTTGGCATTGGCACCACTGGTAGAAAACGGCATAGTTCATTGGAGACATTTCTTCGCTGTCGCTGCATCAATACGAGAGAAGGCTAGAAGGCTGGCAGTTGTTAACACTTACTGTCTTGAATTCCTGGTTGCCCATGAGAGTTGTGTACTTAACGGGTGCAATGTGTGGGCTCTTACATCCTCAAACCAAAAGCTAAAAGATGTACTTAGGGGCCAACGATTGAGTCACGGCATGAATTGTAATGTTGCCTTCAAAATTCGTGAAAATTTGGCAGAAATCTGCTGATTGTCGCATTTGACATTCCTCGTTCTGTAGATAGTAGACGAAGTAATTGTAGGCTGCACGTGTTTGACTTTGAGAACAGGGTAAGCGGTCTTACTGACTGTCGTTGTCGCTTCGACATACGCTTTGGCTACTGAGCGCTGAGAGGTTGCTTGCCTTCTTATTTCCAGTCGATTTAGTATTAATCCTACGGTGGTCTTTCCACGCACGGAGTACGAGGGTACACGCCGTGCACATGCTGACAGAATGCGCGTAGATGCGGTAGCCTCCAACAGCGTCTTTTGTGCTGTCCGTTGCCTCTCAGCCGAAGGTGGCGACAGGCCCGTCCATGAGCGGAGACTCCGGCGGCTCCGCTCCAAAGCGCGGCCTGGCAACGGTCATGGTCAAGCCACGGCGCTGCCAGTCTCCGACGTTCCAGAGGATCCTCAGGGAGGTCTCATCCGTCGACCTAGACCAGATTCTGCGCATGAGGTCTGGCGGCAATAATGGCGAGGATGCTAAGACCGCCGACAACATTCTGGCGTCCACCGAGCGACTGTACGAGCTGGAGAACAGCCTTGCTGACATGATCGTTGAGCGTCGGAACCTTAAGAACCAGGTCCTCACACTCCAGGACGAGAACCTGAAACTTCAGCTGGCGCTCAACAGGGAGCGTAAGAAGGTACACACTGGCCTAACGGTTAAGACGGGCTTACTGTTCAGCGAAATGGGGTACCTTGTATAGCGCAGCTTAAATCTTGGTATAGAGACGCGCAACTGTTATTAAAAGGATACTAGGGGATATTTCATACAATTTTTGAAATTAGTACAAATGCAGTCTTATACGATGCGATGTGACAATCTACGGCAGCACCTGCCTGCCTTATCTGCATATCTGTACATGTCCAGTTAGGTTTTGAGGTTAATACGCATACTAATTGCTGGTATTTTATTCCTCAGATTGTTGCTTCGCGCTGCGTATACACTGGCTAGTAAATACAGCAAAGGAGGTTATTCACATCCTGATTGCCCTAATGAGTTATCCAATCGTAGTAGCCAACAACAGGAGGCGCCGATTACTTTAGCAGCTAGGAAGATCGCCAAGGATACTGTGGACAGGAACTGACAGTACGTGGCAAGGCTCAAGAACATATTTGTGGACGCCTGAGCATGCGCTGTGTCTGAAGCCCAGGACCTACTGCGTAGCAATCGGAGGTGGTTTTCCTTTGCTCTACAGCACATCGTCCTCGACCTGCAGTCTCTCAATAATTCTGCTGCGTGCAGCTAACCTGTTTACCACGCGTAATAAGACACCACGCATGGCGTTGCCGACCGCGGCTACCGCAGTCATTCCACAGCAAGCACGACCACATCAACCTAATACCAAGATGTTTTGCCTCGGACGGTTCCCTTCTGATCGAGGACTATAGACAGCTTCAGTATAGCGTGTTCCTCTGACGCAAGCGCTTACCGCGCGCCTCCAATGTGCATGTACACGCAGACAGCCCCCGATGCGGCACACGGGCTTTCAGCAGGTCGGTATTTTGTTCCTCAAAGTCACGTGCATATGCGCACTGGCAGGTTGCGTTACGTGGTAAGCGGAAGTCCTGGCGGTACACGCAACGCTAAGCGAAGCCGGGCTTTTAGCCTCCTGTTGTATATGTTCTATTTCATACAATTTCTGCTCCGTACCATATTATACTATATTATTATTATTATTATTATTATTAGTTAAGTGCATCGCAGCGAGCTATGAAAAGAAAAATGATAGGTGTAACTTCAAGAGATCAAAGCGGGTGGAGTGGGTGAAGGAACAACAAACGTGTTAATGACATACCAGTCGAAATCAAGAGAAAGAAATGGGCTTGGGCAGGGCATATAATGCGAAGGCAAGATAACTGCTGTTCCTTAAGGGTAACGGAGTTGATTCCATGAGAAGGCAAGCATAGGAGGGGGCGGCAGAAAGTTAGGTGGCTGGGGGAGCTAAGATGTCATCGGTAATACGGAGGCCGCAACTGGCAAATGACAGGGTTAATTGGAGAGACGTGGGAGAGGCTTTTGCACTGCAGTGGGTGTAGTCAGGCTGATGATGACGATGATCATGTTATGCCACACTATTACATACTGTACCATACCATACAGAGCCGTAATAAGAATACTCTGCCGTGCCGTACATACCATAGTAGTGTACCACACCGATATCATACCAAACCTTTTAAGACCATCGTTAAACGAGACTGTGTGTGGCTGAGCGCGCTCAGGTTGAGAGGGCCTGGAACCAACTGGACGAAAACGCCCGTCCCCGGGACATGAGTCCTCCTCGGCCACCACCCAGAAGCTACCAGCAGAACCGTGGCCGCACCCAGCATCATCCTCCTCCCCTGGCGGCGTTCCGATTCGGTGACACCCCTGGGGGCCGCAGCTGTACGCTCTGCCCGTGCGTCATGCCCTGGAACCTGAACGAGAACGACATCATCGAGTTCGAGGACATGATTGAGGATGAGCTGCCGCCCTACCTCGCTCATCGTGAGTTACCCGATTGGGCTTTGTTTTCATCCGCTCTTGTCCGGCGCAAGGAGACAAGAAGACCGCGTAGGGGATCAAGGATGAAACAGCAGTTCAGGAGGCATCCTTGTTTTAAATGAAGAAATGGGCATGTGTAGGGTATGGTATGTGAAGTAAAGATAAGTTATCTCTCAGTTTAATGGAACGGAATGCAAGAGACCGCAAGCACAGCAAGAGGGGGGGGGGGGGGGGGGGGGGGCGAGATAGGTGGGTTGATGAGATTAAAAGCACAGACCTTTGGTCTAGGTGGTTCATAGCAGACACGTACGAGCGCAAAAAAACGCGGACAGAGAAAGAAACTTGGACAACACGAGCGCTTACTTCCAACTGAAGGTTTATTGACACACAAGCACAATTATATACTCCTTGCTGCATGACGTCAAACTGATAGCCCTGCCGACATCACGTGGCCGCTCCCAAAAACGTTATTTCCTTTTTAGTCAGTGTGACAGATATCCTGCGTCAGCGCACCGTCTTCAGTATTGTTCAATATTTTTTTCCCAGAATGTTGGACGTGTGTGGCGCTCCCGCTAACTGAAAAAAAATAAAAACGGTGACGGTGGCACTAGGTCATTTGAAAAACTTTATAAATAGGACTCGTCTGAATATGCTATTCGAACGTTTGAAAGCGCGTGCGCGAGTTTTGCTAATATTCTTTGTGACGTCAATGCTATGTCACAACTCTTCACGGAGCACTGCCTTCGGCGATGAAGGCTATAGTTTTCGCTTTTACGGCTTTTTGCTGTTGTTTCAAAGAAATTTTACGCAGTATATATATAAAAAAACAACGTCTTGTGGCGAAGAGACAGTATGAAACTGCAAGTATTTATTTGGATGGTCAACTAAGGAGTTAAAAAAAAGCCGCCTCGGTCTAGTCGTCTAACGAGAGTTGAGAGACCTAGTTTACATTCTATCAATCTGTAAAGCTCCACCCTAGGTACGTGTTTTTCAGCGTGCTTTTTTAGGGTGGTGGCAACAGTTGTTCGGTTCGGAGACGCCCATTGCACTGATAGCCTACTGGTCTAGTATAACAACGGAGATGGTAGACATTTCCAGAAATAAGACTTCTGTGCCCAGAAAACCGATAATGAGGTCCTGCGGGATAACACTGAGGCGCTGCAAGTTTAAGGCTGTGAAACAAAATTGCCTTGTTTCATCGCCGTAAAGGTGAAGATTAACATAGACATTCCACAAACTCGGATAACTGAGCCGCGCCTCGGTGCAACTGCTGCGCAGAAATGCAGCTGAGAAATTCAGCAACGCACGGCAGGGAGCGGCTCCTTACTGCAAGCGTCTATAAAAGGCTTGCCTGAAATCGCCGCTCATTTAATAGCCTTGATATCACATCGAAAGAAACGGGGCGCTCTTTGTGTACTTGGCATTTAATAGTAAGAGGGTTTAGAAGGCAGTGGAGCGATGTTTGAAGCCTTGTTTTTTTTGTTTCGTTTTTGCGCTGCGCCTCTCGTGCAGCGAAATAATCTTATCACAGAATTTCGCTTTCAACGACTGCACAGGGGTTTGTTTCTTCATGCTGCTAAGAATGGCGAGGGTTAAAGGAAGCCGAACAGAGTCGATCAGAGCAATGTAGGGCATGTTTAACGATGCAAGTAACACAGTTCTACGTTCGGCTGCGTATTTACAGGTGATGGTTGCTGGAATCGGCAGACATTCGATGCCTTCAGTTGGCACACTGAGGCTAACGTACAGATTTATTGAACACCAAGAAGCGCCGCGAGTGAGTTAAGGGAGAGAAATTTGTATCAGAAAGCATAAGATTTCTCTTCGCCAAAAGAAGTATACTGCGAATAGCAGAAAATAGCGGGCGACTGAGCGAGATCGTGTTGAAGCAATCGGCTACTTCCGGACACGGTTTTCTTTATTACAGTTTACAGCATATTAAGCAATTATTGATAGCTTCAGTTAGGCTTGAATAAAACTTTTTTGATTACGTTCCTAAACTTTGAGAGCGTTGCCATGTAGCTATGTCAGCATTCTCTAAAACAATCTTCATTGGATAAAATAGAACACCCTGTAGCCAAACTACGCCATATTGACAGAGAGGTCAAAGTATACGATATGTCTACTCGGAGTCAACCGCATATGATACCCGAGACAATACCACCGGTTCCTACTGCCTGTAGCGCTGCTTACCCTAACTACATCACCACACCCCTACATAATCATACCTTCACCACGGTATTTTGGTGCAGCTACTTTTATCCGACCCCCCCCCCCCCCCCCCTAAGTCACTAAAAAGATTGTTGCAAATATTATAATACACTGTCAACTAAAACATTGTAACTGCCTGCAGGTTACGTGTCATCAGTGGACAGCATCTTCCAGAGGTACAACGCATTCTCGTCGTCACTGCTTCACGCGGGTCGCAACTCGGGACCTCAGGGAGCTAGCGGACCAAGTCGTCCACCTCGACTCCTGGGACTGATCCAGGCACGGCGCCAGCAGGTCGTGCAGCACGAGCAGCAGATCCGGGTCCAGCTGCAGCAGCAACAACGTCAACAGCAGCCGCAGCAGCAGCCGCAACGTCATCAGCAGCCACAGCAGCAGCCGCAACGCCAACAGCAGCCACAGCAGCAGCCGCAGCAGCAGCCTCAGCGTCCGCCGCGCCAACGTCGTCAGCCACCGCCGGCACATCAGCACTTCTGCATGTGCGGTGGGACTGAAGAAGACGGCCATGCTGAACACCAAGTCCCGGCCCGGGTGGGCCGCGGCCGAGGAGCGTCTTCGGCTGCTGCCTCCAACCGTCAAGGAAGGCACATGTTCACGCTGAACAACCGCCCTCTGGACTACGAGCCGCTGCCGCTCGACTAAGGAGCCGCCTGCTGGGGCACACTTGAACAGCATGGCATGCTGTTCTTTCTTTTTCTTTTTCGCAGATCAAGCAGTTGCTAGCTGAGAACAGTCGGCGGGATCCTCGCAGTTATGAAGCTTTCATTGGGCGAAGACGAAGAGGACAAAAAAAAAACCCAGTGACTGTAAAAAAGGGCTGTGCTGCCTACATAAAGCTTTCTTTTTTTGTGTGCTATTGTTTGCAATCTGTAATGACCTCCTCCTTCAGCGGGGCGGACAGTTCCCTGCAAGGCTTCGGATACCAAGCACCCTACTACAGCGACACCGGAGCATCTTACTGTTGCTCCTGATCTTGCCTCAACATGATCTGAGTATACGTCCAACGAGATACACCTCCACGGAAATCATAGCCAACAGTCTAGCATGCCACTTCTTTTATTAACTAACCTCGTAAGATCCATCTCAACAAACGTAACACACTGCACCGTACCGCCACAATGGCTGCCCTAGGCCTCTCCAGAAACTACATGATCACGATACCATTACGGCATAGAATACGCCCGTGTACTGTGCGATGTCGGCCGAAATTCCGGAGCCCTTCACTGCGGCGTCCCTCATAGCCTGACCCGCTTTGGGACGTTAAACCCCTATCATACAAAACAAACCATAGCATATAATACATAACTGGTTCGAGCAAATTATTCATGGACGAAACGACACAACCAGTCGCATAGACTTAAGCACCAATCCCATCACCACCCTAAAGGCACACCACATCATCTTTCGTATAGACAGCAAGGAGCGCGTCGGCACTTCTAGCGCGGAATACAACCCTCATCATAAACTTTCAGAATGCTTAATTCACCACAAAATCCTATCCGTATCACCTGGGGTCCTGTGCTTGAACATCGCGTGAAATGGGCGCGCTAATACGTTTACCCGCTACTTAAGCATCTTATCCACCCCCTCCTCACACCACAACCCCTACCCCCTTCGGCTACAACGCAATTACTCCCTACTAAGGGGTATCACAAAATATATTTCCGCCATGTTTTCTCTCGCAAAACAGACACGACGCAACACAGTGGAGATAGCTACAGACAAAATCACTTACTTCTCAATTCGCCTATCTCTTCCACACCACCCGTCTTACTGTCCCTCATGTAGGGAAAGCCCTACCCCATATCACTATCTCAGAGCCTTTCCCTCCTCTATAACTTCCTCCTGTTACGTCTCGCCTTCGTCCTGGGGAAGACAACGACATGGCAACGACATGAGGCTACCGGCTTTTCGCCAGCGGAGCTTGTGTACGGTCGCACTTTGCGATCTCCGCTCCGCATGCTTCGAGAATCGTGGGAAGGCCGGGGTGATGACCCAGTCGTGGTGGAGTACGTGCTTGGGTTACTCGAACGGTTAAAAAGGGCACAGGAGTTGTCAGGTAAAGCAATGTCCAAAGCGCAGCAGAGGGCCAAAATTTATTATGATCGGACAGCTAGGGCCCGTCGTTTTGAGGTTGGCGATTTTACGCACATCGCTGAAAAACAAGCTCGATGTGCAGTGGGAGGGTCCGGCACAGATTGTGAAAAAATTATCAGACGTTAATTACGTGGTGAAGCTACCAGGAAAGCGTAAAGTCCAGCAGGTTTATCACTGTAATCTGCTCAAACCATATAGACAAAGGGAAGCAGTGGTGTGTATGATGGTAAACGCTCCCGAAGAGCTTCCGGTCGAGCCCCCGGAATTGGGTTCAGTGACGAACAGGGAAGGCACTGAACAAGTAATTAGTGACTTGATATCGAAAGCACCGCTGTCGCCTGAGCAGAAAGCCGAGTTGCACGAGCTCCTGCGAGAGTTTCGAGGTCTGTTCTCTGATAGGCCTGGTAGGACTTCCGTGCTTACTCATGACATTGAACTTACCTCGGCAGAGCCAGTACGGTCCAAGGCGTACCGGGTGCCGCCGCGCCAGCGCGAGATTATGGAAGCTGAGGTAAAGAAAATGCTGGAGCTGGATGTTATTGAGGCTTGTGAGAGTGATTATACCTCCCCTTTGATTTTAGTCGAGGTACCGGGCAGCGTATTCGCCAACTGCAGCCTGTACAGCCACATGGCTTGAAACCACGGTGAATTGATCACGGTGACTGAAGATTGTCACAACGGCTTACCTAAAAGGGATAATAAATCCTCTTAAACGGCGTTATATGCCACTAAGCATGATGATTTGTGACCTAAAAGGGAAAAATTGAAACAAAAAATGAAATTAAAAAAACAATAAAATTACAGTACAGAGAGCGGAGTCGAACGGCCGACCTTCCATACGCAACGCGTGCCTCTAATCCACTGGCCATAGCGGCGATGTCAAGCCGTCGTCTGAATGAATGTTTATAACCAGCCTTAATGTGGCTGCTACCTGCCGGTGGGCGGCGCTGTCATCGCTGGCTGTACCGGCTGCATTTGGCGAACACGCTACCGGGCAAGGACCCTCGCCCTTGCGTCGATTACCGCAAGCTTAATTCCAACACTAAGGATCAAATTTATCCGATCCCAAACATCGAGGAGCGCATCGAGAAGGTTAGTAACGCTCAGTTTATCTCCACACTAGATCTGGTCAGGGGTTACTGGCAGGTTCCCCTTACAGAGCAGGCTAGTAGATACGCGGCGTTCATTTCACCTATGGGAACATTCCGTCCTAAAGTTTTGAGTTTCGGTTTGAAGAATGCGCCGTACTGCTTTTCTAGCCTCATGGACAAAGTGTTGCGAGGGCAGGAAATGTTCGCTTTGCCGTATTTAGACGACGTAGCCATATTCTCCGCATCCTGGCCTGAGCATAAGGCCCACTTGCGTGCGGTTCTAACCCGCCTGCGCGACGCGAGCTTGACGGTCAAGGCTCCCAAGTGACAGTTGGCACAGGCCGAGGTTGTTTACCTGGGTCACGTGATTGGTCAGGGCCGTCGCCGCCCTTCTAAAATAAAGGTTGCCGCGATACGAGAGTTCCCGCAGCCGCGCACGAAGACTGATATCAGGTCTTTCTTGGGTGTCGCCGGCTACTATCAGAGGTACATTCCCAGGTATTCTGATATCGCGAGTCCCCTGACGGATGCTCTCAGAAAAACAGAGCCACAAACAGTCGTCTGGGACGAAAAGAAAGAAAAGGCCTTTAGCACCCTAAAGAGCGCTCTAACAAGTCAGCCCGTGCTACGATCCCCTGACTACACTAAACGTTTCGTGGTTCAGTGCGATGCTAGCGAACGCGGCATGGGCGTTGTTTTGTGCCAAAAGGAAAATGGAGAAGAGGAGCACCCTGTCCTGTATGCTAGTCGTAAATTGACCAGTCGTGAGCAGGCGTACAGCGCCACCGAGAAAGAGTGCGCGTGCCTCGTATGGGCCGTTCAGAAATTGTCGTGCTACCTTGCCGGCTCGAGGTTTATCATAGAGACGGATCATTGCCCTCTCCAGTGGCTGCAAACAACCTCTTCCAAAAATGGCCGCCTCCTGCGCTGGAGCCTCGCATTGCAACAATATTCTTTTGAGGTGCGCTAAAAAAAGGGTGTACTCTCAACGGTAACGCCGATGGCTTAAGTCGAGGTCCCTAGCGCAAGAGTCAGCATCATAGTTGCGGTTTGCTGGTCTTTTTCTTCCTGATGTAGGATTTTGAACCAATTGGTTTTGTTTATTGTTTTAAATTGAGATGTGCTTTGTGGTGTAATGTGCCGATTTGTGGGCATTTTCTCAGTGCTGCGGAACTACTCCCAGGGATTAATTGGCTTTGTAAGGAGGAAAGAGCCTGGCATTGCTTAGTGGGGATTGTGTCGTGCTTGCGGACTGAGCGGTTGGGTTTTCGGCGTGGTTCTAACGCTAGCGGAGCACGAGTCACTTTGCAGTGCCCTTTGGGAACCTGCACCTGCAAAGGAAGACTTCGGGGTGCGCTGAGCTCCAGAACCGCCGAGAGAGAACCGACTCCGGTTGAGACCAGCCTCAAGCGACAACCTTCCGGACAGCGGATGCTGTCCCCTGTCCATCGGGATCTCCTTCCCCCGGCGGGGCAGTCTGTTACGTCTCGCCTTCGTCCTGGGGAAGACAACGACATGGCAGCAGTGAAACGCCGACAAATCCCGAGACGCGCGTTGGGTGAGCGCCTGGATTGCCACGGAAGCCGCGTCCGTCTGCCCGGTTGAGCGAGCGTTACCCCTACACCGAGTGTGAACGCGCGTTCGTAATGCGCGGGAACGCCGCTCATGGACATTCCGGCGTCTGCGCTACGGTGATGGCATCGTTCCCCCCTCTCCCAGCGCGTGACGGCGGTGTGATCTCTCGGGAGTGAGTGAGTGCGTGTGTGTCTGTGATTGGTGCCAGTGAGAACTTCCTTCCCCTGCAGGCCTGGCCCCCATCTAGGGACCCTAGGGAAGGGAACTCTTAAAAACCCCGGCAGCGGCACGGCCGAGGAGTTTTTTGTCATCATGGTCTTCTGATGAGCTGTCGTCATGCAGCGTTCCTGCAGCTCACTTGTAAATATGTAAATTCCTGTATAAAGTCCTCTTTCATTGTCTTTTCCCAGCAGCCTCGTATCAGACGTCCCTCATTCCCTCTCCGGCACACGACCATGCTACCTCGTCTGTAACAAACTGGTGGCAGCGGTGGGATGCTGCTACCTCGTCTTTAACACTCCGCATTACCCTTCCTCACGACCGTTCCTTCGGAGGCGGCTAGATGCTGACGTCTTTTTCGGCACTCACTTCTCGAAAAACGTTCTTCGCTCTCATACGTTGTTACCTTGAGCTTGGCGCATGATGGCCTGAGTCGCCTATGTGCCATAAAACACAACACACAACAACAATCACCCGTTGTGCTCGAACTTCAGGGAACGATGGTCTTTTAGGCCGTGTATGCTGAACACATTGAATATTCGTTATAGACAGCTCAGAGAGGGTTTTACACTAGTTTATTACTTCGCCTCCACCGATCGCCTGATCTCGCACAAAATAAACCTTGCTCGAAAATCTCCCGGGACTGTCTTAGATTCATTCCCTGGCGCTTACACAATCCCCCGGCATCGCCGCCGCATGATGAGCGCGTTGCCCTCCTTTGACAAGTGCGTGCAGCAGGATTAGCAACAGCGCCACATTCTAACGCGGTAGCGTTAAATGACTCGTTGTCCAGAAAGTCCGGTGTCGGCGTGGTCGGCGTGGTCGGCGTTGTGAGCGAAAAATCAGGAGCTTCACTCTGGCAGGTGGTGCACATAGAGCAACCTAGGCGTCATTTCAGGCTGCTCACCGGGTAGCGAGAAAACTGCCCACAGTGACAGGTGGCAGTTAATGATTGGTCACTCGGCAAGATCAACTTGGGCAGCGCAAGGCTTACTGCAAGGCGAGCTTAGCCGCTGCACCACAACCTGAGGAGGGGTATGAGGACTGCAAAGGATCTATGAATGTAAACTAGAGAATGAATGAAAGAAAGAAAGAACCCACGACCATATCGAGTAATATCGCGGAGCTTATGTGTCCCTTCCAGTTTCCGTCTTGTACTGTAAGGGAAGATAACCGCTGGTCCATAAGGGTAACGGAGTGGATTCCAAGACAAGGCAAACGTAGCAGGGGGCGGCAGAATGTTAGGTGGGCGGATGAGATTAAGAAATTTGCGGATATACGGTGGCCACAACTGGCGAACGACAGGGTTAATTGGAGAGACATGGGAGAGGACTTAGCCCTGCAGTGGGCGTAGTCAGGCTGATGATGATGATGATGTCTGTAAGTGTACTGTAGTAAATGCTAAGTGTCCTGTAGGTGTACGTAGAAATAGCAGCTGGATGCAGTATATTAAACATTGAGGCAATGGTTGAGTGTTCTAAAGGGTTTAGGAAGCACGCAACTCGTTTTCTCGAATCTAGAGACCATGCTCTGGAATGTCGCTTCTGTTCCTGTGAGGCCAGTATCTTGAGAACTTGCAGCGCTAACATTGCATAATGTCCCGCTTCACTATTCGCTAATATTTTACACCGTCATACACCACTGTACCTTTATTGTTTTTTAACCCGCTTGTTAAAGGAACCTTGAAATTATTCTGATGGTGACATTATAATCCAACAAATATGTACAGGTTGTCTTTGAGAGTAATCGAGTCAAATTTAAAAGCTTTACGTGAACTCTGTAATTTAGAATTAATTTTTAGAAGTTCAGCTCGCAACTGATTAAGGCGACACTTCACTTCGCGTTCTTAGCCGCCCTTACCGCTAAGTCGTGACTGGGCAGCGTGGTAAAGCAATCTCATTAGGCGTGCACAGTTGACGTGGGTGGGATCGGGTGAGGCGGAGGGCAGACACCACCTGTTTTCTCTTATTTTGTACAGCACTAAGGTCACTCAAGAACTGCTTTTTATTCGGTTAGCGCTGGTCATTAACATGTCCGAATCGGACCAAGATATTCAAACGTCGTCCTTCATAAGCTTCCAGGAACATGGCCTCGTTATACGGCACGTTGTGCGACGTATTTAAGCACCAATTTGTAAGGGTTCGTTTACTTATGCAACACGTTTGCCACGACAAAACAGAAAAAATGCATGGCAGTGAACACGAGGCGTAATAACTGTCGATGACCCACGAGACAACCAGGTCACCGAACGTCGTCGTTCCCCTAACGAACATTGCGAAAGTGAGACTGAATAAACAATGGAGCGAACATAATGGCACAGTACAGAACGCGTAAAAACGCCAATACGGCGCCAATGACGGCGAGATGGCGACAATATTTGTCCGCATCGGCGTAGTTCACGACCATAACGCTAAACGACGCAAGGTAGAGTCTGATGAAATGTCGGGGATGCTGGCAATGTGGGCGTTCGTAATCTTCCCGGAGAGCTTCGCGGGGACGGCAACGCCTATCTTTTATGCCACTGGCGACAGGCGGGCCCCGAAGATCGCATCGCCATGCCCGACAAGCAGCGGAAGCTGACCGTGAAATCGGGTAGACTCGCCAGTGACACCCGAGTCCTGCATCGAGAACGCGAGGGCCAAAGTCGCTATCGCGCAATGCACACCCTAGCCGCTCAAAAATAGCAAAATAATTTGTACATTACAGTGTGAAATCTCGCTAATTCGTACTCGCCTAATTCAAACTTCCCGTTAACTCGAACTGACATTTTAGTTTTGTCAACAAGACGCATGTTTAATAGGAATGTTACAATATTCAGTCTCCTTCTAGTTCAAATTAACGAGATACAACTCCAGAACGGTATGCCGATAGTGTATACTAAACAGCCACCGCCACCATAGTGGGCTAGGAGAGCTGGTGTATTGACCCAGCATGCGACTCCAGGTACCTGGCAATTTGGTCTGCGCGCCTTTCAAAAAGCGGTCAGCGTACTGCATAGCCTAAGCGATTAAGATACGTAAATGATGCAGTGGGCAGCCACGTCTTCCAGTGGTCCGTTGCGAAGTAAGGCAAATAAAAAAAAAACGTGATGACATCTATTTGTTAGCAACGAGGTGCAATGCATACTACGTGCCAGCATTACGCATATGCTTGTCATCAAAGGTAGTTTGCTTTCGAGAAAATACTAGCTACTAACTCAAAGTCGACGTTTTTTGAGCAGGCTTTCACTACAGTAACTTGGCAACCATTCTTTTCAAAACCCCACGAAAGGGGTTAAGTCATCAATACAGCGCGTTTAAAAGGTGGTAGCTACAAGTACCATAAAGCTCTTCGAATGTAAATCCTTACTTATCGCGGGGTGATACTCCATGTGTCAGGAAACGATGAGTCCCGTTTAGAGTGGGCAGTGGCTCGCACATGTTCTGCGGAGATAGAGTACACAAACAGACAATAAAGAGCAGTCAGTGTGCAAAGTTTCCGTGACGCTACAGAGCTAATCTTTCATTTCGCTCAGAATGACGTCAAATCAGTACCGCTTTTGTAAGTGCTTATTGAAAAGCCAGTGCTACCTAGGGTTTAAGAGATTGAAACTTAGGCTGAAATCTTCCCAACTGCTAGAAACTGGCATGGTTTGAAGAAGGAATCTGTTTCCGCTGCGAACGGTGAGCATTCTATGTTTTCAGTGGCAAAATACACTCCGGGAGTTAGAAAGCATACCGTGCCCCTAAAAGGAAGTGCTCTAGATAACAGCTTACTTCCATTTTACTACCATATAGGGTTATTTGTGTTTAGAGTGTAAAAGTGCACAGAAGGTACGCATAAAAATGTTGCTTTAGTATTCGCTTGCATAATCCTTTTCTGTTCCCCTGTTCTGTGCATGAGAAAATTATTGTTGACGTCATCTCGGCGTAATTGTTCGAGTAGTTGGTGGCGGGGACACCTATCGGTTATTTTTCGTTATCACCTACATAATAGGAAGGTTGCTTTCTGCAAAGGTGCCTTCGTTCTTATTTGAAAGTGGTAACCGATAAATATGGGCTGAATTTAATTTTTCATTGGTGTCCCTTTACGAAAAATGCTTTCTCTTGGCAAGATAAAAGCTTTGGTTTGTTGGTACTACAGAAGTATGATTGAGAAGCGACTGTGAATCGGCAGCTTTCCACCGGTGTAGTTGGTATGTTTGGAGCTAACAATGAAAACGCTAACTGAACCACGGTATTATTCGCAATACATTAATAACGCAGAGATTATCATAATCAATTCATACCTCTGCATAAAATAGGAACGCCATCTGGTCCGCTCGGTACGGAGCGAAGCCACGTACAAATATTCCGGAATCGTTAGGGCTGGACTTTGCGGAAATCCTCTTGTACAGCTGAAAAATGAATGTTAGCAAGGAATGTTTACTTTAGGGCTGTGTTTATTATTTATTAACTTAGAAACAGCGCTGTCTCGAACGCGAGACGTAAGATATAAATAACTAGAAAACATTAACAAAGACCAACAGATCATGTGGTTTGGCAACTGCGCAACAAACTCTTCTACTGACAGTGAGCCAAGTTAACCCTCCAAGTTATTCTAAAATTTAAATTTTATCTTAGCGACTCAAAATAGGTTAAACAAGTTTTTTCCTATGCTAAGGGTTTTACAAGTTAGTGTTGAAGGCGCCGCTCCAAAGGTGTGTAACTGCGAGAAATGAGAGGAACGAATGCGTAGCCCTCATGCACTGGGCAAATGGAGGTTAGATGCAACACAGCTTATCTTTGCCGCAGTCTACTGAAGGTCACGCGGTGGTAAACTTCATCACCCAACAGTTGTCAGTAATCTGCTAGACGCAAGGTGTGCACAGCAGGCAAATCTCGGAGGAAGCAAGGGCTTAAGGTGGAGTCCTTCAACTCCCTTCAGGTCCCTGAATACAGCTGAGGTAAGAGCACAGTTTATAGATTTGAAGCACTTGATTTGAAGATAATTTTGATAATGGTTGTGCATACCGTAAGCGAAAGAAAGTGATAAATGATTGGAAAACATAAAGAAAGAACAAAAATACCTCAAGGAAAAAACTGTTCTGTTACAGACTGTTATCGAGCCACTTCGGTGGCTCAGTGGTTAAGGCACTCGGCTGCTGATCCTAAAGACGTGGGTTCGATCCCGGCCGCGGCGGTGTAACTTTGATAGAGGCGAAATTCTAGAGGCTCGTGTACTGTGCGATGTTAGTGCACGTTATGAAAGAACCCCAGTTGGTCTAAATTTCTGTAGCCTTTCACTACGGCCACCCTCATAGCCTGAGCCGCTTTGGGACGGCAAACCCCCATAAACCACAGAAACGAAATGTATAATAGCAAAATCCCAAGTATGCACTACGGGTGTATTTTCACAGCGTTGCTCTTTCCTTGATGGCAGGATCATCTTACTCGTTTGCGTTCCTTCTGATCACCTCGAGAATTTATAAGTTTTCTTGGGCATTTGTACATTAAAGGTGATCGAATATGTCATAGTAAGAAGCTATTCATGAGAGACTGAATACACTATCAGTTTCCTGAGATGCAAGCAGGCCATGCAAGTTCCCTTTATTTCACGTATTTCAAACTATCGGTTTTCATAAAGCAGCATATTTAGGCAGGACTACATAATCCCAAAATATGCGTTGGGGTTGAATAAATTAGTTTTTCTGGATAGCAGTTGACGCTCTGGAATACTCTGATGGAGCGTGGCGGTGGTGCGGTTACAGAACGTCCAAATATAAAATGGTGAAGGAAATTGCGTTATTGGAGATGAAATATTACCTCGACGTATATATCAAGTGCCAAGCGTGCACCCACGAACTCCGAGAGGATCCAAGGAAAATTGATTTTCACAACCTGCAAAAATCAGGCACAGAAAAGGTTGCTTAGATAAGCAACTATTAGGACTTCATCATCATTTATCATCATTTATTTTACCCTTAAAGGCCTCTGTTGAGGCATTACATAAGGGGGGGGGGACAAAGCAAATGCAACTGAGAATAATACGTTAATACAACAAAACATAATGCAATACAATAACTTTTTTTTATTTCTCACACTTGCCACAAAGGCATAATTTCACTTCGTTCAATTCTATTTAAAGGAAATCACGTAAGGCGTTTGCATGCAGGAACCGCACAAGGCTCCTGCCTTTTTTGTTGTCGGTTGCCCGCTTAGAAAAATCCACCTCTATTGTCGCCGTTAGTCCCACTTCATGTACAGCCCCCGTCAGAAGTATACAGCCCAAGGGGTTTGCTCCTGAGCTCTTTAGCGCGGCACCCTAATACATCTAACAGTCCAAACCTTGGGAGGATTGAAGACGCAAAGCCATTTTTTTTTCGAGAGATTACAGTCGCTAAGCATGCATAACGAGGCATGCTGCAGACCTCACAAGGAAACTCCTTGGACTGTACACTTTTGAGGGGGGCTGTACGTGTCCTTGAAGCCTTTGTCCCAGCTCAAGTCCACAGCAGGGGGCGAAGATCCACATCTGCAGCCAGTATGGAACACCTGGGGCAAGTTGCGGGCCCTGAGCCTTCTTCAGAACCCTAGGGCCCCAGAGCCCTTACCGACGGGGTAAAAGCGGGCCCAGCCATGATCCTTCTAAGGGATACCTCCTCCAACCTCGATAAGTTGTGAGGGAGGGAGAAAGTGCACGTGGGAATGGAGGCATGTGTATTTTTCCTTAAGAGGATGCAAAGATGGGGAGCTGAGCGGGAGTCAAAAGAAAGTGCAACATCCAGCATTCAGAAGCTCGTAATTTTACGCAAAGAATTACTTCACGTAGCGGCCAAAGTGACACATGGCGCACCGATAAGTCTTAAATACCAGCCATACAAAATAATATCAGTAAACAAAATGTTCGCCTACATGTTTAGGTCCCTCTATAAGAGATTGACAGCAGAAAGCGACGCATTTTTCTCTAGCATTGTGGCACTTAGACGTCATCAGACGCTGTACACGAGATGAAAATGCGTTTCCTATTCTTTATCGTAGTGCATAACTAATTATGGCTTTTATATACAACGTATGCTGCCCAAATTCTTGCGCACGGTATTTTATGAAATGTTGCACCGTATGACTATAGCTGCTATTCGGAAAGCATTTTTGGGCAAGTTTCTACAATAAGTGCAAATGCGTAGAGAACTGTAAATTATTGAGCTATTGAGCCTTAATATTATTGTGAGCGCAATAAAATCTTGCTTTTTTATATTGTGTCTTGTCTTTTCGTGTGTTATGAATTGCTATCGTGTGCAGTTATGTAAGAATTTTAGTCGCAACAAAACTGCCGCTTTTTAAGGGTGGCGAGGCTTGTCAAGCTGTCCTGATTGCTTTTTTCTAGCCGCCCTCGGGTTTGTAAAGAAAACTAGAATAAATTCATTGATAATATACAACTGAAAAAAACCGGTCTCAGACTCCATAAAAATTTGCCTTCATTTTATTTTGTATCCAAAATGTTTTAATGATCTGGAGCTTTATATATGCTGTACTCAGCTCAGCAATTTGTACATGCATTTTCACTCTGCTCAGCATTCGCTATATTCTGCTATATTCTATATCTTCCCTATATTCACTATATATTCACTATATTCACTGTTCGGCTCACTATACTGGTTGGACTCCTCGTAACGTGAAATGCTAGTGTAGCATTTATACATGTCATGCCATCTATAGGCGTTGTGCCGCACTAAGAGGAGCTGCATGCCGATGGCGACGTCGGCGAAAATAGAGCGGAAAGATACGCGTGAGAGTTGCCACACCGCAGCAGTGACGTGTAAGATGGCGTCGCATACCAAGGCTGGTTGATTTAAATTATGGGTGGATTTAAACAGAAGTTCGGTTAGTATCGCAGCCTTGCATTAGCGAACAAAAGTGTTACATTACCGTGTAGTTTATAGGTGCGAGCAGCTTATCCATGTACGGCTTCAATAGGCATTCTGCCACAGAGTCGAAACGTTCTGTAGCGTTCTCCGTCCACGTGGAAGAGACGGTGAAGTTGTGCAGCGTGTAAGATCCTTGATGGAAAGACAGGTATCAAAAAACATAAATATTATTTCGAACACCAGAGTAATAAGGAGACGACAGCTTGCTGAGGAGCTGGTGGCACAGGAAGTTCTCTGTACATAAGTAATCGTTTTTCGAACAGTGTTAGCTGTGAAATTTAGTCCTCGAAAACTGCACAGTGGTAAGAAGCGGAAAGCCGCAACGATACCCCGTACAAGCTAGACAAATTATCTTTAGACATTAAAGATCCAAAATTTGTTAGCTTGCCTGTGAGTCATGTTCTCGTTATGCATACTTACGAATGTATGTACTAACGATGACAAACATTATTGACACCACCCTTCAAGTTCCGAATCGTGCCGCACTGAATGCGGGCTTCACATGACGGTGCATTTCTGGTGTCGAGAGCGGGGGAGTGTGCCGGTCTCGACACCAGGAATGCATCGTCACGTGGAGCCCGTATTCAGTGCGGCACGATTCGGAACTTGGAGGATGGTGTCATTAACTTTTGTCCCCGTTAGTACGTACATTTCTTTTACATTCAAGGTCAGCATTTCTGGTGACTATTTTGTTGAACTGTGTTTGCAATTAGAGCAATTTATGCCGAAGTTATTTGACTAGGAGGTGTAATTACTATTTTGTGTAGTTATTTTGCAGTATGGTATATGTGAAGCTGTAACATATGCCTTGCTCTACTGTCATTGTACTAAAGGTTAAGGGAAATTAAGCTCTGCCAGCAACTTTCACCACAACTGCCACCATTTTTATTAGTTGAAGTGCAATACAGTATAATAAAATGCAATACATCTCAACAGATATCGGAACACTCTGGTATGGAGACAACAGCTTGGCAATTGTGCCTGTTAATAGCCGCAACAAACTCAAGAAAGGAAGGCAGATAAAGCGTCCCGCTGTTAACGACACATTCCTGATGTTTCCGGCAGTCAGAAATAAATAATTTCTGTAACGATCACGACGACCTTATTCATTGCCAAGTAAAGCAAGTACGGGAGCGAAACCAGAATCATGAAGGAAAGAATCTAATGAATAACAAATATTGGTGGCATACCCTGCTTAAGTAGAAGCTTGAGAACTTCCTCTAAGACATCTGGGAGAGTCTTCACAGCGTAGAAACGTCTGCAATTTAAAGAACATTGCCCTTGCAATAATTTCTTTTGACAGTCAAGCAACGTACAGGTCTCCACATGAGCACAGATGGGAACACGTTAGGTAGTGCAGTTCTAACGCTCTGAAACAGCAGTGCCCTTACACGCATGCGAAAGTACTATGCGCACTTCCCGTCTGGTACTTCCCTGACTTAGTTGATTCAGGAGGAAACCAGCCAAAATTAATAGGAACGCCTAATTCCCTGATGCGTTTGTAGAGCAATAGCATCGCTTTTTTTATTCAGATGGCGATTCTATTGCTATCGCATTAAATAGTCAAGTGACCAGAAAGGCGGGCCACTCGCTACGAGACTGGGCTAACAACCGAGATTTATTCAAGAAATGTGCCCCCCCCCCTCAAGGCTTAAAGGTCATGCGGAAAGCAACCAAGAACAGAAAAAATGAAAGAAAAAATGGACAATAATAGCAATGAAAGTGTCAGGGAACACCATGGTGTCTTGGATTCTACCGACCAAGTTCACCTGTCGCATCACTGCTGGGAGTAGGGATGTCATGTGCTTTTCAGCAATGTCAGCTTTCTTGGAATAGACAGACGGCAGAGAAGGACGCTAACTTCTAGAAGCCTATTACATCAGGATGTATGGCGATGAGTGAATCAGATTACCGTAACTCTGGCTGTTGGAAAAAGACTTCGGTTCTCTAGGCGGCAGACTTAAGGCCTGCTGTGAGCTTCTATCTCAAAATTATGTCTTTTTTGTGTTCTGCTCATTATCTGTGAGCCTTGCTGGGGGACACATTTCACCTTCTAATTTGATCTTGTTATGATTTGGGCAAGTTGGTAACTGATCTTTACACGGAAAACCGAGTGGAGAAACTCCAGAGATGAGGGCGAGACAAGCGACAGGACAAGTGCTAACTTTCAGCTAAATTTCAACTAAATGCCTTATTGTGTATTCATACCTTTCAAGACTTCGGCCTTTTTTCTTCTCCAAGCCGCCGGGGTGGCTCAGTGGTTATGGTGCTCGGCTTTAGACCCAAAGGACACGGGTTCGATTCCGGCCGCGGTGGTCGCATTTCGATATAGTTAAAATGCTAAAGGCTCGTGTGCTTTGTTATGGTATATCCCACAACAACCGAAACGAAGCTAACCTTCTGCTTTTCTACTACTTTCCTCAAGCATGTGCCAACACGGCCAGGTTTAGACTCATCTGCAGTGCTAGCTTACCTCACACTTTGCAAACTCTAAGAAGGAAACTTCTATTCAACGTTTACTCGCCTCAGAACAGGTGGAGCCTTGAACACATCGCCGAAATATGATACCGGCACACCTGGAAGGAAGGGGAAGTAGTGATCATAATCTTAATTGTCTACTTTGCGCTTACAAAAGAAAGTGCTTTAGACTTACAGGAAGAAGTGCGCAAATGACGCTTAACTACGCTGGTAGGATTTTTGACCCCGATTGGAAAGGTGAGCGAATATTTTCGTGGTGTGCGTTTGCGTAAAACTATGCATCAAAGGCTGAAAACCAAATAAGTATTGGTCGCTAAATCTCCGCTCACTCTCTCTAAGCTTCTGCGGAATAATGGCGCAAGAAATTTTTTTTATAAATTTCTTGCCATCTCATAAAGTGCCTAGTGCGTGCTCTCATATTTGAGTACTTCTTTACGTACTATTGTTTTTATGTTTTCTCTTTTCGCCAATGAAGGTACTAAAATGTATGTTAGCCAACAATATAAAACTCCAGCAACGATGCGGTAATGATTGCATCTCGAGTTCGGGATGATGGAAACTAAACGAATAGGGTGTCTTGCAGACTTCCTTAACATGCCCTTCTCAAAAACATATTTTACAATGTTTGCGTTACTTAGACGAAAGAAGACAAATCCGGCAACATAATGCAAGCAAACTTTTTCGATTAGATAATCAGTGATTGTTTACTTCAGCGCCGTTGTATGGGAACTTCTTTGTGCTTTGTTGGTTTCACATGCTTTAGCAATTAACCGTCGTTGTGTTAAGGGTACTAAGCGACATGCAACCTTCCTACATATGCCAGCATGAGCTAATTATGCTCAGATGATATTGTTGCTTCCAGGTTTGTCATTAATGCTAGCGACAGAAAATTCTCAAGCTTTACTTTGCAATTCACCAAACTTTACTCGGATAAGGAGCTCTGAGCATAGCACGAACCCTTCAATAGCGACATTCAGGCAAAAGCTAATTGTAAGTTCCTTAATTCTGCTGTCATTCTTTAAGTGTGTCAAATAAAGCAAATCATGACAAATTAACTTAAGCGCGTCCTCGCATCATTGGCTTAACTGAACATCAGGCTTCGATATTATCAGCATCGTGACACAAAAACTGTCGCGTATGCGTGAGTAAAATGTTCGCCCGGCTACAATTTCAGTCAGAATTCATAGGCTTGTTTCAAGTTCGTTGCGCGAGTTTTCTATAACACTTGGTGATTTACAGACCACTTTGAAATCAGATGAAGACTTTTGCACACACAAAGCAGTAGCGTAATGCTTGGCCATATGTCGAAATCGAATGGGCAAAGTGAATATGCTTACTCAACGTGTTGGTATCATGGGAATAACGAACTTTGTACTCGAAACTCTGCATGTGACGCAGTCTGTGGAAGGAAAAACAGAAACATTTTAAAGGGACGGTGAGGAGAGCTCTATTGATATATTTTTAAAGCAAAATCCGATAGTTCGGCATTTCATGGCTTTGTTGCCACTTGGCCGGCAGCGAAAAATGCATTTAGTTCTAAGAAATATGGATTCAAAGTTGAAAAAGTTTTCCCGCCGCTCTGATTCAAACTTGGGATTCTCTTATGACGACACAGGACTAAGTGACGTGAAACATGACGTGAACATGACGTAACGCAGGCTCCGTGATTTCTGACGGTCAGCAGTGCAGCCTAGCAGCAGCCGAAAAAAAGCTACCGCCGGCCGCGCGCTGAAGGCATCTATCGGCTATTGCGGCCGTCGCTACCGTCGCTTCGTTTACGTTTGTACCGGCGTTGTGCCAGCGTTACGATGGATCCCGTTCTCGAAGTCGTCAACAAAGTTCTCGCAAATAGACACCTTTAGCAGACCGTGTACCTTGCTAACCTTGTTACCGTTAGCGGAATACCGGAAGCCCGCCTACTGCCGGTGAGCAGGCGCTGATTGGTCCCGATGCTGCAGGCGCGCGCGTAGCTGGCGGGTACGTGGCGCCATTTGGCGACGTCAAGGAGATTTGCGCATTCATTGGTTGCGCCTCAGTGATTCGTGCCTTCTCGAGTCCCAGTGTTACCAGAACTATTGGTTCTAGCAACAATGTTTTGTCCTATGACGTCATCACGCTTGTACTTGCGAGTTTGGCCTGTGGCGGCGATACCTGTCTTTTGGTTCTTGCTCTTTTCTACGTTACAGGAGCTTTGTTGTCATTATGAGTGGCGTTTTTGTAATCGGGAGCTGGTATTATGTCGATACAAGTCAACTTCAATCTCCTTGACGTCGCCAGATGGCGCCACGTACCCGGCAGCTACGCGCGCGCCGGCAGCATCGGGACCAATCAGCGCCTGCTCACCGGCAGTAGGCGGGCTTCCGGTATTCCGCTAACGGTAACAAGGTTAGCAAGGTACATGGTATGCTAAAGGTGTCTATTTGCGAGACCCGAGAAAGCGCGTTCTGTGTATATAGTTGCAGCTCCTATCCCACTTCCACAATCTTTGCAGGGATGAACTATATATGCAATTCGTATAATGTCGAGCTGCTCCATAGCTGTTGTGAAATTGGTTGAATAGATGAGCATTGAATAGATGAATAATCAACCCTTTCCAGAGAGATATTTGGTTGCAAGAAAGTTGTGTTAACACAAAGACGTGTGCTTTTACAACGCATAAAATCATAAAGTTTTGTGCCGCAGTGAACTTAAACGGGAAGAAACGTCAACGAGTAATGAAGGCGTGACAGTTCCAATAATATTCAATTCGTTTGTTCGTCATTCCCGTTCTGCCACATCCGAGATTTTTTGAAGTCAACCTTAAAGGGAAAATATGCTTGAGATAGTGTGCCGAAACATCGCCCAATTAATTTGGAGAGAATTATTCACTGTGCCTTCTATTGGCTCTGCATGGCATATCAATGCTGCCAGCTTCCAGGTGAATGCATTTTTAACACTGGTTCGTTTATGAACAACCAGTCTCAGTGGTCTTTTTAGTAATTCAAACAGTTCGCAGTGTGCGCCAGTAAGTTTCGCAGTTTTACGAGCTTTGCGCAAGATAAAAAGGTATGCACTAGTCATGCGTTACTTACAGAGAGATGCCGGTGTGCATGTGATTCCAGTAACCGCGAAGAACAGTCGTCTTGGCCTCAACAAAGTGCAAGATGGGTGGTAGTGCAGCCAACTTCACGTCGTAGTTCTGCCAAAAACAGTTTGAAGAAAAATACGATGGAGTCCCCGTTGTGAAAGAGTCATGTCTGGGAGAGTATTAGATGTTACTGAGCGTCAAAAATGTAAGCTTGAACGAGAGTATATGTAAGTACGCACATATAGGAGTGGTCTTCATGTTATGCTACTACTACGCGACTTTTTTTTAACTGCTTGGGGGTGACCATGTGAATAAGCTAAACATATCCTTTGAAGTGCTGCGAACAAAACAAGAACCAATCAAAACAGCTGTAACTTCATTAAAAGAGCAGCACAGTGTGCTAATTCAATTCTTACCTAGCATCTAACAATTACCTTCTGTAAAGTGTACTGACGCTGTTCTTTGCGAGGACAAGATTCGCTGAGGCAGGAATTACATCATGTTTTGACTGCGTTCTGCGAAACGTATATGGTTGGTTTTTTGAAGAGAATTCAGAGTAATCGAATGGGTCGCGATTCGACAGCCTGTCAAACAGTTCTATTACGGTATATACCGAAGAAATGTAGTTTAGCTAAAAGGCTGTACAAGTAAAATTGCGTACGTTAGGATGAGCACACATGTTTTCAACCTTAAAAGAACGGTGTGTAGTAAACAGAGAACAAGAAAAGGCAATTTTCGAGGGAAGGGCAAGGGCATTAAATAAACCGCAGAAAAATTGTCAATTTTAAACATACAGTCCGAAACGTGAGCTTTTAATAATAGAGATTGAAAACCTGTAAAAAATCTTTTGGGCGTAATCTCAGCTTAGTGCACAAGGCAGCGCCTTCTGAAACACGCTCATACATAGGTGTTAAGATTTTTTAAACGCCGCCGGTAAGGAGCTCACCATCGCGGGCTCACTGTCGGCAATAGACGCATGATTTATCTAAAGGTAGCCCCGGTGATCGAAGCTGATAAGAATAAGATTGGTTGAAAAAATCTGTGATATTATTCCACAGCATGGCAGCCGAGTAATCTCAGAATGGCTCAAAGCATAACCTGCAAAATTTGTGGGAGTGATTAGTGCCTTACCTCGCATGTCCACTTGAAAACGTTGGGCTCGTTTAGGAGTGATGATGGTATGACGAGGGAGACGTGCATCTTTTCGATCTTGAAAGTAAAGAGAAAAATGAGTCCAAAGATTGCATTACAGAAACATTGCAGAAATCGTAATCTTTTCACACTCTTCGACTTGAAGGGCCGTATCGCGCGCTGCCCCCCACCCCTGCAGTTCCACTGGACTGTGTCATAATAATAACAGCAGTAGCATTCATAGTAGCAGTAATGGTTGTATTACTAGCAGCAGTAGTAGTGGTAATAATAATAGCAGCATTAGCAGTAACAGCAATCCAGCGTTACTAGAAGCAGTACCGTTAGCACTAAGCAATACGACTAGTAGCACTTGTAGTAGTAGCACGAGTGTCGGCAGAGTGCAATGCAAAGGCGGTGCCGCAAATGCCAAAGAATTGCAAACGCCTCTCCTTGTCCTTGCTTGAAACATGCCCGAATGGACAGGGCTGTAAGCAAGGAGGTGAGGACGGGCAGGGGGGGGGGGGGGGGGTACAGAAACTTCAATGCTCATAGACGCATAGACACAGGCAAAAGGTTTCTTTAGAAGTTTTGGACGTTTTGCTCTTAATGGCAAGGCTGGTTGGTTGGTTGGTTTATGGGGTTTAACGTCCCAAAGCGACCAAGGCTATGAGAGACGCCGTAGTGGAGGGCTCCGGAAATTTCGACCACCTCTTAATGGCAAGGCAAGGCAAAGAGAATGCAGGAGCAAAGGATCATTGGGAGGCTGCAATGATTGTCGGCGGTTCGAACGACCCGCAGTGGCTCAGCACACAGGTAAGGGTACTTGTTATTGCTGTAAAATTAAAATTTGGTGATCCTGAACTACAATTTTAGGAATACATATTATAAACTCGGTTGGCAGCGGCCTAGTGAAACATAAATTATTGGCACCCGCTTCGTATTCGTTGTGAGGGAAATAAAATGACGACGCAATCCGTATTGTAGTTTTCTGTTCCTCAACTACGATCTTTGGAATACATAATATAGACTCTGTTGGCAGTGGCCTACAAAAACTGAAATTATTGGCACTCCCTTCGTGTTCATTAAGAGGGAATTAAAATGACGACGCATTGCGCATTGATTAAATACAGATATGAAAAACATCAATGGAAGTGGCATACGTGAAATTGATGCGAAGCAAGTAGCGGTGGCTATTCGTAAACATGTATGAGCCTCGAACATTTGTTCAAGCTTCACGTAAAAACACTTTAAGAACTTACCTTAGCCAACACCTTTTCGACTGCTTCCTCGTCTTGCCACGTCAGGCGCCTTGTGAAGTTGAAGAGGACGTCTTTCAGGTCACTGACCCACCATTCAAGCTGCAGTGATATGCGACAATCTTCTTTATAGGCATAAAGGGAAGCCGTACAGTTCAATTTGTCCATCGCCACGCCACTCTAGCGCTGTTTACATGGGTCAAATCATTCAGGTGCTTCTGTAATCCTTTAGCCATTTAAACGAGAAGGATTGCCATTTAAACGAGGAGGAACGGTAATTTTCCAGGGTCTGTCTTTGGCTGATAACGGTTTTCTGAGCCTCAGAAGCACAGCAGTGAAGAGGACATGTAAGATTTATGGATGAAAAGTATTTCTTCGGTATTTGCGCCTGTTACGCAAAAGTTAAAGAAAAACGCAGTAATTTAAGTACAAAATGAAATTCCCGCCTAATAAAAATGAACATATTACGATTAATCCCGAAAGCCTAAAACCATGCAATTGCGCCCGCAAAGGTTCCTACAATAAACAGCCCATTTCAAAATCACTCAGCTACTTGGAAAACCTCTACATGCCCGAAAAGGTTTGAGTTCTGTTGCCGGTATGGTTGGCTTTTCATTTGAAAAGCATTCAGTATGCCTCTTTAATCTCCAGCATCTAACAGTTCCTCTTGTGTTTAATAATTAGGATGCGAAAATGCTGTTTGTGCAAAGTACTGTTGAGAACATATACGAACACAGTTCACTTTTTGACAGCTGTTTCTGTGCAGTATACGCCTTACATAATTGGGATGAGTTGTATCCATAGTACCGCAGTGCCCGCATTTTCACTGAGATTCGCTATATTATTGCTGATGACAAACAGAAAATTGCTCTGACTCGCTCGCTGGCTGACTCGCTCGGCTGACTCGCTCACTCATTCACTCCCTCACTCACTCGCTCATTCACCTATCACCTAATCACTCAATCATTCACTCAATCACCCACTCACTCATTCACTCCCTCACTCACTCACTCACTTACTAATTCACTTACTCACTAAATCACTCACTCACTCACTCACTCACTCACTCACTCATTAAACCACTCACTCACTAAATCACTCACTCACCCACTAAACCACTCACTCACTCACTCACCCACTCACTCACTCACTCACTCACTCACTCACTCACTCACTCACTCACTCACTCACTCACTCACTCACTCACTCACTCACTCACTCACTCACTCACTCACTCACTCGCTAACTCACTCACTCACTCACTCACCCACCCACTCACCCACTCACCCACTCACTCACTCACTCACTCACTCACTCACTCACTCACTCACTCACTCACTCACCCACCCACCCACCCACCCACTCACTCACTCACTCACTCACTCACTCACTCACTCACTCACTCACTCACTCACCCACCCACCCACCCACCCACCCACCCACTCACCCACTCACTCACTCACTCACTCACTCACTCACTCACTCACTCACTCACTCACTCACTCACTCACTCACTCACTCACTCACTCACTCACCCACTCACTCACTCACTCACTCACTCACTCACTCACTCACTCACTCACCCACCCACCCACTCACTCACTCACTCACTCACTCACTCAGCCAGCGTGTCGTCTTACCGGCCTCACAAATTCGACGGAGGAGTTCGTCTGGCCCAGTGCCATCGTTAACAGCGCGTACATTCCCTGCGGGCAGAGGGTCTCGGCGTAGCGGAGACACAGCGGGAACCGCTTGGATCCGCCGGGCGTTCCGTACGGGGCTCCAGGCAGGTGCGGCGCGCTGCTGTGGTTGTCTGGGAACAAGGGCGACAGGTGCACCCACAGGTACACGCCCAGGAAGTTCAGCACCGTGGATCTGGGGAAATTATTCCGAATCACTGGCAGTGAGCAATCAGGGCCTTGTCGTGCACAGCATTTCATAACGCTGCAACAATTACGATATATTTTAACTCGAAATTCCGCGAGAAGAACCAATTGAGGCGTAACGACTGTGAAGCAGAAGGGTGCGTTATTGCCGAGCATCCCAAATGAGGAATCGCCTGGTATCACGAATTAGCCAGGCACCCCAAAATAAGTCGGGCGTAATGATATGCCTGAGGAAAAAAGTAAAAAGGAGTTGTCGTCATCATACAAAACTACCCTAAAGTGCGTGCCAAAGTTGGCGGAAACAAACATACCCAAAGGCTAACATTAACACTTTTGTACCTATGAGTAGTAGTGGTAGTAGTAGTAGTATGTGGTTATCTATTGAATAACAAAAATGAAAGAAAACATATTTGCCGGCCAACGCATATGCTATCGGATACTGATGCACCTAAGCTGCGGCCAGCGGAAGTAAAGAGAGGGCGAGTAGACAAGGAGATTAAATAAATTAGAGGCAGATAAGGAGGAAGGAAAGAGTTTGGAACATCGTAAATGGCACCAATATAAAAAAAGTAGCTACATGAGACCTCAGAAATTCATTTTGGGGTCACTAAACGAAACTCTCAGTGTGTTTAAAATAAAAGGCGCTATATCCACTTAAACCATTCCACCCCAGCGATTCCTAATGTAATCGCTAAATTTATAAACGATTAGGTTTTAGCAAAGAATAAAAAGTGCTACTATCTTCAGAGGAAATGCAACATTTAACAACTTTTTTATGCACACTAGTTACTGTCGCCTAGTTTTGGTTAATTGTTATGTGGGTTTTAAGTCCCAAAAGCTACTCAGGCAATGAGGGACGCCGCAATGAAGGGCTTCGAAAATTTCGACCACATGGAGCTCTTTAATGTTGTCTAAAATTGCAGAGTACGCGAGCATCTATCATTTCGCCTCCGTCGAAATGCGACCGCCGTGGCCGGAATCGAACCCGCGTCTTTCGGGTCAGCAGCAGATTGCCACAGCCACTGAGCCATCGCAGCGGCTTCAACCTTTACACCTGTCAGTAGTCCTGGGATTTCTATAAAATTGTAAGATTTACAGGCCTCTAGGTTTCACTCGGGGAAAAAAAAAATCGACTGCTTAAAAAGGAAATGGAACAATGCAACATTTAGCCGCACAGCTAGTTTAGCATAACAGAAAAATCACATTTTCCCAAAAAGGGGCGCAGAAAAAGTCCATACTCTCTGCCGTGGCTATTGTCGGATTTAACTGCCTTCTTTTCGTTTTGTACAAAAAAAGAAAAGTCGTTTTATTCTTCTGTAATAAAATAGAAGAGCAAGAGTAAGCCTCATGTTACATCTAGAAAGGAAACTCTCTTTAGGAAAAGTATTTTATAGCGCTATATGACACCGCGAATGCGCATGATTACGAAGTGAACCACATAGTGAACCACAAGTGTGCCCTATCGCAAAGTGCGCACCGCGGTCTCTTTGATGTACCTGTGGTTGGTTGTAACGTATTAAATGAGATTGAGGACAACTCCATCGAATCATTCCTTTTAATAAAAACTGATTCTCCGTCCCTTTCTGGGTACGTGACCGTTTTTCTGGCAGCAAAGATTGATTTATGGCTGATAAAATCGAAATCTAAATATTTCCAATCACTCGATTCAAATTCGTGACTTGTACACCGATAGGCAGTGGCTGCCACCATTTTCAGGGGAACTGCGGCGCAGTATTTATTGCCTCTGGCATCCGCACCAAAAAATCGATGCATGCAGTTTATTTCCGAACTTGGCCGGCGACGGCGACTTGCATATGTCGTTTTTTTTCTATATTTTCTAGCTTGTAAATTAAGCCTCATTTTCAGTGAGAATAGCTTACCTATCGTGGCAATGGCGCAATCTATTGACATAGGCCAACATTAGCCCGGCTTCAGTGTCCTTTTATAAAAAATGGTTTAAAAATTATGCCTGAAAAGAAACTAGGTGCATTCGGCACATGTATGGTTAGGTACAAACGAAAGAAGTGCTAGTAGTAATTCACTCCACTTGCTGAGGCGTCAGACACAGATATCCGTTAATTCGATGGAGAAGTAGAAGTAGATATAGAACTAGCACAAGCGACTAGAAATAGAAGGAGACGAGAAAGTTACGAATCTGCATGACCTCTCAGCCATGACATCGACAACGATGACTGCGACGACGACGAAGAACCAAGCGGTAATGCGGCAACAATAAAAGTGCATCCAAGGATGCACTGTCACAGAGCAAATGCTTGTGCGGGCGCCGTATGCCAAACTGGCCAAGAATTTCCACTGGAAGAGCCGCCCTTATCTTACTGCTACTTTGAAATTCCAGCGATGACTCCAATTCCTGCGCTGAATAGGTAATTTGGGACTGACAAGGTTAGTCAAACCCCCATGTCATTGCTGATTGAGAGGCAATGAAGTTCATACTAGGCCAAGAACTATCAAAACGCCTTGCAGTTAGTGCAAATTAGAGTAAGGCGACTTACTCGTCGACGCCGGTGTCTACAAAAGTGAAGAGCCGGTGGAAGTAAACCTTCGAGTTAACGGCGATCGAAGACTCCTTTGTGTAGACATGAGACTGCTCGAATAAGGTGGCCAGAAAGGATGTGAGGTTAATCTGCAATACAAGGGATAAAGGTAAGACTGTGAATGCAAATCTCATGCAACTCCATCTCTTAAGTGCACTGACAAGCACTGCGTACCTTTTCGTACATAGCAAATTCGGAGAGGCTGATGAGGGCGTGTTCGGGAACCGGAGGCCGGTACGCGGCCATCTAGAAAAAAAAAGCCAACAAATGGTATAGACATTAACAGCCTTCTTGCTTTGCCAGTTTGGTCAAGTTTGCTATCTTCTTTTCCGAGGCAAGTGCGAAGGTTTTTCTTGATAAGACAGGTTCTCATTGTTTCTGTAGAAAATGGAATGTTTCGTGACCTGGCAAGTGCAGTTGTTTTCTTCCTGTTACTTGGCAACGTAAGCTTTCGGAACAGTCTGTTTTCCTCAGTTTCGCATGTTCATTTGCGCTATTGTAAAGAATAAGCTCTGAATGTCGTTGGTTTTTTGCTACTGTCTTTAACGGTGTCCGAAATTCTCGGATAAAAATTTTGAAAATTGGAAAATTGTAAGATATAGTTATGAAAATATTCAAGACAATGGTCCATTCTTCTGGCACGTAGCAGAATCTTTCGTTAAAAGTGTTTCCAATGATCGCAGGGAGCATTACGACTGTCATTGAAAACCAAAGCGGAACGCTTCGGACGACAGCAAGAATGTTAATGGCAAAACAAATGTGAGACTGCCGTTGCGTGGTTTCCGGATATGTTGATTTTTGTAATGAACACTTACATTATACGAAAAAATTGCGGTCATACATAGTTCATTCATAGTTCATACAAGGCTCCCGTAGCGGAGCCGAAACGTCTCTTTCTGTTTTTTGTTTGTGTTTAACGACTGGTCGGCTCTTGTTATTTCCCGCCATGAAATTTCCCGACCAGACGGGTTTCCGTCGAACCCTGGATTTCATAGTGAATTCAAAAGGCGCACAGGTGGTGTGCAAAACAAATAGCATATAGTAGGTATTATGAAATGTCTTTGAACATGCGTCAATTCCGCTTGACAGCGAAAGTTTCTATAAAGACTTATTGAAGATTTGAACGGTGTGCTCTTTTCAGAAACTCGTTTTTTCTTGCGAATTCTCAGTCTAAATTTTGCCTAAATAATTCTCTCGGAGCAACTTTTCACTAGTTCTACGCGATTCTCGAAAAGCACGGCAATTAGTCCACTCAAATATTGTTTGCAGCATTCTTTGCGCACACATCCTGCTATCGTATTAAAGAGGTCCAGCTTTTTTGGAGATAACTTTTAATCTTTTCAATTGGGAGGGATTTGAGGAATATTGCCGGATTCTGTTATGAGCATGTTGACGGGATTGGTCGAAGTTCCCTACGCGCAGAAAAAATTTTGCCATCTAAAGTTCGTCCTGCGCTCGCACTGAATAGCTCACACTGTCATAGAAAACGAAGGTTGTGCTTTTTGACCATAAATCGCAGAAACTTGTGAGCGTTCCGAAAACGGACCTGCGGCAATATCGATTTCTGTGGTAAAATTTTACAATATGCGAAATATTGCGTTCATAAAAATTCTACTGGAAAACCTACATGTTCTACAATTTTTGGGTGTGGAGAAGTTTTCCAGTCTCCTCGGTTGATAACTTACCATGAGCAGCTCCTTGGAGAACTTGAGCACGTCCTGGAATTGATGCATGCTGAAGTGCTGGATGGAGGGAAGGAGGGAGGCCGACCTCTTCAGCACCCAGTGGTACGTTTCTGCGGTAAGGAGGTCAGCCTCGTGCCACCTTCGGAACCTCTGCTTTAACTGCAATGAATGGATAATAGATGTTTGTAAGTGTGGAGGCTGATGGTCATTTAGGCTGAGAATAGAAGCGCTTGGATGGGAAGACGAAAAGTGTTGCGGAGCTCTTAAAGGGACTGCGAGGACTGAGGTTGGCCCGCTTACCTCACTTTAATCGCAATGATGACGGATTCATTGAAAGCGAAGCTTTTGCGAGCTAAATCCACCGGTAAGATGTAAGCTAAAGCGCCTGTGTCATGACGAGCGCTTGAAGGACGTATAGAGCCATTCCGGCAATACAATGACACAACTGTATCGGCTACAAAGAAACAAATCTTCTAACTGACTGAAATAACAGAGTTGGATAAGCGCCTCGTGCATATACTGCCTATACTTGGAATGGTGCAGGAACATGACGGCTCATTCACTAACGGCTTTAGCTTGCGCATCATCCTGTCCCTGAAAGGTCGCAAAGTTTAGGATACATTCGTGCATTGTTAATACAGACACTTTGGTTGCAGGGCAACACTGTCCATGAACCTAGTCGTCCGTAAGAATGGGCCGCGAAGGAAAAAAAAAAGCTTAGAGAAAAAATACGCTTTGATTACAGTCTGCTCCTGTGCATACTGGTGGCTCGTATAATGGGCTACAAACCAGTTATCCTGGTCACGATTATGCTTGAAATAATGGGCTGCAGCTTGACGCGCCTAGTCGTCAATGATGCGCTTGATGGCGCCCCATTTCAACCGAAGTATTGCTACGATTGTCCGCATCTCACCAGCCGCTACTTGTTAGAGGCGCTGAATCGGCAGGCGACTGCTGAATGCGGTTTTTTTACGTGGCACAAGGTGCGGAGTGAGCTTCATTCACTGCTATTCATGCCATTCGGAAAATGGTTTGGTGCATCGACTGGAAAATATTACACTGTAAAGCGCGAAACCACGAATGAAAAGGGCCATCACTCAGTTATTTTCACTTTTGCACTCCATTTCTATGGTGTCCTGTACTCAAAATGCAGAAATTAAAACATCTGGTTGGTAAAGCACAGATGTTGTTCTTATCAACGTTCATATCAACAAAAATAGGTGGGCCCCAATGAGTTCTGTGCTATTACCCCTTGTCCATTATCCAGAGAGCGAGTTGCCGTATTTACGAGGCGTAAATACACTGCAAAAGTTTGGTCCCTGGGCAAATTTTCCATAATTCGAGATTTCTATATTAACGGGGGTCTTATTAACAAGGCACAACTATTTTTAAAGCAGTTTAATTGCTTAAAAAAATGTGGGTCCTTTATCTCTGTGCAAACAATGTAGCCCGCCAAGTGGTCGAGGGGTCGTATTTTGTAGCGTTTATTTCTTCCGTATAATCTTTTGCTCTGCTGATGCAAGACGGCTGTGCCTGCGAAATCAAGATCAGCGAAAATGAGTGCTTACTGGCCAAATGAAGAGACCTCAGCGATGGCAACTATTAACAGCAATGGTTTGGTCTAGGTTTATTTCGGTTTAACGTGCCAAAGAGACTCAGACTATGAGGGACGCCGTAGTAAAGGGCTCCGGAAATTTCAACTATCTGGGGTTCTTTAACGTGCACTGACATTGCACAGTACACGACCCTTTAGAATTTCGCCTCCATCGAAATTCGGCCGCCGCGGACGGGATCGAACACGCGTCTTTCGGGCCTCAAAAGCGAGGGAAAAAAAGAATCGGTGAAGCGTTTGCCTCTGGCTCTATAGGAGTACCGCGACGCTTTTTTCGGAATCGCTCCTTTTTCTTCCACCCTGTAGTACCCGAGCGGTCACCACAGGTCACTGCCTTTCTGTTTCGACTTGATGAGGCCATTATATGAAGTGTGCAAAGAAATCGGTATAAAGCAGTGTACTTGACTCTGTTCTCATTCGCGGGCGTGGAAGTATGAAGCCGTACCAGGATGGTGTGGCGCTTCTTTTTCTTCTTAGAGGGCAGCACGGTCACGGCGAACATTGGGAAGAGTCCCAGTTCTCTCGCCATGGTGGCCAGCACGAAGTGCAGGCTAGACGGCCACAGCGGCCTCGAGGTGAACGGAAAGAGGCCCAGTCCGAAGCGTCGCATAACGGCCTCAAAGTGTTCAGGTTCACTCTGAAGCCTGGTTGCTGCACAGTAAGTGGAAGGGCTGTGACTTTCCAAGACTATGGGAAGCATACAGTATACCTTGAAGTATGACACGGTGTTAACTACCGAGCATTCGGTCGTAGATCCAAGAACAGTGTGCTAAATGTTCTTGAGAGATAGAGCGATACATAGTGAAAGAGAAAGGGAAGGTTTCTCTGTTTTAGCTGTTGAAGGTTGCCATTATAATTAAGAAGAACGGCGTTAGATGCTATGTCCCACGCACGGCTGACCAGTAGATGCTGGTGGTTAGGCAAGGGGAGGAACAAGAAGTTGTTTAGATCATTACTTGAAAGGCGTAGCCAGTTGTAATATAGAGGAGGATCTGCTTATTGTAGACTAGAGCAAAAAGTTTAATAGTTGCGAATAGAAAGCTTGTAGTCCGGACCCGCATTCTGTTTACTAGTGGCTCAAAGAGCTCAACGAGTGGGTTAAGAGAGAACCCAGCCACTCCATCAAGAAGTAAAACTCTTGCGTGGGTTACTTGGTTCAGGCTCGAAGGTATCATGAAAAGGGCCTGCCGTTTGTGTTCTACTTTTGTCTTCGGTCGTCGCGCCGTTTTCATCACTTTTTATCCATGAGGAACTTAGCCAGCAGAAAAGGCATTGAAAGATTTCCACATGAACGGTCGGTTTCCTGGACAGTTCCATAGGCGGTGAGCGCTAATTGTCACGGAAGCCACCCATATAATGAGATTGTGTCCAGCCTTGTCAACGTATACAAGCGATGTGCGACGTGAAGCAAAGGGCTGGGTGTGGGAGGCCGTACTTAGAGCTATTGGCTTCAAGCCTTGCTGTAGCCAGCTCGATTGAGCTTGGTACCAGCAGGCACACACAAAATCATAGAACAAACAAGATGCACACATGAGCACATGCCTGCATATACATACAACGGCCTCTCGGTCTTCGAGCGGCCGTGCACACACTGAGTTATAAACGACACGTGTGTAGCACTATGTTGTCTCATGTGAGTCCCATGAGAGCTCCATGATGAGCTCCATTTTGAGCTCTCCTGAGAAGTGGTGAGATATTGAGATGTTATTGTAGATTCGCAACATGTGCAAGTGTTCTTGGTTTCGGTTCGCAACAGCATCACGCAGTCTTTTGCGCCTTCTTCTAGCTACTCTGCTGTGTTTCTTCTTGCTAACGTATTTAACCTCTGCGTTGCAATGACTCCCGACTGCTTGCCTCAGTCGTTGATGTCTGTTGGCTTCTTTGATGCTGTCAGGGCAGGGAGCTCCCTCTATCGACTCTGCGATTCTGAACGTCTATGTAACTCGCGCTGCTTTTGATTACTCCCCGTAGAGTACCCGGGTAACGAAGGGGGATTTGAAAAGGGACCCGACAGTGACTTCGATGCAGTCACGCCGTCGAACCATCGCGCTGCTACTTTGAGTAACAGAACCTTTATTTGCTGTCTTAAGTTCGTTCCCAGCACCACCGTCTTCGTCTTCATAAGTGAAAGAAGCAAAAAAGAAAGGGGCGAAATTTCATTTGCGCAGCCTTTAAACTGAGAGACTCAGTAGAGAGAGACGCAAGCTTAAAAAAAGGCGCCTGCCGCTTTAACACGGCTTCCTACTTCCCTCACCTGGTAAGCCTGCTGATGTACAGCCATGAACAGTATGAAAGGGAGCGCTCATCTTGCATTCGAGGTCCAAATTTATGTCTGCTTCTAAATTGAACTTTATATAATATAATGATGCTCACTCGAAAGAACGAGAAGTGCTGACATAGAGAAGGGAATAAAGCGTGTCGTAGTTGATATTTTGGAAGTAAACTTTAATCAAGAGTTAACGTATTCAATTTAGCTTTATTTAGGCATAATGAAGGTTCGATGTTTCTAACTGAAAGTAAATTAAAAATATTACTGAATCCTACTTGCCAAATCTTCAGTGCGTGTGGAGAGCCGCTCCGCAATAAGAGATCCATATTTGTTTAAACTTCTTGGTACACGGTAAAATGCACAAACGGGTCAGAACAAGAGGGTTTAGACATTCTGTTATAATAAGGAAGCCACCGGTCGGGCCAGAAAGAACGATCTTGTGCTTGCTTTCTTAACGACACAGGCGCTCGTGCCAACTGTGCGTGTGAGGTTGCTGTAGAGAAAATCAAACTCGGTGGCCCCAAGTAAACGATGATCTTGAATTCCTAGTCTTCAGCGATTTTGCGACAGATAAAATTGCTCCATTTGCTCATTAGAGAGATTATTTTGTAAATAAGAAGAACACCACTTCGATCATATCTAACTGTGCAAAACCGTGCAAGAATCGGCATGCGTTAGATTCTGAACCTTTTAGCGGTGATGGTGGGGTGACATACCGTACAGCTGTAATCGTCAGCACATTGGCCGCGACAACTGTACGAACCTTCTCACTTTGTTTTAAAAAGTGCCAGTTTCTTGAATCAAACAATTTTTAAAGGTATCTTGACGTGACTGTATGGAGAATCAAAACAATTCTTGATAGGTTCCCCATGCCATTAATGGTGTAGCACATAAGGCAGGCAGTGACCTCTGGAGTTACGGGAGAAAGATGTCACTCTTTTAGAGAACATCTTGCACAGACGAACACTGTGCACCATGTAAATAGTCGTCACAGCTGACTGTCACAAGTTTAGACCACGCGTGAAGGTGGCAACTGTGTGCGGGCATCTGGCTGTAAACCAACGACTTCCCTAAGCAGCTGCCTTAAAGCGACCGCTGTCAAAACTAAAAAAATGCAAACGCATATTCATCCGATATACGACTTCCAGTCAAACAAAGGAAACACTACCCATAGTTGACACATTTATGTCTTTCGTGAGCAGTGGAAAATTTCAGGGGCCAACTGTCTAGCTGCATGCCAGCAGCAGGAAAAGGTGAAGGCAACGTTATCCCTTGAGTTACAACTGTAGCACATGCATATACTTGCTAGAAGAGGCAAACTTGTGTTGTGCTAAACTTCTCAGAGTTTCTCATTGGTGATCAAGCCACAGCAACGATCATAATGCAAATAAAAGGTAGGAGGCAAGGGGATATAGAGCGTGGAAGAAAAGCTTATTCCATGCTCCCCGCTTCCTACCAGTCTGGAAGAGCTTTGATTTAAGGTATTGAGCTCAATTTAACGCAACCAAGATTCTAACCCGACGGCCGACTATGTGGGTGCGTAAACGAAAAAAAAATGAAAGTACAGGAATGTAACCCGAGGAATAATTCCGCAGTATAGGGAAAGATGAGTAGAAGCTTTGCAACAAAATACCTGAACAAGTAGCTTTCACACGTCCTCGCTGCTTCAAGACAGCCGCCCAAAAGATTATCAAAGAAGACCATCATCATCATCATCATCATCAGCCTGACTACGCCCACTGCAGGACAAAGGCCTTTCCCATGTCTCTCCGATCAACCCTGTCCTTTGCCAGTTGCGGCCACCCTATCGCCGGAAACTTAACCTCATCCGTCTACCTAACTTTCTGCCTCCCCCTGCTGCGCTTGCCTTCTCTTTGAATCCGCTCTGTTAACCTTAAAGGCCAGTGGTTATCTCCCTGGTCCCTTAAGGACCGGTACGAAGATAAGTACGGAGTTCCACATCGCTCTGTAAGAGACGCTGTAAATTTGCGCGAGTTGGATGTCGCTGAAAGGCGCGTCAGAGAGCGATACCGACGAAAATAGCGATAGCCCTTTTCGCGTGCAATAGCAATGCCAAGCTTTCTGTGCACCCGAAGCGAATTACTGCTACGAGCAAGTGACATCGTTGACGGTGCAAACATTGAGTGAACTTTCAGGGAACGAAAGGAAGGTCTCTGCGAAGCCTTCATGTCGCGCGTATTTTATCCCATTTTCTCGGGACGATGCGTTGAATGCGCTCTCGGTACTCTAATGCGCGGTTTCCGGCGATGAGTTCCTAACTGCTTGGCCGCCGCTCTGACATGAGATGTTCGGTATTTTTGGCTCGGAGCTTTACGTTCGTCCAAAAATGCGGCGCCTCTATGTTTTAACGCGATAGAGTTATAGGCCCCGTTGTCCTGAAAATCCGGTGTCGTCGTTGTCGGCGTAGGCGTTGTGAGCGAAAAATCACGAGCATGGCTCTGGCAGGTGGTCCCCGAGAGCAACTTAAAGGGCAGGTGGGCCACCAAGGTCGCGTGACCTTGCGGCGTCAACACAACCTGCCAACCGGATAGGTTGCAAACTAGGTTGCAGGTGGCAGGCGGCAGTTAAATTAAAGATTGGTTGCTCGGTAAGAGCAACCTGAATCGCACAAGGCTCACCGCTGGGAGCATCTGCCATAAGGCAGGGCAGTGGTGTATCGCTTAACCGATGCACCACTGCTCCTGGAGGGGTATCAGGCCTCTTAGGAATCTATGAATGTAAAGTAGATAATGACCTTCTGCATAAATGGGAATTACCCATCACGCTATCAAGTCATACTCTTAAGGAGAAGTTAAGTGTCTGCTCCAATTTTTTTTTATGTCCAGAAGTTTGGGCAGACCTGCACAAGACGCACCAACGAGTATGCTAGTAAACACGGTTGAGTGTGCTGTTAGGGTCACGTAATATTCGATTTTAACGCCAAGGTTAAGCTTTAACTTATATTTTCAGTAAAAAGATAGCGCGTTACATTCGAGTAAACACGGCATCAACGGCGTGTTTCCTTGATGAATCACCGTGGAGCGGCGCTGTTAGGCGCCACATTGTAACAACCATTGCTGTACAAAATGTACGGTCTCGAGCGAACTTTTCCTAAGTTTATGTGCACCAAGACACGTGGTGTGTTTACTACCGTAGTACTGAGTTGCGAAAAGAAAAACATGCAAGACCGGCGCTGCACACCAAGCTTGTACCTTATACTGCTAAGGCCTTCTGGCAACTTCTTGGTTAAAGCAAGCAGGCGGTGCTTCTGTCTCCGAAGCCGCTTTCGAGCGAAACACTTAAGTTTTTTTTGACAGCTGCTCTAAACTTGTTTTTCGAGACGTGTGAAGAGCTGGCAGAGGACGGCGCATTCGCAACACTTTCGCTTCGCCGCGGCGACGTTGGAGGAGCTTCTGGAACTACGCAGCTGCTTTTATGTGCGGGTGTGGCGCGCTTCATTGAAGCGGACGAATATTTGGACAGGAAGGACCACAGAGGACGACAGCAAAGGTGAAAGCAGCATGAAGAATTATATAATGACACACTGATAGGAGCCCTGCAAGTCATATCACTGTAACAGTACGACGGCTTCAAGCCAAAAGCTATACAAGGAAACATGTGAAGAACTTCGATGGAACGCTTTCTTCTAACCTTATACGCACGTAAGTTCACAATACGCAAGGGAAGCTACGTGCTATACATACCATGGAGCTATAAAGATGAAGGTTCTGGAAACAAGGAGGCCTTAGAAGTATTCCCGCACAACATGTTTCAACCGAGTCTTATGATGGATGATTCTAGATGTTCGATGTGCACACAAACTATCAACTTCACGCGGTGGGCAGATCTTTAAAAATTAGTTAGTCGCCATATTTGACAGATATTCATTGCTAAAATGGCCACCATTGCTAAGAAAACCTTAAAGCCACTTCTACAATGTTCATTTTATACCCTTTGTGTATATTATGCCTTTTATTGTACATTTTGTGAGCGCGAACGGAACAGGAAGTGCCTACTTTCAAGAAGAAAGTTTTCAGCCGAAGTCTAATGGCAAATTTCACTGAAATTGTATAAGTGAGCAAGGCTTGCTCAGAAAAGAAAAATGCTGTACTTAGCCCACAGGGCTCCTCACATATAAGTGGTGCACTGCGCTCTACAGAGTTGTATCTTGCAAGCTGTGTTAGTTAAAAGTGGCGCTATTGGGTTTTTCTACCATGTTTCGGTGCACTCTTTTCTCTCAGAGAAAACAACACAAAAAAAGCCTTTTATTTTTCTGGTGAACCAGAAGTAGCACTGCGAATCGTCTACACAGCCGCATTACTGCCGAATGTGCCAAACGTGAATGTGCCGAAAGTATATGTGCGGCTTTATGGGGAAAAAAGCATTTTCAGCGAGTGAGACGATGAGCGGTACTTGAGTATTCCAGAGAAGCTGTGTAAGTGGATTTCGATAACCGTAATTTTCGGTATATAGTCTGCGGGCTGTACACGTCTAAAAGCTGAAAATTTTCGGTTTGCGGACTGTATCTATTGGTGTGGGCTCAGAAGTATTTTTTTTATTTTCGCCGGATATGGCATGAAATTCCTAGCGCTTATTCATTACGATGTTTTGTGATGTGCGCTGTGTGTGTGTACATGCATATTATGTAGTGATTGCACTCCTGGCTCCAGCGGGCTATGCATGGTGTGCTCACAGTCGAGTAAAAAAACAATTTCTTCACTTAAAAAGTCCGGCGAACTGTAAACCGAGTGTAGACTGCGTAGCGGGTATTACGGTATGCAGTCCGCTTTATATTTTTTGAAGCTGATGGGCTGGGGTTTATTGCAAGACGCAGTTGGATTCCTTCGAAAATCCTTTCAAAAGCAAATGCGAGCGCGTTCCTTTAAAAGGGTTACTGCCTTGCGTGCATTTTAAAGCCTAACCACACGCGAGGGTTGACGTTAACAGCAAGAAACGGTATCAAACATCGAGGTTATGAATCATAGAAACTAAACCTGGCCTGTCTGCCAGAGAAAAGGTTGTGCTTAAACACGAAGACCCCGGCCCTCTTCCCCCACCCGTTCTCCTCTTCTTGTATAAGCGCCGAGAGGTCTTACCCGACGAAGTGCAGTTCTCGACGAACACCAGTGTTTTGGCCAAAGCTGATGTGGCGTTCAGGTTCTCGTTCCTGAGAAGATTGAGCAGCGCGTCTGCAAGAAGAAACGAAGAGAAAATAATGACACCACTTTTATCGGCATTGAGCGTGCATACAGATAAATTACAATGACAGCAAAAAAAAAAAAACGGTTGACGGTGGGCGCAAGCAGAGTGCAAAGAAAACAAATGTTTGAGGTCACTACGTTTAAAGTTTACAGTGAAGAGAACAGACAGTGAGACACAACTGAGTCTTGATTATATGGGAGCTTAGAACTTACAGGGTGGGTTGTGAATGCGGCCACTAGCACGTGTCACTTATTTTGGACATGGTTTTTACACTTCTCAGCATGATCAGGGGTGGTGCTGCACGACGAATAAGAATTTCGCTAAAGATTGATTACCCCTTCCCACTTTTATTCCGCTCCTTCACTCCAGGTTTCGCCAATTTTCTAAATTTTGAGTACACAAGCAGGACCATTCTATGTTTCCCGTCTTCTGTTTTTTAATTGATACAAATTTTCAGTTTGATTCCGAACCTATTCATTTAAATTATTATTGCAGCCTTTCAGCTGAGAAAGCTCTCTATTACTAACTGGGGGTTTAATACTATGCATACATTGACACTTGCATTGAAAGGCGCTAAGGACGTGACGCCCAGTATACGGAATATTTGGGTGGCAGCGGTATATTTTTTCTAGCCTTGTCAGAAAAAATACCGAAAAGTCCCGGTTTCCGGAATGAATGAACACTATCACTTGAGGAAAAGGTTTTATTAAAGCTAAGTTTCGTCAGCCCGCGCATTTGGAGCGGAGCTTGGTGGAATTATTCGACCAAGCATCATGCCTGAAGATTTGAGTTACAAGGTGGAGGAACAGAATGCGGAGAATAGAAAGTCGTAGAAAGATATAGCACGGCATGACACGCTATGGTACGGCGAATGGGTTTGAAGCAAACAAGCTGCATATAGCCTATGAGAAACAGAATGACTCTATCCCACATGAACTAGTCAACTAACCATGCTGGGAAGAAATGGATGACATGGGTGAAAAACAAAAAGGAAGGAAAGAAAGGCCAATGAGGAATTCAGCTTGAATGGCAGTTTCTCAAGGCGTTTCAAGTTCTTGAATAATATACTTAAGCGGGCTTACCCTTGCTGTATCGCTGCAGCGTGTCGTAGACGTACTGCATGCTGGAGAAGCGGAAAGGCAGTTCCTGGGTCTCGTGTGCGAACCAGCGGTCCGAACAAACGAAGCGGTAGAAGTCGTCACACTGGCCCACGCTCAGGTTCAGCCGCGTGGAGAGGTAAGCGGCTGCAGATGTGATCGCAAGGGCTCTTTGCCACCGACGCTCAAGAGCGATTGGCATTGAGATGCGAAGACAGTACGGGACAAAACGGAGATACCACCGTGCCGAGCAGGGATGACTGTGTATCCATTCGGTCCAATGTAATTCTGCTCTGCTTTTCACTTGATGACCGTGAACAAACATATCGGCTTCACTCTCGTTTGATAGTGGGCATCAAAGCGGTAGGCATAAAAGAAAATAACTAAAGTGCATTTCTTTGGCATTACGCACAGAAATGTTAAGTGATCACTATAGAACTTCCAGGAGCTGCACCTACAAGTGTAATGATAGAAAGTCCAGTACCGCACCCGAGAGAACTATTAAAAGCAGAGATAAGGGCATATATATTAATTCAGTTACCTCCAAGGTCCTCTTTGCTCGAGTCGGAATCTTCCGTGCAGTACTATTACCCCGGGACGCGGAGAGATTGTCTCGACTGAATTTCTTGATCCCCGCCTTTTTTACCGACACCTGTTTCTTCTTCATAACAGTCCTTTTTTTTTCTGGCGTTTGGTGGTAGCAATGCTCATGGCCGCCTGGAGGTTCCCTATATATTGCATATTCTGATACACGAGTATGGCGAAGATATTATTTTGATAGCCGGTGGCCGTAGATCCCAAGTGCTCCCCTGCACGTCAATGTCGCGTAAGCGCGCCAGGATGAAAAGGTTTTCTATCTAGGCTACAGAAGACGCCTCAGTACCTCGAGGCTTAGTCTGATATAGGCTACCTATTGAAAAAAAAAGTCTTTGTTGGCGTGCCTATAGTGGGGTTCGGACGCGGTGACGATGATTTTAGGGCAACCCATCCACTGAACTTCATATTAAACCAAGAGGATTCAGTGTTAGGTCAGCATAGCTGAATAGGTTATGCGAGCGTCAGTATTGTAATACCGTGCATGACAAAGTGGCTTCAGCCAGAATTTTAGTTGGAAGTACAGTACACCTCGCTCACATAAATTCGTCGATGTTGGGCAACGACAATCAGGGTTTTGCCTAGTACTCTGACTGCGAAGAACTAAATTGTAAACTCGGAATACGGCGTCCGCTAGAACTGCCACTGCGAGCGATTATAATCCTTGTTTATCTTCACCGAGCGCCTTCCACGCCTAAACCATTCTGCCCTGAATGAAAAGACTGGATGGCTATCACGGGAACATAAGGCGGTTCTTGGGGTTTCAACGATTTCTAATGCGATCCTCTCTATATCTTGACACCTGTCGAAATAAGGGCGCAAGCGTAGGTAATCTAAATGGTACGGAAGGCGCATACTTTAGGTTATTGAGACCTGTATGTGGCTGCGAGCGAGCAGTGTGAGCTGAAAACTAAAAATAAAAATGACACACACCTTCCGGCAGGCACAGCTGGTCGGTACAGTTATCTGCGCTGATACCAACACCGTGGCTGCCTTTCGATTCTGAAAAGTTCAAAGGCATATTTGAAGTATGCAGGTGCGTTCACAACGTGCACACGTAGAGTGGTTATTTCCTTGCTTGTTTGCTGAGGAAAAAGAATGTCAAAATTAATTTAGAGCAACAGAAAGGGTCTTGCGCCACTAATAAAATGGCCGATGTGGCGAAGTGTCGAAGGAGCAAGTAATCATGGCGAGACGGGTGTCCTTCGCGATAAACATGCGTAACGAAAAGTTGAGGGCAGAACTCAGAAGGCTAACCTTGCGCTGATGGATACATTACTCATGCCAACTTCCCGACCTACCCTGCCTTTGAGATCTGCCTATTCACAAACTCGTCCCTTCGGGAAGGAATTCGCGTGCCCGTAACAGCTTTTGCTTCAGAACAACAGGAACCACCACAACAACAATAACAACAACAGCAGCAGTACCAGCAAGAAGAACAGCAGCAACAAAATGCACGCGTAGTGCTTCAGAAACTCGCTATCGCTGCGTCCCTCTTTCCAAGGAAGTTTAGATGCGTGCCAAGTGCTGTAAGGGTTAACTGAAACCATTGTTGAGCAAATAGTAAAAAAATAGGAAGTTTAAGTTCGTGTGAAGTGCTTTAAGGGTCACCTGGAGCATCCTTGAGCAAATAGTAAAAAATACGAAATTTAGGTCCATGTCGAGTGCTGTAAGGGTCAACTGGAGCGATGCTTGAGCAAATAGTGAAAGAAAAATACCAATACGAGGGGGGACCCAAAAGAAACCGAACTGAGAGCGCGCTACTATTCGTAGACGTAGTAGAGAGTTCTACCGCTAGATGGGGTTAGCAGAGACCTTCACGAAACAGCTGTTCAGACGACATAAATTTGTAGGCAAACATTTGAGCGTAGTGTTGTGTTTCGCTTGCAGTTACTTTGTTCCGCCTGCGAAATCTTTATGGCAAATTTAAAAGAACAGAGAGTGTGTTTGAAGTTTTGTTTCCTGCATGAAAAATCGGCAACGGAAGCTTACTAAATGTTGCAACAGACTTTTTAAGAGGGTGCTATGAGCCGCACACAACTTTCCGAGTGGTTTGGGCGCTTCAAACGTTGTGAGATGAGTGTCGAAGACCATGCTCGTTCTGGGCATCCTTCAACGTCTCGAAACGATGAAAACGTTGAAAAAATCCGCCAAAAAGGAACAAAGATGCTCGTTTCACGATCGACCAAATTTCAGAACAGATAGGGGTGAGTTGGAGCTCCTGTCAGCGAATTTTGACTGAGCAGTTGCAAATGAGACGTGTTTTCGCTAAATTTATTCCTCGCATTCTCACACAGAATCAAAAGAACATTCGATTAAATTTCAGTAGGGATTAAAAAAAAGAGATTGAAAGTGATCCAAACTTCTTCACCAAAGTCATTACAGGTGATGAGAGTTGGTGTTAGAGGTATGGTCAAGAAGCAAGCGTTAAGCCAGTGGAAGTCTCCGAACTCCCCGAGACCAAAAAAAAAGCGAGGCAGTTGAAGTCGAATGTGAAGACAATGATCATTCTCTTTTGTGATGTTCGTGGAATTTTGCACTAGGAATTTGTTCCCCCTGGCCAGACTGTTAACCAGCACTTTTATTTCGAAGCTTTAAGACGTCTGCGAGAGGATGTGCGGAGGAAACGCAAGGAACGTTGGCGATCAGGTGACTGGTTCCTTCATCACGACAACGCCCCCGCACTTACGGCCTTACGAGAGACCCACTATTTGGCCTCTCGGGGATGGACTGTCGTTCCCCACCCTCCATATTCACCAGACCTAGCCCCGTGCGACTTTTTCTCTTTCCGAGAATGAAGAAAAGTCTAAAAGGGAAGCGTTTTGGTGATGTGGTGGCCGTACAAACAGCTTCGCAGAGGGCACCGAACGATATCAAAGTTGAAGAGTTCCAGAGATGCTTCAAACAGTGGGAAAAAAGACTTGATAAGTGCATCGCATTTCATGGGGAGTACTTTGAAGGTGTCTGAAGGAATTTTGTGCAAGAGTTAATTAATAAAGTTTTTATACGAAAAATCCGGTTTCTTTTGGGTCCCCCCACGTACATCGTTAGGCCTCGCCCGATAAGCATTAGAGACAAACACAGCTGCTCTACGTCAGCAGAGAAAGCGCAATCTTTCTAGAAGGCGGTGATAATATTTTTCGTAGGTCCTCTAAGAGTTACGTTATGTATAGACGAATCGGGTAAATCTTGTTTCACCCGGAAACGAAGGGCTTTAAATGTAATACACAGCAGGAATGATTGCGCTGTGACTCGTTAGGAAGCTTGTACTGCACCTTCAGCGATCCTGTCCTCAGTCGAATTGTTGAGAATATACACGGTAGTTCCACCTGTAACGCAGGCACAAGCACACACTTAGAAACACATGAAGGAACAAGGAATGTTTAATCATTAGCATTTTATTTAACTGAACCTTCTTGAATAGTAGAACAATTTCTTATACATCTGTAGGTGTGGTCGACGCATATCTGTAAGAACAGCGCTGCTTATGCGAAATGAGTGATAGGCACTTTAATTTTAATGCATGTAACTCAGCACTTAGGTAATCAATCAACTCTCATGTCAAGGTGCCAGAGTGGCCGACACTGTTGACCCCGACATTGCGGGATCAGTACCAAGTTGAGCCGGCCGGGTTTAATTAATATGAAAGCTTAAATACCGGTGTTTAAAGACTTAGGCCCCTAGCTTAGAACCGTAGCAGATCAAAATTTATCTGCACGGTCGCTTCTGCATCCCACGCAAAGCGGTGCAGAGTATCTTAAGCTTTAGTTGTAAAGTCCCTCATTATAACTTATGAATAAATTTTGAAGTTTTTTAATATTATTTCCTACGCACTGACAGTACGCATATGCAACCAGGGATTTAGTTTGTCTTTGTGACACTAGTGCATAATACATACTCTGTCAATGGTGTGAATGTGGTTACTTTCCAAATGATATGTAGCCTCGTACTCAATGGCGTCGGCTTTGTTCTGAACCGCACCAGTAACAGTAAATCGACGTCCAGACATTCTGTTGGCGATGTAGCGTCCATTTATATTAAGGGAGTAATTACGTATTGGCATCCACACAAAGCACAGCCTTGAGGCTACACAGGAAAGCTATACAGCTTCCCCCTTGTTACAGATGTACTCCTCCTTGGGGGATTTTCCAAACAATTTGACTAGCACCCATTGATCATTCACCTTGTACCCAGGTTGAAAGGCTGTGTTAAAATTACTGAAGTAATTTCAAGCTTTTCCACTCCAATAAGTTTGGTCAAGTCGCCTTTGAAAGTTAAGAAATTACAAGAATGTAACGTACGTAGCAGGCTGCTGAACAAGTGATTAGCTGGAAAGGCTTTCTGCTCCACAACATAGAATGCACGTATGTAGCGCTTGTGCCCTTGTGCCCTTGTGACCACATCACGCTCAGCAACTTCATATAATTTTAGATCATGAAGCGCACATTCGAATCGCGAGCTATAATAACAATGCTGAGTACTCAACAGCATTGCACAGAACACAAGGATGTTTTGCATGTCTTATACTATGGCGTGGAAACTTTCAAATGTTTGTGCACACGTCACAAGACACTGTGCTGGCCATAAACTTGTAAGCGATCCACTCAACACGGTCTGTCGAAATGAGGGACCTTTTTTACTGTTTGTGCTAATTGACGTAGAAAGCAACACTGACAAACTGCGGTTCGACACAAGATTAGCACTCAGCCTTCGCCTGTTAGAACTTGGGCTCCCGGCTAAGAAAAGAAATTGCACAGTATAGGTCATGGATGGAAAGGAAAGGGCCGCCACTTCCAGTCGCCATTAAACCACGAACTTGCGGGGCGGATGCAGGGTACAAGTGACAAGCATTTCACCACGGACAGCGATAGAGCGTGGTCTGTCGATGGCGCTAGATGAACAAGGCATCAAACTTTACAAATGCAGAACATACCGCGTTCCATCGGGGCATCCGTTTGATGCCGTCCTACACAAGAAAGAAACACAGACGTCAAGATAAAGGCAAAGTTAAGAAAGACATGCCGGTGACCGGATGGCCACGCTATCAGCTTTAGAAATAACGATGTTACGCAAGGAAGCTCCTTCGCCTATGATAATATTTATAAACCGATAACGCTGCTTTGTGCGAAAACTCCAAATGAGAAGAATCACCCGATTCTCTTTACTGATACTACGGTATCCTAGTTAATTTAAAAGGACTTTCTGACGAAAGTTCTCAGCTTGATTATCAAGACCGAGCAAAAGGTGTACAACGCAATTCGACATAGCCTGCGGCAGAGTTGTTAAGCGGGTTTCAGAAAAATACAGTTCTGCGACAAACGAATGCGCGTTAGTTTTTGGAGGCTTGAGATACTGACCGAGAACCCCAAAACCACCTCTTCCAAGTAACTTGCAGCACCAAAGACCGCAATATCTAACGAACAGCTGCAGTGACACTACGAGCGGGACAGCAAAGAGGAAAGCTCTAAATCCTCGGGAATTGGCGACGGCTTGAAAGTTTCTTCACAGAAAGATCGATAGCGAAAAGTTGATCGAAGTTCACGCGTTGAGCTCAATTCCTTGTTTCGAATTGCTCGGAAAACCACTCGTTTGTCCTCATTAAATAAAAAGAAATTGTCTGGTAGATCCACGTGAAAGGTTGCCACATTACTCCTGGTTAAGAAATTTCATATCGTAGCTTTTCAAAATTATGTTAACTTGCATATGTCAGCGCATCGATATCGAACTAAGAACCACCCTTTTAAAGAGAACAAAACCGATAGAGAAACTGAACCCTCCCCGGGGCGCGCAGATATGCACGTGTGAACATCAGGAAAGGCACATTGAAAGAAAGGAATTCACTTGACAATGTTCTACGTTGATGGGCATACGTGTTAACTCGTAATCGTGAATTTGTTCATATTTTGTTCTTTTTTTCTAGTTGGATTGTGCGTATAAATTTCATGCACAGGCGTACACTTAATTTAAGAACTTTAGTGTCTTGTAAACTTAGGCATTTTTTATTGCTTAAGAGCATTTGCTCGGATGGAAACTATTCGCCCACTTTAATGTAGTGTCTCTACGCACGAAACAGTATGCCCATACTGGAACAGGTATCCGAATAGGAAATTAAAAACGCGAAGGAACAAGCAATGTGAGAGGGCCTTTATTCAACTAGTGAAACATGATTCGATGCTTTCCCTCTCAACATATGCGGCCTCTCTTTTCGCGAACGCTTGTGACAGGCGTTTCATCTTAGCAGGTTTCCACTATGTTCTGACACTGAACCCATTCAACCCGAATCGCTTCGAGACACACCAGGAAGCGACGTTCGTGGTTTTAAATGCCTCACCTGCATGCTGTGAGTGTCACGCTGTATATAGCAGCAAATAACTTGATTGTGCCTGGCTTGAAGTTTACAGTAATCAGTGATATAAATTAGCTGTCAAGCCTGAAATAAACCACAGCGGCGGTCTGATGTGATAACGACACCAGCCTAATTGCCAGTATTGCTAGACGAGCTAATAAAATGTTAATAAAGTGACAAGTTAAAGAAGCGCTTTAAGAATTCAAAAATAAGACGTGTAGACTGGTTTCTTTGTACGTGTACGTATTTGCGATGATATGTACACAATTGTCACTCCGTGCCGTTAAACAAAAATATTTAATCACCGAGAGCTAGATTACGTCAAGGAAGAGTGTTATAAAGTTAATATATCGAAAAAAAAAAGCTGTTATATACATCGGCTATTCTAGGCGACGGTTCCGAAGATTGCTTTTACATCGTATTTCCCTATAGACTACTGGGGACGGGTGCAACTTTTCAAACACTGTGGCAAATACAAGAGCAAAAAGACCTTCCATAAATGCTATGCTGCACATATGCAATGCATTATGGAGATGACTGTCTTCATGACACTCTATGATACTCTTTTAACTTTTTATTTCTTCTAACATGACCGCATGCACCACAGCAGGAGCGCGAAATTGGGGCAGCATTGGGCGACACTTTATGCGACAGCAAGCGCACAAATCAGAAATCTAAAGGTAGGAAGTGACCTGAATGCATGGTTCAGACTACCGCCGGATCGAACAAAAGCTCACGTCTCGCACGCGTTGTATACGGAGTGCTGTGATTGCAGGGACCGCAAAAATATCGCCGGTGCCAATATGAAATATGCTGCAAAGCTGCCTCATGTTACGATCCTTCTTGCAGCATTTGTCTTTGATATTCAACTAAATTCAAGAAGTGATCATTCCAGCAAGGTAATAAGTATGAACCGCATCTGCTTTCTCCGATCATCAGTACAGATGTTCTTTCTCGCGCTGATACATCTATTGGAGCTCATGACGCCACTATGAAACTGACATGGATTGCTTAAAGCTACGTAGTCTTGGCCATGTTAAAACAATAACACTTCATGACTGATTTGTGTAAAATATAAATTCAATCACACGCAATACTTCGGACGCTGCGCGAAAGCTTTGAGCTGTTTTCATTAAGGGGTCAAGAAAGAGGAAGGCGATCTTGCATATAGAATACAGTTGATTGCACGAAACTAACACACAGAACACGTCGTTGTCAACCGCCTGTTTTTGCACTCTCTATGAGATTTGTTTTGCCGTGGAATAAGAGGATGGACCAAGCTCGGTGCGTTCATAATGAATTAAGTTGAATAATAGCTGGAGATTACGCTACAATTATGCTAAAGGCTACGAAATTATAAGGAAGCATTCCACTAGAGGAATATTCTCGACTTGTTAATGGCCGCCATGTTTTCATTGCGAAGACTTCGCAGCACTACAGCGCCCTCTTCTCACACTGACTGCCAGCAAAATACATTCTTTGGCTTTGTAATATACTCGAACGGCCGAATGAGTAGAACAAGAGGAATACAGCGGCATCTGGTATTGCAACTATACCATCCCTTGGGACATTTTTGTCTGTGTATAATGAATGTTTCTCCTCACAACCATATAAAAGCTTCAGTTGGAAAACTGAATGTAACACGTATACTTGAAAATCCCACAATTTTAATAAAGCCCTATAACTAGGATACAACTAGCCACTTAACATTATTTATTTCCACAAATATACACGTAACATTCGCCCTTTTCAGCCTTGGGTACTACCACACTTACGAACAAGTTATGGAAAACAAATGCTAAGGTACCTTTTCATTTTTTTTACGAATGAACTTTGTAGCTTATAACATGCGTCTTGTGACTGTATGTGATCATGTATTCTATAATTCTGAATGCTTGTTGCTTGTTGCCATGTGCACGGGCCGGCGGACTCCATCAAGCTCACCTTGAGGATTTTTGTCAGCGGTCCTCAGCACTATTTATGTTAATAAGGGAGTAATTACTCAAGCGCAGGGAGTAATTACTCCCTTATTACAAATCTGCTCCACCTTGGGGGATTCCCCTAAAATATTTGACCGACTATTTATGTTGAAATAAACTGAACTGAATTGAACTGAATGAACTGAATTATTTCTCACTCGCAGCTGACAAATGGTTTTTAAGTGATCGGGCTTCATAAACATCTATTTGCATTAAAAGTACTGAGTTCTATTCTGAAGGCTCCTTTGTGCAACCCGTTACATAGCCTATCGTTTAGTACAATGGCGAGATGAAGGGGGTCTACTGGAGCGTGCGCAGTGATTGTAAACAACAGTTCCACTAACAACGCACACTTGAAATAGGACGCGCGATAGGAGAACGCGGCAAGTAATACTGCTCCCCCCCCCCCACACACACACACACACACGCGCAAGCACACACGCACGCACGCACGCACGCACGCACGCACACACGGACACTTATATGCACGTGAACATGTAATACAAAGAATAATAAGGGAGTACGAATATAGGAGGAATGAGTGTGAGTGAGCCTCACACTCATGAGCACCGTAACGCTACCTTTCGAGCCGAGAGGAATCCATTGCGCCTTAAAAGACGTGCCTGAAATTAGGCGCGGAGAACTGCAAATAAAAGCCTCAAGAAACAACACGGAGAAAGCGTCTGTGTCAAGGGGCGACATAGGGGTTTAACGGTGTCAAGGGGTTTAACGGAAATTTGATGTGGAAGCGCGTAGCAGGGAGCCAATTTTGAAAAAGCAGTTTTATTTGTTCGTGAGAGGGTCGTTCACTACCTCAACTGAGACATTTATCTTCGCTTTTATGTCCTACTCTTGCGGATATTTAACGATGCAAACGGCGCCATTACGGAGATAACATTTAATGAGGTTTTCGAAGCAAGAGTGCCACATTCACACGCAGGCACTTCAGTCATTTTATTGAAGGTACATTGTACAGCGAAGGAAAAGATTCTGCTGTAAGAACAAGCAACAAAAATGCGGTACCCTGAAGGTCCCGACAGCAAGTACAAGATCCGAAGCAACGACGCATTATACCATCTATCGTGTGCTCTATTTTTCAGAGTGGGATACAGCAAAAGAAATTAACCACAATAATTTTATAAAGACACCTAAAACCGAAGCCTGGATTGGTTTGGTTTGGTTTATGGGGTTTAACGTCCCAAAGCGACTAAGGCTATGAGAGACGCCGTAGTGGAGGGCTCCGGAAATTTCGTCCACCTGGGGTTCTATCAGCGGCTGCCACTTGCGACATCACTATTAGAACAGCCTACCAAAAATCCCATTTGCCAGTTATAGGTATAAGAGGCTTGGCTGACGCACTGCAATGGCAGATTTCCCTCGAAAAAAAAATCACAAGGACACCTAATTGCCTTATGTGTTAGCAGTGCGATAGCATAACATTAGAAAGCGTTGACGCCTTTGTCAAAAGTGACATCAGTTTTCTCCAGGCAAAAAGGATTATCCGCCCTGGTGACGTCACTTCTTACTAGCCAATGGAAATAATTCGGTATGGATACGTCACAACTACAGCCAATGGGAAATTTTATGATCCACGAGTCATTTTTTTTTCGATGAGGCTTTTAAAGATTTTCTCACTAATGATTGCCCGGTATAGGTCACTCTCCTTTCTTTCTCATCCTAGTGGTAGTTACATTGTCATAGCCTTTTCTGAAGGCCGCTTAGCTTAGTGTCGTTAAAGGGCAACTGCAGCACTTTTTTGAAAATTTCACGATATTCAAGGATTCAAATCTATGTAGGCTGTAGGTAAAGCATGTCTAGTGTTTTTGCACTAGCATTTAAAATAGAGACGTAATCAACAATTGATTTTTGCGCTTCTCCTCAATGCACTGGAGGAGTGCAGAAAAATTCGGCATGACGTCACGGAAGATATGATTCCAAATTACCGCTGTCGTCAGCCACACCCTGCGCTGACTCGTTAGACGCTGCCAAACAACTCTCGGCAGGGTTTGCCCTCGGTGGCGTTGGTTTTTTTTCCTTCAAAGCAGGAGTTTATGCGTTGGAAATGTACCGACACCTTCGATGACGTCATCATGCGCCCCCCCCCCCCCCCCACTTGGCTTTGTGCGCTGCGGGGAAGCTTGAAGCGTGTCTGGATTTTAATCAGCGATTATTTCACTATTTCAAGCGCTAGTTCAAAAAGACATCGCATGCTTTAGCTGCAAGTTTCACACATTCGACCCTCTTAAGCTCGTTTTTTTCTAAAACCTATGCAGTTTCCCTTTAAACCAATGTGCGTACTTTCGACAGGCATGCGCCGCTTCATTCTGTGCAGAGAAAATCATGAAGGTGAGGAGAAAAGCTTACGAAGCAGGAATCTGGAATCCTTGTAGGCCATCAGGAGCACAGTGCAGACGCCTACGATTCCGATGACCACCGAAGAGGCGAAGAGGCATGCCTTGGCGCAGGCATGCCGTCCTCTGCAACACAATGTAGAACCAGACTGATGTAACAGAACGCTAGGATAAAAGCATACGCACATTACCTGTGAGAAGAAAAACATTCCATCACTCGTGGCACGTTACCACATACCCACTTGTATTATGCACGATAAGTGCGGAGTAGACAGGTTGGTTTAGGTTGGTTTATTGGGGTTTAACGTCCCAAAGCGACTCAGGCTATGAGAGACGCCGTAGTGAAGGGCTCCGGAAATTTCGACCACCTGGGGTTCTTTAACGTGCACTGACATCGCACAGTACACGAGCCTCTAGAATTTCTCCTCCAAAGAAATTCCAGCCGCCGCGGCCGGGATCGAACCCGCGTCTTTCGGGTCAGCAGCCGAGCACCATAACCACTGAGCCACCGCGGCAGCTCGTAGACACTTTTGATAGAGTTCTCACCTGGTACTCACTGCTTTTCAAACGTGCACTAGCCTCCCCAGGCTCGGTTATCGCCATATCTCAGATGACATGATTGGGACAATGGGCCTAACTACAAATCGTGCACACCAAAAACGCACTAGCCATAGCACTCTTGGCCAAACAGTGAAGTTTGACTAAGCTGCCCAAGGTACGCTTGCGCCATTCAAAATCAAATAATTAAAGTTAATTTTTACAGAAAACAGAATTTTTATGTATTTCGCTTTATATATACTCTATCGATGCCTTATTGACTACGGGAAACAGAACTGAAGCAGCCAAAACAAACTCCGAAGACTGGTGTCATGGGGAACTCGACGCGAATGCGTGAAGCCGTCGGAAGCATCAGATTAAGGGGCAATAATAACCGAGCAAAATGCTAACGGTGGGGTTGAATCTGGCCGATTTAAACTTTAAACACTTCATTTAAAAGGCGTCGCTAGAAAAAGTGTGTACCACCTTGGACACCTGAATATTTGATGCCCAGTTAACCACTTGAATTCAATTGTAGGCGCGTAAGATTCTTTGGACTCGATCTAGACTCGGCGATTATGCTACAGCTAGACCCTGGCGCGGGTGCACCCGTATCAGGCTACGTATTACACTTATGCATCAAATGCTTATGCATGGAGAAAAAAAGACGATGTGTTTGAACCACAAGCAAAAGAAATTGACTGTACGCGGGGTTGGAGCAGCTTTGCAGCAGTTCTTCGCCTGTAGTAATGGACAGCCTTGAAGCTCTTGTCATTAGTACCGCAATTTTCAAAGACACAAGCTGTAACCACTGAGACGTCTTCGCCATGGTGGTGAAACTAACGAATCCCTTTTGGAAATTACGGGATGGATGTTCGCCACTAGTGGAAACAATCTTTAAATACAGACTTACCGAGAGCTTGCTCTCTGTCGCACTCGTACCTCCATCGTTTCTTCAACTTCTTCTTCTTCAACTTTAAGCAACACGGAGGCTTCTGAACTTCTTTCCTCTTATTTCGAGGATTTACCAAATAGCATGAGACAGGGCTGTCGCTCATTAAAACGGAATTCCCTTCTGAAAGTTTCCGTAAGGCCAGTCCTATAATTCCATATTTTTCCATATGAATTACATGGAGTCAGTATGGAGTGTATAGAGTCGGTATGGACGTTATCGAAAGCATGTATAGAAGCTTATGGAATCAATATCAGGCCACGCATATTTTGTGGAAGGTTTATGAAACATTAATGGAAAGTTTATAAACTCCATACAAAAAATGTATGGATGTCCATGTATTTTTCCACATCATATGGACTCCACATTCCCACATTTCTATACAAGCGACTCGTAAGAACGTTTCAGTAGGGAATGCTAACTAGAGAATAAGATAAGGTTGTAAAGAGTTGGATTTTAACTTGCAAGAGCTAAGTAATAAACTTCTAAGAACGGACATTGCGAAATGACTCATAACTGCTCTACCCCCGTACCGTGCGGTTCTGACAAGTTTCTCTGGTGATAACCTTTTCTTCACTTACTTTGCATATAACTGGAATAAAATTTCAATTATGTATCTCAGGAATATGAAAAGAGCATTGGACAATGAATAGAATGATCTACATAGCTAAAGGTCGAAATACTTCCTCTTGCTCAAATTCGACATAGAAGGATTGGGCCAGATTTTTCCGGGAAGGATCAGTAACGAGATTTAGCACACTTGAAAGTTTATTTGTGATTTGAGAAGAAATTACAAGACCATACAGCGAGATGTCCCCAGGTGCAAGACCGCAGGTAGGACCGCCGATGAGAATGAATTTCAATACACAACTAATCAGAAAACAAAAGCTAAAAAGAATATAAATCTGCACGAATTATATCGAGAAGCAACACAGACAATAGCGAGGTACTGTACATAGTGTGAAGTGCAAAACAAACAGACTTGAATAAAATTAAATCAAAGAATACAGAATAAAATACAATTACGCAACGCAGGATACTGTGATACATAGGATAAATAGCATTGGCGTAATGAAAATCACATATTAAGAAGGAAAAGTTTTAATTTGTACGTAAAAAATGATCCTTGATGCCCAAATTTAAAGAATTCCAAAATGAGGCACTCCCACGCCCAATCTTCTGATGAATCGCAAGAATTCCTCCCCAACCAGTGCGACTAAGTCTGCGGCATACATTGGTTGCAAATCTTTGGGTATGTGGTCATAATAGCCTAATTTCTTACCCAATTAAGGCCAGTGATTTACTAACCGCCGACGTCAGCTTAACGGCATATACGCTACTACTTTCACCATTTTAGGTGAAATGTACTAAAGGATCTCCTACAAAAGTGCAGCTTGGTACTAATTGGTTGCCTCTTTTCACAGGCACTTAGCTGCATTTAGATATTCATTACATTTCGGGTGTACCCTTGGCTCGGCAAATTATATGGTCAAATGGTCCTGTGAATTGACGGTTACCGAAGAGTGCATGCTAGTCGGGCCCTTGGCTTTGACCTCTCATGTGTACACCAGCAGCTCAGCGGACGCAGGGTCTGCATAATTCATACACCACTTTATACGCCCGTTGAGTCCTAGCTTGAACACACGATATGCGATTGTGCTCTTATGCAAAGTGGCGCAGTCTTCGAAGGATGTAAAGTTGGCGCTTCTCGTCATCTGTAGCTCCGATCTGATGGGCGCATAAAACGGACAAACTCACACCCTGAAGAGCCCCAAGCAGAACAGGTAATCGGCCCAATATTGGAAACACATGGGCAAAAACAGGTCCTGCACTCTAAGAATAAATACACCTATATGGGAGTAAAAATGGAGAAAGTTGTCCTCTAGAGAAAACCCGTTTTTTAAAGGATGTGCGCTAGAGGACAACTTTACTCTCTTTTTACTTTTTTCTCTTTCGCATGTAGAAAGAACCAGAGTGAAACCATCCATTTGCAACATTGTGCCGATTAGCTGTGTTACTTGGGGCGCAACCATGCTGTTCTCGCGCCCAAGCTAGGAGTGGACTACTCTACATATAGAGGATCGGGTTGTTACCGCAGCTGTGAATGCGGTTAATGCGAACTACAGAATAGTACAGCACCGAGTGCTGCTATGGATGCAAATTGTATCTGAGCCAAATATAGCTCAAACGATTTATGTCTAAGCTGCAACCAACTTCGGATATGACCATCGAACAGCGTGGAGGCGCTGTTCCACCGTTTCTCGGAGACAGCGGCCGAACGTACAGGTGCCGTCCGGAGTAAATGGAAGGCAATATTAGCGAAAAAATTTAATCATTGCTCTCCCCGCCCCCATTTATGCATCCTTCAATACATATGTGCAGCCTGATTGTAATTTCGCGAATTGCAGTGTGCACCAACAAACATGCACCATTATGGTTGAGATTTAAACAAATTAAATTTCTTCGACAAAGTCGCCTTCCGTTTACTTTTGACGGCGAGTGTACGAAACAGAGGGAAACCGCTGAGAGGCAGTTGCCTTCCTTAAGAAATGACGTCGCTGCTGTTCGTGAGCATATGAAATTCCGGAAAAAAATCCGCGCAATTTTAATCATTCTAAACCACGCCGTCAAGTGTAGTTGGCAATGAACTGCCAAGAGCCGGCAAAGGCCAAATGTACGAGGACACTACTCGATTAAGGAAGAAAAAGCAACTTTCATTTATCTCCATCGTAGATGCCTTACTCTGCTTCCGAGAGAAGCAGCGTGCAGGGTCTTTCAGTTCCACCTGCATTTCCATGCGCATTACTGATGGCCGACGAAAGCAATTTCCTTTGCTGCAAATGAGCGCTTCGTTCACGTCCACTAGGTTTCCTATGGTTTTCGCTTTGCAGGCCGACGTTCTGAAGGAGACGAGTGCCGCAGACCTCTCGATTTTCCGTGCCCCAGCCACAGTACGGCGTGAGCAGGTTACTCGATTGATCCGCCGACGTCACCCGAGCTTCTATTGACATGTGCGCGCGTCGTTTGAAAAGCCCCACGGGGAGGTAAAGAGGAGCAAGAAAAGGGGGCCAATAGAAGAGCGACGCGTGAGTCAGAAAAACAACTACACTAACGCCTCCTCGCGTAAATCACGGCCCTCGGCTTCGACTGAAGCACGCCTGAAGTGCGCGGGGGCGAGGGTGTGGGGGAGCACCAACCTTGATTGGCCCATTCAGAGCTATCGCGCTCTCCCCAGCTTCGTCTGGAGCTTTCTGTTCATTCCCACGGCATCCGTCGAGAGTGTGCGTCTATGTGTGTCGCCTCGCAGGGGGGGAAGGCGGGGGAAGTGTGTAGAAAGGAGGATAGACAGCTTTGGCCAGATCGCTTGTCGAGGCCTTGTCTTAATATCTCTGGACGCTTTATTTCAATTGTCTGGCGAGACTGGCTCTCAGCGCCGTGTGTTCTGCGCTCCCTTACCCTCCACCTCTCCTCCCGGAGGACTGGCAAGACAGTCCTGGATCTACACAGCGACGACCGGCCCCCTCAACTCCACACGCAGTTTGCGTTGGCAGGCCGGCGAGTCATGAGCAGACCACGAGTCGTTCGGCACCTGTTGCTGCGGGGGGAGACGCCGTCGTAAATTTCAAGCACGGGTCTTTCTTTCTACGGCCGATCGTCTCGTTGCGTAGCGGACCCAGGGAGACGTCACGCCGCGGTTGTGTGGAAGAAGCATCTCGGGAGTGTTACAAGCAGCCCCCCTGCAAACGGTGGCGTACTTTTATCGTTTACGCAACAACGGCACGCGACGTCTCGTAGTTAGGGAAGGCTTTTTCAATACCGTGATTTGTGTGGGGGGGTTTTAGGTAGCCGAAAAGTACGGCGGCAGGGTACAAAGCGTCCCTCGACGGATTCGCTGCCGTCTTGCCTGGGGTTTACGGGAACTTGAGGAAGACCGCGAATGGTTCTTGGATGAGATCAAGTCTTTGCGAAGTATCTTCCGAGCAGCAGCCGCTCAGGTGACAGCGACATTGGGCTTCCGAAGAAGGCGGTTGCGTTGGCGACATCTATGTTTTCCACTGGTGTTTTCTTTTTGTTGGAGTGTCTGCGAAGACCGTTGGGAGTACTCGGCTGAAAAAAAAAATCCCAAAGTGCTTGCGTCTCGAGAAAAGATTGATCTACTCAAGCCAAGGAGACGGATTGTTCTTCGCAGGTGAGGAACGTTGACGTCCAACCCATTCTCAGGAATGCGCGTTTTTATTCATGTTTATTGTGCTGTCCAGCTGTGGCTCTTAGACACATAGAACGCACTGGGCACATTAGGGCCAGATGCTCTAAAGTTTTGCGCTGATAAAAAGACTGTGCTTAAAATAAACAGAACATGAACACCCTTTGTGTTTTCGGAACTATAGTTTTGTTTGCAGTTGAAAAGAACTTGGTGTCCACACCAGGACAATAAAGACATTTGCAGTTCGACATGTTGCTTCGTTCTGCTTAAGTTCCTGACATTGTTTACGAACTGCTATTTGGGATAAGCGCGCATTGGTCTTGAAATTTTCATGCAAACTTTGTCGCAAACGTTCCCGTCCGCATAAAACGTTATGCGATATGCTTTAAAGCACTTGTTCGGCTTTGAAAGCTTCAGCTTGTAACCATGCATTCAGAAGTATAAAAAAAATAGATATTTAAAGACAGATATGTCAAACGAAGTCTGCTCAGACGCTATAAAACAAATGAGCCTTGTTAGAGTGAAAATAAGGCGTCGTCTAGAAGGATTCAGAGCACACAAAAAGCGTAAAGAGCCTGTTTTGAACAAAAAAAGCACCACCTTAAATTGATGACATAAGGCGTTTCGCTATACTGAATACTAAATAAAGAATGATGAGTCAGCTTGTGTGCTGTTTAAATCCCAAAATTTTAATTATTTTTTTATGTTGTAAGATGTGACATCGACACTTTTAAATTACGCGTGGGATCCTAGCTTAATGCCACAGTAAATTTCGAACATTGCAACCTGTAAGATATAATGTAAATGTTTATTCTAGGCGTTCCAAAAGTACTTTACGCCACCAATGATGTCTATTCACATTTAAGATGTTATACGAGTAAGGAACTGAAATATGTATTGATCGCAAGACTAACGATACTCAAATTTAGAAGTGCCTCAAGGAGGTGATTTTTTTTTCCTACCGCAGCATCGCGTCATTAGTAAGCCATTGTCATTGAGTCTTTATGGCGACTTCCGTTACTCGTTATGAATTGCTATGATGTTGCATAAAAATATGTTTTGCGGACCGTTATATACGTTTTAAATGTTTTTTACAGCATTCGACACTTAACCAGCCATGTTCCTCCGGGTAACTTTACTTCGCAAACGTTTTCGTGACAGGCATAAGCCCTCATATCGTATAACCAGCGAGAAAACGGCGTGTTTTTTAACGAAACACAACTCACATTCTTGTTTACAAGCAAGGTGGCAGAACCAAACAAAGTTGTGTAGTTGCCAATGATAATTGCAGTTCGTACAAAAGCTTCGGCCGCAAGGATCTAGAAGTATTGCTCCTTTAAGAGATAATTTAGGATAAATCTTCACCTACTTCCCATATGCATAATCAGCTTAACCATACCTTTGGCATTTTCCGGCGGAAAGTTACTATCATTTACAATTTGCCTCTCTCGTTTGTGTGTTGAATGTAAAGCGAAAAACGCCGACGTAAGTACTGCCATGGAATGATCCGCCAGTTCTGTTTTTATTACTGACGTCTTGCGTTGGAAAACTGATGAAATACGGCGTGCTCAACGGGTTCCACCAAAACTTAGAAACTACCATCTCCTTCCCTGACACGATGTTCGGTTTCCGGCCGCATCTCTCGACCCAAGGTATGCATCTTCAGCTAAAAAAGGAAGTCATCGATCATTCCAGCACGGCCCTGGCTCTGGCTGTGCTCCCTTTATTTATATATTTATTTGTTTGTCAAAGGTTCACAAAGAATATTACATGAGGGTTGGGCAAACAAAGAGGTATTAACATGAATACAGATGATCTTCGACAACGGTTTTAAAGTAGCTGAGGGTGATGGTAGCCACTTCGGATATAAGGTCATTCCATCCTGGGCAGTTTTGAGGAAAAACGACTGGTAATATGTTTCGGTACGGGTTTTAAAGGGGTAGACAGCACTAGGGTGACTGTTAGGGGAAATCCGATAAGCGCGTGTCATAGGTGTAGCTTTGTGATTAACGGTTTGACAGAATTTTGGATGTAAGGAAAAACGAGCGATTCTGCGACGGCAGGCTAGCGTTGGAAGATTGAGCTGGGATTTTAGCGTAGGAACGCTAGTGTGATCAGAGTAGTCGGAACAAATGAATCTGGCAGCGTGGTTCTGGACAGATTCGAGCGTACGGATGATGTCAGCAAGGTGAGGATCATATGCGGCGCATGCAAACTCTAATTTCGACCGTACAAATGCTAAGTAAGCAAGTAGTTTTATGAAACGGGGGGCTAAAGTAAGGCTGCTGCGCAAGTACCCTTATAACTTGATTAGCTGAATTAGTGACATGGGATGCTACCAGGTTAAATCTTTAATTAAGTGGATTCCGAAATATTTGTAGATGTGTACTGATTTACTCAGGGTATTGTTGATTGTATAAATAGCAGTCTGGCGATTGCGCCGGTGGTAGAAAGGAAGAAAGGAGGTTGTAGCAGAAGTTAATGACATCAGCCAGCCGTTACACCGCTCTTGGAACGCGAACAAGATCTTGAAGACTGATGACGTCAGCCTGGTTAGCTATTTGGACATTATGGGACAAGCGGTAACAAATACCATGGCTGAATTCATATTAGGGGCTCCGTTCGGGGCATGAACTCAGGCGCGTCGACTGAGGAGACCGCCATAGCGGTAGCAATCGCTTTCATACATCACATCGTCACACATGACGAACACCACACCAGTCCGACATGTACAACAATTACAGACTCACAGGTTGCGTGCCGCTCCTTCGCGAGGAGTACTTTATCTTTACGGACTGCCCGCACGCTCTCACTAATCAATCCCAATATACTCCACACCGTCCGCATCGTTTGTACCCCTAGTCGCGCGTCCCTTCCCGGCAACGAGACAGCACTCGCCCGAGCAACAACAACCTTCCGAGCGCTATCGGCGGAAGCGGAGGAGGAAGCAGATACAGAGGGCCCCTGCGCGGCTCTATACACTTACACCCAAATCACAGAATATTACCGTATAAAAAAATTACGAGGAACTTTAGTGGCTAAAGTCGTGAAAGGCGAAAGCCTGAGTGCTGCATTCTGCTGCGCGATTGTTCACTTCACATTCTGTTGGTGCATTAATTAACTGCCAATTAATGACGCTTAATCTTTGCCTTTAGCAGTGGAACATGACAGCGTGTTGTAGCGCTGCCAGGGAGCCCACGGAACGCCACCACCCGTTCGGCGCGATGCCTTGCCTTTTGAACGCAACGCTTTTTGAGGAAAGGAAATGGCGCTGAAATTCTGGGTCATCTCGGTGGACACCCGAACCGCACCGTACAGGAAGGGAGGAAGTGGAGTGAAAGAAGAAAGAGGGGCCGTAATGAAGAAAATGAAAATTGTATTTGAGGGAAGGAAATTAGGCAGTAACTGTCTCACATATCTCGGTGGACGCCAGTCGAAAATTGCAATTGAGGAAAGGAAATTGCGCAGTAGTTGTCTCACATATTTTGGTGGACACCCGTCAAAATTCGAACGCAGTGACTTCACGACCATTTCGACCAATATGAAACGCGGACAAATTTGCTAACACGTCTTGGTCACGACACTATGAGCCATTAAAAGCTGTCGCCTTAAAAGAAGAATAATGCCACCACCACACTCAACACTGAGCAATGCCGAAGGTGTGGCATGGCGTCAACTTCAGACTAACACGTATCCTAACCTATATCACGAACAGTTTTACTTCCCCACCCTCTATCCGGACAAATGCCCGAGCTGCCAAGAACACTGACCTACACTCTGCAATTCCTCTAGGCCTGCACAACACCACCCGGCGGCGTTCCACCCGTAACCCTCCCTACCCCTTACTCTTGGGAAGATGCCCTGTTAAGCACGGAGCCGACCGACCAGCGGCGACTCATCGAGCGGGCCGAGAAGATAGCGGTAGCCAACGGGGCCATGGACTGACAGCCCTCCTTGAGACCACTTTGACCAGCACGAACCAGCAAGACCTGCGACAGCTGCTCTGAAGGGCCTGAAGGATCGAGGTGGCAAATGAAGCCACAGACAAGGTGCTCTACTCAGGAAGACAAGCACACTACACTTCAAAGTTTTCCTCCTCTTCCTCCATTGGGCAGCCTCACCTTTGATACCGGAGGGAGATAATGACATTGTTTACAGGTTTGGAAAACAGATATGGAAAAGACAGCTATGGTATGGAAAGGTATGGTGTAGAAAAGACAGCGGTCAATACAGCGGTTACAGGCATGGAAAAGACAGTGGTCAATAAAAAAAAAAAAACAGATTAATGGATCCATATAAATAAATGAATAAATCAAATACAATAATTGCAAAATACCGCCACCGTCGTCAACACGCTTGACGGGTTGAGGAAAGAAGAGGCAAGGACGGCAGCGAAATCCAGATGGAAGCTTTCCTGTCAACTCTGAAGGCTTTCTTCGGCGCCATTTGCAAATACTACCTTATCAAAAAAGTTGTGGATACAACCAACACGTTTCTGAAATTTATTAACGAGAGTTTTACAAAGGTGCCTTTTTTTTCTTCAATGCCTGTACACTTTTAAGAAAAAGGCATGCATAGCTTTATGCGTTTGAAACGGATAAGTGAGCTACAATTTCCCAGTACCACCAAAACACTGCACTCTTTACGCAGATGAATCGTTTTGGAATAACAAAACGCAGATCGAAAAAAAACAGCTTCATCCTTTCGCAGGCCCGTACTTCATTCATCTACGCCCAATTTCTGCGGCGCAGTCTCGGTTGTGGACTGGAACGGATAGGGTTCTGATGTGTTCATGGGCCTACCCGTAAGCTGTACCCACTCTTTCTGCTCGACAAACAGCTACAGGCTTGGCATTTCCGTTAACGAGCCTTGTGACGTCGCCCGACAATCGTGCAAAGAAAATTTATGCTGCCCTGTTTCCGCCCCGTACGAACAATGACATCTTTTGGTCCTTTCCGCTTGGAACAACGCTGGAAGAAGAACGTGGATATCTGAAGCAATCACCCTTAATGAATTGAGATATGCGGCTTCGCTTAAGCTGGTACTACGCATAGGGATATTGTTGGTTGACTCCGTTTTCTTATTCGCCTTCCTAGAAATACGTTGCTTTGTCTAGTAGCGCTAGAATTAAATCCAGGGCAAGCACGTTATTGCAAGCGGCCCAGTTATGGTCGGTGCCCAAGCCTCAACTGCTGCTACGCCAACAAAACGCTAAAGTGGGGCAAGTCTACAGACAGCCGCTTGATTATGTTACTGGCCAGCTGCGGCACTGATGAAGCTCTCGTTAGGGCTGCATCACCTTTAAATGCAAATCTACTTAAGACCGTTCATCTGTTACAGAAATTAGGCACAAGAAATGTAACGGTGTTGGCCTTTCAGACAATTAGTCACTAAAATATGTGTTTGCGGATGATGTAGACCCAATGTCGCCTTTTGTTGGTGCTAACACAAACCTGTTGTAACTTCTTGGAGAGACAAAGTTGAATACTTGGGGAACACGTTAAGGAGTGCTTTCCATCAACTCTCTGGTGTTGTGGTTCATCTGAGCATCTTGTAGTATAGTACTGACTATACAACTGTACGAGTGTCGTTCGAGCCTTACCTATGAAAGAGAAATGCGATTAAGAAACAGGGAAGCTAAGAAAAGTTTTTAGCGAAGATTCAGCAGAATTCACGCTGAGAATTGGTGAAACAAATGGATCAGCATCGGATCAGTGTACTGTTCTCTAAAACAGGCTGCCTGGTCTGCCTACTTGAGCCAGCAGGGTGTGTTTGTAAGATAAAGAGTAACTGTAGAAGAGCATGTGGGCAGCAGTTAATCTCATCTTTCACGATCAAAGCAATAAAAAGTCCGTTCTTTACAAGATACAAAGATGTATGTTTAAAAGTGAAGATATGCCTAATAAGAAAAGTCGGCAGTGGACATTTAGGAAGCACGAGATTGAAAGGGAAACTCAGCTACTTGTGTTCAAAAAATTGTGTGTGATGCTGATTGCTTTGTCGAAAAGCGCACACAAATAAAGAAGGAGACTTGAAGCCAGCTTATCTGTTAATGAGTAGTACTTCTGTTATGGTTTATTTCTTATTAGCGAGAGCTTCGTGACCATCCGCTTTATGCTTCAGTCGTTGCGTTGAACTTGCTTGAAATACTACGCTGATAGCAGTGAACACGAGTACTTGCCAGCATCGAAGCATTTGGCTGCACTAATCACACAATTTATCCCATCTTTGTAAGCCACAGAAGAAGTGTGTGGTAGCAGGGGTGCAAAGACAAAAGACAAAGACAAAAGACAAAAGTGCAAAGATGTTCTCAGCTGTGACTAGAGAAGACTCAGCATATTTAAACAGTGCTATGAAAGTCCAGTATAAAAGCATGGCGAAGTTCCAACTTCGAAGATGCAGCTTAGCAAAGGTACACAGGCCTTGAGATATCGGCCTACGGTGCGGATGTGGCACGCATCAGGGTCAATCAGGGGAACAAGTTCACTTTTACATCTTCTGGCGGCGTAGGAGTCGTCGTGACTTGCAGGACACTGAAAATACTAAAGAGGAAGGCGAACTGCTTGACCCTCTGGGCATGGCTGTTAGTATGTTAGGCTGCGGCGGGGAGTTACACCAGGCGTGCTGACCTTGTTGACATATTTTATAGCTTTGCCCAGAACCCGGAGTCCCGCGACTCTCGCACAGCTGATGAGACGCTGTGTAGCGTCTGGGTGCCTTGGAAACTGGGTTTTAAGTCTCGTGTGCTCACAAAGCAAGCAGACGGCAGACATTTCGCAGACATGACTCGAAATTCGTCACCACTTTTAAGGATCGCAGGTAACTGACACCTTTTCATCTTTTCGGTCTCTGTTAGAGCCGGGATTAGTTATATATGTTTATGGTCCGCAATACTGTTCTCAATGAAACGGGCTTGTTTGCACTACTTTTTGAAGCTTCAAGACGCGTGGAAAACATAACAAAAATTGGTAAGTGCGGGAATAAAATTTGGACACTGTCACAAAATGTATAATCCTTGATTGGCATATTATTTGTTGTTCTTTATCGACATCCCTATCGGGCAAACGCTTCTGTTGAAAGTATAGTTTAGTTTCAGCCTTTGTTATGAGTTTATTCTTCTCTATTGTCTTCAAAGTCCCTGATTTTACTGACAGCATATGTATATATAACCACACAAGGCCCGAAATGGTGCTCCTCCTGTTCTCTGGACTTATTTGTAAGGCAGAGATAGGTCCACTCCTAAAACCCGTGCCAGCGAATGTTACCTACTGACAATGAGCCTGGTAATTTATTTTTCTTTCTATAGAAGTTCCCGCATAGCCACAAGTGCACTGATGCAGGGGAACATAGTAGAAAAGCGTATGCTTCGTATGAAATTGAAATATGAAGAATAGGAAGCGATTGCAAAAAACACGTATTTGCTGCGAATAGAGCATGTTGTGGGATTAAAAAAGTGGGCACAAGACAGTAAAGACAGCACTTAGGTGCCCGGATTGATGCAAGCAGATTGGCTGATTTACAGCGAGGGAGGAGGAGGTTTTGTTACGTAAATGGTGGCTTCAACTTTTACATAGACTGAGAAAATATAAGGTGTAGCATGCTACATAAGGAAGCCTACACATTTAAGGGACTGCGTCGAAAGCGAAGGAATGCGAGGAGGAAAGGGGAGAGAGAAATAAGGACAAGACGTGCGCCACGCCGCGCTCACTGGTTTTCGCCCGTTTGCTTCACCGCGCCTGTTACGCCGGACGCACGCCTAATGTACAGGTGCCGTTAGAAGTAAATGGAAGGCAATATTAAAGAACAAAATTAATCATTGCCCCCCCCCCCCCCCCCCCAATTCGCGCATCCTTGAGTACGAATGTGCAGCCCAATTTTGATTGTGCTAATTGCAATGTGAACCAGCAAACATGGACCATTATGCTTTAGATTTAAAGAAATTAAAATTTTTCGACAAAGTCGCCTTCCATTTACTTTTGACGGCGAGTGTACATACATGAGCTGCGGTGCGCGACAGCGCGCAACGCACATCGGCAGGCGGACACACTGCCGTACATGACACTAGACACTTCTACACCACTAATCCACACCTGTAATCTTTAGTGCTGAAATCTACAGCACTTCAGGCATTTTGTTTATTTGATACCTCAAGGGTCTCAAGTTGAGACAAGATGGATCAGTACGGACTTGCCCAGTCATCGGCCTTGTTGTGTAAAAGATTTTCAGCTTAAAGAGAACAGGCTGCTCTGCAGCGTTTGTCAGACGGGTTGTCCTACTGCATTACCTAACTCCAAAGCAATGCGTTCTCTACTAATTATCTCCTGAGGGACGCATGAGAACATGGAGTGTCTTTGGCAGAGTCGAAAATATTTCCAACTTTTCATGATTATCGTTGACGCTGCTACTGACCACTCTTGTGCAGGTGTCCAGGCTGGCGAGGAAAACTCGCACTACATCATGACTCATGTCGTCTTTGGAGTCAGCCTGCTGTTTCTGACTTTCCATTCGGTGAGTTGGAAAAAGTTGATAGGCTTAACCACTTCATGTGATGTTAGATCGTACGTGATAATTGTGGTTTTTCTCAATATACTGCGGCTTCAACGCAAGACTGAGATTGTTTGACTAAATGATCCCCTTCCAATGATCACTTTTCTCTCTGTCTTGTTTATTTGAAAAAAGGCTGTGCAGACAACGAGGGTGTACTACACAAATATGAAGATATAAGAGCAATAACAAAGTTGCCAGGGAAGTCCGGTAACAGTTAACGCATTGAATATTGATGAAAATTTTTGAGCACAGAGAGCGCAAGAAGCCAGTTTGATGACTAGTTTTGAGGGCTTTGGCTGAATGGACTGAGTAGCTTCTGTGAAATTTCAGGTACACGGTGCGAGACTAAGTTCAAATGTACATGTGATGGCATGTAGCAGAAATTAAAATGACACAATGAAATAAGAAGACGGAAAGGCAGGGACGATGCCTTTGTCAACAAACTTCGTCGTTGTGTTTTAACAACTGAACTGCACGAAAATTCCTATAAAATACATATGATACATTCGTTTAACATGATACTACTGCGAAAGCCACCATCAATTGGAATGACATCACAGATGGTTCCTACAGTGTGTCACTGAAGGGATCAGTTCAAGGTTTATAGACAACAATATGCACAGCAACAGAAGTGTATTGAAGTCGTTGTTTTATTTCAACTCGGATGGCATTGTGGGCATGCACTACTATTTTTTCTTTACTGTTTCCTTCTTTCGTGAACTATACGCACCCTTTCTGTGCCGCGCTTTCCCTCTTTGCTTTTTATCTTTTTGCTTGTACTTAAAACTAGCCTGGAAGTAGAGGCTTGATAAGGTTGTCTTTGTTGCAACAATTGGCCTCGGTGCTATGAGTGCGCTTACATACTGCCAGGAGCAAAATGAACTAAGAAGCCGATTTTTTCAGCTGTCCGCAGAGGACTTATACCTCAATGGCCCAGGTAAGTATTCCTTTACAGATCTGGTTGCATTTAATTATGATCATTATGAAGTATTGCAGAAGGACCATGCACGATAGCTTACAGGAGAAACCATGGCAATGCCAAAGAATAGCGTAGCTATGAAAGAAAGGGTACTTTAGAGGAATCATAAACAATGAAACAAAGAAAAAGAGTTAACAGCTTGTTCCTAACTTTATAATCCGTGATTATCTGCAGCCCATGCATTGCTCCAAGAAAGCGCAGGGCAAGCTATACCATATTCCATGTTTTCTTTTTTTGACGAAGAAAGTTGCTTTAAATTTTATTGTACGACAAGCTAAAACAATAGAAAATGGGATACTATGGACCCAACATGCGTCAAGGAAATTTTATTTGGGAATAATTACGGGCAGTGCAATTGAAACCTTCTACCATTTCATGAATGCAGTGATGGCAGTTAGTGCGAAGTTTGAGAAAAAATTGCAACACATTGTCTTTCTTTCACTGCCTATATACTATTTCTGCACTGCACACCTTAGTTTAAGACGGTTTCAATTTAGTTTAGTTTGTTTAGTTTAGTATGCATTAAGTCAGCTAACGCACATATTACTGCTGCATCTCTCAAAAACATGCAGGATTCGTTCAGAAGTTAGTGGTGAGTTTGGAGTTGTATACGTTAGACAATTTTAAAAGGCTTCATAATTGTACTAGTTACTTGCTTCACTGTTTGGTGGTGTTTGATGCTGTTGTAGAATGCGAAAAGGGAGAAAGAAAATGAAAAATAGCGGCATTTCGACATACGGATTTCTATTTGTCCATCTAAAACAAAGCCTGATATGACCGTAGCGACAGGCGTTGATACACTCAGCTATATATGCCTCGCGCGCATTTTCGAGCTCATAAGAAATGGCCTGGAAGTTTTGCCTTCCCAATCGTCAAGTGATCAGGAGACTACACGATACTGCCCATGGCTAAGAATTACAGGAGGCGCACGAAAGCAGTGAGCCAGCAGTGAGTCATCATGTGGTATAGGATCATGTGGTATACTTGGCAAGCTGCTCTTAGTAACGTTTAATGCAATCTATAGACTACGACAAATACTGCGACGTAGACCGCTTGTCAGCTGATGGCATCAGGTGACTACTGGAGCCCAGAAGTTTTGCTGGAGGCTTAAGCTATAGCGCCTAAGCGGTGGCTCGTTCAGGAAAGCGTGCTTTTGTGAATATCACAGCTGTAAAAGGATCTTATGACTTCTTTGAAATGCAACTTAGCGACAGCCAGTAAAGGTTGCAAAAGAAGCTTGCTTTCACCAGAGCATTTCGCAGCCCTTAATGGCCGCCTGATCTTTTAGGGCATTGGCATGTACCGGTATCGTGTTCAAACAGTGGCGCCATTGAGGAGGTTACGGTGGGGATAAGCAGACAAGTGGCGCCGCCAAGCGGCTGTTTGATATACTGATATTCTAGCGCAATACTAGAACGCTGTTTGAAACTCTTCACTTGCAACTGCTTGAAAAGGCTGGTGTAAAAGGGCAGCTTGTCATATGGAGGGAATACAAGCACACTTTGCAGGACCGGAACTTGGTAAATGTTTAGCAAGACAGGGAAAATAATAATGGTGCGCAGTTTTATATCCAACGTTAGTTTTGTAAACTATAGACCTGGACTATCAAATTCCTAAATACTTTGGATACCGTGAGCATCTTATTGACACGCTTTTGGGACTTTTGAAACCCCCGGTCTTTTTCCTGGTTTTCGTTTTTGTTTAGAATCTAAAATTGAACTTGATTAGCGACCTAATCTGTTGAAATATTTTACATTTTTATGATATACCGCTGCGCATTACATGAGTGGTCAGGGCGTAACTACAATATTCAGAAGTTTATACCCTCCCCTCTGTCCTTCCCGATGAAACGCCGAAACGAACAGCTTTGGAAGAAAGTGGGCTACAGGAAGGCATTTTGTGCGTGTCGTGGAAGCGAGAGTTTGTGAGGAGGCTAAATAACCTGAGCTAATTGGAAGACTAAATTCTTGATGAACTGAAAGCCGTGAGACTTCGGCAAGTCATTTCGTAGGCTTGAGCATGCTTCTACAGACTAAAGTTTTTAATTAACACTTCTTATTCTTTTTATTTTCGAACAGAATGCGGGATATCGGACCCCTCAAGGAGAATTGTCAATGGAAAGGCGGCACAAGAGGATCAGTTTCCATGGATGGTAAGATGGTAGAGTCCCTTTTGCTTTCGTGTGGGTCACCTTTCACAGATATTTGTTTCATGCTTCCTTACAATGGAACTCACCTAGATATGAAATTTGATAATTAGTATTCGTACTCAACACTGCGAACAGGTTCAGAGCCCACACATAAAAGGTTGTAATTATAGGCACATTTGTACATTTTAGGGCTGCATATGGACGGATTAGCGTAGTGTACATTGAGAGTGCTTTGAAAATAAAAGAATGCAAAAAATTATAACAAAATTATGGACTGGTATGAAGCTTTGTATGGCAAAAGAAAAATAACTGCGCCGCAGGGTACTTTTCCCATTCGAAATTTGGCTATTGAGTTTGGGTGTTTGCACGCACGCCGTCATCAACTTTTAAATCGGCCTCTGCATAATATGAGAGACGGAGGCTTTCGAGAAGTAGTTCGGTGCACGAACATGTCGAGTATCATCACCTTGACTCGTGTGTTCCTATTTAATTGATTCTACAACAGCCATGCCTCGAGTTCAGTGCCTTTCATCCTGGGCTCGTTTCACCAACAGGTTTTCCTCAGGGTGCACTTTCCAGGGCAGGCAACGAGGTGCGGCGGAAGCATCATAACAAAACGACACGTGCTTACGGCCGGACACTGCACGCTACTGTGAGCTTGGTTTCCTTAGAATTTTTTTTTGAAACTAAAGCTCATGTACAAGTTTTGTGTAAAAAAACACATAAGAATTCTACATATCGTTGATCATGTTGCTGCACAGGGGCGTGTAAGGGCCGGATTTTTTATTTTCACCGGATGCAGATCTTCAACGAAAGCTGCGTTTCTGTGTTCAGTTTTTGCGACTACAGTGGAATCTTAAGGCAGAGTGGACCCAGTGGAACCATTTAGAAATACTTGAAGTCTTAACAATGCAATTACCGGCGGGATTCGCCAGCAATAAAACACGATTGTGTGGTGCTGCACTAGCTGACAGCATGTCACAGCATGTTACGAGTTACACCCATATTAGTGTGCGTGGACCTGATCTCAGCTTTTGCGCAGCAGATGAGCGTCTAGCTTAAACCTGGGTCGTTGTTTTCACTTTTTTTCAAGTTGTCGGTGCCAAATGGGCATAGTGGCCCTTGTACAAGTGTATACGGTGTCAGTTTGCTTACTGGAACATCTACCAATGTGCACCTCGAGGCCATTTCATTTTCACATTGTGATAGTTACTTTAAAGATGATCAACTGAGGAAAAGCTAGGCTGCCGAATTGTAATAAAGGATCTGTAACTGTAATGAAGAAAAAACTTTAACGACGCTTAAGCTACCAAAAGAGTACAATGCGTAAACATTGAGATCCCTCTCGCGCAAATACTCCTTTTTCTCTCATAGTTTCATAGAGAGCGGAGAGTCCTCATACCACAACTGGCGCAGTGGTGCAGCGGTTAAGTGATGCGCCGCCCTCACTTCGTAGGTGGGGGTGGGGTGGGGCTGGTACGACCCAGGGTGCTTGTCCCGAGCTCCCGTAAGTTCTTCGGGAGGGTGTCTATCTCTCGACCAATGAGCGACATGTAGTGCCACGGTGGACAGGTAGCAGTTGTATTGATTTCATGTGATTTAATTCCATTACAACCGACCCCGGTGAGCAGGTTTCCCACAACTCAGTACACAAGTGGGCCACCTGCTTTTGTAGCGAAAGTTACGCTACTGTAGCTGGGACGTATTTCGCCGTGAGCCTCCGAAAGACCTCAAAACGACCTTGAGATAAGTCATGGCTAGTGTTGCTGTGTACATATACCTAACCATGTGTGGTCCACTGACCTTGAACGTTGACCTGAACTTTGACCTTGACCTTCCACCTCGCCATTTGGCCTTTAATTTCGACCTTTAACTCTGGCATGGAATTTTGGCCTCGCAAGTTGTTAACAGAAGCAGTAAGAAAGCCACGTGGTAATCACGTTGTATCACGTCATTCAATTCTCAGTTGTGACGTCAGGTATGGGGCCCATATAACCAGAGCTGTGCGCTTGACTTAGACGCTGCGGAGGAAGGAGAGCGCGCTGAAGAGCGCCCGTATAGAGAACTACATCTTCGAACATTGCGGCAAGCCGCTTCTGACGATATCAGCAGATATCGCTTGTTTATGTAGCTTTCGCTACTTGAAACTTCAACAGCAGAGTTGAACTGCTGGCTAACGTTTTCGTGACATGAGCGGACGAAGCAATGTTTTCTTTGTGAACGGAACCTCTAGCGTTATCGCATTAATAGATAAAGGTCACAGGTTGTACTGCTAGACTTGCATTTTCAAACGGGTGAGGTGCAAGAAAATTCCTTACGCAAAAATGTTCTCTGCAGTAATTTAACCATGCCAGAACGGGGTGAAGAAAATAAACAAAAGATCCTGTTCTAAGCGTGCTCATGTTCTGCTTTCTTTTGTTCCTCTGCAGAAACGACGAAGAAGCTGTGACAATAGACGCCATCTACGGCAGTAATGACATTAACAAAGGAACAAAGCTGAGAGTGATGAAAATGCTACGGCATCCCCAGTTTGATCCGGCCAAGTTCCACTACGACATCGCCCTCTTACTGGTATTTGCCCTTATGTACACCCTGATAAGGATTCACAGCTATTGCGATGTTATTCACACTGCGGCCATCGTAAAATCAGCGCCGTGATTTCGCCGTTAAGCATCCTTTGTCTAATGACCCTAGAATGTGAGGTGGAGCACTAGATTAGTGATTTCGATGCAAAAAATATTAATCGTCCTAAATAGCATATATTGTAATCGAGAAAGGAAATCAGTTTGCTTTCGAACAAATAATGACCAATTGGTAATTATTTCACGCACGCACAAAATTTCATATAGACTCAAAATAACTAGCAGCTGTAATATACCCAGACCAGAAATTATTGAACCAATACCCTACAGATTGTGGATTCGTTTTGTGCTTCGAAAATGGACATGACGAATGAAATTGAGAAAAAACAGGTATTAAACTGATGGCATATCAGTCAGCAAGAAAATGATGGAAGACGTGCTGTGTATCCCTGTTTGTAAAATATTTCTTCGTGTACTCGCTAGGTGGCATAAAAAACATCTCATTTGCAACTGGAAGGATGCTAAATTCACCTTAAACGAAGAACTTAGTGTTAGCTGGAGCACACATTGAGCAAAGCTGCGTGTTCGCATTGTATACAGCCTTGTATAAAACGCCGCAAAAGGTTGAGACGATCCACATTTAGACAAGCTTAACTTGACTGGGTGTGCTTAATCTCAACGGTTAGCACTGCATCTGGTATATGGGTAGCGTAGGTTGAAGAATTCAGATATTTCAGTCATTCATGCCTCGGGTCCTTACAGCAACAAGCACTAGCGCTAAACGATAACGCCGTTGATATATTTGATGGACTATCTTTGGTGGACGAACTTGTCTTTTTCTGCCATACTTTGGTGCTTGACGAAAGCAAAATATTTAGATTTCGCGCTGTACATAATGTTGAATGTTTAGATTTAGGCTTAATTCGAATTTTTATGGCGTCCACAAGGTGCTTTGAACATGACTATTGTGCCCATCAGACTTGAGCGTCAAAATTATTCGTGATACCTGACATAATTTAATTCAAAATTTTTTGGTCGCCAGCCAGACTAAAAGTAGAGATTCTGTCGGTTTTCAGGAGTCAATTCTGTTCTTGCTAGAGCTCTCGAAGACTCAAGGTTCGTTCTCTGAGATCATCTTAGACAGAACACATGGCAGCTTGCGGCATCTTTTTCTGAGTGCTCTGACTGGGAACATCCACTCGTTGTGCGTATTTTAAGCATCACCTCATTGTGCCTGACAAAGTGTACGGGCGAATGATTGAACCGACGAATGAAAACTGTGAAAGTAAAGCTCACTTCGCTTTCCCTACTCAGTCGCCCGCCATGCTGCATGTATGAAAGCATTTTCTCGGTCCTCCTTTATACACTTTCCTCATTCACTGCTCAGCCTTTACCGTAAACGTAGGTTCGCTTCATGACTCCCTTTTGACTTGATAGGAGGTACATCTGTCATACTGACGCTACACAAACATTTCCATAGCTGCGGAAGTCTTATCTTTGCAGAAAATGTGGTGGAGGGATAAACGGACGAGTAACAACGATGCTACATGGGAATGTTGTATAGACATTTGTGTCGAATGGCAATCGAGGCTTGGAATGATATTCGGACTCGACGTACTTCTGCGATGGTAGGCGACACCTTTCTATGCATTTGGAAGCTTCAGCGTTCATCCGCTGTATTGCAGCCGTCGCGTTTTGCTCCGAGCCATAGACTCGTTGTCAGTATATATACAATCTCCTGATGACGACCTCTGCATGTGGTCACCGTGGTCAGCCTAGAGCTTTTATAAGGGGAGAAAATATCGAGATTGATGTACATTTATCGCCGCTATCGGCTGTTGCTTCCATCAAACTAATGCGCCCAAACAAAGAAACAGTTTTTTCCTTACTCGTTAACGTTGAAAATGGGCATAATCTCTGAAAAATGCTTGCAATAAAAGTGCTAACAATTTACAACATTTCAAAATCGGGGCTATATTCACCGCGTAGAAAGACAAGGAGTCGTAGGCTGCGGAAAAAGAAATTTCATGGAGGGCACACGCCTCTTTTCTGATCGTTTTAATGAGTGTGGCGTCGACCGCTAGCCTCAGTTTGATATGAAGCGAGGTACATTGCGCAGGTCGACAAACCGTTCGAGTATGGAAGCAGTGCAAGACCGATATGTCTGCCATCGCAACCGGTGAACATCTTCAACTCAGACGTCATGGTCGCCGGCTGGGGATTTCTCGAACAAGGTAGCGGTCCGCTTTTGCCGCAAGCGTTTGGCGAACGTGTCTGGTTTTGAAGAGAGCGTACAGAAGCATTAGAGTGCAACATCAAAATAAATCTTGGATACCACGATGCAGTGGGGGTGACAATTTCACTTTATTACAGAGGGTAAACGCTCTTATAGAACACGTACTAGGCGTGTATCGGGCTGAACACGTGATATCCGTAGATAACATTTGGCTAAATGCGGTCGGGATGGGAACATGTGCAGTTAAACTCGTAGTATTTCACCGTCAGTTTTTGTCTTTCTGGTCACAGTGGCTTTGGGAGCTGCGGAACAAACATTTAGTTTGTTCTAGACATTTGTTGTGCCCTCTATTAACGTGCATGAAAGGACACTTGAAGAATCATCTATTTTCTCAAACAAGAAGTCTTAATTTGTGACTTCGCTCCTTTAACAGTTGAGTTGCGTCCAGAAGGGTAGATGCCCATGAATGAATGGCATCTCAGCATTTTCGCTGGTGGTTGGACAAGCAGAGTGTGACGACAATGGCTCGGGATGAAGATAGGTTGGTTGGAGCTTCTAGTGCACGGTGGAATACACAGCTATAAAAGCATGGAGAACCCGTAAGAATGACATGGACGTAATCACAGCGCACGTCCGAGCCGTTCTTTTGAGACTTCCAACCCTACAGCAATGTGTATTAAGTGGAAGTCAGCACGAACTAGCTCAATAGCTTGGTAATGTACTTGTTGTAATTTATTTTGCTGCAATGTGACACGCTCAAATCTCAAACACGCAACAGACGTGTAAAACTGAAAAAACGAAGCTGCAATTTCCTACACATGAAAACGTATTCCCGCTCTAATCGCGAAAATATCCGCTATTGCGCTGGGAACTTACTGTACAGTCATTTTCCTAAATTTCAGAAAATACTACCAAGACAACCTAGGAAGCATGCAAATTAACCTAAAATACAGTTTAAATTAAAATTACGCTGCCTGCCGCTGTCAGAGCTGCTTTTAGAAACACGCTGCGCAGCAAACAGCCTGCTAAGACGTCTTGGTTCTTTCAGGCAACCTTGCCTTTATTTTTTGCTTTGGTAAATTAGCGCAATGATAACAACGGTTGTCTTTTCCTTTGCCTCGCAGACGGCAAAGCAGTGGACTACCTCCGGTACACGGTCGTCAAAGTTGTGCCGAATGCTCGGTGCGCGGACAAGTTCCAGCACACGGGTTACAAGACAGAACTCATGTATTGCGCGTATCGGCTCAACACCGACGCTTGCCAGGTGTGTATCCTTTAATCACGTCTCGTACTGCTGTCGTTAATCTTGATTAGTTTTTAATCCATGAGTTGTGCGAGTAGCAAAGTGCGTTTAAGCAAAGTTAAAGAAGTACGAACAGTAAATTTGGCTACGTGTTCCCCTTTTGTTGTGAAACCCAAGCACCCCCCAGAGTACCAAAACACCCGATTGGAAGGTAAACGAGATAGAATGCATAGTAAATCTTCATTTGGAATCACTCCACCACAGAGCTCACGGACCTTTCTTGGGAGGGCTCTCTGGGCATCAGCATATTGCTCGCTGGAATTGTGCACGTGTGCACAGTCGGGGGCAAAAGCCTGTGACCACATGTTCTTCAAACGAAGCCGATATCTCTGTTATTAGGCGGCGGCTGCAGACCACACTTGCGGAGATGAAAGAACGAAGTTTTGACTTTCATTTCCTCAAGTGTGGTCTCCCGTCGCCGGATAATAGCAGAGCTATTGGCTTCGCTTTAGGAACACGTAGTGCGCAGACTTTTGTAGCCGACTGTACATGACACTAGAAAAATGGAAGCGACAGCAAAACAGGTTTACAGCAGTCTAGAGCCGAAGCAATTCGACATCTCGTTCGCCAGGTGGAAACGCCTTTATTGCGTGCGCGGCGAGCGTTTTGAAGTTATAAAGAAGATTGGCGAGATTTGAGCCTATAAAATGATAGACATTATTCTACTGACGAAATGATGTATCCTTGCGACGACGTATTTGAACGGTCAACACGCGCCGTAAAATTTTGGCTTGCATTTTCGAGAGGCAGGATGGGAGGGAGAACTGCAATCAAGAAGAGCTTTTCATTAAAAAGATAATTAAGCTCAATGAAGTTCTCGTGTGCTTTAACAGCATGCAGCAAGATAGTATTGAAGTGAGAGCATTCTGGCATTCTAGTATTGAAATGAGAGCCTCAAGTTGACGCCTTTTTTTAAGGAAGAATGCACTGTATTGGTTTGATAAGTGAACATCTTAGGTTAACTAAATGAATACCCTGAACGTAATCTTTCTTCAACATAATTGCCGCTGGCCGAAATTTATATTGAAATAATTTAATGACTCCATGTGGACATTTCAAGGAAGCCGACCATAACTCACGCCAGAAAACGCATAGGGGAATGTTTGTTTTTATAATTAGTGGCGTTCCCTAAAGATAACTTAGTAGAGTGATCATGTTTAGCTGAACAATTATTCACAAGGAAGGAGAAAGAAAAAGCGACCACATGTTGACAGTGCAGACCGTCGAGATGTCATAAGTTACATAAAAGGGTACTCGCAGAGTTCCCGCCTTCTCTGTTCTCGTTCCATGTGGAATTTTCAGTATTACAGGACTTTCGACGTGCGCAGCTATCGAAGAGGGTGGCGCTAGAGAACACGCTTAAAGTCAGGCTGCAAGCAACACGAATACACTCAAAAGTAGAAGGTTGGTCAGTCGCTACCATAGTTACGTTGGAAAGCGATATGGAGAGGTTCTGGGTTAGGATCCCACTGGCAGCATATAGGTATTTTTTCCACTAGTTTCTAATTAATTACCTTCAAGATAAAAACCGGTTAGACTCACCTTTTCGCTGATTCGACTCGCGGTCTTTACAGCCATTTTTTTCCAATGTAAGGTAAGGGGTAAATATCTCTGCAAAGTTTTATTGTTATATTCAGGAGTTCACAACGCGTGTGAATTTACACTGCTAATACTAATACTAAGTTGTAATACTAATTTCCCATTAATCAACGCCACAAAATATGAAAGGTAAACATTCCTTATTGCCTTCCTTGCTTTGATTGACTGTTGGCTTTCTTGAAATGTATGCCATAACTAGGCCACCATTCCCTACCTCTGTCTGGTACATGTCAATGTTCGTCTGTTTACAGAACATCATGGGTTTTAGTCAGTTGAAGGTGGACATGAATAGTGCAAACTGTACTGCGCCGTGAATGTTTTCAAAATGCTGCGCATTGTTTACGAGTCTTAAAGAGACCGCTTGGGGAACGTCCTATACAGCAAGGATAGAATATTCGATTCATTTGTTCGCATCACATTTCTTGTGTGGCACGCTGGAGGCGTGCAGATTTTTCTGCTTCACTTTTAGGTCACAAAAAGATTTAAACTTGCGTACGAAATGCTTGTTTTCTCGGCAGTAGCTTTCGGAGGCTTGTTCGTCATAGCGCTTTAGGCAGGGCAGATCAGCTAGCATGGGCCTTGAGCTGGTGTTCGTAGCTTTGTAACTACCGTACAGTGGCTGAATGCAAAATCAAGTGCGAAAATTGAATTTGAATGAAGGAGGATGACCACTCGACATATATCGATGTATCCAGCCGACGAAAATGTTTTTTTCGTGACCCTTTGACCAAAGGGACGCCTCGCTTGAACAAGTTCTAGGGCCACATTAAGGTGCAGACGTGAAATCTTCACTCGTTCGGGTGCTATATCCATGCAGTCGTCATTTCGCACTTTTTAGCTAGAAGTGAAACTTCGGAACCGCCTTCTCCATGTCCCGTGCTTGAGCACCCTGCTGAAACATTACATAGAAGCCAACGGAACTATGGGTGTACAGAGTGATGCGCAAAAAATATTAGTGTGCGCACGGTCTTAAAAAAATCGCTGTGGCTTAGCTTGGTTAAGCCCGGTAATTGCGAAAGCAATATCCGTACCTACGCCATGGTTCAGCTGGTAGGTTAGCTGGTGGTGGTGCTTGTGGTTAGACTTGTGGCGATGCATCTGTCATACAATCCAATCCAATCCAATGCAACTGAATCCAATCCAATGTAATCTAAGGTAATCTAATCTAATCTAATCTAATCTAATCTATTCTAATCCAATCCAGTACAATCCAGTCCAGTCAGGCCGCCGTTCATGTGCACCGCCGTCGCACACGGACGGCGCGAGATCGCGAAGCAATGTTAAGCCGCTGGTGGTTGGCACAGATACTGCTTTCTAGCGACGTGAGTCGAGCCTAATCTCTTCAGCGTAACGCCACAATCGCGCTCCTAGCGGAGAGCGCAGGAGTTAGGCGCCGGTGGTGGCACCGCCGCGGCTTGCGACGGCGCGAGTCGGTCGCCCTTCTCTTCGGCGTGATGTCACACATGACGTCACGCAGAGGTCAACTAAAGGTCAATGGTGGCACCGCCGCGCCGCGCCACGGCAAAGGCTGAAAGTGCAAGTAGTAAAGCTTTCGCTTTAAAAATTTTCCGGACAGCTTTTGTATCCTTCCCTTATAGTTCCCATATTACTTTCATATGAGGCGAGAGACGTCGGCTAAAGTCTGTGTGAGTTAGGAGCTTACCGCACGCGTTGTCCGTAGAGTACATACTCAGTATGTTCTGCAGTTTCCATGTGATAAACACTGATAACGTAACTATGCAGATCTTTACACGGAAACGCTTCAATGGGGAGAATCAGTTTTGAGCGTAGTTTTTCTTCACCCCATCTTAGCAGGAATTGTCCTGGCTAACTTCCCTTCTTTTACCCACGTTCTTGTTTTCTTCGCTTTTTGTTCAAGTCCAGAGCGTTGTTAAAATGAACCACTTTCGGCTCTTCTCTCTTCTTGTCATGACAGGGCGATTCGGGAGGGCCTCTGATGACACGTGTCGACGATGGCCGCTACGTCCAAGTCGGAATCGTCTCGTACGGCATCGGATGCGCATTGGACGACATGCCCGGCGTGTATGCTCGCCTAGAAACCTTCGTGCCCTGGATGATGAGCAACATCGACAAGTACGCAAGCTACAAGGATCTCAAAATGAGCGAGCCCACATAACTCTCAAGCTAATTCTCCGACTACGAACAACTGTTCCGTTCTGGATGCTACGAACTGGTCAGGCTTTTTTCGTTTGTGGACATTTTCTCACCTGCAACGCCTGGCAGCTGGACGCCTGGCAGCTGGAATTTTCTCATTTTGTATTATTTCGAAAGCTCTTTTACAAGAGCAGTTTTGTTGACTACTCGTCATATGAACTCCTAGTCAACAGAGTAGGCAGTTCGTTAGGTGTTCACTTACGCTATTGCCCGTTGAACACGCCAGCTAGGTGACAGCACGTGAAAAGGTTCGTTCCTAGGAGTTGTAAGCCTATCTTGTCGCATAATATGGGGCACATTCCAACGACGTTCAGTCTACCAACTTGGACACGAATTGAGTTCAGCCAGCCGACATTGAGGAACTACAGGGTATTTTTGAGCTCAGCGATTCTTACAGTGTAACTCTATGCAGGTGCTTGCTTCCTGATTTTAGCGTTTTACAGCACATATTAACACATTAAAAGCGAAAAAAACTTAAGCCTCCGCGACACTGACACCATGAATAACGTATAAAAACTTCTTTGTCGAGTTCACTTGAAATCTGGTTTTAAAGGTAGTGTGCGGCGACCACCTCGAACTTCTCTCAAACTTCTATCATGCAAGGTCGCTACGAAAAAAACCGTCGCGAAATATGCATTGCTGTGTCTATAGTTTAGCCCAAATGATCCATAAGCATGCTCTGGTTAGAGGAATATATTGCAATTATGATAGTCAAGGCTAAGCTCTTTTGCGTTCATATGATTTTTACTGCTGGCTGCTGTTGTTTATCCTGCCGCTAACCAAACCGAAAGGTGTTTTCTAAAACGGATATTTAATGCTGGACGCAGCAGAAGCTAGGAATATATCTTTCAGGGGAAAAGGCTCGTAGAACGGGGGGGGGGGGGGGGGGGCAATAGTGGCTACAGGCATAATCTTACGCGGAAGGGGCAAATAGATCATGAGCGCTCTACAATTTGTATTTTATCAAATGTTATTTTTACTACGCCTCTATGCACTAATGTTAACGAGTCAGAATTTGCGAGCAAAATAAAGTACCTAGATGAACTCATTTTGTCAAATTTTTGGTTTAAATTCAGGCAGCTTAAATTCTCGAGACAAAAGGTTTCCGGGAACGAACCAGTAATTTTCTGTAGCCGCGCTAGAGTTGTGGAAATAGATACAAAGAAACTGCAAGCAAGCGCCGCACCTGGACACTGAAGGAAAAAAATAAAGCAAGAAAGTGCGAATAAATATAAACCAAAGCTCTATCAATGTCACGGCGCTCTTGGAGAAGAAACAGCGACGAAGACTGCACTTCAAAATGCTGCTACGAGTGAGACCCTCTGTATAGCGCGTTGCATCGTCAGAAAGTGTAACAGTGCAGGCGGCCAGGAGCCTGAACGGAGGCTTTGGATGCGGGGGGGGGGGGGGGGGGGGGGATATCTTCAGTCCCCGGGACCTGGCTTCCGCGCAATTCGGATGTACCGAGGATGAAAATCCTGGAGCAAGTACGGAGCAGCATGGATGAGTGCTGTAGACGATGAATAAATGGGATTCAAACTTGACTGTGTCGCCATGCGCATTAATCATGCGCATTACCACCCGTGTAGTGGTCTTTATTTCTTTTTCTTGTGTCCAGGCGACCAAATTTTGTTCGGTTATAGCTGCCGTTGAGGCACCCTACTAGTTGTACCGAGTTGCGCCGTCTGACATGAAAGAGGATTAAAGGTCCTTGGCTTCGAGTTCCTGAAGCTAGATCCAGAGTCATGTGTTCCTTTGTGCAATGCTTCACACAGGAAGCTCATCTGCACAGAATAAAAATGCCGCAGGAAGCAATAAAATCAATCTTCTGATATTCATAGCAATTATAAAGCAGCCGTGAGAAAGGGCTTCCACCCTCACTCATACATCTGCACGTTTTTACACGATGCGATGGAATGAACTGTTAGTACGAATGTACTACTCCAGAAGTACCAACTCTGAGCGAGAATCTTGTCATTAGTATTGACTTGTGCTCCGACCTAACCCGAGCTTACTCGTGTTAACTCGGGTAAGCTCGCGAAGTTCGGTGGAACGTCTTTCCAGCTGCAGCCAACGGGGCAGGAAGTTCGGGTAAGTTCGGATAAGCGTAGTGACAACTGTAGCCAGTGGGAGGAAGCTGGTATGTGGTATTTAAAATAACGACTGGTCATGAGAGGTTGCCCCGGAAGAGCAACACGGTTCGCACAATCTCTACCGGCGGCTGTGATCGAAACATCCACCTGCCAGTGCAGTGGCGCATCGCTTAACTGCTGCGCCACCTGAGCTGGTGATGGTACGACTCGCCCCCATCTATGAATGTTAAGTACAGAATGACCAATTCTGCATATGTGGGCATTAACCCACTAAAGCTATCACGTCATACCCTTAAGGTGGAGCTGAAGTGTCCCCACGAATTGAAGAATTAATACCTGCTTTCGTACGTCTACTCGGTTTAACTACGTTAAACCACTGCCACTGTTTTCTTTTCACATATCCCAGATGCTCACTCGGAGGAACCTGCTTGAAAGCACTTTAAGAGTTCTGCTAAATAAAAGTTGATTGTACTCCACCGTTCCTTTGACAAGCAACATAAGTACTGAGTAATAAGACGAGGATGAAATTGTTACGGCGCAGTACTGCGAACGGTGACGAAGGTATCAATTTTTGTTTGGTCCCTGCTGCGGGCTGGCACACTTGGTGCTCAGATAACTCACCTACATGATTTGGTACAACACCAGAACTGGTTGGAACGCGACAGCCATCATCCACAGGACCACGCTAGAACAACATCCGTGGTGGAGTCAGAAGCCGTAAAAACTCTCAGAAGAATATAGGGTCCAGAGTGAGGAAAACACTAAGAGTTGCTATATTCAGTTCATTGCTCTATTTTATAAACTGACTGCCAAGAAGAAACGCACTGTAGCGCCCGTACACGGAAATCATCATCATCATCAGCACCACCACCGTTACCAGTGTTATCATCATGATGATGATCATCATGCTGAATACGCACAGAAGTGTTCTTTTAAGAGAGTGGTGTCGTCAACATTATAATTCAGCGATTGTGCGTTCCTGCCACGGAGAACAATTGTCTTGCTCACCCTCCAGTTTATCGACCTCTAACGCGCATGCGCTCACGGAACACACAACGAAGATTTTGACAAAAGAAGCATACTGAAAGCCAACGACGATTACTTCAAACTAATCACAACGGATGCGCATGTATGGCAAAAATCTTCAGAACAAATGGTTTGCTTTTCAGCCGTTTGGGCGAGGAGCGTACGGTACCCGCCGCGGTGTCTCAGTGGTTATGGTGCTCGGCTGCTGACCCGAAAGACGCGGGTTCGATCCCGGCCGCGCCGGTTGAATTTCTTTGGAGGAGAAATTCTAGAGGCCCGTGTACTGTGCGATGTCAGTTCACGTTAAAGAACCCCAGGTGGTCGAAATTTCCGAAGCCCTCCACTGCGGCGTCTCTCATAGCCTTAGTCGCTTTGGGACGTTAAACCCCATAAACCAAACCAAACCAAACCCTTTAACACCTTTTAGCCTGTGGTGTATAAAGGTTTTAAAAGGTGTCGTTCGGCACCTTTTATGGCCTTCTCACCTTTAGGCGTGCCGTGAGGACTCCGCTAGAGAGCGCGAAAGCTTAGCATCGGAACCGAAGACTTGTGACCAAACCTATAATAACGAAAATGTTTAGATTTCGAATTGACTGCTAAGGAGACCTGGATGGTACCCTCATCCTGGTACTCTGGATGGAGAAGGTTTCTTTTATGTTTTTGCGACATGTGCACCCTTATTCTTTGCTGTGAAGATGAACGACATAGCTGATGGGCGTAGACTGGAAAAGAGATTAGTGTAGCCGTTGGGGAGAAAAATGAGGAAGTACTCTTCCTGCCACCTCGCTTGTTTGTACTCTGGAAAATGATACATATTATGGCGGCCTTCAATTTTATGACTGCATTTAATGACTGAAAGATACTGGAAGAAAACTTGCAACCGATTTCAGGGGCGCACTTCGCTGACACAGTCACATGCAAGATTATAAATATTGTGGCTTCTCACGGAATGGTGAGCGAAGCAAGTCAATGTTTTAAAGACTAAGGTGGCGAAACTGGGGTGCGAAGAAATCGGCTGCAGTAACACACAGTGAGAGGTCTGCCGCGCTTCCACTACCGCGCACACACAGAAACACAGGCATTCCCCGGATGGATGGAAGTTAGGAGCATCACCTTTGAAACGGGGTGTGGCAGTTGTCAAAATGTTCGGCTTTTTAGTGGAAAAGCACAATTAACGCGGTACCAAAGAAGAATCTTGTGTGAAGCCTCGGAGGAACTCGGGTAAGCTAGGGTTAGTTCGGAGGTGAGTCGTGCAAGCTGCAGCCAATGGGAGGAAGCTCGGGTATGTTCGGTGGAGCATCGCGTTAGCCGTAGCCAATGGGAAGGTGACCATGAGAGTGTCTTTACACAAAGCTAGAATAGCAGCATCACATGCAGAAATAAAAAAATGGCTGAGGCTTAACTTGGTTAAGCCTGGAGAATGCGAAGCATCATCGTGTCGCGTAATTTGGAGGCGCACAACCACAGCGACGGCGCGAGGTGGGCCCCCGTTTCTCCACTGTCGTGACGTCATCGTGTCACGTGGTGTGACGTCATGTATCACGTGATTTGGAGGCGCACAACCACAGCGACGGCGCGAGGTGGGCCCCCGTTTCTCCACTGCCGTGACGTCATCGTGTCACGTGTTGTGACGTCATGTATCACGTGATTTGGAGGGGCACAATCACAGCGACGGCGCGAGGTGGGCCCCCGTTTCTCCACTGCCGTGACGTCATCGTGTCACGTGGTGTGACGTCATGTATCACGTGATTTGGAGGCGCACAACCACAGCGACGGCGCGAGGTGGGCCCCCGTTTCTCCACTGTCGTGACGTCATCGTGTCACGTGGTGTGGCGTCATCGTGTCACGTGATTTGGAGGCGCATAACCACGGTGAAGGGCTGCAGTGGTAGCTAAAGTAGTATGCTTCGCATAATAAACATTGCCCCGACTTGGTTTTGAAGTCGCGGCGGTGCGAACAGATTAGCTTGGCTGGCGGCTGCACGAGAACACTATGCTATCGCCGCTGGTGCTTCTGTATTGCACGGAGATCAAACCTTCTCAGCTACCAAATGCTTTACGTGCACGCATACTATTCCGCGATGCAGACACACATTCTCATGTCTTCATGCACTGCACTTGACCAGCACATCAAAATTGTGGTAGAAATATACATGCGTCAAGAATCGGCAACCATTCAGGCGGCTGGACCTGCGCAGCATAAACCCCCCGCACCCAGGCACACTGTTCACTGAAGAGGCTTAGATGAACGATGCGGTTTTGCGTGTCTATCCATCATGCGACACTTCCACTGACTACAAAGTCCAATCAGCATTAGCAGATCGCACGGAATCCCGGAGTCTTTCAGGACAGGCAAGAATCATACACTGTAACGTATACTCTATGTAATGATAGAAAATTGAAAGTAGAAAGCGTTCACCGACATATTACGAAAACGGCGCAATAAACATTTAGAAAAGAATGTAAATTGGTAAATTGGTTTTTGAGAAAAAGAAAATGGAGCAGCAGCTGTCTCACATATCTCGACGGACACCTGAACCGCGCAGTAAGGGAAGGGAGAAAAGGGGGAGTGAAAGAAGCAAGACAGAAAGAAGTGCCCCTCTGAAGGAATTGGTAAATTGGTTTATGAGAAAAGGAAATGGCGCAATGCTTCTCTCACATGTCTCGGTGGACACCGGAACCGCGCCGTAAGGGAAGGGATAAAGTATGGAGTGAAAAAAAGAATGGAAGAAAGAGGTGTCGTAGTGGAGGGCTGCGGAATAATTTAGACCTGCTGGGGATCTTTAACGTGCACTGGCGTCGCACAACGCACGGGCCCCTTTTGAGATTTGCCGCCATCGAAACTCGGCCGCCACGGCCGGGTTCGAACCCGGGAACTCCAACTTTGTAGCCGAGTGCCCTAACCATTGAACACCCTCTGCTCGCCTCACGCCGTTTAAGCTGGCTCAGGCGGCGTTGTCTCCGCTTTTCTGTTAGAATTATTCTCGATATGGATTTCGCATTCTCGCACCTATGTGACGCCGCGGTTAGCTTGTGGCCATCGTTCCGGTTAGCTTGTCTGAAGACTGTGCTTCAGGAGAAAAGTAAAGCAGCAGGTGCGGAATAGCCTCGATTTATTGACCTCCGTTTCGACAAGAGGGCTTGACTTCTTCCGTGTAACTACACTGACTCTTAGCGGGCAGAGCGAGAGAGAGAGATTAAACAACGGTATGGTAAATGAAATGAATGCTCCCTGGATGGCGCCCCTAGTCCGGGGCTGCTTGTAGAGCGGCTACCGCCTCGGCACGCTCCACCAGCAACTGCTGACCGGTGGTTGTGAGGTCGGAAAGCCGCTCCTCTCAGGAGGTAAGGAAGGATGGATAGGAGACAGGGTGTGAATGACTTATCAAGGCGATATCATGTGTAAAATATAGAGCGGCACCCATAGTGCAGACACCAGGTCGGGCCGAGGGTGGGTAGTATAGTTAGCGGGTCGAAGAGATGGGTCAGAAAGCATTAGGCCCCGCACTAGGATAAGCCTAGTCTTGGTTTCTCGCCAGAAAAGGCGAAGAGTTTTGAAATAAAAAAAAAACGCGGATTGGCAGGTTTTCTGGTCACGGCCTTTTCAAGTAATCATGGCACTTCACCGCACTTCCCTCTTATGCATCAGCAGTCGAACCCTTTTTATTCGCTTTTGCGAGACTAAGTACCCTCTCTGACACATTATCCGCTCATACTCTTTCCAATTCGCTCACGGCTACACACACGGACAAAACGACAGGTAAGTACGCACATACATCCTCATACTTCGCATAAAAGAAGGCTCACCAGAGGGGGGAAACATCCGTGCTATCGTCGAGGCTTTCTCTAGATTCTAGGAATGTTGGGCGGAACACCTGGCGCCGCCCGCGACTGTCGTCGTCATTCGACCAAAACGTCGACGACGACAAAGAGCGAAAACAATGGTCAAATGGGGCGAAAGGGTGCAGATCCATCATTAGAACAAATGTTCCGAACACTTTTATCATCTTTTTGTGCGAAAGCGCTTCTTGTTCCTCGTGGCATGCGAGCCGAAGGATATACGACAATCGAATTCGGACAAGCGAGAGGAAATCAGCCGAAGACCTGAATGACAACTGAATTCTGGGAGGCCCTTGGTCGTCGCTTGCTTTTACCCCACTTTTCTGTCGGTAAGTTATTCCTATCTCTAACAAACAGGAAATCAGACAATGAATAAAGCATTCAGAAGTGAGAACCAGGTGACAGTGAAGAGGAAGAAGAAATGGAACACACAGAAATAGGCCCTCATCATGAAAACGATGTGGACGAATTTTCTTCATAATTGAATGGCGTCTCCTTATACGTCGATGAGACTTTTATCAACAACCAAAAAATGGTAGCTTGAGAAAACCTGTATTGGGGCAAGATGGTGCATAGCTTTTGATGGGAATAACACCGAAAAATCAAGACTCCCAGGAAAAGGGCGTAAAGCACACAGCTCAAGCGCTATGTTGACTTGAGACAACAAGGTTGACTATTCGCAGACAAAAGAATCTTCACATTTGGTTGGGTCGTTTAACAAAACTTGTATTCGGTAAAGATGGTGCGCGTAACTGTACAACAATAATACAACAATACAATAATACAACAGCAAGAAATAATAGTGAGAAAAATACACACGAAAAAAGCTGAAGCACAAAAAAGACATACAGAGGATCTTATTTTGCCCATTATTTCTTCAAAAATCTGTGCACCGGCTTTCCCGAGTACAAGTTTTGTTCAACTACCTTAGAAAACGTCAAGAAATTTTCGCTTGTTAATCGTCAGCTTCAGCGTCTCAAGTCAACGTGGCCCCTGTCCTGTGTCTTTCTGGGCCTTTTTGTGCGTGTCATTGTTGCGCAACTAGTCCTTCCAAATCGAGCAAATAATCGCGAACAGAATGATTTTGTGGTGTCTACCTGTGCACCACTGTCACCTGACCTGCTTGATTGTGGGTAAGCTCACTGCGGGGAAACTTCAATGCACGTTAAATACTCATGCTAAAATGAAGTTGCGACATAATTACAGCGCGTAACCCACTGTTATCTAGCCAAACCAAACGCTTTAACCTTAACTGAAGCAGAGGTGCGTCCTTGCCTCATCGGCGAGGGGGCTAATTATCTCATCGTTATCGTCGTAACCATGCAGAAGAACAAGCCGCTGGCGGCTCAGTTGATTGATTCCAAGGATCCGGCGCGCCGGCTTCGAACCGAGACAAGGTTTATAAGGATTTTGAACAAATTTTCTCTACAGGTTCTGTGGCTTCAACAAGGAGCTCTAAAGCATATGTTCTTGGTGAAGAGTTTTAAATCGGCGTACTTGCATTCGTAAGAGCGAAGCCAGAATTCAGCGTTCGACAATTAACCCAGTGTGCTGGAGCAAGCATGACGTCACTGTCGAGTCCTCTTGTCAATCACTGCATGTGTCCTTGTCATGTGAGTCTGCACCAGCAGCTGAATGCGTGAGACTTTTAAACGAAGGCAGGATCCCTGCATCTGCGCCCTGATTCAGTTTGAGATTCTGGCTTTTTACAGAAGGCGATCTCTATGAATGAAGCACAGTCCTGTCGCGATTCGTCTGTGAACCTGCACAGTGCACATTACTGGGCTCATGTGAACCCTCACTAGCTTCAAGTGCACAAACACCAACAAATGTGGGCAGTCAACGTCTGGTGCAGCATTTTTTAACGAACGTATCACCGGCCCCTACTTTTATGAAGACTCTCTGAGGAAGAGAAAATACCGGGAAGAAATTCTGCAAGGAGGAGGGGAAGATTTCATTGGAGACCAGAATCTCAAAGTACTCAGGGAAGGGTGGTACCAGCAAGCTGGAGAGGCAGCTCATTCTTCTGGACGTGCTGTGAAATATCTCGATGGTACTTTTCCACAGCAATGGCTACGATGTAACGACCCCGTCCCATGGCCACCAAGGTCTCCAGAGTTGACCTGCAACCTGGTCTCAGATTCGGTCCCCGAACCACGACAACTTTTTTTTTAGCTGCGAGTTTGCTGTGAAATAAGTATGGCTTTCCTTTGCAGCTGTGTCGCTATCATTTGGTTGATGCCAATGAGTAATGCCTTCATTTTACTATTCTTCTACGAGGAGGCGAAAAAAAAATGTCGTTTTCACGCCCATCTGTGCTAGCTCTGCTGAATAACGTAAAATATAGTTTACCAGAGCAAATCGTGTTTTTAGAACAAATACGCCCCGGATTTTTAACGGTTGGGAAGAATAGAAAGTCTGCATTTTTTTTCTTTGCAAGGATGCTAAGCTCCAAACATTTGGAGGGAATCTTATCTATCAAGAAGGAGACATTGTGGTGACACGGAAGAAATCCTCCCAAGACCTCTTTGGGTTGAGGCACTCTTGCTCTTGTTTCTGAGTTCTCCTTCACAGCTATTTTTCTCCTTTGTCCCGAATCTGTCATTAACTTTCTGTATAGTTCAATGAATAGTATTTGTTTTGTGTTTTTATTTGTTCATTTCCTGTGTGCGAATAACAGCTCATGAGCTGATTGATCCAGTACAGGTGTGTTATAAACGTAAGCGACGTGTCACTAAACTGGTGCCCTCTCATGAGTGAAGTTATCCTTTCCAACACGTTGGATGAGTTTTTCGTGGTTGTCGTTGTGGGCATATCGCGCTAAATGTCATGTCAAACTGTCCCCCCAGATTTCTTCCCCCCCCCCCCCCCCTTCCATCATCAACTGTAAGTAAAATAAAGGCTCTATTATTATTCAAAATTATTAAAGGTTAAAAAAAGACAAAAAGACATAAAGATCGATATACGGGTTTTTGACCTCTATCGGAAGCTGCTTCATTGTTTTAGCGGTGTGGTAGGTTTGATGGCTCGGGTATAAAAATGGCATGTACGTTTAGGTACTCGTGCTGGTCTTTTCAGAATCTCGTAGCAGTGCCGACGACGTGAAAAAGGAGATCGAGTCTGGACACGTCCCTAAAAAGTGAGATCATTTTTGTTTTTTTTTCTTTCTTAACGGCCTAAGCTGTGCTAGTGTGCGCCGCTTTCTATTACAAAAATGGTTAGTATGCTGTCTGCTGACTTAGAAACTCTACTGCCTTCATTTAGATTTCTTTTTATGTGTTCATCATATAAGCACTTTCTCAAGACAAAAGTGTACTAAAATTGAATGGCCATACATCTACAGGTTGTCTATAGACTGCCTATATCATCTGTATTGCGCATACAAAATTCTATAAATTTTGGAATTTTATAGAATTTATAGACACAAGTTTATGGAGAGTCGATAGGCTGTCTAAATTAATGTTTACAAGGGCTGTGTTTTCATAGGCGAAGGGAAAGAGAAGGTTAAAAAAAAGCAGTGGTTCCCGGCAATGTCCCGAAGCTGCGTGGTAATAGTGCTAACAAAGCTTTTGGATTGGAACTCCTATACCTCTCTTTTCACAACAAAATTGGTTAGAAGCGAAGTCGTTGTCGCGCATCCGATGGTGTCTTATAAGATTACACAAAGGCTTCCCAATTTTTATTGTCAAGGCATTGTTGTCGCGCATGCGATGGTGTCTGATAAGATTACATAAAGGCTTGCCGGTTTTTATTTTTAAGGCGTTCTTGTAAAGTGTCTGGTATTTATCGACGCCGTGGGGAGGCACCGTACTGTCTGGGACTTCTTAAAAGATTTCAGTCCAAACGACAGCCGTCTTAAGTGACGGCAGTAATCAGATACCGGGAAGAATACGCTACGCAACAACGCGAACTGTAATGTCTATGCTATCGCATCGTGAAAGGGAACTTGCATAGGTTTTAGAAATCAACGAACTTAAGGGCTAGCACTTGAAATAGTGAAGTAATCGCCGATTAAAACCCGGACGCCTTTCACGCTTCACCCAAGCGCACAACGCCAAGTGGGGAACGGAGGAGGGGGGGGGGGGTGCATGAAGACGTCATCGAGGGTATAGGGTACATTTCCAATGCACAAACGCCTGCTTTGAAGGAAAAAAACCAACGCCACCGAAGGCAAACCCTGCCGAGAGCTGTTTGGAAGCGTCTGACGAGTCAGGGCAGGGTGTGGCTGGCGACAGCGGTAATTTGAAATCATACTTTCAGTGACGTCACGTTGAACTTTCCTGCACTGCTCCGGTGCATTGTGGAAACGCGCAAAATTCAATCGTTAATTACGTCACTATTTTAAACGCTAGTGCCAAAACACTTGGCATTTTTTACATCCACCCTAGGTAGATTTGAATGCTTGAATATCCTGAAATTCTTAAATAAGTGGTGCAGTTGCGTTTTAAGAGGCCACCATCCTGTACAGAGGCGACAAGAAGCGCCCGACATAAAACGCGAGATCAGATATATGAAATAAATTTTGGACGTGCACATAAACACAACGTGCACATAGATGTGCTCACGAGCACACAAACACTAACACCGCTTTATGCATGTCGAAAACGCACACAAACGGTGAGCCGGTTGGTCGCGTTTTGTGAAATTTGTCAAAGACACAAACGTGGCGAAAATTTTTCATCTCCAAAAAATGTCTCAGGTGCATGAAGTGGACAGAGAGGTCCCTTTCAGACGGCGTTTCCACGGAAGAATTCACCTCTGCATACTTTATGCTGAAAACTATGCGCGATCAAAAATTATCCTTTTCTTTCGGTGAGGCTCTCTCCTTGAATTTGTACAACCTCACCGGGAGTACTGTACTCCGCCCAAAGAATGTATCGCCATCCTTTGTCGTCGTCCTCAACTTCTGGATGAGAGAGGACAGTATGTAACATGGTTTTACGTCACAGCTGTTATGCGCCCGCTACCTGGCATTAATCAGGGGATGAGGAGGAAAGCTCAAAGCAGGAATGGTAGATTGAAAACACTCGAAAGAATAAGAAGCAGCGGGGGAAGAAAAAGGGGGAGGTCGCAGCAGGTGATGAGAAGTTCGTGGGGTGCAATGGGGAATTCCAAGCGCACTATACACTTGTACATCACGTGGCTACCCACTAAAAAATTCAGGGGGCCCTTTGGCTCTCTAAAGTGCTGCAAGGCGAAAGCGTTTCTTGGCGCACTGTTTGTTTTTATTTACTTTTTTATTTGTCATATTTTTTAGTTTCTTTCTTTTCATGTTTTTATTGTTTAATTGTTTTTATTTTCATATCTTATTTTATTTTGTATTAATTTTTGTTTATTTTATTATTGCTATTTTTATTTTCCTTTTCGTGACTTTATTCCATTTATTTTATGTATGAAACATATGCATTCACTAGATGCGCCTTTATTCATGCTGGAACCTTGACCCTTCGTGGCGGAGTGGTAGCGGTTCCGTTTCAAATGCCAAAGGCCCTGGTTCGATTCCCACCCTCGGCGCAGTTTCTTTTTAAGCAGTGACGCCGAAAGGCGGACAAATCTGCCGACGCGTCTGTCGACACTCCTGCCGACGCGTCTGCTAACGACAGTATGAGGCATTAAAGGCTTTCGCCTTAATACTCATTACGACCGTGTTGATCGCATTGAGGAACGAAAGCAGGACACCGAAACAGGTGAAACAAAGTCCTCGCTGTGCGAAAAACACAAGGATGACGAAACAAGTGCATTTAAGTCCTGGTAATCGCTAACGAGAAACCACAGTCGGACTCATACTCATTATCGGCCTTGATACGTCCACTGTTGTACTAAATCCTCTCGATGTCCCGCAGTCATCCACTAAATTTCCTGGGTTGATTCCGGGCGCTGTATACTCTTGCAGGGTTGAGAATAATATTTACTTGCCTGTGTCGTTGCCACCCCCTGCTGCTCTTGCCGTCTCTTTAAATTTATCACGAAAAAAAAATGCAGCTGGGGAGCCACGTTTTCCTCCTTAATTTTTTGGAGCGTAGTGAAAAAGGCAACGCGCAATGCAAATACGAACATTTAGTTAAAGGTCATTGCCTCCGTTTAACAAGGTTATGTCTCGTGCGCTTCCGGTTGCCGCGCAGCTAGGTGCTCATCATTGTCCATTAGAAATCCTCTCAACAGAAAACATACATGCAGTAATACGCTGTTTCAATTCAATTCAATTCTTTGTTTACTAGAATGGTGGGCCAGGATACTGTAATACGGGAACCCCTGGCAAAGGCTTGGCAAATCGGCTCACATTTTCGATGTAAAACATTTGTGAACTACGTTGGTTGGCAAAAGCTTACCCTGTCCTAACCGCAAGTAGAAAGCGAAACCAGACACTGTTAGTGCGACGTCTGCCGCGTGATGGCTCGAGAGATGGTACATTACGTAATTGTTCCTAAACGGTCCACCCGCGCCATATTCAGCCCTTATACCACGGCATGGGTGGCTAATGGACGCCACGGCCGCCGACCAGCAATGATGGAATAGAAGCTCCGAGGCGGTGGCGATCACCTATGAGAGTCCCAGACAAGGGGAAATACACTAAATATTCAGGGAGCAGAGTCACCGCAGCCCGTTCATGATCTCTTCGGGCGGCGGATGGGCGGTTTTCAGAAGCCTCCTAGAGACTCCAGGCGATATGTCCAAAAGGCAAGGCGTCACGTCGAACAGGCGATGGTGTTCCGTGGACTCCCTGGCAGCGCTGCAACACGCTGTCGCGTTTCACTCTTAAAGGCGAAGCTTAAGCGTCCCCCAAATTTTTAGGAATAAAAGTTTTATACGACTAGCGTTACTAGGACTGCTACGTTGCACTGCTACGTAGTCGTGTGAGAAATGCACATAGATCAGCAGTGCATTAACTCTTTCACCTGTGCATTGGCCATTGCAACTCTCTTCACGTTCCCAGGTATTAAAATAACCCACTCACTATGAAGTTCTCGCTATTTGGAGCGAGCCTGCTCCTAGCAATGTTGATGATGGTGAGTAGTGTGTTCTTTAGTTCTATTGAGATCAAGAGAAATGGACTGCCCGCTATTGGCGTTTTTTTTTTTGTTTTTATAGGCGGTGTGTAAACGAATGTGTATTCATGCAAAGCCAATAAGTCAGCCTTTGGCCGGTAACAAATAGACGCACATATTTATATTACACATAAATACAGATGACACGCTCTTATATAAATGGAGGCAAATGTTTATATCGCATAATTATAATACAAATAACTTATTATATGTTGTTCTCTTAGCTGCATGAGAGTTAGAAAGAATTATGCATACATTTTGAACTTCCAGACTTTCTTAAATACAAGCTTCAGCTTTAGAAATTGCACTCTTTGTTATTCATTCTATTATTTTTTGTAAGGCGAAGGGGGCCCACTACTGTTTTGATGGGTAGGTTCAGCACTTAGCGTTGTTATGCCTGGGCTGTATGGTAATTTAATGCGTATGTAGAATTCTAAAGGGCGTCGCACAATTTCTATTTCCAGCTGCGAGCGCAAGAGTTGGAATACGATGAACTCGGCAAGTATTGCAGGATTTTTTTTACGGATTTCCGAATAATAATCCTTCAGAGTATAGAACGGAACCTTTCAAATGACTCTAATAAAGTTGCAACGACTACAGTGCACAAGTTTTTTTTTAGGTCTTCAGAGAAAAGAAAAGAAGGGTTATCAGGCAATGCTGCGAAGATTCTTTCTTTACTGCTGTCAGTGCCATTCTGGTACATTCCGCAACTACCTTAATCGAAGTAATTCCTTCGAAACTGCACCTCCTTGAATTGTGCTCCTAGAATAGGGTCCTTTTTAAACTAATAAAATCTCGGTTATTGAATCAGCACTTATCTAGTAAAACAAGGATGGAAAGTTTGGCAAGTCGGCATCAGTGATCCATGAAAAAAGGGGTAGCGCAAAACCAAGACTACGGACCAAGAATTGATGCACACACCACACGCTCTGTTTTGTATGCATCTATTATTTACCCGTCGTCTTGGTTTGCCCTACCCGTCATACCATGCATTCAGTAAAACGAAACCCCTGGAAGCTCACTTCTCTTTTCCGAATTTGTTGCGTCGGCGCATTTTGCAACAGGTTACGTCAGTGTGTTGTCCGGTAGTTGCAAACGCTATGGCCATAGACTGGCCTCGTGCTACTATCTATTTAGAATACCCGTCGTCTTGGTTTGCGCTACCCCTCATACCATGCATTCAGTAAAACGAAACAAAGTGAACACGGGCCTCCCCTCTTGTCAAAACGTCGGCTATCGGGCCCAGGCTCCCCGTCAATCCCTTTTACGCCCTGTTTTGTATTTTCATGAATCCCACCTTCCTGCTCTGTCTCTACCACTCATCCGTTGAACCAAACACGGTCCATGTAAGTTAAGGACTGTTAAGTCATTCACAAAAGTACTGATCGAAGATGTGCGGCTTGCTAGTCGGTGGTAAATATGTTGCAGTACAGAGTGTTGGTAGTCTATTCCAAACAATGTGGGAAAAATGTTTTTAGAAGGCTGCCAGAATATGCTGCATGCCGCTAAAGCTGTAAAGTTACCTCGGGAAGTTTGAACTTTTCATTCAACGCATTGCATTTCCATGCTCGTGAAAACAGAGTTGATGTGACCAAAAGCCACATTTTCCAAGTCCAGCAGCATTTTACAGGTTGCAGCTGGCAGGAAGAGTAGCGGTATCTATCAGCCCATTCGCGCGGCATTTCAACGCATTATATACTTAAGTCTCAGTTAAAATCGAAAATATCTCAAATGAGATACGCGCCCTTCGCTACGGTGTACTTCAATACAAATTCAGTTTGGCTAGTACCCAGGTAGCACCGAACATTAGAATAGTGTTATAAAAATGTTATGTAAGTTGGAGTAATGTTACATGTTGCATAGTAACTTTACATTAACATTAAAAATTAACATATAACGTTATAAGTTACATAGGAAACATTACTTTCGCATTCTAAACAAACGTTGTTTTAATATAATCTTCTAAATTTTATTATAATGTTAGAGTCGCAACTATAAAACAACATTGCAAATATATTTCGAGCACGGATTTCCAGACATTTTCTCACTGTTCTTAGAGTAAAGATATTTTCAACTAACAGTACCTTGTAATCACATCTCTTAGATAGTACTCGCCATAGATTACATGAAGAGCCCCATTATTTTGTCACAAAACTTTAGTTATTACCCATTCCCCACTGTCACTCATGGGATATCCCGCAGTAGCGAGTATATAAGCTCGGCGGCATGATATCCGTTTGGAGGTGAGTGAATACGAGTTGCTGTGTTGTAGTGTAGTGGAGAAGGTGTCGCTCTTGTTGTTGGTTCTTGCAAAGTGTTGTAAGTTGTGTGCCGTCACCACTGGCAGGCCTGCATTCTTGTGCGGGGCTGCTTCACCATTTTCGAGAATGTTGCATTTGTGTTGTTTACATGTTTCGTGAATGTTTGGGGAAGGTTATTCGAGCATTTATATGTAACATTACAAAAACATTAGAAAGAATGGACATTAAGGATATTGAAATAACAATTGAGCGTAACAAAAATGTAACATTATCGCAATGTGTCGCTGCTACCTGGGTAGGCGCACATCGTATGGGAAGAGGTGAGTGCGAACAACTGCCCAACTGCCCCTGTATCTATGAGGACCTGGCCCATTGCCTCTTCTATTGCCCGGCTGCTCTACAGTCGAGTTCCTACCCCCCACTTTCTCTATCCATCACCACCTGGCTCGATTGGCTTGGCGCTGAAGGGGAGAAAGAACAGTGACTTCGGGTCGCCCAGGTGATCGACATGCTCGGCCTGTAAATTACGACCGAATAAAGGACGTTTGCCACACTACTACTGCTACTACTACTACTACTACTACTACTACTACTACTACTACTACACGAAAAACGAACAACCATAAGCGCTGGTGGTCGTCCCCTATGGTGCGATTCATGTTTTGATCACGCTCACGTTTTTTCAAACGAATTCGCTACTGAGGGGTAACAAATGGCGCTACATTGTGACGCCCATCCAAAGTGACTTTGTAATCTCTAGGCGCGTGTTTACCTCCCTTAACCTCCACTCCCCCTTGCAGGAATCGAAACTTATGCTTCTCCAAAGCCAGTGGAAAAAGGCAGGCCTGCTCTCCGGGGCGAATATCCGTGGGTGGTACGACACTTCTCTCCGCCATTCTCTCCGTGCTAAACAAAAACTTGAAACATTTTTTTTCTTGCGGCAAGACGAAGGACAAGTAGTTCCTAATACTTAGCCTATGCTCGGCGGGTTTCATTAACTGACGCGTGCTAGTTAAGAAATGAGAGATGCAAAGAAGCACAAAACATGATGACTATGAAGACCAAAGATTGCTCTCTTAGAACTACGCATTTCTACACGGAGATTATAGGCACGCAGAACAGGACTGTTCTTATTGTTGTGCCCTCGGAGTAGGCAATGAAGCAGTTACGTCTATTCCTTTTCCACGTCTGACTTGGAGACAGATGAAAAAAATAAAGGAGAATTGGCTGTGTACATTCTCATTCGCAAAGATAATTCATCTCCTTTTGAGCAGCGTGCTGACGCAGTTGGTCCCTTTCTTATGCTTGCCAACAAAAAGATTTTTGCGATTAAGGACGTCCTATAAGAATGCATCTTTATGTGCATCCGTTAGTCAGGAAGATGCAAGGAGACGAAAGGAAGGGAGAATTACCACAAAAGTGCACAAGTCTAAAAAACAGCCTGTTTCTGTAGACAGCTGTTAGGGCTTATTTTATGTCTCCATATGTGAGCCTTTGTACCTACCTGCAAATCAGCGCTGTGGATTGTCGACCACCTTAAAGCTGCATCTATGGGTGGAGGCGTTCGCCACCAACATGGTCAGGACCATCAATCTTTTGCATGTGGCCGCCAATAACGCCAGGGTAAACCTGCCAAGAACCAGAGACTAATTTACCGAGAACCCGTTTTTGACGGCCATTCGCGGAGAAATCTCTTCAGCTTATTCAGGAATTATTATTAAATTATTAAACCCCAATAAACCAATAAACCAATCAAGAATTCATGTCGTCGCAGGTTATGAACTGGTGTTGAAGTCACACTAAGCGTTCGCATTTTTTTCCCTTAAGAGTTGAGCACTTTTGTGTCCTATTGCGAGGAAGGATAGGAAGAAGGTCGAAGAAAGTGTTTTTGTTACCATACCTTTCTATATTGCACAGCGCTGTGTGCAACATTCTGAAGTAATTAACTGTAGTCCAAGATTCGAGACGCGTTTGTGTGTAGCGGAACTACCATAACCCGCTCCGTAAGATGTTAAACCATGATGACAAACAGCATCTTCTTCATGCGCTGTCACTATGGAATGTTATTCCAGAAAATTTTTCGCCTACTCCGACTGAGTCGTTGTTCGCTCTTTTATTCAGTAGAAATGACGGAAGTGGAAAATAATCTTGTCGCTTATTTTACTGTTTTTGAGGTTTTCATCGCTGTCAAAACAAACCGGGGCAAATTTCAATGTGGAGGAAGCATTATAACGAGACGTCATGTCCTGACAACCTCAGGATGTGCAGAATACACGTGAGTTGTTTTAATTTGACTAATTATCCCGCCGAAAAAGTCGACTGATTTTAGCTGTCTACTTTGTGTTAATATTTGTACCGCCAGGAATCCAAAATATGTCCAGCTTTTACATTATTAGTTCTTGCACCAGCCTGCGCATATCTCAGTATTCATGGTCGAAATAAATTAAGTAGCATAAATTAAGGAGCTCTTGCCTCGAACGCAACAGCACGTTCCTGTAAAATACATTGCTTATTTCCAGCCACCACACTCTCAAGATACATAGAGCTAAAATTCCTGAAAGCACTCAAGTATCCTTGTCGCGCCCTATCCAAGGTGTCAGAACATAATTAGTGAACGAAACTTACGTCCTTGGCACTGCTTCGTGTCAGGATCCTGTCTAAAATTGATAGCGTCTGTGCACACAATAAAAACCCACGGCTGTCTAGCTAGCATCCCGTACGACATGACAGTCGGAAAAACTTATGTGAATATTGCTGCCTGGAGTTTACAGGACCAAGAAATTATAATTCAGTAAGCATTTAACGCTTCGCTGGCCGGACATTAATGATTTATTGAAAAAAAACCCGTGCTGCGGAAAAGCACCGCTTCTATCTAGACACGAGAATTTAATTTCATTGCCCTCAAATGAGGTGATTGGGTATGCATCGGTGAGCACCATTCGAAATGTCCCATGGAATGCTTTTTAATCTAGTGAATACCTTGTGTGCGTCTCAGAAAATTCACCAGTGGGTCACTGAGTCTCTTATATAGTTGATAGAATGTGTAGCGTCCTCTAGGTTAAGTGATTTGCACTACAGCGACAGAAGGCGCGTTAATAAAGTCACGGAGGTTACGCCACCATCATTGTTTAGAGCACGTGCGCTGGAAAATTAATCGCATAGAAAGGGAATAGGAGAGCTGTGGGGAAGCGTAAGCGAAACAAGTGTTCCTAAACATCGGGGATCGGGAACATGGCACCTCCAGTGCTTCTAACAAGGACTGCGCATTTAAGACGCACTAGAGTCGAAGGAGGTCCGATGCTGTTTTGTTTTCTTCCGGTGCAGACTCGTCATGTCAGTTTCTCGTTAGAGAAACCCTTCTAACCGAACTCAAAGCGGAAAAACTTGCCAAACAACGTATCTTGCTCAATCAAGCACGTACTCGCACTCGGAACCGTTGCTGACAGAACTACAGCGTCCGTCTAATGACGAGGTTCAGGGCTGAATATCATCCGCGGTGTGGAACCCGATTCGGTGTGATTTTACAGCGTGTTGTAGACTGTATGCACAATCTCCTGTGACCCAATATTTTCGGCCATGTTATGTAGAAGAAGAAAGTACAACCGATGGAAGAGATGGTCGAAACTGATGCTTACACCCGCAGTATGAGTAGCATAAAAGTGCAACCAAAGCTAGAATTCTGCCCTCTCTGTCTTATGGCAAATAAAAGTTTTGTTCCTCCCCCTACGCAACACTTGCCAAAGAAAAAAACACATCACAGATGCGCTGCTCCTGATTTCATTTCACGCGCATGCAGCGGGCTGGTGATAAAAAGGATTCAAGTCAGTTACGGCAGCACTTCGCTGGCTCACGCAAAGAAAGTGGATGTGGAAAGAATTATGGTCCATCCAGGCTCATCAGATGCAGACGGCGTTGCAATCCTGCAGGTGACATTCTTCATTTCCTACGTTTCATTTGTTTGTTTACTGCTTTCACTAATCGCTTGGAGAGCAACCGATTCCAAGTTTCAAATTAGAATGAGAGCAAAATTGTCATAGAAGGATGGAGTAAGTCTTCGGGTTGAGACGTAAACAATATAATCAAGGTTTTGTAGAAATGCCGTGCGGCGGGGAATGTACAGTGGTGAGCAGCCTTGTCTAGAGCGCTTGAGCAGTGCGCACTTGGTAACAAAAACCGAAATTAGTGAGCAGCCCCTCATTACAGGGCAAAGTTTTCGTGCCTGCTTTGTTTACGAGGCTATCTGGCGCTACTTCCGTGCAAGCGTTGCAGCTGGACCCTAGAGGCTGCCACAAAATCTGGATTTGTTTGCAAGGAAGTGCACCGCCCGAGCGCTCTAGACAAGGCTGCTCACCACTGTACAGTGCGTGAATTGTCGTTCCATCGAGCGCTATGTAAGATCAGCCCAAGGTGCACAGGTACTCGGCCCAGTATCGGAATAAGATGGTTTCACCCTGGTCCTTTGTAGGACCGGCGTTTTCCAATACATTTCCAATATTGGGCCAATTACATTAACTGCTTGGGAAGCTGCGTGGGAAGCCCTCGTTTTCGCTCGCTACTCCTCTTGAAGCTGAGCAGCCCGTATTGTAACCTTTTTTATACAAAGAGGCTGTCGATAAGATAAAGTAGTTTGTGGGGGCTGTTCTCCTGCAGAAACATCAGCATGCTCCGACTCTCAGCGTTGTCCGTTAGCCGCAGGAAAGGCGTTCCTCCCTCGTAACCTTAAGTGCAACTTCCAGTAATGATCATGTTAAGTGCAACTTCAGGAATGATCATCTTCAGAGTCGTGAAGGCAGTTGTTATTGCTGTTTCATAAGTGACATGGCGCATACCCACGACGGGGGATAGGCCAAGGTTGTTGTTGTTGTCCTCTAAATAATGGCGCGTACCCACTGCGAGGGATTGGCCAAGACACAGGCAGGAACTGAGAGGTACTCAGAATGTTAAACAAGTGAATAATTGGGGGGGGGGATAATGGTTATAATGATAATAGTAATAATTGGGAAATAAATGAAAGAAATTCAGATGTGTAAATGAAATAAGCTAAACAAATACTGTGAGATCGGTGACTGAAATAGACAACGGGGCTCCATGTTTCGGAAAGCTTTCGTTGGAGAGAAATATTGATCATGAGAAAGATCAGAGCTTAAGACGACAGCCGTTTAGTGTCTGTAAGGAAGTTCTGAATGGCGGAGAGCCCATTCCAGTTACTGTGCCCAAGGAAGGAAGCACCAAGAGACAGAACAGCCCCAGCTGACAGACTTAGACCTAGCTGACGTAACCGATGCTCTAGCAAGCGGCTCCGTAAAGAGGAGAAACAAACGGCAGCAGGGTTTTGTCAAGGCAGTGTTCTGATACAGAACAACTTCTTCTTCTTTCATCCGAGCTTATCCGAGCTTGCGCCTATTGGTTGCAGCTGGCGCGACGCTCCTCCGAGTTACCCGCGTTACTCCGAGGCTTAACCTCTAGATGGACGCCTTTTTAGCTAACGAGGCATGTAGTGCTAACGCCCTAAAAATCCACCACTTTATCCGGTAGGCTCGGGCATAAGCTGAACAATACAACATTCCCTCTTCCTCCTCATCCACTTTTTATCCAGATAAAAGGAGAGTTTCGATACAGCAGGGACATTCAGCACGTAACGCTGCCAGGGGGAACTCGTGAATATGCTGGAGCACATGTAGCTGCTCCCCGGTGGACCACATATAAACCAGGTATGTGCTATGGTCTTGATATATCTAATTTATATATTTATTTATTCATTAGTTACCTGCATCGCCCCGCAGGGCATTACAGCAGGGGGGTACAGACTTCATTATAGGTATAAAACAATTATTGCAGTGGATGGGAAAATGCTTCATTAGATGTAATACATACAATGCTCGATGGCAAACTGTTCCAGTCCCGAACAGTTCTAACAAAAAAAGAATAACGCAAGACGTCACCCTTGCAAGAAAATTCCCTGACATTCAAGCAGTGGTCCAGTCGCTTTGATATATAATGAGGTGCCTGGATATATTGTTCGCGGTTTATGCCAGTTTTTGAATAATAAATCTCATTGAAAAATTTTAATCTGATGTACCTTCTACGGTCCTTCAACTCTTGCCAGTTAAGTTTTCGCTTGCTTTCCGTCATACTAACTTGCCGATTATAATTACCAAGAACAAATCTAGCAGCCCTATTATGAATTTTCTCTAATTTTCCAACACAATCAGATGTGTGTGGGTCCCAGCAAACACATCCATATTCAAGTATGGAGCTTACATGACTGAAATACAGCTGTGTTTTTAAGTTACTTGGTAAATGGCTAAAATTCCGCCGTAGAAAACCCAAACGTTATGCTTCCTTATTCGCAATATAATTAATGTGCATATTGTATCGCAAGTCCGATGTAAAAAAGACGCCTAGATATTTAAATGACTTAATATCTAATTGAATGTTGATTAAGGGAATGAGCTTTGATGTCCACGCCTAAATGCATTGCGAAACCATGATTTGAAACGCTTTTGGAATGAGCACGTCCAGTACATCATTGTCGGTTTTGTTTTTCTAAGAAATATGAGCTCAACAACTGGAAAGATTCAGACGATTAATCAGCAGGCCTGAAGCATGCTTAATTTCTTAGTGAACTGAGTAACGGCCGTGAAAACTAAATATTTTCAGCGGAAGCAGTGGCGGTCACGTGCTCTGCTGGAAGTTGTTGCCCTTTGTGTGTAAGTGTTTTATCATGTTGTCATGTTTCACCTACAAGTGACGGAGCAAACCCCGAATCATTAGTCGAACCTGGAGAAAGAAAGGAATTTTGCAAACAGCGCTACGGGCCGCATCAGCATCCCACTCATAAATCGCCCAAGTGTGAACTGCAACGTACTGCCCTAGAGAATTATGGGTCCCTGTAGGAAAGTGGGTCTTTCATTGTCACAGTCATTCTTGACGCCATCCTATTGCGTCTTGTGCATTATTTGAGGCCAATGTGCATTTACTACCTTTGTGCTGTATGTAGCAGGCAGTCAGTGTAGATATTAAGAAATTATCTACACCTTTCTCCGGTTTAAGACATCATTTATAGAAAAACAATAATGCAGAATTATTACAGGTGTCACACAAAAATCCAGTCAGTATGCCATGTCACGAAATTCACTGACTGGTCCAAAAAGGTCACGTGAACTTGTCAGGTCCCCACAACCTGCCACTGAGGCAGGTGACGACTCGTCTCCGGATTGTGAGTAACCTGCCAACCATGGTAGATGACATTCAATTACTGGTCGAGGAAAGTCACGACGCTTTGTGGCTTCATGACAACCTAGCAAGACCACGCATCTAGGCAGGAGCCTAGACTGGTAATCGAAAAAAAGAAAAAGACATACTGCAGAGGTCGGCAGTGTCCCAGCACAATCGACACCTGCTGCTGCTGCTGCTAGAAGTCCGAATAAGGCGGTTGATGAATCGACAATTGCACGAATCTGCCACAAACACACACAGAAGTTGCGACAGCAGCTGTGACAGATGTGAAATTTAATGCTATCGTATTCCGCTCTTAGGATGACTTAAGAACCACTATAGATTTTGCTTCTGTAGAATCCATGGATATGGGCCAAGTTTTTTACGTCCATAAGAAGTATATCCTTTAGGTTTAGCTTTTTGTTACTTGTATATTCAATACTATGTCTCAGGTGTCGAAGACTGGCTAGGTGCAATCGTTTGCTTTTGCATTTCACTGACAATAACTACTACGCCGTGTCTCACAACGTAGGGCCTAAAGATGCGGCATACCTTGAGGCAGTTTTTCAAATGATTGAACGAAACGACGTTTGCAAGAGGAGATATGAGCCACTCTACAGGACCGACTTCATGTACTGTACTAAAAGCGGCTTCTCGACTGGCGAGGTATGTGATAACTTTGTGTTCTTAAAGAATGTTTCGGGCTTTCCAGCTACGAACACAGAAGTCGAACTAGAGATTTTTTTACATATAGAGCTTGTTCACCCTCTTGGAGAATACAAACAGGAGCGATAAAAAAAAAAAAACATGCTGCTGAAGTTGCTGTCCTCCTTTTCGTTGAAATACTATTGGCGTCCACAGACCTGCTGCAAAGTTGATAAAGAATTTCATCTAGCGGGGGAACTAAAAAGTTAAAGCGATTTTGACACTTAGCGGTGCGATGGGCTATTTATAAAACTATGAGATTCGTATCCAGAGTAAAAAATGTGTACTCTGCAGGATCTCCTCTTGAGAGGTTACTTCTGGCTGTGGCCTTTGTGAGAACTGTATCTTGATGGCTATTGCTCTTCTGTACCCTACAAAACCTTTTTTTCCATTAAGTAGTGTTCTGTCGTTAGAGCGCGGTAAGCGATTGGCATAGGCCAGTATCAACTGGCCCTCATTATCTGTCTAATAGCAAACTGTCGTGATGCAGTCTCAGAAAGGCTTTGAGTAGAGCTCCTTTGACGCCTTGCCCTCGCCGACCATTCAGGGACAATTTGGAGGGCCCCTGACACTTCGCGGCAAGGATGGCCGCAGTGTACTGATTGGCATGGGCTCAAGTATTCGGACCGGTTGCTTACGACAAGACATCATCACACGTGTGGATGCCTTCGTGCCCTGGATACAAAGGATCATTGGTGGGGAGAACGCCTACAAGGAACTCCCACCCGGCGGGAATTTCCTCGACCTCCCTTGGACACCGTACTACTTGTCATTGGACGCGCCAGCCCCGGAGCCTGTATTCTACTAAATACAGGGCACGTGGTGCGAATGAATAAAGTTTCATTTTGAAGAGGTACGCAGGGGCTTTTGCTTCCGAGTCCTACCCTTATAAATATTTGTTCTTCTTAGTTTCTCTACGTTAGATACATTCTTGGTTACCAGGCACACTTGTCTCCGGTAGTCAGGCTAGCTAGCGTGATTAGTTAGCCAGTAACGGCGTTATTCGCTTTGAGGGAGCGAGTGAAGAGAAGCAGTGAAGCAATGCCATAGAAGCCAGTTAATCGCAAATCAATCTTGCGTACCGAGAGTCAGGTTTCGTGTGGAGTCAGATTTTGAGGCTAAGGCAGAATTTAATAGCCTGGCAGAGCAAAAACAAAACCTTCGGAGCCCATCTCCCGCTCTGCCCCTGGACAAGGAAAGAGAGAGAGAGAGAGTGAAGAACGCAAAGGAAGATAAGGTAATCGGATAGCGTCCTGCAGGTTACCCTACACATGGAGCGGGCTACAAAGGGGTAAAGCAAGCGACAGAAAAAAAAAATGGAAGTTCAGTTCGAAGTATGGAGCGTTGCGATGCTGTTCTTTGGTCTGCAAGACGAAAGGGCGCCCGGTGCTTGCCTGCATTCTGGCCATGATATTAAATATTTGAATCCTGATAGCGGTGGTGCTACCGCTAGCCTACGCTTCCTCTTGGCTCAATTATGCCTTTTGGCGTCGTTTTTAAGGCCGAGAAATCATGAACCACGACCACGTGACCATAATGCCAAAGTCTCATTGGCTAGCAGGTCAAGTCATAATCAGAATTTCAAATTCTCAGCTGCCACTAGGATATCACATGACCGGAATCTTGATTAATCTGAAGTTAGAGGGTGATCACAGAATTATGGGTGATGCCGTTCAACTGAACTTTACCGCAGCCATATTACAGTGACTAAGATGACAGTGACCCCTTGCGCTGCGAAAGACATTGCTTGCCCGGTTATCTGGTGTAGAATTCGCAAATGCGAATTCAGCACGAAGAAAAGCATCGTGAAAGACAGCACTACGCATAGGCGACGTGTAGCATGCAAACGTGCTTCCATACTGAGCAACGCAAATTCGTGTAGTTGCAAAAGTGACTCTGCTCTATCTCCGGGTGGTGTATTCATAAATTCTTATTTGCAAATACAAGTCTGATAACTTCACTACGAAGTTAACAGCAACATGACGAGAGCAGTATAGCAACACGCAGTCGTACTGCGGCTGAAAAAAATCAGCAAATTTTACACTGCTCTACTCTGTGATCTTTAGACAAGGTTGATCCAACGTATAGGGGATTGCCGCATAAACAATGCTGAGAAAGAATAAAGGAGTATTTACTTTTTTGTTACTAATCTTCAGGACAGTAGTCTAGAAGATGAAATTGATTTCAGTAGCCACTAGGCGGATACTACAGTCATCTTCAGATTAATCAGTGAGACGGTCACTGCTGTACCCGCCTGGTGGCTGAGCAGAATACGGCATAGGCGGTTATAATCTCGCATGACGGAAGTCGATGAAGACAAGACTACATGAGAGATGCCTATGATATGATTTAGTGATGATGATGTCCTCAGGCTTAATGGTACATACCCACGGCGGGGGATTGGCCAGGGTGCATAGCGGATACAAACGCACTCATGTACAAGGAGTGGAGTATTTGGGTAATTTTGTGCCTTAGACTATAATCTGTGCAAAAAATAAAAAAAAAACGGGAAAGAAAAACCAGGGAATTATCATTCTAGCACAGAAGTCTACCTGATGTAATTGTATAGTCGTAAACATAATCACACACTGGTTTCAGGGTATATCCCTTAGTGCTTGCCCCGAAGGAGAGGAAAATCGGAATAGGTAGAGGAAGCCATAGTCGAGCGAGGGGGATGTCCAAGTAAATTCTGTAGAGAGCAGCGAGGCGCCGGGCCTAGCGCGAGCGCTCCGTGCTGCGGCATTGCCCACTTTTATCGTCTTCTAGTCCGTGATAATAACAGGAGCCACCGAGCGATCGCTGCGATCGCGGAAACTAGAAGAATGACAGTAACGATTAAACGTAAGACGTGACGGTGGGCGTGACAGGAGGAATGAACGCAGAAGAGAAGACGTAGGGCTGGCTGTCCCGATGTAAGAGATAAGGAGATGATCGGATGAACACTGGTACCGACAGTTTCCGGCATATAGTTTAAATTTTTTGCCCATCACAAAGGTTTTTTAGAAGTCTGGTAAGCAGTCCGACTCGAGAACCTTACAATCTCAACAGTGAATGCCGAGATGGCGCTACTTTTGAACACGAGTTTTAGTTGTGTTCCTCTCATCCCAACAGCGTCCGGTCTGAACAACGTACATTTTGAAAAAAAAAACGTACATTTTTTAGACCGGTCATGTAAGTCCGAAAAATTTGCTGTCCTGTCGCGCCAATCCCGGCCTCTGCTTTGCAGGCTTGAACGGCCCATATCAATTAATTGCTTCCACAACAGAGAATGCTTAATGGAGTTCATGGAATTGTTTAGGTATCCTGTCTCGGTACTGGCTTCATGCTTTGCAAGAACCACAGAGATGGGGGCTCTGCATACTACTCCCCCTAGCGTGTTTCATGAAAAAAAAATCGGAAAATGAAAACAGCACTGCTAGTAGATTCTGGCAGAGCACGGGAGAAAAAGGCAAAAGTGAATAATAGAAAGACGCCGCGATGCTGATGGGAGCACAGCAGGTGTTTGTGACAACAGCCACGCAGCATTTCCGCATTTCAGGGGAGGAGATCGCCCTGCTTCAGAAAAGAGAAATATCACGACGCCCCGAACTTGGCTGAAAAGAGAACTAAAGGAAGTATTGCGAATACCCTAAGTTAAATTAGGCAATGGAGTATGAGGGATGTAGTAGTAGTGGGCTCAAGACTCATTCAGGCCAACTGCGGTTTGTCAAAGTGCGCTAACATTACACAGTGTACAGACAGGGTTGTATTTAGCCTTCAAATACATACAGCCACCATGGTTGGGATTGAACCAACGGTCATGGGATCAGCCGGTGAAAGCCAAAGCCACGTACGTAGTCACAGCAACGGATCATACCCTCCCTACAAGAGCTGTCGGGCTTCTCATTCCTGAACTCCGTTCCGCACAATTCTCATTTATGCAGCGTTGCCGCCCGCAGAACAGTAGAACAGTCTTCAGTCCTGTCGCCCTGTCGACTCCCTTCCCTTCGACAACTTCCTTTCATGCCCGTCCTAGATTGCTTGCGTGTCGTCGCAACTGAACGAACACCAGCATGCCATTGTCAACCAAGTTCAAGTACACAAAACACACTGAGCATAGGATTTCACCTCTTCATTAAAATCAAGCTCCTTATTTACATTCATAAAATGCCTACACTTAATTGAGGTCTTCAGTCCCCCTTCATGGGCACCGCAACAGTCCCTTAATCGAGGACTGAGGATAAATTGAAGCTGGCTTATATCGACAAGGTATTGCATTCCAACCTAATCATATACATACCAGAGTCAGCAAAAACAAAGCATCTATAAAGATAGAAAAAGACCAGGAATGACTTACAGGCTTCGCCATGATCGCCTGATCTGCCACGTAAAAAATGTGTGTAGACGCGGAAATCCGGGCTCAGATCTAAGACGCTATACGCTATTCCGCCAATCCCTTCGAAACAGTGGCAGTCGTCTCTTTCGTTAGGACATAACGAGTTTTCATTGAAAGGCCGGAAGATTTTGAAATACATTTTTCACGGCGATAAATGCGTCTCTCGCTGGAGTAAAAGAATGTAAACTTACCAGAAACCACGGAAGATTAAATGTTTGCTGAGATAAATAACTGCAAGCCGTTGTCCTAATCGTCCTCTCAACCACTGAGCCTTTAGAACGTCAGAGCGCCTCACGAAAGCACAAACAGTTTGTGGTAGTGTTTGCGCTATTATTGCGAGTGAACAATTGGTCTTCAGTGCGCAGTATTTCCAGGTAAGGCCGTGCGCGACATAAACATAAACAAGGCGTCAAGCGAAGTTTATTGGACATGACAAAATGTGCCTTAAATCGGGACAGGCACATTACGGCGGTTAGGATCGAGTATCATCCGAGAAAACTATATTTGAGATGAATGAAGGACGTTGATTTATTCAAAGTCGGTACGATGCGAAGTCACCTCGAGCTCCGAGCTCTGCAATGGCTTGCTTTATCCACGGCATGTAGGCTCGTACGCGGGTGAACACATTGGCTCTTGAAGTGCAGCACGTCCTATTACCAACGATAAAGGAGGCAATGCCAACTTGGACGAATCGGCCCTTTTGAGATTTAACGAAGAGTGGTCCTCCAGAGTCGCCCTGAAAAAGGATTATGGCGAAGAGGAAGCGTCACTCACTATGGTTTTTCTTATGTTCTCCATGGTTTTCGTATCCCTATTTCTCGCGCTCTGTAATTAGCCATTCACGAATAAGGTGCAGTGGCTCAGCTGAACGGCACAGGTGAAATTATGACGGCAGTCTGCACGTACTAAATATTAGCTAAATGCGTCAACATTTTTTGTACTAACTTCAGAAGGCTTCAGACGGCTCACCTACGGCGGTGCATATCTTCAGAATAATAATTCGTAAAGCTCACATATTTTTTTAAAGGAAGAGACGTGCCGGATTGGAGAACCGTTTAATAGATGCCATGAAAACAGCTGGGTGTTTATTGAGAGAGAGTTCTTGTCGCAGAGTCTGAAAGTAAGTTTCCTGATCTTCAGAACAGCTTGAAATGCGTTGTGCTTATTGCAACATGGTTCTTGTTGCAGATTAGTTTTGGGTGGCCAGGTCAACAGTTGTGAAGTTAGAGTACCTTCCTGTATGAGTTGGTTTTTCATCAATAGGCGCGGTGTAAGATTTTTTTTTATTATCCTGCTTTAACAGAACCTTGTTAAAGTGCAAAGCACTGTTCGTTATATTATGCTTACTCTATTAGATACAACAGGCGTAAAGAAATCGGCGCTTGGAATTTATACTCAGCAAAGCGCCATTTAGCTTCTTTTTCTGATATTCCGAGATCTATTTGGAATAAGAAGGCTGTGCATGAAGCTCTCTACTCTAAGATTTTATACAACGTCTTGATTCGACAAAGAAAGGTTTATGAAATTCTATTGCGACGCGCAGCTTAGAAGCAATAGGGTGAACTTTGAGGGCTTTTTTATCTGGCACTTTCAGTGAAACGATCGCAAGATTCGCTTTCCCTATCCATTCTCAATTTCGGCGCAGCGGACTTCACTGCCGAGGGACCTCTGATTGCACAGCCAGCCACCAGCACTTTATTCCAAAGTTGTCTGCCCTAGGTATTTTGTAGATAATGAGAGTAGCTGCCATGCCACATAGACAGGAGTCTCAATATGTACGACGATCTGAATAACTAGGTTCTTCATTCTTGTGTTCATGTCCGTCATAGTTATATATGACTCATTCTGACGTCTTTTTTCAAAGTATGGTTATGAACGATAAGGGTAAACAAACTATTCGCGGGCTTCGTTTGTCGAAAGGTTGCTATTATGAGAAGCCTCACGGATACAAAGAAGTCGATCTGCCTCAGACAGGACTCGTTTCTGAACCGCTGCTCCTACGTTATCTTAACTTTCCAGACGTCGATATAACTGCAATGAAGCAGATATTTGGTATTCAGCACTCTCTAATGAAACTGCTGAAATATATTTGAGATAAGGACTCTGACGTAAAACTCGTCTCGTGTCGTGGTGGTAAAATTGCGTCACAGCAACGAAAATAAGTTACGCGTGGTTTCAAAGGCAGTTGTGCAATGCCCGATATCTCCACGCAATGATATTAGCTGTACATAAGCAAGTTTACTTGGGAAGCAATAAAATACGGCAAATTACTGATACAAAAGACAGCGCCTAGGCTCAAAGGCAACAATGAAAATATCCGATCGGTGTACCCGTGATATCCGAGTCCTACTCTGCATGCCACTTAAAATAACTGCATTAATTTTGTCTTCAATGCAGCCAGGACTGCAGTGTGCATGCCGAGACGTCATTCAATTAGATTTTTTTTTATCGCTACCGTTCAAGCTTTGGGGATAAAAGAGATATTCAGTACTAAAAATATATCTTACGAGGCAGACGGTGCTGTAACGACATCGGGCGCATAACATAGTCCTGGGATCGTAGGTAGAGGGAAAATATGCTTGACAAACGTTGTTGGACACTATCCTCAAAATCGTGTATTGAAGATTGTCCGTGCCCGGAGTTTCACCTGCATCAGAAATGAAAAGCCCTCTATGGTCCACTCCGTGAAGCAAAATAAAGACGGCTTTGAGAGCCGGGTATGGAATAAGATTAATACCCTCGATATAAGAAAAAGACGCCTTATTTAAGCGTCGCTTTAACTGTTATAAACTACTAACTGTTATATATACTGTACTATAAAAACCAAGTGTTATAGATACACCACCGCACTGCAGAAACATCAGACTTTAAGCATGACACAATATATGCTCAAGCTGCGGGGTGGAATTTGCGATGTACGGGCAACATTAGGCGTGGTGAACGATCAGGTCAAGCTGGAAACCGCGTCAATCCGCATGCAGCGCAGCCAGGACTAGGAAACTCCCAATAGACACCATTGTCCAGCTAATGCAGACGTCAACGCCAATTGTGTCCATAGCGGGTGGATGAAAGCCAAATGGAGCGTCGTATTGTTGTCATAGCAACGGTATCAAGCAGAAGAGAAGCTTCATGCCCGAGTCGGATTCCAGTCGCTGCCTGCGAAACATGAGGGTCTTCGTTTCCAGGCGGTTCATACAATTCGGCTGCCTCTGATCTCTCTGGCACTGCTAACATGCACAGGAAGCATTTATTTTCAGCCATCAGTTCTCGTTCAGTCAGCAGGGTGTGCTGAAGTACTTGAAACCGTTGACTACGTGGAGTTTCCTATCCCTGGCGCAGTGCCAATTGACCAGTACGTCTTCGCGCAGAACGAAGTAGCTGCGAATACTTCACTCCCACAGACAGTGAGCCTACGTGATTCATCAGCTACGGGGATACTGCCTTCGTAGAGGACTGTGGTATGAATGACTTCTTCAATACCTGTCAACTGTTATCCGCATACTTTGTACCAACGTTTGAAGCGCAACCCGATATTACGGTGCTGCTTGACAGCAATTAAACGCTGCGCCAGGAGGGTGCACTTTAAACACCAATACGCCAATAATGGAGTAAAAAGGGAATAAGGTGTATTCTAGCTCATCATTCTCCTTTATAACAGAGAGTGCGCTAGGAGAGAGTTTACTCTCTCCTTACTCATTTCTGTTTGTAGAGTACCGCATTGGCAAATCATCTCGGCAACAATGACATCGGCCTTTCACATGAGTGAACTATTGAGTATTGCCCTCATAGAGCACCCTATATTTATTGTCTATTCCACAGCACACCTTTCAGATCTTTACTCGAATCGGTGACAGAGGGTGAGTGCCAAAAGGTAAGTCCAAGGAATTGCACGCAAGACGTCATTAAATGGGTATGTGTCCCAGAAACCGCCTACCGCAGCGCACCACGCGCTGCAGCATATTTAATAGCCCCGACCGCCGAAGCTTTGCAAAGTTCACCTAGAATCGAGTTCCGTTTCCATTCTCAGTTCACGTGTGACGCGTATACAAGAAAACGTGTGCCGAGATGTCTGCAGCGTACCTTGTTGAGTGCGGCCCCAGCCGGCAGCAACGGCTTTGCGGTTGAGCAGATTCACCCTTCTTGTTAAAAGACAGAGTGGTCTTACTGTTTGAGAGAACTGGAATGGTTGCGCCACCTGTACGATGTGGAGAACTATTTATAGAAGCGTAGTAAAGGTGAACCTGATGCAAGGCATTATTCGAAGCGGTGTGCTTGCAGTAAAGATGGCAGTTTGTGCGCAAAGCAAACAGTCGTGTTTTAGAAGTTCTTTTGCGACGGTGAGTTTTCATGACGAAGCCAACATGTAGCACGTTTTCTAAGTTTATTTAGGTTTTGATTCGTTTCTACTTGACGCCAGAACGGCGGCTCCCACAGGGTGGAAATGCGACACAAAAGATCAATTTTTTTAGTAATGGACGGTTAAAGTGAATAAGGCCCACAAAAAATGGGAAATGTGCAAAAGAGGGAGAATAAAAAAAAACAGAACTGTGACACAACTGAAGTGTAATCTAAACGGTGGTAACTAGCGAACACTATGTTTTCCAGGGTTAATATGGAATTTTTCGACTCCCCTCGCTCTGTGTTAACATTTTCATTCTGCACTCTTTTATTTTTCAGTTTCCTGTGATCATCACGTGGATGCTACCATAAATGTGTGTACGCCACTGGCTGGGCGGACACACGGTAACAATTTGATGGTCACCGTTAGGCGCCATATTCACCCAAATTTGTTATGAAATTTTTTCGCTATTTACTGCACCCTGCATGTAGCAAACAAAATGTTGAAGTCTGTATTCGTTGAAAAGTAATATATTATAGAAAAATTGCCACAGTGCGCTAAGTTTTTGAGATATTCTCGAATAACTTTCTTGCATTTTGGCACCGCATTCGGAAATAGGGTACCAGGCGTGCGCCGGGTACGGAAGCAGCCTAAGAAAAAACAGGGAATCGATGAATATCGGAAGATTTATTGCGTTTTGTCACGTTTTGTAAACTGCATTAGTTTTGAATGGCTTTTTGAGTTCGCAACATGATAACCATTAAAACATGCTGCATTAAGTGACTAAATAAAAGATAAAATAAGAAAGTGTTTAGTCGCATAACCGTGCCCGTGTTTCGATGTCTTCGGTCTGTTGATAGCAACACGTACTCATTAAAGAGATTGTCCGCGTCCCCATCACTGTCATTTATTTAAAAGCTGTAAATATTACAAAAAAATATCACTCATTATATCAATAACATGATTCCTTCCGTTTTTGTATCCTTTCGAAGCATTAAAACACCCCATAATGCCTTCAGCTTTCCCAAGTAGTCTCAGCGTGATCTTACCTAACAAAAGGAACAGCCTAACAAAAAATTTCCTTGTCTCTCCAGCTAATAGTACAAGGGTATCTAAAACGTCCTAGAAAGTTGACAAGAGAGATACAATTCTTGCGGTTCCTGTTGCTGGACAAATAAACTCAATTACTGAGGCACGCCAAATGTTCTCATAAATAAAGCACGTGGTATTTTTTTGCACTTCATAAACACTCCAGAGTGGACATGCGAAATGCGTGCAAGACGACTAGAATCTTCCGTCAGAAGACAGCATTTTTCTTACAACAAAATGAACGCGTTAGTTTCATTTTGTTTTGCTCCTGCAACTTGAAGTATGCGGCAGCAGAAACTTGAAGAAGGGAGAACGTAAAAGGTACCAGCAGGATGGCGATATCGCTGTAGCCTTCGTGAATCAGCATGTTTGATACCGGGACCCGGCTAGCCTCTTCCACATCGGTATGGCCATACACAACATCAGTCCTCACTGCGAATTTGCCATTCCTGCAGAGTAAAAGGAAATGACGTCGATCACCATGGCAACCAAGCGACGCTTCCACGACCACTGATCAGTGCTATATTCTCTCTCAGCGCAAACCTAACGCTTTTGGGGGAACGACTCTACACATTGCCGCAGCGCTATCTGGATATATTTAGGTAGTATAATGAGTCATATTTACGGCAAAGGTACAGTTACTGAATATCTTGCTCTTTTATTGAGCTTCTGTTCGTTAACTACGTGAAACTACAATAGCACGAGCTACACCTCTGTAGAGCACAGATGTAGCAAACGCTGACGTTCTTGCATAAATGTCAATGGCCTTAAATATTTCAAAAGTGATTTCATAGGCGCATATTCTACTACGAATAAACACCGCACCAGCTTGTACTATGCGACCTGAAAATATTGTTATTGAAGGATTAGTATCCCGTGTACTTTGAGAGGAAAAATGTGTGCTCGTGGAAAAGGATTCATGTCTATATTCTTGGCCAGAAACTTTGAATACTGAAACATTCTAAGGTAGTGTTATGGAAATATTGAAGGTAATGATCTCTTCTTCCGATGAGCAGCGAAATATTCCTTCTAAAGTTTTTCCCTCGCTCGTATCGAGCAAATAATATTGCACAGAAAAGCAAAGGGTAGAAAAACGTTAAGAAAATAATACTAGCCTGCCGAGGGGTAGTTCTTAAGGTATATTAATTTTTTGCAGTGAAGTTACACATACACGAAGAAATTGTACTCATAAACACTTTTTTTTTGTTTGAAAGAATGTTTTGTCCAGAATTGCTGGGTTTGGTTAAGGAGTTGGTCTGGGGCATGAGCCATGCCGCGGCGTCTGCTCCGGACACGGATGGGTGGGGTATGGGAAGCATTATTCGTTCCAGCCTAGTAATCGACGACGCCTCAGTATAGAAGGGGCTCTATCGGTAGTGCATTGCTCAGATGTGACCACTCTTAACCTGTCGCCCTGCCTGTAACGCATTGTGTGTTGATCGCATAATTTTCCGTATGGCGTCTTTTTCACCTTCCTGTAGTCGCCTGCTGTCTGCAAGCTAATGCTCCCGAAAACCTCTGCTGCTCATTGATGGCGTCCATAATGCGGCTCGCACCGCCGATGAAACATGTACATTCCGCGGACTAACGGACTTTGAAATTCACGTGCACGTGAAATGCACGAGCACGTGAAGTGGACAAGCACGCGCATGACGTCTTCTGTGAGAAAAATTACTCGCACCATTGCGCGCACAGGTGTTGACATTCTTGGCACGGAATCAGTGCGAGTTTCGTACTTCTCTTAAAGGAGTGCCTTTCAAAGGTCGCTAACGTCCAAGACAAGATAACTTATCGCGTGATAAAGAGAAGACGCAATGCTATAACTAACATAGCGCAGTACTAGATGCTGCTCGAATTGATCTTGTGTGAACCTCCCTGATTGGGAGAGGCAACAGCGTGCTGGGGTAGACTAATGCTCACGCGCGATAGTAACGTGGCGAGACCTTCAAAGTTTTTTCAACAGTCACGCGGCCACAGAAACACGGGGCTAAACAATACATACCTTTTGACCACAGTGGTTGATAACACCTTTCTTTTGAATATTCGGCAGATTTAAGTAAATAAATTTTGATACATCGTTTAGAACGGATCTGACCAGTGGATACTTTGCGAAAAACTGATTTTTTGGCGTTGTTCTAGCGATTACACGCAATTGGAAAGCCGTGCCCTCTGTTAAAAGGGAACCTCATGAAATTGAGAAACCGGTATTGCAGCTGTATAACTTCATTACACGTGATTCTACAGCTCAAAGGCGATAGTTCTCAAAAGCAGCCGTGTGATTACTGTCTACAGATATTGAAAACGTGTGCTCACTCTATCATGCAGTGGGCGGCTGTGAGAACGTGACGCCTTGTTATGATACTCGCTCCACAGGTGTACGGATCAGGAGAATGCAAGGTGTAGTAAAGCTCCAGCTTTACCTGAAAAGTAAATAAGCGCTTGTAAAAACTTTTGATCTCCGTATATGCGAAGTAGAAAGCCATAACGAACGCAAGATGAAACAACTTGAGCGCACTTATGCAATTTGAGACAACAAAACAACTTGAAAGAACTCTCGTAAGGGACAGTATTGTGAGCGCAAAAGTAATTCCTAAATGTTTTGTATGCAACGCATGCACTTATAAGCATCCGACTGAACCCGTTTTTGAAGCATTCCACTGAAGACAGAACCCTCGACTGTTGATATTCTGTAGACCTTAACCACCAGAGTGCGATCATCGAAAGCTGTTGAACGGTGTAACTCTTTTGCATGAGCTCGGATTTGATCAGCAGATATACATTTCCGCGTAGCCGCCTGCGTGCCACTTGAAGGGTGACGCCAATAAGGCCCTCCTGATTGGTTTGCGAGCGCTGACATAGGCGGAGGTCGAGCATGAGTGTCGCTGCCCCTTGACGGCCCATGCCACGGACGCGTCGCAGACTAGTATGAAAAAATATTACCTCGAGATTTCCGGTGTCTACTTTTTCAGGCTCTTGCGTTTCAGCGCGGAAGATTCCTCGCGTGACCATGTTGTGGGGATGCCGTAGCAAGTTTTGAACTCGTGGTCTTATCGAGAATAAGCGTAGTGATATAGAGATCATTTGCTTCAGTGCAGAGGAAAGGCGAGGATCGGTGTCGGAAAGTTTTTATTTTAGATTTCAGCATTCAAATGTGTACTTCTGTACTTTGTAAACTTTGAGGGTACTTAACCTAAAACTATACATTTAATAGAGTTTACTTCTGGTGCATGCATCATGATTAATTGTGCAAGGCTAACGTTGCAAATCTTTAGAAAAGGACGAAAACTGCGGCTTAGCATCCGCGGATTAGCATTAAGCTCCCTGAAGCTGAATATCTTCGACAGAGGCTGCTCACAGACGCCGCACACAACACCTCTGACGTCATCCAGTCCTTTGTTTTCTTCGCCTACAGCAACACTCATCATCATCATCAGCCTTATTACGCCCACTGCAGGTTAAAGGCCTCTCCCATGTCTCTCCATATAACCCTGTTCTTTGTGAGTTGAGGCCACCCTGTTCCCTCAAACTTCTGGATCTCATGGGCCCGCCTAACTTTCTGCCACCCCCTGCTACGCTTGCCTTTTCTTGGAATCCACTCCGTTACCCTTAAGGACCAGCGGTTATCATGCCTTCGCATTAAATGCTCTGTCCAAGCCCATTTCTTCCTCCTGATTTCGACTAGGATGTCATTAATCCGTGTTTGTTCCCTCACCCACTCCGCCCGCTTGCGATCTCTTAACGTTACACCTATCATTTTTCTTTCGACAACTTTCTGCGTTGTCCTTAACTTAAGCTGAACCATCTTCGTTAGCCTCCATGTTGCTGGCCCATAGGTGAGTACCGGTAAGATACAGCTGTTTCATAATTTTCAATTGAGGGATATCTTTAAACTGCCAGTCATGATATGAGAGGACCTGCAATGCACGTCCCCCCCCCCCCCCCCCCATTCTTATTCTTCTAGTTATTTCCCTCTCGTAATCACAACAGTATCAGCACGATACAACCCAAGATGACGCTGATCAAGCCCGTGCATGGTATGAGTCACGACTTACCTCGACACCGCTCTGCTCGTGCGGCATGCACCACACTGTTGCTGTACATCGGACCAACCGAGATATATCGCTTAGCAGGTAGTTGTTTTGCTCTTATACATTTGATATGCTTAATTTTCTTCGCGATGAAAACAAAAATTAATTGTAGGTGCTGCCGACATACCATCCAAGGAAACTGGGCATTTCTTGCACCACTCCCGTTGATGACTCGCAAGTGGCTGCCGGAGATCCCGCATTCTTGAAGAATATAGGTGCACAGATGAATAATTAGAACAGCCGCATTTCTAGCAATACCTTTTTTACGATTAATTAAGCGCAGTTTCAATGTATATGTTCAGAGTGCATTCAACGAATGCTATTTTATTGCTCTTCATTGAAATACATCCGAAAAATGGCATCATATGTTGTAATTTCGGAGAGCGATAGATTGCTTTCTCAAGATAAGGAACGTGTGCAAATTATTCTGGTTGGTTGCGGCCGCAAGCGCAACGTTTTCACAGAAATGATTTTGTGCTATAACGTTCTTACATGAACGTTGAGACTCGGAAATGTTGGTTTGAAGGTACCGCAAACTAATTAACCTTTCATTGGCAGAGCGTTATACTGACTTGTCCTTTTGATTGATTAAAAAATAGTTTGCCTCCTCAGAAAGAAGTGCACCCCTTCCGTTTCTGATAACGTCAGTTGAATGTCCACGCGAGCGGAACTGAGAAAGAAAAGCATTTTATGGCCACTGCAATTCCAGAAATATAGTCTTTCGCACTAATAATTGTTAGCTTCATAAGACATGCTACTTACCGGGTCCATTAATCCCGAAATCTTGTCCCTTGAGCTGAAAAAAGGAAACAGTAAATTGACATTTACGTCATAGCACATAACCCTTATGAGGTTTCAGACATGACTGGCGGAGGCCAGTTTATATCGAAAAGCGCAAGCCTTTTTCTTTTAAAATAAATGTCCATGCTCAACGTCCCTCTCCACCCTCTCACGAAGGTTTATGCAGTGGCCCATTTTTTAAAAGAAATTGCAATGCTGTTTTAAATTTAAATGAGACACGCGCAACACTGTCTTCAAACCGCAGGTAGTAGGCTTAGTTAGAAAGAATGAACTTATAGTAAGTTACCAGTGACTGTTACCCATGGTTAATGGTTTCTACTCTCTTTCTTGAGTGCTTCGTCCATGTTCCTTTCCCGCTAAAAAAAAAACAGCCATATACATCAATTTCAGGGAAACAGTCAGTTTATAACTCTTTCACAAAATGCTACACCTTCATTGTCGACCGAAGCATCGTTATTCCATAAAAAAAATGCCATAATTCAGCGGCAATCTGGTCCTAAGGGAAGAACCAGATCAGCATTGTAGACCTCCTTGATCCTTGAATGCTGAGCGAAGACACAGTGCTAATGCGACTTGCAAAAGCGTGTGCGGGTCGCTGCGCACTTTTATATCACGCTACTGCTGCGCAACATATCAGCATAGTATAGGGCACTATGTTGCTTTGCTAGGCTGCTTCAGTAGACCGCAGCATTAAATGAAATCTAGTTGGCCATAGTGCAGGTACACATAACTTTCTGCAACATAATGAAATTCATGAATGCGGTGGAGGCATTCTGGAGAGCAACCGGCCTGTGCAGAGACTGAGCAAAAATTAACCATCCTTACTGCACGATAATGCGTCATTAAATACTGCCCAAATCTGTAAAGCTGCAGTCACTGCTGAGCAGAGGAAAGAAGCTATAAGGTGAGACATGTTCAAGGCTGCTGTCGCTGCACAATTAGACGTAATACAACAAAAAATTCGCAGTGGCTTAGCTCTGGTTAAGCCTGGATATACAAGCGAAAAGCTGCAGTTGTGCTTGGTTTGACGTCATGGCTGTCGCAGTTCGCGCACAAGGCACTGGGAGCACCACGATAGCGGTGTAGCTTTTGAGCAAACTTCCTCGCTACCACTTCTGGGTCTTCTTTTCTTCCTTCCATGGCGAATGTCTGCGCCTCTTCTACGGCCGCCGCCGCCGCTCACGCGTTATCGCAACGCCTTGCGAAAGAACCTTCTCTTGGGACTGCGGCGTAGACCGCGCGGCAGCGGCGAAGGGTAAACCGGTGGCGAGGAGGAGAACGGAGGGGGTGGCGAGGAGGGAAAGGGCACGCCACGGTGGCGCCCATGGGTGGCCCACGCGAAGCGCGGTGTTGACGAGCCTAGGGAAGCTTTTCGCTTAAAAAAAAATCTGTTAGTCTACAAGCAACGAGTGCTAATTCCGCATGCAAGAGATGCATTTTGTTATTTTTTGGGATTAAAAAGTTACACCAAGAACACCTTTATCGTGCTAAGCATAGAGGAGAGTGTGTATCCTTATTTACAAGCTAAGCGCACTTTCTTATTTCAGCCGTCTTCTAAATATGTGCAGTTGTTCTAGCTTTAATAATACCGCGTAAGCTTGCAATATGCAGCCAGCCAGCCCGTGTCATTCCTCAGTGTTTCAATTTGACGCTGAAGAGTTTTAATGTTTTTTTTTACTTGCATGGCTTCGAGAATTTTTCGGTACGGAAAAAATTTAAATACGGAGGAATTTGTTGAGCCCAGAATGTTGTCGTTTTTTTTGTGTAGGGTTAGTGTCCATACTAGAGGGTAAAGGAGTAAGGCAGTAAATATACTAACCGAAGTCAGCGTGGCTACGAGGAGACACGCACCAAACACCTGGAAATTCATTCTGTCGGATCACCAGCCTAGGTTCGTATACCTAGGTGAAGAAAAGGTAAGAAACGGAAATGCAGCTGGCGCAACTGTTAATACCCCTTTGACAGTTACCTACGTAAGGTGAAGAGGCGCGACCATATTTTACTGGCGTCTCGACCACCGCTTTCGTAGAAATCACAAGCTGCTTACAGCGCCGCTTTGGCCGGTAGTCGGTACTAGAACTGATTTAAAGGGTAATAAAATTGGCCCACAAATATCCAGTGAGTTTTAGTTTGCATTTATTTTGCAAGTCCGCCGGAAGCAGCACGTGTCTATCAAAGCTGCTTAAAAAAAAACGTTAAGCGTGCTTCTTCACTGAGCACGAACCGGACAAAGTGTTTTCCTGCTCATAATGCTTCCACCCTGCGTTACGTATATGCAAAAAGAACTCGCTAGTTGTCTAGAGCCTAGGTTCTTATGCTTGTCTCCGTCATTGCGTTTTAGATAAGCAATCTGGAGAAATTAATCCCTTCTTTTCTGTTGGACCCTATTGCATGCATTACCACGATCGAACTCTTAGAATTAGTTTTAAGCGCATAAGGACAGTACAGTAAGGAACTGAGTTGTCAAGACATTGGTCTGTTAACTTCGTTCCTTCCTGTGCTGTGCTTCTGGGCCTAAAACCAATACCAGTAATGCACCAAATAGCCTGCAAAACTGTTTTCGGTACCAAACTCTTATGCATGCAGCTAATAAAGTTGAACGGCGATTCAAATGCATTGCACTTATAATGTTGCAGTGAATTCAGCTGACGTTCTATTGTTAAACAGTGTCGAATACTTAGATCTCTTAGTTCAGCAAATAACGTCACCAAAGGCGGGAGAAAAGTAGGAAGAAAACAGTACCAGACCCATTTCAGATGATATCATGGATTAAATGGCGGCTCAACTCTTCACTTTACCTAATATTTTCGTTTTTCATAGCCTGATGCCTGAATTACCGATCATTTTAGGCGTAAAATAAATCTTGAAGCCTAAAAACCTTTCCTCTGAAGATGTCATCTCCCGCGCTCCAGGAGGCATGTCGCATCTACCATTTTCATTCTCAGCGAGTTTGTTCCCTTCTGATCTTTGCTTGTTTGCATTCGGTAATTCCACGATTGGCAAGGTTGCAATAAGAACACTGCTTGCTATCACCGGTATTACTTGATGGTAATTAGAAAAATAGTTGAGTTGCCAAAGTTTATATACTGCAGGACAATGGAAGAGTTGATGATGTGATGGCTACGCCAACAGCCCTACATTAGTGCTGTACAGGAACGCGTTCCTTCGCTTCTGCATAAAGTAGAGAGTGAAATTTCGATAAACAAGTGTGAAAGCAATTTTTGACAAGCTGTCCAGGCTGCCAAAGGAGAGAGTCTAGAGCATGCGTATGGGGAAGGTTATCTCAAAGAGCACGAACCCTCCCACAAAACTTATCGTCCCCCTGCTATGAAGGTGACGAGCGTACCCAAGTAGCACAGATAATCGGCCCTATATTGGGAACAATTCAATTCAATTCACCTTTATTTTCAACATTTCACGATGTTGAGAGTCTCCCAGGCAAAAAGCTATAGCAACAGCTTGACGAGGCCTGGAAGCCGGCGGCACGCAAAAGTGACAGCAATAGAAAAAAAATTCTGTACAAGATATCAATTGCGATACTTAAAGAAACAGTCACATTTTATCACAAATTTACAAAAATAAGAGGTGAAGTAAATGAATCAAAAAGATATCGAGGTGTTATACAAAGTCTAGGGTTAACATGCACATGATGCTGCAAAAAAGCGATAAATGCATGTATGAGAGATTAAACTACCATGTGTATGTTTTTATTGCACGCGTTACCATTTTACGCCAGAAACAGCAAACACGGGTCACTCCAGAAACATTGAACGCAAAGTTTTACGTGTTATTCGAGACTTATTAAAACTAGATAGACTGGTCTTATTTAGTAACACTTGAACTGTATAGCTTAATGACTGCAGAAGGTAATTAGTTCGGTGATGTGGAATCAACCATTTTTCAGGGGCACGTGTTTTAGAAATATTACAGCGTAACGTTGCACCTGAGAGTGAGAGAAGGAATTCTTCATACATTTCGTAAGCAAAATAAAAGTGGTAGAGGAGGCGGTAACTATAAAGAGACTCGATATTGATGACACCATGCTGACGAAATAGCGTGGCTGAAGGATGTAAATATTGCACATTCTTTATGCAACGCAGGGTTTTTTTTTTTTGCAAATGACGGCCCTGCAAATAACCAGAGTGAAACCATTAAGTTTCAACATCGCGCTGATTGGCTGTTCTACTTGGCTAAAGCAATGCCTACCTGGTGCCACTCGAACGCTGGGAAGCTCGCGCTTCTCACATCATCTCGGGAACTACGAGGCAGATGCGGCATGAGCCCAGGGGAAGGCGCTATGAAAGAGCCTAAAGGCGAGACAGCAGCGACAAGCTTTGACGGGCCATCTGTGAAGCGAAGAAGTTACTCTTCCCGGGGCCAGATCTGCAAATTTTTTCCGTAGAACTTTATTTCTTGCGCTCAAAAGCAATAATTCACCGCAGAGAACCTCAAACCTTCGGCATCCCGCGCAGGTGTGTATGAGCACGTTGCTACGGCGCCGATGAATGTTTTTTTTTTACTTTTATCATCGAGTAAAAAAAAAACTTTGAATATAAGTACGTTGCTTTGCTCAGCAGATGCCCCTAATGGATACTTTTTCGTTTCGCGTCCTACAGAGGGTGAGAAATAACGCGCTCTTATAGTCTTCTAGCAGCAAGCCTCCCTAAAGAACCTACTTAAAGGAAGCTACAATTATGTTATGAAAAAGAAGCTAATGGTTTCTAGTATCTTGACGGAACAGCAGAAAGTAGACGCGAACAATATCAAGTCCAGCCACACAGGTTTGGAAACATCTTAGAAAGGTCTTAATTCTGGATTGCACTGCACTGTACAAAGCCTGTATGAAAACGTGTGCTATGAAGCATCAATGAGATGTATATATCGAGCAGACATTGCTTTCGTTGTGTAGGCCTATAAAATGTTTATTTCAAAGTGAACATTAAAACATGAGCATGCAAGTTATGAAGCAAGACATAAGAACAAGCAAGTCCCCTTCCGTAAAAGTGCGCTTTTTCCTTTCTCGTCCAACTTATCTATGGTGTCCTGGAGGACGAAACGGGGCATTTCAAAAGCGTGCGTTTCAATTCCGCCCCACTTAAGATCGCTTTCAGGGAAAATATTACTGAAGTTTGAGAAGGACAACAAAACTTGTTTTGGCGCGTAAGGAGGGCGTGGGAGCTTCCGATGAGCTGCATTTTAGCTTCACCTATAGGTAGAGTGGACGAAAGAACTGCCAGGACACTTTGGCAACTAAAGTGTTGAGTGGCGAAAGCCGAGGACACTATGCCGTGACGACTTCCAGTGGATGTGACACACACGTTCTCGTGGCTATATCGATACCCCAATTATACATCTGTCTGGGATCTTAAGTGTTAATTGCCCTTAATTACACATTTTCCAGTCTAATTTGACACAAATCCGACGTTTTTCCGACTACTCGGTGAAAATTTTCACTATGCCGTGGCGACTCCGTGGATGTGACGTCACACCGTTCCTGTGGCTATATCGACGCAATTTCGACATTTTTGCCTATAATTAACTAATTACTTTGCAGTCATCAAACTTGGCTTATAGGTTCATTTTCTCGTGCTCTATCTGAAGCAGCCATTTCTTGTCTGCTATCTTTTTTAGTTCCCAAGTTTAACGCCTGTGACACGCTTTGTTAAAGGACGACAGTATGAGCCAATAGAGGTTTTCGCCTTAATATTCCTCTTGTGTTTGTCGCTGACAGTAGAATGGAGAGGTCTAAGCCGCAATTGCAGCTAACGAGCACAAACAACAGAGACTGCCGGCCAGCACAATACCGCTGCAGGATTTGGTTATATGGGGTTTAACGTCCCAAAGTGACTCATTCTGTCAGGAACGCAGTATTGGAGGGCTGCGGATGATTTCGACCGCCTGGGATTTTTTATCGTGCACTGAGTTCTCACAGTGGTCGGGCCCCTTAGCATTTCGCCTCCATCTAAATGTGACCGCCGCGGCCGGGATTGAATTCGTGTCTTTCGGGTCAGCAGCCGAGCATCATAACAACTGAGCCACCGTGACAACAATACCACAAGAGTTGAAAGCTAGTTTTCTGATGGTGAAATAACCTGAGGTCGGAGTGTACCTGTTTTTCTCAAAAACAGGTTGATAAAAATTAAAGTTTACATATGCCTCAAAACTTGACTCTTAAAGGTACGGCATATGCACATAGCTTATGCGACCAAGGAACACAACAGGAGATAACATGCATCGTTTGGCACCTAATAAACTAAAGCATATTCATACTGCTCTGGCACGACGAGGACAGGGACGGAGACAGAGTGACGACACAAGTGCTCACTAACAACTGACAAATTTGATTAGTGAGCACTTGTTTTGTCGTCACCCAGTCTCCGTCTCTGTCCTCGTGTTGCCACAGCAGTATGAATTCGTACCAACTCGCCCAATTCTCAACCCTTTTAAAGCATATTGGTAGTGACATTTTTAAACACTGCGGCTAGTGTGAATGTTTATATTAAAAGCTTAGCGGCTGTCACGTTTCTGCACAATTCCATAGGGTAAGATTTTTCTACAGGACGCGTGTTCTGAGATATCTGCCAAAAGCTTCCACTGATTTCGCATAAAACACATGCAAGGCAGCGACAGCTCGACGCAGCTGTCAGTTTGACGAAGCCTAGTTTGACGCAGCTGTTGCGGAAGGCGTTTCTTTAAATTCAGTATCCGAGCTTGAGAAGGAAACAATTAAAAGCTTCACCGGACGCCCTGCGCCATTCGCAGACGAAACGCCGTGTCGTGCCGGGAGCAGTCTATCTCCGATCGTCACTGTCTTGTGTGCGCAGTACCGGAGATTGAGGTGAAAATTTGTGAGCGAACATCTTGAAACACAACGCATGCTCGAGGATTCTGTGAAATGGAATTCCCGCCGTATTCCCGCAAATGGAATTTGCGGGAATACGGCGGGAATTCCATTTCACAGAATTAACTTCCTGACAACTGTTCCTTTTTCTAAAGAATGTGGAATTTCAAAGTGAAGTGTTTAACACACAGCACCTTCCAAAGAACAATACAGTGTAGGGATATGTATAACTTTAAAAACAACGTACAGGTTCTGAAATCCGGAGTAAAATTAGCGTGAGACAACTAGCGGGAATACAGGTGCGTCATATCATGTAATCAACATGTACTATTTTCATCCGCTATTTCTATAATCAACATTATATTAATAGGGTGCTCAGCGCACAGAAACAAATAACGGGCACAATTGGGAAGATTACAGGCTTCGAAAGGGCCATATGCTCGCGCAGGTGGGTGAGGCACAATGAAGTTAATTGCATTGATGAGCAGCGGCACAGTGTCGCGGAAGAAAAATAACCTCAACGTTTTCTCGATAAATGCTCACTTTTGGGGCATTGTTGGAAATCACATCGAACAAAAAGGATACTCCGCGGCAAAAAGAACATAAATCCCTCTGAGATGTTCTCGCATAAGGCGCGCTTCCATTCGTTAGCTGTTTCCTTTGGATTTACCCTGAACACGCCTTTGTTTCATGGAATTGCCCGCCGCACCGGTTGAGTGCTTTATGCATGAAAGACATCATTATGCGCTTCGATACTCGCGAGGTTAGAGACAAATAAATCTGAGATAAATAGCAGGACCAATCGCGACCTATCGAGAATCGCGTAGTCATTTTCGATTCGCGAAGAATGCGGCCCTAATTACCATCCGTAGCTGTCTTGATTTCTTTTTTTTTTCATCTCTTAGGCTTTGTACGAGGCAGTCCAAGGTCTTGTCCACGGAAAAAAAAAAAGTAAACTGTGGTGGTCTGTCCCGCGGTTTCATTGTCCTTGCGAAGAAAGCGCTTACTTTTCGGCAGCTACCCATTATTGTGCGTCATCTTTTGTATCGTTGTTGGTCAGGTCGTAAAAGCATAAAAATGGCCCGTGGAAAGAAATGGTCCTCTCATAGTACCGAGAATCCCACTGCCACCTGAGCGGCGTGGTCGAAGTGGTTGGGTTTACAAGTCTTCCCGCAAGGTGAGCCTCCTGAATGTTGCTAAAGCGCTTGCTCTAACGACGGTGTATAAGCGGGTGTAAGCTCTTATTTTCAGGTTTAAAATCTTACAAAAGCGGTATATAAATTTTTGAGGTAAAAGGGCTTGACATAGGAGAGTTTAAGATGCTTCACAGGTTCACTAATAAAAGGTGGTTTTATTTTCTTTGATATACTTTACACCTTTGATATATTGTGGCTTATAAAAACAAAAACCAAACTAAAACGAGTTAAAAGCTATATAAATAGGAAATGACTGGTTATTATTTACTACAAGTTTGAATCGACTTCTCACGTATGTATACGCTGTAAATGCAAAAAGAAAGCAGGACAACTTTGTTTTTCTTGGATACATTGAAGGCATCCTTAAGGCATAAAGGATACTTTAAGGGTATTTAAAAAAAAAACAAAGGTATCCTGCCTTCTTTTTTCAGCGTTTGTGGAAAATGTGGTAAGATTCAAATATATTGTAGTAAATAATGAGCAGTCACTTCCCCTTTATACAGCTTTTAACAGGAGTCTTAGATTAGGATTTGTTTTTATTAAGCATCCTTTTCTTGTTACTACCCAGCACGTCATTTTAGAGCAATACTTGTATGGCTTCTAATCAGTGGAAGTTTTTCTGTTTACAGAGCGTCGTGTATTGTTAACTTGAAAAAAAAATCGTTTGCACAGTCAGATTGCCAAAGCATCTCTTAAGATTACTGGTGATTTACTATATATAATTACGCCGGAGATGAAAATATTCGGTTATGTGCGAAATTTTTCCAGCATATTGTCCAGCATATTCGTGGCAATATTGAAAACATGTATGCAGACGATCAGAACGAATCCCAGCTGACTCGTCATAAAACTATTTCTTCGTTATCGCGCGTGCGAACAACGAAAGCCGCAGGTTTGAGGTGTTGTCTATGTTAATTTCCTACATGCTCAGTGGATGCTGCGAGCCCGTCAAGCTTTTTTCAGGTATACGGTTCTTCGCCACCCTTCTCCTGTGTTAAGCACTTAGAAAAATAAAAATTGAACTGATTTAATTTAATAAGCGCCAGCTATGTGTCTGATGCCAGCAATGAGTACAATAGCCCCTTCGAGGTAAGGAAAGCCTGCAGTATATAAATTTCATGCGCATATTGCTGAGGCAAAAATAAGTTGTTTGACAGCTCTGAGGTAAGTAAGCTTAAATATGAAGGTCACATAAATGATGTCGGTATGAGTTGTCTCCCAAACATCCGTCTGAGCCAACTGCCACCAGGGTTTTTGCTTGGTACCGTTTATGACCACCATTTCTCACGTCTAAATAAGGTGTTGGGTACGATGGGCACATCGACCTTTTTCACATTTGTATTCCCACTGAGCTGCTTTTAAACGCCTTCTTAAAACTCTAGATTTTGGGAGGGGCCTAATCATTGCCGTAAGTGCTCCATTATTCCCAAGGAGGCTATTTCGAATGTCACATCTAGCGTCAGTACCCAGCCATTAGTTCTTGTGTTATCCATCATATTATGATGGTACTATCACCCTATCAGCACCACAGAAAAAAGCTCTGTGCGTCAACAAGAAGTGTAAAATTAATCGGAATAATAATTTTGTGTCACAGTTGTTCCAATTCCTCTTTTCCTGACTACAGGTATTCGTGGCAGGGAGAGAGAGCCGCTGAATATGAAACTAACGTTCATCCAAGTGAACCTCGTCCTATGCAGTTTGACAGCAGTGAGTGGCACGTTATGCACTTTCGCTACATCAAGAAGAAGCTGCGTATAAAGTAATGGAATGCGTTGAGCTTCGGCTTAGTGTGAAAGTATTCATTTCAGCAAAAGCAGCAGAGTAATCGTCGAAGGTAAATGCAACTGCTTTAATCGTGCCGCATTCGATGTCTGATCGTCCCGTAATATTTTTCCCGAAGAAAAAAGATGCGCATCTCTACTAATAGGAGAATTACTAAAGTATACAACAAATATAACGTTAAAATTTGGTTAGGGGGGCCTATAGGGGCCCTCAGAAGTAAAGGGTAATCTAAAAGCTCGGATTTATTTGAAGAATAAACGTCTAAATACAGTAAATAATCTATGACTTCCTTCGCCCTTTGTATTTCATTCAGCTGAAATAGACCATATTATAGAGTGCGTTTTTATTCGTATGCAAAGTTTCTGTTGAGATGCCATACTTTCTAGAGTGCCGGTCCTCTTGTCTAACAAATGACGCCCAACCTACCTTTTCAGCTTTTGGCGGAAGCTTTTGAAATCAATGGAGCAGGCAAGTATTGCACGTTATTATTGCATATATGTTAGTTGCGATGCTTTAGATTACGGTGAAAAAATGGGCTAATTAATTTTAGGAGTCTTAATGACAGTTCGATTTCCAAATTGAAGGAGGGTTTATTAAACGGGTCATGTGGGCACGCCGCCGAAGCATAACACCTTTTATATCGAGCCATATATATGGCAACATGTTCTTCCCAGTTCTCTGTTTTCATTAAAGCATAATAAAATGAAATGAGGAGCATGAGAATTTACAAATGACTAAAAAAATAAAATGTTGTCAACACATTGGCCTTTTATATCGAACTTTACCTATCGCATTCTGAGTCGATGATTTTCATGGTAAATATGACTGAAATGCATTTTTTTCCCGAAGTAGAAGCATCTAAATATAAATTCCAGGGATGCATTCTGTTTTTGGGATGAAACTATGTTAATGCCGATTTTTAGTGGTAAATGAGGTTAAAAGAAAATTCATTTTTAGCGCTATAAGTGACTAAGATATAAAAGTCGGCCATGTATTGTGGTTTCTTTTAGCGCAGCGTAATTATCGATATCATGTTCATCTCCAACCTTGATTTTCATGTTAACACAGGTTGAAAAGAAATTTTATGCTCGCTAATTTACAAAGAACTGAAAGTTAAAACGCCGGCAAAGCAGTCCGGTTTTGGGAGTTACTAAAGCATACACCATTGCATGTATGTACTCTTGATACTAATCTGTGAACGTTTTTATTTACTTCAAGAGTGCGGGTCTACAAGTACTCCAAGACCAGTTATCAGCGACAGGGCTGCCGATCGGGGTGAATTTCCATGGACGGTATGACACCAACGGCCACAAGTGTCCCTTGTTGGCACTCACATACTTTTAGGACTGCACAATGCATGTTTTACATTATCTTTTTTTAAGCAACTATGGTTATTAGAACACGGCGTTTTATGGCATGAACTAGAATTTCATAATCAGTGGCAGATATTCCGCACATCTGACAAGTGCCGCCATCTAGTGGCGCCATGTTTGTGTTTAACAGAAGGGGTGAAAAAGTTTTCTGATAACCGAGTGTAATTTGGAATGAGATTCTACAGGACACGAACTCCACGGCGAAATTTACCTAAACACTCTTGCTTGAATTTTTAGGCAGGAAGGAAGTAGGTGATTCACTACTTAAAAAAAAATGAAATTTTTGGTTTTGATAGCGGATAACATTTGATAGCATTGCGGTGTGTCTTAAACTATTACTGCAAAATAGCCAAATGAAAGCTCATGTCCGCTGCAGTATTTGCAAGGATAAAAACATAAAAATAGACTTTTAGACACACTTATTAGTGGCAGGTGCCATTCGTCGTAAGAGTGTTTGCAGTGCTTCCGCATCGTGGAAAACAAAGACGGGCCCCAGTAGCTATGGGTAGAGTGCACTCTACTACGGGATCAGGTCAAAATACAAGACCATTTTCGATTTAAACTCATACCCAACAATGCTGGACAAAAGCATTGCTGAACGAGAAAGAGCTTATCAGCGCAATTCATTCATGTATTCTAAGAATTCACTATAACAATCAATATATCTGCACATCTACCAGCGGCAGACTTGTATTTTTTGCTTTTAGTGTTTCTGCTATCATCAGAAGCGTTCTTTAATGCTTTTCTATGGCAGTCTTGCTTGATGGGAGTGATGGAAGCACTATAAAAGAGTTGGTCAAATGTTTAGGGGAATCCCCTAAGGCGGATTAGATTTGTAATAAGGGAGTAATTACTCATTGACATCCACCCGAGCGCAGCCATACGGCTACAAAGAAAGCTATACAGCTTTCTCAGAAACTTCGCAGTTAAAGAAAAATTCGTCCTGGTCCGGGGTTCGAACCCGGGACCACCGCTTCACCGGAGCAGTCGCTCTACCAAATCCGGGACGGCAAGCTTATGGTAGGGCGAGAGCTAATTGATCAATAACTCGAAGTGGGAACAGTGTTGGTCAAATGTATAGGGGAATCCAACAAGGTGGAGTAGATTTGTAATAAGGGAGTAATTACTCACTGACTTCGAGTTATTGATCAATTCGCTCTCGCCCTACCATAAGCTTGCCGTCCCGGTTAGCTCAGTTGGTAGAGCGACTGCTCCGGTGAAGCGGTGGTCCCGGGTTCGAACCCCGGACCAGGACGAATTTGTCTTAAACTGCGAAGTTTCTGAGAAAGCTGTATAGCTTTCCTTTGTAGCCGTATGGCTGCGCTTGGGTGGATGTCAATGAGTAATTACTCCCTTATCACTATAAAAGAGAGGTTTCACAACACACTGGAAGAATGGATTAATACCTTCAATGTTCTTGTACCAGTAGCTTACACTTTTTCAATATTCAAACCAGGAATATCGGACATGGATGTAGAAGACCTAAACCAAGTCCACTTGTTTATAATAAAATTGCAAAAAGAAATTTAGCCAAGGATATTTTTTGTTCACTACTAGAACGTTACGCGACACCAAAATATGTTTGCCGTCAATCCCGAATGAAATTACTTTAGGCGCTTCCGAAAAAAATAATCTCTGTGCTCGCTTCACTGTTCCTCAGGTGTACCTGACAATCTACTCCACGGGTAATGCACGGTACGGATGTGGAGGAAGTATTATAACAAGGAAACATGTGCTCACATCTGCGCAGTGCCTAATACCGTAAGCTTTTTTTTTTTCATTTCTTCAATTAAAATGGCACCTATGAGATTCAACTCTCTTAAACCGTATTTAGCGCGGAGACGGTTTCTGTTCAAACACGTTTCAAATTTCTCATTGTCTTCAAAATTTCACTCTGTGGACATTGATGCGCGGTTCTCCAGTCTCATGTACTGTGTAAAGGAACGCATGTTATTACAATCACTCCGCGCTGCAGATCATTGTTCATACCGTATTGTGCGTTTTTATCGTAAGGACTTTAAAAATTTTTCTTACCTCAACCGCTGGCTCGTTTGCGGTGAAACTGCACACAGAGCTTGCCTATTATAGTAACTTTCGTATCGTAGCAAGTTTTACAACGGTACTTACTTAGTTGAGCCGTGCATGATGCAAAAGCGTTATCGTCTGCGTCGAGATCGGCGTACCGAAACCCAAAACACCGAGTTTTTGCTGAAAGGCGGCAGTAGCGCCATCTGTCTTCTGCAGTGGAAAGCGTCACATGGCACCAAGGCGAGCGTTGCAAGCCGGGCCCTTTGAATACGCCGTTCCGGCCTTTTCGTCTGCTTCAGCTGAAGCGCTTCAAACATTTTCGGCCAACTGAGCGAAAAAAATGCCGGGAACAACTATTTTAACGAGGCTGTGTCGTTAAAAGAATATTGTTTGACGTCTTTTTTTTTGTCCAATGACTTTACCAAATTCGGCTTATATCGTCTGCTTTCGTGGCTCTCCTAAAGCGTAGGAGGACGACGTCGCGAAGTCCTGAGCTGTGTTTTTCTTGTTTAATTTCGTTGTGGAAGACAGATGGCGCTACTGCCGCCCTTCAGCAGAACCTCCCGAATGATTCCCATAATCGCTTGCGCTTTCAGGGGCGAAAGAATAGAAAAGATTGAAGTGAACTACGGCAGCTGCGATCTGAACCTTACGGCGCAGGTTGAAGTCGAGGCCGTCTTGGTTCGCACTGCCTATCACTCTCTTCGTGATATCGGCATCGCCATCCTGCTGGTAATTTCAGCCATTTCTCTTTTTCTTCATGACTGTTTTACTTTGGTTAAAGGACACTGGGAGCGTAACCTAAGGCGTAATGCCCAAATTACATAACGCACATAGGCACTTGAATGTAGGCAGCTGCCCGCTTAGCTGCTACGAACCAGTTCCAAACGGCAGCTCCATTTCCGAAGTCTTTCATGACTTGCCATATGTGGTGTCTTAGGCGGCATTCATTGACCACATATATAACTGCCGTGCAGTTCAACAAATACTGGTGGGCGGACTTAGAGTGTGAGTGAGTGAACCCCATTCCTTAATGTCCTTTTGCTTTATTAAAAGACATGCATCTATGTGTTCAGTGGCGCTCATTTAGAAGAATTTAGCGGAATTTGTAGAAATTGCCTGGAGATGCGATAAGTCTTGCTATTGCGCTATCTTTTGCAGCTAGTTGACAGTTTTCAATCGTCTTATTCACTATTGAATAAAAATAAAAAAATAACACACTGTGAAAGGCATACCTTTCAACGTTCTATGCTTTGTGATCATGAATAGAGGAGTACCGAAATATTATGCACACGAGCAAATGTTTAGTCCGCTTTCAAGGGTCAAGAACGCTTCGCTGGTGGCTCGCAATAAGCTGAAAAAAAAAAATCCCATTGACCACTTTCGAATAAATCAGAACACCAGAACCAGATCTGCCGCCCTAGCGCCAGGTCAGCGGAGATGTTTTGATAAACTGGGGTAAAAAAAGCGACAGAACCAAGACAAGTCATGCACAATGTTGGAGGTGACTACCGTGTAGTGAGACAGTTTCTGCACCATTCCTGTCTTAAATGAGAAAAACACAATAGTTTGCGAGATTCGGGTTCGTCGAAGAGAACTATTTTGACCGTTACCTTGGTCGCTATTCACTTAAATTTAGCTTGAGTGGAAGAAGCGTACATATCTCCTCAAACTTTTGTTCTTTCCATAGAACTTCAGTTCAGTTCAGTTCAGTTCAGTGCACTTATTTTAGTCATGTACAATGGCTGAGGAAAAAGGAAAAAAAGCCGCGCACGCGGCTTGACAAAGCTCCCATCTCCCGTAGCGGCTTGGCACGGCGATGACAGACAGCAGTAAAACAATAACAAGAGAATGCATGAAATAACAAATATGTACACTATCTTCATAACAGATCACCAGAATAGTCTCGGTATTTTTACACACACGCAAATGATAGTTTAATCACAGCACATGGATACTTTGCTTATTTCTGCGTGGTCAGCCAACTTCGTTGGCTGACCACGCAGAAATAAACAAAGTATCCATGTGCTGTGATTAAACTATCATTTGCGTGTTATTTCTTCTTATTTCTTATTATTTCTTGTTATTTCTTAATTATTTCTGCGTGGTCAGCCAACTTTCGTTGGCTGACCACGCAGAAATAATTTTTTCCCGCACTCTCGTAAACCGTAAAATTCTATTCATGACTCTATGCAATGCAGTGAGTTCTAATAATCTTCCTCAGCGTTTCAATTGCATCCATTTTATAAAAATATGATCTGCATTCACTTGCAGTAATTATGCAGGACGCCTTTAGAGTTCTTAATCTGTACTTTTCGCATTTTGGTCCTACGCAATCAAAATAAGAGTGTCGGCGATAGTTTCTAAAGGAGTTAAAAAATGATATTTAAAAATCTATTTATGAATGCTGCACGGTTTTCTTATCTAGTTCATTGTTTTACCTGGCATGCTGGCTACAAGTTAAGTAAGTGCTAAGGCTTGCAGGCAGTGCACGACACCCCTGCTTCTGGTTTAGATGTTGAGAAAAATGGTACAACGGAGGTGAAGAAATCGATCGACACAAAAAATTACTGCCCTGTTATTATCGCACTTAAATACACCCACTGTTTATGTTCACTGGAGGTTACACTCCAAGTGTTTAGGATATTAACGCTCTTCTACTAAAATGTTTTAATTTCGTCCAAAATAGGCTGGTTGAATTAAAAACATGCAGTCCTGTGCAGATCACGAAATTATTCTCATGCTGTAGAACACGCGCTCTTTACGCAGGTAAAAGTTCCCTTCCAGTATTCCCCAGACGTAAAGCCTATATGCCTACCGCGGCGATCATATGTTGTCCATGACGTGCAATTTGTGGCTCCCAGATGGGCGATTAATGTACCAGGTAAGGCTTTTTGAGTTTGTAAGAATGTTTGACCAGCGACGCGAAAGAGATGACTTTCATATTGTGCTCGGTAAATGCAGTGCGAATTTACGGGCTACTTGAAGGACGGGGCTGCAGCTGTAAACCTCATAAATTGAGTTCAAAATGCTGAAAAGCATAATATCTGAACTTGGAATGCATTTCACATGGCAATGGATACGCTCAATGAACTTTTTGTCCCTGCGCCACCAAAATAAACACCAAGCCTGGACTATTAAATTCGCGGTACGCGTCACTGTGTAGTATACTGTTTTTTTTTTGTGTGTGTAAATAAGGCTGTTTTAACAAACATGGCTTCTCAGTTAAAGAGCTCAGATCATTGAGATTTCCCCTCAACACGTCCACTACACAGTCGTCCAAGCTCACAGTGAAGACCAGAAAAGTGACATAACATTTTTACGCTTGTAAAGACCTTAAAGAATTCTTTAACTGATGTGATTTCTTCTTTGACACTGCTTTATAAGGGACATTGAGAAGCACATGAACATCAAAGCGTGAAGCTTGAAATGCGGCCCAGCAGTACCTACATTTGGTTGCCATGGTGGCGTGAACAACCTAAATGGGCCTGTCTTTGCTTTGCCTAGATCAGTTTGTGACTCTTTAATCAGAGGACAAGCGAGGACAAAATTCGAAGCGATGATCGATTCGTAAAACGAGCCTGCGCCATCACCGCTCAGGGTTGTGCGACTGGTTGTCCTCGGAATAAGTCAAGCGACTATTAACCTGGAAATGTGGGGAGTGATTACGGAGTCCGGCTCTAGCGTTGGGGTCAGGCTGTACCCAACTACCATTTTGTCTACTGTGAGAAGATAATGACACTGTGTTCAGGTTTCTTCAACAAGTCTCCTTGCGCATCACTTTGGCTAGGCTCATAAGAAAATGATGATTTTCACGCAGCCTCCAAATGCATAAAGAACCCATCGGCTGGGCACCAATTGTATGGGCCTAGCCAGCAGTGTGGACCCTCACTCTCCGTCAAAACCAGCGCACAGGAATTACCTTAAAAATGTGCGTCAATTCGTTTTAAATCAAACGTGAAGAACAGCCGTGGTCAGACATCTCCAGGTGGAAGAGCTCGCTTTAGAGGTCCATGGTGCAAAACGCATTCCACCCTTGACATTTCGTATGTCAGAAGACGAGCTGCCGAGTGTTGTTCATCAAGGTCTATAGAGATTAGGAATTTCAGTTGTGTTGTAAGTGTTCATAAGAATGTTCATTTCAAGACCCGCAAGACTCTTGAGCGTGCCTTAACTGCTCGCTTATGTAGTTAGGCAAGGTTAGTCTAATGAGCATGCTAGCTTGACAGCTAGCTTGACATGCTAGCTAAACACGCCAAGTTGAAAGCTTGTCGTGTAGGGTAATCAGGGATGACAGCCCGGGCGCTTTTCTCTATTCAAATTAAGTGTCCGGCTATCAGACTCCAAAGAAAAATGTCTTTGCATACCGGGATGAGCTCCGTTAAAATGTTGACGACCATGATGCGCGAAGCCAGGTTTGGTGTATTCTAATTCTTTTTTCTCCAATGACAGTAACTACAGTGAGTTTTGTGTTTTAACGCAGGTCGCCCCGGCGGCATCTATCTTGAAGCATTTTTCTTCACGCTACAACGGAACGAAGTATGCCGGAAAGTCTTCGGTGCGGACTTCAGATTGGACACTATGTACTGCGGAAAAGATATCCGCATCAAATATGGCAGGGTGAGAAAGAACTTCCAAGCATTTGTGAAGAAAGTGTGTCCTTTGGAGAGCGGGAGTTCGAACTCAAGGTTACATATACAACTTGTGGCTGTGTAGAATGACCATCAAGGGAGGTGCTCTGAAAAGAAAGCGAAGCTCATTCTGAAAGTATTAATAGGAGGTCTGGTTATATATGGCAAGAGCTCCATTAGGAGTCAGTGCCCACTGCACTCACACAATGCATTGGGAGATCCGTCGCTGGCGTAGTCCTTGTTGCTGTGAGATCCATGGGCATTGCTTTACCAGCGAGAAAAGGGTTTTCCGCGAACAAAACCTTTTAGTTTGATGCTCTGCAAGACTGATTGTTCAGCGAGCGCTGAGTGGTCAGAAGGAAGACAAGAGCTAGCCCTTGGTAAACTTTACGAAATGAGTGAACATGCTCTAGCAGCACTGATAAAAGTACTCAAAGCGTGCACGTTTTCATGTGGCAGGATATGTTCTCCGTTCCCCAATACTCAGCCATCTCTCAACATGGCTGTTGAAGATGACTTCGAAAGGACATCCTCTGCTGCTGCCTACTGTACATTTAGGAACGTACCGCAATGAGCCTTGGGGATAATTAAGGCAGGGGACACCCTTTGCAGGCAGCCCTGGTATTCTGTGTCGACACTGCTACTAATACCATTCGTCATGCTGTATCTTTTCATTGGAATATCTTCAATTAGTTTTTGCGTTTCGTTCTGTCAGACTATAGCAGTTCATTTTGAAGCTCCCAGTTCTGAACCCATTCAGGCAAACAGCGGACGTACTAACGCCGGTGATTAAAAATCTAACACGCTGACGCGCCGACAGCAGCGTACTGTTTTAGCACGTGGAGTACGACCGCATAGGAACAAACGAATTAGAGAAACAGTGATTTTAGCCAAGGACTTCGAAAGACTGAAATTGTTTTTCGGACAAAGCGCTTCCATGAAAGATAATAACCAGTTTAAGACCTCTTTAGCTGCTATTTCAGAATTAGAAATCACAAACGAATTAACGTGTTGTTTCCGCTTTGCTGCGTAATTTTTTTTTTAGTTTCTTTACAACCACTCCCCTCTGTAAGGCTTGTAGGCCTGAAGTTATACTGAACAAATTAATAAAGAATGCTATAGTTCCTTAGTTTGAACCTAAAAAGAAATCTCAGGAACATATTTGCGGGACAAATGTTTTGAAGCTAAACAAGAGACGTCACCAGAATATAATGCAATAAACTAAGTCTGAAAGGGAGAAAAGGGCAAAATATTCGTATTGTGCCAGTTGTCTTTTTTTACTTTTGCTGTTTACTTCATTGCCTTTGTTGGTGAACTCACTTTTTCTTTTTCGCAAAGAGATCAAGTTCCTTCAGAACGAAAAGAAATTCAGCCGCTTTATTTGATGTCAGAACATCTCATTAACTTTGTTAAGAGAGTCGGAATGCAGGTTGATTGCCAAAATTATTCTGGAAACCACAAAAAGTTTATCAGCTAGGTTTGGGCGCAATTTATAAACCAAAACTGAATATAATACCTTGTTTGCTTCGAACGCATTAACGCAAATCGAGTTCTCAAAGGTAACGACATTGGCCTTAACTAGTTCCCAAAACGACAAACGATGACTGTAAACCTATATTGTGCATTTCTAATTCCGTGGCTCAATGCATTGTTAGTGCTACATCAAACTAATGAAGCCCATTCAGGTTGTAATAGGCGACGAATACTTCTGAAAAGCCTGTACTTTTTAGACTTCGCAAACACGACTCCAAGCGAGGGCGCAAAAGAGGGCGCTGCTAACATTTTGTGCCGTATTAGTGCGCTGTATTTCCATTCTACATAAGCATAAACGAACAAGCAAAGATTACAACTCTTTGAGAGCTAGGTAGTGCTTCAGCATTCTTGGCTTTCATTTATATTTGGCACAAAATCACCAAGAATGGGAAGCTCCGGTTAGGCAACACAGTCATTGTGTGGACTCAGTATCTGACATCTGTTGATATGGTAACGGAACTTATTTACACTTTCAAGCAATATACGCTCCATAGATGTATTAAGAAAGAGACGGTACGTAAATATTTTGACACATAACTTAGCCCCATATCGCACTGACCATAAAGTTTTGCGGGAAACTTTAGCACCGTAGAAGAGCATTACTTCAGGAAGAGGTATTTCCTACAGCCTGTAAGACACCTCTAGAGAACCAGCCTAACGTTTCCCTTTCCTTCCGCCATACAGGGCTACTTCGGAGGTCCTCGGGCCATTCAGTCCACCGATGGCCGCTACGTGCAAATCGGCGTCGCCGCAAATCTGGGCACTTCCTGTCGGATAGGCAACGTCATAACCCGGATTGACGTCTTCATGCCCTGGATAGAAAAAATGATTGGGGTACGCAGCGCTTATCAGAACCTTCCGTCGTACGCGCCTCTGGTGACCGGAGTCGCCCGGTTGAGCCCGTACATGTACGCTGGAGACCTGTCGGGGCTGGAGCCCTGGTACTTCTAGAAGCTGTACATTTGGTGCGTCTCAATAAATTTCAGAAGTACATGGACACGCAGCAACCTTTGTACCTCATAGTTGTACTCACAAACACGTTGTCTATATTTTCCGGACAACAGAAACGCTCGCGAGAGGCTAGCATCCATACTTCGAAAAGAAGAGTCCCCTGAAACTCTTCCTGATACTTTACAGACCACTTTCTCATTCCTAAGCACCCCCCCCCCCCCCCCCCCCCGCCTTCCAACCTCCTTTCAGGGATGCCGAGGAACGTGTGATGTTTATTCGGGGCCAGGTAAAACTCAAGACAATATCTGCAAACATCCCTCAAAGGTATCCCAGTAATCTATAGCGTCTGTCATGAAGTAATGACGTGGTGGTCCACACCCTCGTCCCTGCTAGCCACCTACGGTGCCAAAACTCACAAACACATTGTCTCAATTTTCCGTACGAGAAAAGCTGGTGAGAGGCTAGCATCCATACTTCGAAAAGAATAGTCCCCTGAAACACTTCCTGATACTTTACAGACCACTTTATCATTCCTAAGCACCCCCCCCCCCCCCCCCCCCCCCACGGCTTCCTTCCAACCTCCTTTCAGGGATGCCGAGGAACGTGTGATGTTTATTCGGAGCCAGGTACAACACAAGGCAATAGCTGCAAACACCCCTGAAAGATATCCCGCTTATCTTATCTATAGCGTCTGTCATGGAGTAATGACGTGGGGGTCCACCTCCTCGTAGCTGCTAGCCACCTACGGTGCCACACTAACAGATGCAAAGCGACTGACAAAGACATCATGATCCTAGGTTGAAAGATTATTCGTAGACTTTCCTATGAGGGATATTTGACGCTCCGTTTGGAGTTGTATCTGAATGCAGCATCGCCTGCTTTTCGCCTAACAACTATGGGCAGAAGAACTCTGGAAGAAGTCTTTGACGAACCAAAAACAATAAACAAAAATTAAATTGGTGTTGTTTCGGACAAGTAAATGGCTCTTTTTCAGCTGTACTGTGACTTCCAGCCGAAACAGCCATCGCGGGATCTGCTCCGTTTGCTATTGTTTTCGCAAATGCGCCTTTCCTTTCTAGTATGTATGCGATGGTTTTGCGGTTATGGTTGGAAAAATAGCTGACAGACAGTACACAGAGAGCTGAAACGCTATAGGCGACTACAAAGGATTCGACACCTGTGCACAGCCTCTCGCGCGAAGCTAGAAAGAAGTCCAACTCGGTGTTCAGGGCGTCCTGACTTGGACAGATCTTTCGTAAGTAAACTTTCGCTTGAAAAACTTCACAATCTCGGTTAGTAATATCAAAAGGAATTCTGCAGCCTTAACCAGTTTTAGTAGCAGCAGTGGCTCAATATTTAAAAAATGCAAAAAAAGTAGGAAAAGATGTTGCTGGGCGCGGCAGTTTCTATTTGATATTTTAAGCACCTGAGCAGCGGCTGGCGGAAATAAATGGACAAGGAGAGGACAGCGAAACGAGAGGAGAAGCCTGTTTTCCGCATTTTAATTATTTCGGGTAACAGTGCAGGCAGTGTGTATAGCTCGAAAAACTTGGTATATCTGGAAGGGTTCACGTTAAAACAGGTGCGGATCCGATTTCATTGATGGCTAACAGCATTGGCTAATAGCGCTATGCCGTAAGGACTTCCTCTTTAGACACGAGGCCTCGCATCTTTTTAAGCATTTCAAGTCGGAGTTGAAGCGCGTGCTTTGTATTCATTGATTGAGCTCATTAAAAAAAAAAAAAAAACATGCAGGCGGCGGCTCCGGGAACAAACCCCAAACCGGCCACATACGACGCGAACGCTAAAACCATTTGCCACCACGACTGTTCATTGGGAAGAGCTTCTGCGGTGAAAAGTTGACGGAGATTACACTGATTACACTTCTTTACAAAGCTTGAATTTCCTTGTTCACAATACAGTAGGGAAGAATCACGTTTTGGGGCTTAATCTACAAAGCATTTATATTCTTGAAGGTTATTGTACCGGATCATGATGTCTATTTGAAGGTATCTTTTTACACTCCTCTTTTTCGAGATTCACAATACCATTGCGAAGCATCCAATGCCACATTGCGCATTAGTTGAACACAGTGGTTGGTTACATCTTATTACTATGTGCGTTAAGATACTGCGGTCTGCTAACCGTTCTCTGTGTCGTGTCTAGGAGAAAAAATTCTAACTTCTTCAATCTACTGACGTTTATGCCCACTGCATGCGGAGGTAGGGGCCTCGCTGGTAATTAGGAAAAATTAGATTTTTTTTAATATTTAATTTTATTGGCTTGCTAGTATGACAAGCTGCTTATATCTGGAGTTATTTAGTACTCAAAGACGCCCAACATTAACAAGCTGGGCAACGTATTTGCATGCTTAATAAAGTGATCTAGTTTGTACGCCAGCTAGAATTCTGTTTTCTTCTACCGAATCTGACTTCGCAATATCGTTGTATTTGTACTGCTCTAGTAATATTTCGCCGCAGCCCCAGGAAGACCCAGTGGGAGAGGTATTCGATAAAGGTACACGCCTTAGTTATGTAATTAGGAAGACTCAGAAACCATTCGCTCCTCGTGGGTGCTTGGCTGTTAAGGTTTAGGTGATAAATATCACGACATTTATTTAGAGCAATGGTTATAATAATTTCTTTATTAAGACATCTATCGAGCCACAATTTAGGGCTCTGGTGTGCGGGCGTCTGCATATGACACCTTGGGGAAAATTTATGCTGAATGTTTTGTATCATATAGGACAGGTAAAGCATGAAAATTTAATTATCTTTCAAAATTCCCACGCATGTCCAATAAATATTAAAAATTGTAGCAGTGGCGAAAAGCAGACGACATTTCTAGCGCAGTACCCCCGCAAGCAAATAATTTTATTTCTGTCATTTCTTTGTGTGCAGGATCTAGAGCGCTGAGGAAAACGAATTCAGGATGCTCCTGCTCATACTTGCAGCAAGCTTTCTGCTAGGTGCGTTCCCACCGGTAGGTGACGTACCGAACATTATTTGTATAATCATTTCAAGCTTTGGTTTTAATATGGCAGGAAAGGATCTCGAAGCCTTCCACGTGAACACGCCAGTGTGTGTACGATTTGGCGACAAGAAAAAGCGTACGGGCGTCACAATCAGTTGCAATAGCTTTTGGAGATTGGTAGAAACTCCACTTTGAAAACGGAACTTTACAGGATACATTGAATTAGGCATTGTGTCATGAATTCTTGTTATAATAAAATAAACAATGAAGGAGCTTTCCAAATACGTAAATGCCTGCAGATCAGTTGTAAATTTACTGACTCTTGACAACTAATTTTGGCTGCGCAGTGATAGAGTTACCTTTACTGCGCTCTAATCGCGCACCGATTTCACTAGAGAAATAAACGCTATATGACCGTAAGTAATGAAAGCAGTCAAAATGCAGCAAACGAAAAAAAGTCCTAGAGTTTTGTAACTTTTGCAGCACACTGTGTTAAGGTAGCCTCTTTTTGTTTATATAGTTTCAGTTCTGTTTATTAGTTTATCATACTTTTTGTATGCGGGAAAACTTTATTTCAATACTAAGAGTAAAAACTTATATGTGCTTTAAACCAACTAGTGTCATCAAACTTTTCAGCTCATGGCTGAGGATATCGAACTGAATGGCTCTGGCAAGTATCATAAATTATATATTATTTTGTTACTGCGGAGATTTCTCTGATTAAGACGGACGTAGTACTTGAAAAGGCTTTCCAATCCTATCAAAACGATGGGGCTCTCTAAAAACGTGTACAGCACAAGAAAAAAATGCGGATTTAGGTCAAATCAAACCAAATGGAATAAAATAAAAATTTATTCATCTTCGTTTAGAACATGAGTTTTTCGTATATTGAAAGCTTCAAGGTATCTACGATTTCGGGGCGCCCCCTCTGAACGTTTTTCATCTCTGTTATTCAGTTGGGAGGTAGCGCTAGGAATACTCAGTCTGAAAAGTAATTTCTTCTCATTCCTATTTCACATCCCTCAACGGGCCTACATTCGGAGGAATGACACAAAAGATTTCCTTGGATACCGCAACCATATCTTGCCTCAGAGGGTTGCTCTGGTCGGCTTGGCGTTTGTAATTGTTTAAATCTATTTATAGGGACCTACGTTCGCTTGACGCGAAAGTAACATCAAACTTAGGCGACGTTTCAGAGTGCAGTATACTGTCTCCCTGCGATTTCCTTGCTAGATGGCAGAAGTTCACTAATGCAATCTTACCTTAAAATCTTGTTTTTTTTTGTGTTGTGTTGAAGAGTGTGGAATTTCCGGGAATCCACATCTTATTATCAACGGCACATCTGCAAGGCCTGGACAGTTTCCATGGATGGTACGAAAAGAACTTTTATATGCATTTCACATATCGCCGCAATAGAAAACATTTGTGATAATTTTTTTTTCTATTCAATTTTTTAGCCGACCAAAATATTGACTGGAAATCATTTCACAATTATTAAATGAGCGTGAAGGAGTGACGGGTGAATAAATGGGTTCTGCTGTAAACGGAAAGCAACGAGTCGCTGCGCTAAAAAAATTCCAGAACTCTACCGTATCGATCGCAGCGAACCCGACAGCAAAAACTGCGCACTCTTTTGTCAATAACTGTCCAGATCATTACAAGACATAGAGGGAGCTTGTGGTGTTATGGTCCTAACGGTCTTAGTTTTGAAGGAACTGTTGCGTGGCCTGAAGGCAGGAAGGAAGTGTTTTCGGTAAGAGAGAGGCTGACGCTGCCAAACGAACTCTTACTACAGGGCGCGGAAAATATTTCGCTTCCTTTATTGGTCGATTCTGTGATTCAACTTCCGCCGATGTTTTTACAGATTAAAATTTCACTCAGCTTCCAACGAAATGCTCAAAGCAGGAAAACGAGCTGACACCTAGCGGCAAGTTTCGTAAGCATTGCAGTGTAGGAGGGCTACCCCTTGTTTTCAGGCTAGCTTCGCCGACTAGCTTCAGCGGCTATAATGTGATAGAGATGCTCGTTACAAGATCCAGCAGCATGAGAAACAACAACCACAGTGGATTCGTTTGTTCCCAATTTACAGCTTTGTTCTATACCTGTGGCACCCCCTCGTTGTAAGTCCAGATAGGCTGGCGCTCCTCACGATTCTCACTGAGGATTCGCAGCCGGCGCCACAGACGCGTCAAAGACTGTTAGGACTGTTCATTAGGCCACAAAGTACAATGAAATACTTGCTGTTTTGCATTTGCGGTATCCCATGAAATGTTATACCACTAAACCATTTCAGTAAAGCAATACCGTATTTAAGGAAAAAAACAGCGAAGCAAGAAAAGCGCACTTTTCTCTGAAAAGTGAATGGATAAAAAATGTTCATCTCATTAAGGAAACCTCCATCGATCGTTGCCAGATAGTAACGTTAACCTTGTAATTTCGCACACTTTAAGTGAGGGTGTGGTGTCGATTGAAAGCTAGGCAGCGTTCGGGGCTTATGCGACTCTGAAACGTGACTCAGTTCGTATTCTTTAAACATGCTGGGTGAGGTTTGGAACGTTTCAGAAATGGCCTTGGGCGCTCCGCGGACATCTTGATTACTGACGGAAGCCCAGTGTACAACTGTAATTTTTCTGTGTACTGGCGTGCTGTGCCCATTCGCAATGGCTGAATATCTAGTTTTTTCCCTGACCATTGCACTGACGTAAACAGTGGTAGTTTTTTGTTGTTGTTGTTGTGTTGAATTTATTGGCGCATAAGCAGCTAAGGCTATCATGCGCCAAGAACAAGGTATGGAAAAATTGGCTTGGTCAGATTGAAAACAAAGTGGATAAAAACGGTGGTGTAAAGGGCCTAAAAGTTATTTTTACTAACTAGCTGATGAAAGACAAGAATTTTAAAAATGTCTGAGAGCAGAAACTTTTAAAGGTTGGGTCGCCTCTGCAGACATCCTTGGCTCGGCAAGGATTTCGAGGCTCCCAACAGCTCAGATAAAGGCCTCAGCCTCCCTCTCATGATTGAGAAAGTGGCTGAGGTGTATAACTGTATGTAGTGAAGCACAGGGTGAGTAAATTAGAGTTTGTGAAGAATACTGGCTTCCCTCAAAAAGCTAAAAACACAGGGTATACTGACAAGTGCATCTTTGCCTAAAATCAATGCTGGATGAAAAGGAATCTGTTCTTTGTAAAAGGTAGTAAAATGTTTTTTCCTTATAGATTCAAATTCCGTACATGAGAATAATATGTGGGTTACTGTTAGTTCATCTCCGCACTTTTCACAAACAGGTTTGTCTTCTTTTGTAAGTAGGAAGTTGTGTGTGAGATGTGTGTGTCCAATACGGAGACGGCATAAAATAACTTCGATGAATCGTTTTTGGTGTGAGCATGATTTCCATTCGCCTAGGATGGGTTTTACTAAATGTAGCTTATTATTTCTTTCAATATTAGTGGTAGTTTTTGGTGATATTTTTTTTAAGGTTCGTCTGTCAATGCTCATCAACGAAGCGCTGGAGCTGTTCTGTGGAGGGGCCATCATAACTAAACGTCACGTGCTCACAGCAGCACACTGCCTCTCCAATAGGTGAGTTGTTTTGTTCAAGCTTTAATTTAAGCTTATTTTGCAACGTGAGCAAATATAAACCGACTACTTTTTTCATTCAACACGGTGCAGAAACGATCCAACCGAGTGCTGGCCAACAAATGCGAAGCATATATCGACACTATTGCGGTTTGATTTGGTTTGGTTTATTAGGGTTTAACGTCCCAAAGCGACTCAGGCTATGAGGGACGCCATAGTGAAGGGCTCCGGAAATTTCGGCCACCTGGGGTTATTTAACGTGCACCGACATCGCACAGTATACGGGCCTCAAGAATTTCGCCTCCATTGAAATTCAACCCCCGTGGCCGGGATCGAACCCGCGTCTTTCGGGCCAGCAGCCGAAGCCATAACCACTGAGCCACCGCGGAGGGGTTATCGCGGTTTGAGTATTCGCCGGTAGTGACCGTGTGTTTCAATTCGAAATATTCGATCGATTTTTCGAAGGGTGGTACGCGTGTTGGAAATAACAACTATAAATTCTACTTTCTTTTCCGTGAAATAGGCTAATGATACTGCCTGATACACGTGTTGCAAATAACGGCTATAAATTAGACTTTTTTATCGGTGAAATGCGCTAATGATACTGCCGCAGCGTTTGGTAATTGATAACTGCGGCGTTTACTTGCTGACCAGTTCATGCAGAACCGTTCCATACGAGCTGCCAATATCAACTCATGGGATCGTGGTAAGATCCGCTGCCTGCGCCGCCTGTCTGTGTTACACACGTTACACAACGGTCTCCCTCTTATGCGCCTCAATTCTGTTCACCGCCCCACTCTTCGGCCTTGCAAGGGCCAATACGATGTGAAAAGAAATGAACAAACGAATATACAGCATACATAAAATATTCCTCGAATGTGGCGAGGCGACATGCAATAAGCCTCATTGCTCAGGCTAAAGCCTGAGCCTCATTGCTCATTGCTCAGGCTCAGCCTCATTGCTCATTGCTAAACAAAAGGACACCTGAAGTTATGCTGAATGCGAAATGATCACACACAAATACACGTGGAACATATTTCCGGTACTTGAGAACCGTACACGCCGAAAGCCTTGCGACTGTGCAATTCAATCGGACAGGAAAATTAGCCTTTATTAGCTCTTTTTAAAGCCCGCGAAAGTCATCTGTTGTTTCCTCTCAACTTTTCTTCCTTTTTTTTTCTAACGCAGCAAGGGCGAGATGGCAATGAGAGGTCAAGTATACTACGGCAGCCATGATTTCAAACAAGCTAAAATGGTTGAAGTTGAGAAGATGATCCATCACCATCATTTCAAGCGGAAGCCTTGGGCCTACGACATCGCCATCCTACTGGTATTTTCTCGTATTCTCCTTTGTTCGTTCTTCCTACATTTCGATGTTAAGAAGACGGAGGATAGTAACAATTTATCACCCCCAAATTACCCATAACTTTGCTTTGAGAGTATTATAGAGGAGGTTTCAGACGGGCCTGTCACAACTATATTGTATAAAAATAACACACATACCCCCCACACAAACACACAAATAGGATTATTAAGCGTGATTAGACCAAATCCAAATTAGGTGCGGTAGCACATCGGTTTTCACCTGGGTTCCGGTTCGAGACTCGGTTTTGAAGCTGAAGCAGCCTTCAGGCAAAGATCGACGAAATCGGACATCAGTTCCATGTTAGGTGCATGACGGGATAACGCTAATGGGTTAACCCCATGTATGGGGAATTGGTCGTTCTCTACTTTTCATGCATGCATAGCTGGGAGTCCTCACACCACTTATGGAGCACTTGTGCGGCGGTTAAGCGATGCGCCACTGACCTACGATGGCAGGTGCAGCCCCCGATGGGACTTGCGAGACCAAAATTACTCTTCTCAAGGAACCTCTCGCGACCTATCATTGACCGAATTGCCACGTGCCACCTATCATTGACCGAATTGCCACGTGCCACGGTGGCGAGCTTGAGCACAACCCGGTGGGCAGGTTGTGATGACCTCACAAGCCCCGTGACACCTACATGGCCTACGTGTCAGCTGGGGAGACAACCTAGACAGACAGAGAGCCAGCCAGCCATACCTTAAGCCCCTCATTGAGCTTCATTGAGGGGCTTTAGCCATACTGACAGGAAAAGAGACAGAGAGACAGTGGCGAGGTTATCAACCAGCTTCGCCAAACAAACGGTGATGAAATCGGTGAGTGGGAGTCTTAGTGCTGGCGGCTAAATATGAAGAATGATAATGCAGTTGGTAGTTTGCGAAATCAGCGCTAACTGGCGTGCGAAAATGACTGCGAAGAAAAAAATGGACATTGATTCAAATTGGTAGGCCAAATGTGAATAAGGTGTGCTAGCACTTCGGTTTTGGTTTTAGGCTCGGCATTCAAGATCAAGCTGACTTCTGACAAGTTTCGGGGAAATCATACTTAAGCAGTGCCTTAAGGGTATGACTTGATAGAATTAATTTGTTATTGCCCCTATATGCGGAATTGGTCGTTCTTTACATAATACTCAAAGATCGCGGAAAGTCCTCGTGCCAATCCTGGTGCAGTGGAGCAGCTGTTCAGTGAAGCGCCGTAGTATTACAGTGACAGGTGCTGCAATAGGTGGCGCTTGTGAGGCCAGTTTCCTCTTCTCGAGGAACCTGTCGCGGCAAATCATTGATTCAACTGCCACCTGTCATGGTGGGCAATTTGCTCACGAATCGGGGGATCGCAGAAACTGAGTTACAAACAATGCCTTTTCGGATGAGTGAAATCCTTACTGCTAGCTCGCTAAAACATGCAGTTTGTCCGGAATTCTGCACCTCTGTGACAGCAATTGGGAATAAGTGGCAGCTACTGCCCACGTGACTGAGCCAACTTCGATGTTAAGCTTCACCATTAGATGTTAACCTTCACCGAGAGGATTAGAATTACGCCATTTCATGTCGCAAGCTGCACTTTCCTGCTCCGCAATATTGCTGTGAAGCGCAGCATTTTTGCCTGTGTATGTCAAGACACCGTGGGATATGGTTGTGAACAGTGAAATTTGATTTCACGCGGAGATCTGGCGATTCCTTGTACCAGAGATGTACGAAATCCTGGAAAAACGTAATAGCGTCTTCCGATCGAGCAATGGTTTTCAGCACCCTGAATAATTCTTGCATAGATGCACCCCATTGTGGTGCACATAATTAATTATTCTGTGCCAGCGCTTCTTTTCAAGGAGAAATTGTTTGCGAACGAACTTCTTTCACTACGCTAAGATTGCACCATAAGAATCAATATATCAGAAGATAACTTCTGAGCTTCTTGTAGTTTTCTGCTATTTAGTACCAAAACAATCCCTATCAGTTTCCCACAGCAGACTTAGCTGCTCGGGGGCTTTAAGTCGGTCATCCAAACAAAAAAAAACAAATTTAAGAGCAAAACATCGGAAGATTCGACCATTCCCACCAATACGTTCAGAACAGTGTCATACAATATTCAGCAGTTAAGTCACAATTATTGTCAAAAACGCGCCGCATTTGTCAACTATTCTGTGCGAGCGGAACACGAAGATTAGAAGGAAGATTTCGCTACGCATCGGAGGCCAAGACAATTCCCATCAGTGTGTTCATAACAGCGTGTACCAACATTCCGCACACACCTCATAATTAAACGTGATGCCCAAGAAAGCTGTACTTGTCTATGGCAGCAAGGTTGCCAGCACACGGGGGCCAAAGAAAGCAGGCTCACCTTGTAAAAGCCACAATCTCTCCGGCAATAGCTAGATGAGTTGATGCAGCGTGTAGAGATCCTGCGCATATGCAAGAATATGCGCTATACGCAGGAACATATGCTTATGCTGTGTATTCAGTCATTCTTACGCCATTTAGATATGCTGAGTATTAAGCCATTTTGTGTACAAGTGAATGCTCGTTCTTGCAGGTAAAGGAGCCTTTCCAGTACTCGGATTACGTGCGGCCACTATGTCTGCCATTAGGGAAGCTAAATGTTCTGAACAGAGAAGTCACTGCTGCTGGATGGGGGCACATGAAACCAAGTACGACCCTCGATGCTCTCAGATTTTTTTATCCCCCCCCCCCTTGCCACTCAATACCGTTCTCTTCATTTCACGCAATGCTGAAAGCATTTTAGTTGGTTTCCTTCTGCTGGCGCATATCGGAAGTTCACTGGTGGGTCATTCTGCTCAAACGTAGGAGAGTAAGTGGATAGGCGACTCGTTAAACAAGAAAAAAGGAGAAGACAGCCCTGAACCTAATGCACACGAAACAGAAACATATCTTGTGTTGAGCCTAAAATCGGGCATTCCATTTACCCGAACCTCAAGAAAGATATAACGCGCTGCTTCTTTCAAAGCCTACGGCAATAATTGAGTGTAATAGTTCAGGTAATTTCGTTCAAACTCTCGCATAGCTTGGATGAAAAAAAAAACCTCCAAACAAATTCACAGCATGAATAGCATAGTTCAAGAGGGCAGAATTTCAGTTGAGTAAGCTGTACATCACTAATAAGAAACTGCGCAAAAAAAAGAATGGAAATGGTAGAGGACCGGCGCAGGCTCTCGAATGATTTTATTTGGAAGTACACAGGTTCTATAACTTGATACACAAGAAATCATGAATTAGGTGATAGGTGGCTTACACCATTCTCTCTCCTTTCTTGCTCATCAAAAATGCCTCACATACCACCTGGTCAGGCTTGCCCTCAAAATGTTTGTCCTAAGCCACCGAAGGCCGACATAGCTTGTAACGAGTAGGCCATTGCAGGCGTTGGTGGACAGGGGCAAAATAACTTCCCTTTGGTTTTTCATCCAAAGCTGGTGTTCGCTTAGGCGTTCATTCATACAACGGCTCGTTTGGCTGTCTGTTGGCCAAACCGTTCTTCGAGTGCTGATCTGAAGTTGTATGTGAAATCTCGCTGACCTGTGGGAAAGGACAAATTCGCCAAGTGGACCAGTGTGTAAATGAAGAGCAAAGGGAACACCTGCCTTCAGTAACAAGAAAATGAAACAGGGCCTAATTAAGCCCTGCGTGGCAGCGCCTGCCTTAAAAAACTAAAGACACATTCTTGAGACTGAACCTCGCTGCAAGCTAAAGTCTCGTCCCGGCCAAACACAACCATCCTTGCGTAGCGTCCGTAGGGCGGCAGAGCGCACTGCTCTCGCTGTTTACAGCGGGCTCAGCGCCGTGCCGAACGATGGCGCCATAGCTCCGCATGATGCTGCTGGCGCGCAGATTGCGCAATTAGCGCAGGGGTTCGGTTCCCTCACACGTCATCAGGACTGCGCATGCGCCACTTGGGCTGCAGGACAGAGCTTAGGCCACAACGCGCAACGTGCAAACTTCGCCTATCACAGGACTTGAAATAGGTGATTAAGGCGAAAGCCTTAAATGGCTCATGCTGTCGTCCGTTAGCAGAGGGTGTCACACCTTTGGCAGCGTTTAACTCGTGTTCACTCGGTGAACTAAAAAAGCTAGGAAAAAATGAATGACTGCCTCAGACAGAGGAAGAAACAATGAACATAGAATCCAGGATTGATGACTACAGAATAATTACTTAATTAATTATAGGCGAAAATGTCGAAATTGCGTCGAAATGGCGCGGACGTCGATATAGCCACGGAAATGGTGCGACGTCACATCCACCGGAAGTGGTGACTGCATAGTGAAAAATGTCACATAATGGTCGGAAAAACGTCAGATTTGTGTCAAATTGGAAGGAAAAAGGTGTAATTAAGCGCAATTAAGACTTAAGAACCCAGAACAATGTATATTTGGGTATCGATGTAGCCACGGGAACGGTGTGACGTCACATCCACCGGAAGTCGTCACGACGTAGTATCCTTGGCTTCCGCCTCTTATAACTTTAGTTGCCACAGTGTCCTCGCAGGACAGTACGTGGGCACCAGGGGACAGACGGAAACGTTCGCCAAAGTTAGTTTAGGTTCACCTTCGTGTTCTGCCTTCGGTTTGGCGCCTTGTTCTTCGTACATTCTGGCGCCATCGTCACCAGTAGAGCGCCCACAATGGCGGCTAAAAGCATGTCACGCTTAACAAAGGTACAATGAATGTATAAGAGCTTGTATACATCTCCAACAATCTTTCGGTACAACGTTCCTTGCAGTGATGGCGCCGCAAGAGCAACTGGAAAATTAAAGAGTAATTATTTTGTTTTCTGAGCTCCCACAAACTTTGCTGCGTTGTGCTATGCCTAAACGTGCTAAGTAAATTGTGTTATTAACGTTATTCAATGGAATAACGTGAATAACACATTCCATAGTTGACTTCTTACACCTCTGTTAAGATGTGTTCATGTATTTACTTTAAGTGACGTTCTATTACTAATTTATTTCGTTCGCTCTATTTCTTGCGTGATGTCCCCCCCCCCCGTAATGCCACATGGGTCTTTAGGGTAAATCAATTAAAAAAAAATTAAATTGCGCCTTTTTCTCTGCAACACAGATGGATCGGCAGTAGAACATCTTCAATATACAAATGTAAAGGTTGCGCCAGGAAAAACGTGCCGGGAGTATGGCGAAAACTGGACTGAGAGCCAAATGCTGTGCACATTTAAACGCGGAAGAGGAGTTTGCAATGCAAGTATTACTTATTGATATTTAAATTTCTGCTTCATGACAGCTAATATCAAACTCCAGTGATTAAATGTAACGTTCGATGAAAACTCGTCTGGTCGGGTAGAAGATTCATGAATTCAGTGGAAGGAACGCCGAACAAAAGGTTGTTTAATATGAAGACGAAGACGTTTCGGCTTCCATACGGAAGCCTTGATCACTTCCTTGATCAGAGTGATCAAGGCTTCAGTATGGAAGCCGAAACGTCTTCGTCTTCATATTAAACAACCTTTTGGTCGGCGCTCCTTCCATTGAATTCATATCAGAGTCCACTAAGAATTGACATTACCTTGCAGTTTTGTAGACTTTCTGCTCCTCACAAAAAGCTATGAATGTCGAATTTATTGCACTCAGCACGCTGTATATGGAGCTCATTCAATGTGCTATCTGGGACAAAACTCCCCAGAACGGGGAAAGAGCGATGGCTGCGTAGGTATCTCACCTACCAAAGAATATCTGCTTTCACTGCATCAAAATGGAGCACAAGTGTCTATAACTTCCCTAAGTTTGGTTTTAATCAACCTTATAATGACGCAGCTATCTGGTTTTGCTTCCGGGTATGCGTCCTCGAGTGTTTTGTCCCAAACAGTACATTCGTAAGGCGCGCTGTTCTAGCTGTTACGCTTTTAGCTTTTACGGAACCTTTATCGAGACACTGTAAAACGAGGCCCCCTTAAGGCGGGCTATATTTAAGAATGCTCTTAAGACGGTCCTTTAAAACAGGGCAGCTTCATCACCAGTACGCCTGTTGCAATTACCTTTGCGGCAGACTTCACAGCTTTCCAGTGCTTGACACGCATAAATCTAACTTTAAGCTGCCTTGCACAGGATGTATGACGGGTAATGCCAGTAGCTAAACCCATTTCCTGCATCCAGCTTTTAAAACTTAAGTGGAGCCATGTAACAAACTGTCGCATTTTACCTCACTCTCCGTTAAATACTCTATGCTTTTCAAAAATAGGGGGGGAAAACAAGCAGCTTCTTAAAACGCACATACGCAAAATGCCGAACACACCGGCAAAAACAAACCGCCTCAGTCATTAACACTGGTTGAGATAAACGCTTGATAGATGAAGAGATGCAAAAAAATAGGCGAATACACGCACGACACCTTGTATGCGACAATGTTGTGGCTGTCGCGACTGAGAGAAGGATGAAAATAAAAGTGCACGGACCTGCCGACTGGCTCGAGCCGAGCCACCACCGCTGCCATGTGCGACAATGATAGGTGCGACTGCCTACCGATTAATCGCCTCAGCTCATGTTACTGATGTTGTCCTTGGAACATAACGGCGCATACCCACAAGGGCCATGATTGCATCGTACGCTACACGGGGCCATGATTGCAGGGTAGGTTTACAACCTTTATTATTTATCCATTCTAGCTTGGGGCTTAACGCTCGTGAAGGCGACCACCGCACAGAGGACGCGAAAGTGTTGGGACGAATTTTTAGCGCGCAGGAGCCCGTGTGCGCATTTCGCGGCGTCACCGTCGCCGTTGTCCGTTGTAACCAGCAGTGGACACCCCCTTTAAGCTGCGAAAGGAATTGAGCGGGAAATTGGAAAGGAGAAAGTAAAAGCCCAACCTTCTCCCCACCTTAGCAACCGGCGCGCCAGTGGGGGCGCAGCTGTGCATAGCAACCGTGCCGTCACACAGTAGCGGTAGAACGAGCGCGCGCGCGTCGGCGGTGGCAGCCATACCACCGCTTCTTCGCCAGACGTCTCATTGCAGTCGAATGAGTGAGACGCATGGCTCCGAAGCGGTCCAGTGATTCCGCGCCAAGCGGTTCGGGGAAGCGGCGGTGGGTTGACCACAAGGCTTTCGCCAAGCACGCATTAGAATTACCAAAGTGTATGCGGTATTTTTTTGAGGAAAGGAAATGCGCAGTATCTGTCTCCCACAGCTGCGAAACCAATAGAGCGGGTGCTTGGAAAGCAGAGGGTAAAATTTGTAAATTAGTTTTTGAGGAAAGGAAATGCGCAGTATCTGTCTCACACATCTCGATGGACACCTGAACCAGAGGGAAGGCGCATAACTGCCCTCTTGGAACAGTGGACACCTAAATCGTGCTTTAAGTACGTGGTGTGCTGGTAGTGACAGATGTGAGCTGCATGGTTTGGCATTGACAACGTGATGCCAGAAACGCTGCCACTTGCTAGCGTGGCAGGGTGGGTGGGGGACTAATGTAGATATATAGACAAGCGGGAATTTCTTACCAGTTATGCGGGAGAACATTCCGTTCCTCCCGCTGGTAACTCTCCTCCCACTGCTGTGACAACCTCTCGAAATACTTGCGCAGGCCTCGTCTTTGAGAACCAGGCATTGGTGCTGCAAGTCGAGCATATATCCACCTATTTCCCCATTCACAAAGCTTCGTTCACGACAATCAAGAACTGTTAATGGAGTGCTTTTTAAAAAAGGAATATGTGTAAAAATTAACAAGTTGTCTGTAATTGTACATACATGTCTTGCTCGAATTATTTCCCCCAATCTAATGAAAAGCTGAAAGAGCTCATGAGCTGCGCTCAAAATTCACATTGGGAAGTAACGTAATCGTCAGCATTTTTTTTCTTGCAAACCCTAAAACGCATCTGTGCTGTACTAGAAAAATCTCCCGAGAACAGAACCTATGAGAATGTCAGTGAACTGAAAGATGTAGAACTAGACAAAACGCAAATGTTTTTCATACATCCAGGGTGATTCCGGAGGACCGCTATTCCTATCACAAACCAAGGGCCGTTTCGTGCAAGTCGGCATCGCTTCGTTTGTTGGCCATCCTGGCTGCGTCAAACATCCGCAAGTCTTCACTCGGGTTGATGTGCTCTTGCCATGGATAAAACAGCAGATTGGAAACCACGGGGCCTACGTAAACCAAGAGGCAGACGACGAAAAAACCGATGAGGATGGATTTGCGATCCCTAACCATTCAGCATCGGAGGCTACGCTGCTCCCCCACCGAAAGCAATACGTGTTTCCTCCTTTTCATCAGCGTTCAGATTTAGCATTGGAGACTAGGCTGCACCCCCATGGGAAGCTCCTGGTGTTTCCTCCTTTTCATCAGCGTTCAGATTTAGCATCGGAGACTAGGCTGCACCCCAACGGGAAGCATCTCGTGTATCCTCCTTTTGATCGGCGTTCAGATTTAGCATCGGAGACTAGGCTGCACCCCAACGGGAAGCATCTCGTGTATCCTCCTTTTGATCGGCTTTCAGATTTAGCATCGGAGACTAGGCTGCACCCCAACGGGAAGCATATCGTGTATCCTCCTTTTGATCGGCGTTCAGATTTAGCATCGGAGACTAGGCTGCACCCGAACGGGAAGCATCTCGTGTATCCTCCTTTTGATCGGCGTTCAGATTTAGCATCGGAGACTAGGCTGCACCCGAACGGGAAGCATCTCGTGTATCCTCCTTTTGATCGGCGTTCAGATTTAGCATTGGAGACTAGGCTGCACCCCAACGGGAAGCATCTCGTGTATCCTCCTTTTGATCGGCGTTCAGATTTAGCATCGGAGACTAGGCTGCACCCGAACGGGAAGCATCTCGTGTATCCTCCTTTTGATCGGCGTTCAGATTTAGCATCGGAGACAAGGCTGCACCCCCATGGGAAGCCCCTGGTGTTTCCTCCTTTTCATCAGCGTTCAGATTTAGCACCGGAGACTAGGCTGCACCCCAACGGGAAGCATCTCGTGTATCCTCCTTTTGACCGGCGTTCAGATTTAGCATCGGAGACTAGGCTGCACCCCAACGGCAAGCATCTCGTGTATTCTCCTTTTGATCGGCGTTCAGATTTAGCATCGGAGACTAGGCTACACCCCCATGACAAGCACCTGGTGTTTCCTCCTTTTCATCAGCGTTCAGATTTAGCACCGGAGACTAGGCTGCACCCCAACGGGAAGCATCTCGGGTATCCTCCTTTTGACCGGCGTTCAGATTTAGCATCGGAGAGTAGGCTGCACCCCAACGGCAAGCATCTCGTGTATCCTCCTTTTGATCGGCGTTCAGATTTAGCATCGGAGACTAGGCTACACCCCCATGGGAAGCACCTGGTGTTTCCTCCTTTTCATCAGCGTTCAGATTTAGCATCGGAGACTAGGCTGCACCCGAACGGGAAGCATCTCGTGTATCCTCCTTTTGATCGGCGCTCAGATTTAGCATCGGAGACAAGGCTGCACCCCCATGGGAAGCACCTGGTGTTTCCTCCTTTTCATCAGCGTTCAGATTTAGCACCGGAGACTAGGCTACACCCCCATGACAAGCACCTCGTGTTTCCTCCTTTTCATCAGCGTTCAGATTTAGCATTGGAGACTAGGCTGCACCCCAACGGGAAGCATCTCGTGTATCCTCCTTTTGACCGGCGTTCAGATTTAGCATCGGAGACTAGGCTGCACCCCAACGGCAAGCATCTCGTGTATCCTCCTTTTGATCGGCGTTCAGATTTAGCATCGGAGACTAGGCTACACCCCCATGGGAAGCACCTGGTGTTTCCTCCTTTACATCAGCGTTCAGATTTAGCATCGGAGACTAGGCTACACTCCCATGGGAAGCACCTGGTGTTTCCTCCTTTTCATCAGCGTTCAGATCTAGCATCGGAGACAAGGCTGCACCCCAACGGGAAGCATATCGTGTATCCTCCTTTTGATCGGCGTTCAGATTTAGCACCGGAGACTAGGCTGCACCCCAACGGGAAGCATCTCGTGTATCCTCCTTTTGATCGGCGTTCAGATTTAGCAGCGGAGACTAGGCTGCACCACAACGGGAAGCATATCGTGTATCCTCCTTTTGATCGGCGTTCAGATTTAGCATCGGAGACAAGGCTGCACCCCCATGGGAAGCACCTGGTGTTTCCTCCTTTTCATCAGCGTTCAGATTTAGCATCGGAGACTAGGCTGCACCCGAACGGGAAGCATCTCGTGTATCCTCCTTTTGATCGGCGTTCAGATTTAGCATCGGAGACTAGGCTGCACTCCCATGGGAAGCACCTGGTGTTTCCTCCTTTTCATCAGCGTTCAGTTCTAGCATCGGAGACAAGGCTGCACCCCAACGGGAAGCATCTCGTGTATCCTCCTTTTGATCGGCGTTCAGATTTAGCATCGGAGACTAGGCTACACCCCCATGGGAAGCACCTGGTGTTTCCTCCTTTTCATCAGCGTTCAGATTTAGCATCGGAGACTAGGCTACACCTCCATGGGAAGCACCTGGTGTTTCCTCCTTTTCATCAGCGTTCAGATTTAGCATCGGAGACTAGGCTGCACTCCCATGGGAAGCACCTGGTGTTTCCTCCTTTTCATCAGCGTTCAGTTCTAGCATCGGAGACAAGGCTGCACCCCAACGGGAAGCATATCCTGTATCCTCCTTTTGATCGGCGTTCAGATTTAGCATCGGAGACTAGGCTGCACCCCAACGGGAAGCATCCCGTGTATCCTCCTTTTGATCGGCGTTCAGATTTAGCATCGGAGACTAGGCTGCACCCCAACGGGAAGCATCTCGTGTATCCTCCTTTTCATCAGCGTTCAGATTTAGCATCGGAGACTAGGCTACACCCCCATGGGAAGCACCTGGTGTTTCCTCCTTTTCATCAGCGTTCACATTTAGCATCGGAGACTAGGCTGCACTCCCATGGGAAGCACCTGGAGTTTTCTCCTTTTCATCAGCGTTCAGTTCTAGCATCGGAGACAAGGCTGCACCCCAACGGGAAGCATATCGTGTATCCTCCTTTTGATCGGCGTTCAGATTTAGCATCGGAGACTAGGCTGCACCCCAACGGGAAGCATCTCGTGTATCCTCCTTTTGATCGGCGTTCAGATTTAGCATCGGAGACTAGGCTGCACCCCAACGGGAAGCATATCGTGTATCCTCCTTTTGATCGGCGTTCAGATTTAGCATCGGAGACTAGGCTACACCCCCATGGGAAGCACCTCCTGTATCCTCCTTTTGACCGGCGTTGAGATTTAGCATCGGAGACTAGGCTGCACCCCCACGGAAAGCACCGTGTGTATCCTCATTTTGATCGGCGTTCAGGTTTAGCATAGTAGACTAGGCTGCGCCCCCACAGCAAGCACCCCGTGTATCCTCCTTTTGACCGGCGTTGAGATTTAGCATCGGAGACTAGGCTGCACCCCCACGGAAAGCACCGTGTGTATCCTCATTTTGATCGGCGTTCAGGTTTAGCATAATAGACTAGGCTGCGCCCCCACAGCAAGCACCCTGTGTATCCTCCATTTTTTCGTGTATCCTCCTGATTGACCGTTAAGATTGATTTCAATAAACACTATGCTTGCATAAGTATGACGTGCATAATGTCTGCCACACCTGTGTTAACAGCGCTCGAAGTCGAGCCGTCTTTGGCGCCCCAGCTTTTTGCTGTGGTACTGGCTACGCTGTAAGTATGGGTGGATATTACTCCTGTTGAAGCGGCATTATGTCAGGTATGTACCAGCTCTTCTCTTGAAGAGATACATAGCCGTGAAGATGATGTTCAGCAAAGAGAAGCATAGCGCTAAGGCGAAACTGTCGTAAGTGCAATAAAGAAGATACTAAATAGGAGGCAAAAAGTTAGGAGAGACTTTGGCGACTAAAGTGGTGCAAGGCGAAAGCCTGAGTACAGCATTCTGCCACGAATGTGGTTGTGAATGATGATCCAAGTGCTGCCAGCAAATGACGCATCCATTGGCTGTCTGCTTGTGTCACTGATGTGTGGTTAAGATGTTAAGCTTCGCCTGCAAGAGTGGAACGTGACAGCGTCTTGCAACGCTGCCAGGGAGTGCAGAGAACGCCATCGCCCATTCGGCTCTACGCCTTGCTGGACGGTAAATTTATTTTTGAGGAAAGGAAATGTATTTCTCTCGCATATCTGGGTGGACACCTGAACCTCGCCGTAAGGGAAGTGGGGAAGATGGGAGTGAACGAAGACGCCGTATTATTTAGACGCGCCTTTGTTCATTCCAAACCATTCAGCTGGCATGGCGGAGTGGCTAGCGTGCTCGTGTCGCACTCCGGAGACCCTGGTTCGGTTCCCCAACTCGACCAATTTCGTAATCGGTTTTATTTATTTATGTGGTCTGACTAGAAAAGTTAATTAGGCTATTTGATATTTGCATTATTTTAATTCTATACGTCGTGTTCTGTCATTCACCTGTCAAATGTTGGAACTGTCTAGGATGTTCGACACAATGTATATGAAACGAGGAACGTCGAAACGGGCAATGTCGAACTAGGTGGGGAAGTGGGTGGTGGTGGAGCTATGGTCCCTTTGTATGAATAAGCAGTCCAATAAACTTCTCTTCAAGGCGATCGCGGCTTCGGCCGATTATCTGTTGTTTCAGCAGCGTCTGCTTCCGCGGACGCGGTTGTTGCTGCGACGCGCGTCTTTTATGCGAAGCATATTACTAGAGCTACACTACAGCCCGTCGAGCGCGACGGTGGAGCTACCATTGACCTTTAGCGTGACCACGTGACACCACGTGTCAACATGACGTCACAGCAGAGGGGAGAGGGGCTGCCGGCTCGCGCGGTCGGCCGCGGCGGTGGAGGCTTCACATCAGAGGCGCTGCAGCTGACCACATGACGCTACAGCAGCGGTATAAAGCTGAGCTTGCCTCGCTCTCCGGGCACTTACGAGGCGGCCAGGTGTTGAGATGCCGCCTAGAAGCAGGGCTGATTTGAATGAGAAGCGAAAGCTTCAGCGTGCCACAGAGACTGATGAAGAGCGGGATGAACGTCAACCAAGAAAAGCCATGTATTACCAAGCCTGTCAAATGTGTGGCCAACATGCCACTCTATCCCACATACTCTGGGCTTGCCCTCGGGACTACCCCCCTAGAGGCTTGCAGCTCTCGAATCCAGACCAGTGGGAGGCCGCATTGCTCAGCTCCGACTCAGACACACAGATCCGGGTTGTGACAAGAGCCCTAGAAGTCGCCGAACGCCACGGGCTCATGGCCACTTGATGGGGCTATAACCCCACACCGTCAGATATATCTGTCGACAAAAATAAAGTTTATCCTCCTCCTGCTCCTACCAAGCCTAGCCATCAATATGCTTCGCATCTGACTAGGTTTAACCTTAGCTAAGCCTCAGCCATTTTTTGTTTTCCTCTTTCTTGTCACCTCTTGATTCCCCTCTAACTTAATTAAGCAATTAACTAAACTCAATCCCACTTAGTTGGAGAATCACTATACCATCCCTTTAATTGGTTGCATGGCTACTAGCCAAAGTACAATTGGCCCCATTTGAAATTCGCGCACTGTGACGTCACGAGCATTTTGACCAATTGAAAAGCGTGACATTTCTGTCGACAACTCCTGCTTACAACGATGAGGCATTAAAGGCTTCCGCCTTAAAAATGGCTTCAATGGCGTGTACATGCCTAAAGTTGCAGATTTCACTGTGGAGTCAGTTAATGTAAGATTAATGCGTATTAATAGAATGTACTGCAACAAATGCGATTGGAAAGATTTTTTCCTCGAACTTGTATTGTGCGTTCAAGTTCGTTTCGCGTACTGGCTCCGAACATACTCCTCTTGATGGTGCACAGATGCGAAGACTCGGATTGTTTTCAGGTGTTGTATATTGAGTGCCTTTGGCTTCTGGAACATGTTTCAGAATTCTCTACAATCAGCGGCATGGAAAGCTCTCTCCTATCAGGATGAGCTCAGTGACGGGATAGAGTTCCGGCCGGCAGATGCACAGTGGCTTACATAAAGCGAAAACTCAAACGTTCTGCTTAGAACGCACCCTGAATTTCCTAAAATAAAGGATATAAATGTTAAAGATGCAATGAAAACCCAGAGAACAATAAAGTACTGCCTTTACAGTGTATGACATGATAAAGATAATGGGCCCCTTCAGTGGCATGGGTCTTCTTTCTTTTTGGGTAAGCGTCCTCTCCTTCACCTTCGAAGAATGCTCGACCTATCCTTAAGAGTAGAATGTGATAACATTAGCGATCCCTCCCGCGCAAGTGCTCCTCTCAGGTTCCTAGGTTCTGTCTACATGCCTATACATATACAATCGTTCGTTATCTACTATACATTCATAGATAGCAGGGACTCTTCACAACCCTCCTGGCGCAATGGTGCAGCGTTCAAGCAAAGCGCCACTGCCCCGGCAGGTGGCTGTTTCAAATAGAGCCACTGTTGAGGCTGGTGAGACTCAGGTTGCTCATACCGAGCAGCCTCTCACGAAAAATCATTAAAGTAACAGCCACCTTCCACGGTGGGCAGTGTGCTCACAATCCGGTGAGCAGGTTACCACCGGCCCGGTGGCCAACTTGTGATGACGCCACAAGGTCATGTGGCTTAGGTGAAACCCAGGTGATCTCTTTCCTCGACACACTGACGTCTTGGTGCCGCTGAACGCGACACTCACCGAAAGGTAAAAGACAGACAGTAGGCGTGGACACGAAAGCATCTCTGCAAACTTCACCTTCCACGTCAACGTTGATTTGTAGTCGTCAGAACGAAAGACGCAAAGAGAGAGGCGCTCTGGGCTGCCTGTGCATATCTGACCCTGCATCTTGATTCATTGCATATGTTTCTTCTGTCGTGCGCATTTTTTCTGCGCATTTGATCTGCTTGTAGCGATGAACAATATATAGAATAGAAATCCATGGTAGAGAGAGGCTGAGCAGATGGCTCTTGGTAATCACAAAGTAAGCAAGGGAGGGAAAAGCCTTAGGGTGCTTGACAATTTTCCACAAGACGAAGACAGGTTTTCTTGTCTAACCATCGGCAAGCACCCTGAGGCTTTCCCCTCCCTTGTTCACTTTGTGATTATAGACTAGTAAGTCTTAGTAGTGGTGCGTACTGTGCAGGCGTCAAAAGTCGTTAAACATTAGCGCGAGGAGCGGCAGTGCAGTTAAGTGCGCTCTATAAATTGAGTTCACAGGGAATATTCTGATTTTCTTAATTCAGCTTGATGGAGTGTTTGGTGAGTTCGCTGTGCTTCATTTCGAAAAATAAACAACTCTAAAGGACGTAGGACTCAGGATGAAAACGCAAGAAGAGTCATAGTTCAAGGCCTCCTCCACCAAAAACTTTCTTTGGTGCAGTGACGAGCTTTCCTTTCAGCCGCAATGAATGCAGAAACCCTTCAGTGATCCGCCCCGATATAGCTCCACACCTCCGTATTGATGAATTTTGCAAGTTCAGCTTTGAGACGTCAGCAGCCTTTTTCTTGCCACACAGATGCCTAGTAACGAGGTAGCCAGGAGGTTGACACACTTAGTGCAGGTTGATTTATTTGGCTTTATTCGCGTACACAGGTAGTCCAGATTCCTGATGTATAACATTCATAGCGATGCGTTAAGTAAAGCAGGAATTTTGATGAAACAATAAATTTCACGGATTAATGTCATTGTGTCTGAGGTGGGTGGCATGAGAGATAAAAGTTATTGCTACAATACAAAGCTGCAATATGAGAAAGGTCGCTCGAGGTCAGAAGCGAATGCATTTTAGGTCGGTACGATGAAGTGTGAATTTGAATCCTGTAAATCTGCACGAGTACTACTGCCAAACTGTACATAGAGGGGGCCGGGCTTTGTCAAGCCGCAGTTATGCGACTTTTACCCGTCGCCCCCTTTTCTCCTTGAGAGAAAATAAAGACGATTTGATTTGATTAGAACGGAAAACTGCAGGTACTTCGCAGCCATTTAATGAAGGAAGCAACTTGAAGCTGCACTTATAACCGATGCATTCTCAAGGTTTTATTATTGCTAACCAGTGAAATGCAATATTTCCTTCAGTATATTGCAATACTTACAATTACGCTTCCTTTGTTCATGAATCGAAGCTATGAATTTGCACGCCTATGCGCGGAAAAGTCTCCGCGGTTTCAGCAAACTCGGAATAGCTTTATGAAGGCCGGAAAAGGTTGGTTGAAACCCTGTGCACAAAAGAGGAAAACATGTTTGAAGCATGAAAACCTCTGAGCTCTCATTTCTGGCAGATTAGGCCTGACAGCGTCAAGCGGGTAAACCTGAGTCCAGGCATAAAGATGAACGTGGGGCTGAACATATCGCCGAATTCAAGGTATGAAGCCTATCATGTATGAAACAATTGGAAAGCTACTTCCGGATGTTATCCAAGAGCAAAAAAAGCTGAAAAATGTACGTTTGGGCGCCAGTCACACATACTACTGGTCACACATGGTCACACATACTACTGGGACAAAAATACAGCATAGAAACACCACATAGAAAAAGCGAGGACTGGGCGTACGGTACTTAAAATTAGAGTATGTCCCAGATGAGCAAAAAAATGTTTGACGCTTGGGCATGGGCAAGGTTTGCTCATCTATGGCACGTACTCTGATTTCATGTAGCGTCCGCACAGTCCTGGCCTTTTCTACAAGCTAAAGGCTACATTCTTTGTTCAAAAAAAAAAAACTTCTTCGTTCTATATTCTTGAGCAAGATTCAAACCAGGCCAAGCGTAACCAAAAAAAGCTGCTTTTCACAGTGCCTTAGCCCATTGGCCGCAATCGCAGCGTTTTACGGCATGTTTTAAACCATTTTCTTCATCATTTCTGACCCGTTTATTCTGCGCTCCCAAACCCCAGGCGGCTGTGACAGGACCCCCCTGCCTGTCCAATGAAGTTCAATTAGTCCATAGGGAAGCTTGGCTCTTTGGCCAGCGGCTTCAAAGAAACGCGAGATTGCCATCAAGGTATCCTACCTCCCCGATAAGGGCGAATTAAAGAGGATGAGCGTTATGGCGCGTCAAGCAGTGAAAAGCAGCCAAGAGCAGTTAGAGCGGCGACGAACGCGAGAACGATAAGCGGCTTGAATCGAAAGTGCGTAAAACACCAAAATCACTTGATGGCCATTGACTACACTTTGCAGAGAGGCGGCGAAGGATGGTGGCTCCTAAAGCTGCGAAGCCAACACTACGTGAAGATGTGCAGCAATGTGAAGATTGCGCGACAAACGAGAATAGAAAAGACACACAAACGACTGCACCACCGCCACTTACAGAAGAGTTTATTTCGCATCAAGCCTGCTTTTCTATACGAAAACAGAGCCGTGTCTTAGATACACCAAAACTGCAAAAAACAATCACTCGCCATCTCTAAAACCACTGCTGACACAGAACATCGGATTAGGAATCAAAATACCATAAGCAAGGCATGAAGGCAAATTCAGTGAGAATTTTTTTAAACGTGGAAATTCAAGAGCAACACTGATTCCAAGAGATGGGTATAGACTGCTGTTTGTAGTTTTGATGTATCTGTGATACGGCTCGCTATTTGTACAAACATGTATGCTTAATGCGAAATAATCTGAACTGCAAATGGTGCTGTTCCTGTCGCTTATGTGCCTTTTCAATCCCCGTTGTCGCGCCGTTTTCATATTACTTTTAGGAAACAACTGACCCAAATAAGAGCTTAATGTAAGCATCATCCTAACTGCGCCTACTTTGGGGTAAAGGCTTATCACCGATCTCTGCAATTAACCATGTCCTGTGCCAGATGCGGTCCTCTAATTCCCATAAGCTTCCTAATCTTATCCGCCCACCTGGCTTTCTGCCGCCCTGTGGTATCCTCGCCCTCTCTTAGAATCCACCCAGTTTCCGACCAAAAACGGTTATTGTCCCTTAGCACTAGTTCCCAAGTTCATTATCATTTCTTCTTTTTGATTTCTACTAAGATGTCATTGAGTGTAGTTTGTTTCCGGACCGGTCCCTCTCACCTCTCTTCGCCTCTTTCAACATTACTGTGTTGCCCAGATTTAAGTTCAATCTTTTTCTTTAGCCTTCACGTTCCAGCCCACAGGTGAGTACCTGTAACATGCGCGCGTTGTGCCCTTAACATTTAAGGATACTGGTAAACTTCCATTCATGATCTTAGAGTGCCTGCCAAATCCACTCGATCCAGTTTTATTCTCCCATTTATTTCACTCTCGTGATGCGGGTCGTTTTGAGGGGTCTGATATTCGTATGCTGCTCAAGAATGAAGCGGAAGATATCCCTTAAAGCGGGCCCTTTTATCCCCTTGCACCTACCAGCCCCCTAGAATGTCACGCTAAAATGTTCAATCAGATTAACCGTGCCTTCATGGAAGTCCGTTGACGCTATTGGCCAGAGAGCCTCGAGTTGTACTGAAGCAGAAAATTTTAGTGGCTACTTTGTTCATTGTTACATTTATACCAGACTCTGGAATGAATGTGGTACTCCTTTCGGGCAATGCATTTCGGGCTTACGCCTACTTTGAAAGACGAAAATAGACTACAGATTTATTCAAGATCAGATTGAATATCTGCAATCTTGCCGTAGTGTTCCAGTGGTAGGGCGGCCATTTATTCCTCCCTTTTACATGTCTCCGCAGTTCTTTTTTTGGACCCTCATTGGAGAAGAACCCCACTGAATCATAGTGAATGAAAACTTGTGCAGGTGCCAAATTTTTTACACGTGGACTTGCAGAGACGTGACTGTCACACGAAATTTGTCAAAAGCTATATGCCTCATGATTGTTCCCTGCTTAATAATGGTCCGCGCTGAGGTGACAGCGAAAAAAAGAGTCGTCTTGCAATACGGATTTTGAAGACTTTTTGACAACTTTTGCGAGTGGAAATCTTGAACGTTCTGCACTATATTAGGCACTGTGTTTGTCTTGTCAGTTCAGACACACTAAGTATAAATAGGCTCGAACTGGCACTGGTTTTTCCCAGCCAACCCCAGTAGTGGAGGCTGCGAGCGCTACGAGAACTGTCCAGCAAATGAGGCTTCCTTCTGGTAAGTATTTATTTTTCACAGAAACCCGGATAGTTCGTGGAATAATGTTCTGAAAATCTGACCCTTATTTTCTTAGGCAATTCAACGTGCAAGAAGCATCTAAATTTACATGTTTGTTATGCTGTTAAACATACCGGTGCTCGATACCAAGAGTTAGGCATTGATTAATCCTTAAACAATGAAACATTAGAAGCCTAAAATAACGGCTTTTCAAGGCACTGCAGTGAGAATCAAGTAAATGCGGCCATCTGGACTATCTAGTACGTTGTGCATTATGCTTATAATTTGAATACCTTTGGGTACTTTGCACTGCACGTTATGAAAGCATCGGCCGTGAGATATGAAACAAAGCAGTCCCTGAAATTCATATTGAATTTGCAGAACGTGCTGTCGATTTAAACATATAAAGAATGTTTACCATATTTTGCAGTTTTTTTGCTTGCGTTTGATTAACAGGTGTCTTTATTTATTTGCTTTCTTTGCAGAGAACGATTCAAACTGAGAAACAGCGTAAAGATGGTCCCATTAATCTTGGGAGTGAACTTGCTTTTATGTTTTGTTACACCAGTAAGTGGCTCGATAAACTTTTTTTGTTTTGAAACAGTACACCTCTACATGCGCTCCGTTTTTATGCGCGCCAGACGAGAAACTGATTGGTAGCATAGAACTCCACGTGCATCACTTGACATTCGTCTACTAAGAAGATTGCATAGAGGGACAAGATTTAAATTAGTAGAAAACTTTACACACCCAGCAATAAGAAATACTCGTATACCATAGCATTTTCCTGAACATTCATTGCGTATGCGTGAGGTGCGTGGCTCGATCCCCAAAGCTACCTGCTGCCCATCTGTTCTCGAATGGTTACAAGCTTTCCCTACCCATGTGTTCCACTTGTTTTGTTGAAACACGCGGAAAACGGATCTTCGACTCCAACTAGGGGAGATCAAACACAGCTACGCCGCTGTTTGAATAAACTGCCTCTGCAGTATCAAAATCTACTAATCATCCCCTACATTTCTGAATGGAGTGTCACGCTTCTACTGCTTTGGGACAGATGTCTTAGCAACTTCGTGTGACATCTTGAATGCCACAATTTCTTGTTTTGGCGCTGTTATAACCACGGCAATAACGATGGAGCCCGGGTAAAGGATCCCCCTGTGATCGGGAATACTATAAGGAAGAAATTATTATGATTCAGTTTTAAAGAAATGTTAGAAAAAATGGCGAGGACACTTTGGCAACTAAAATGTTGAGAGGAGGAAGCCGAGGACACTATGCCGTGACGACTTCCGGTGGAGGTAACGTCACACTGTTCCCTTGGCTATATCGACGTCCGCACTATTTCAACGCAATTTCGACATTTTTGCCTACAATTAATTAAATAATTGTTCTACAGACATCAAACCTAGCTGCTACGTTCATTTTTTCATCCTCTAAGTGAAGCAACCATTTGTTTTCTTATCTTTTTTAGTTCCCGAGTTAAACTCGGGTTACACGCTTTGTTAACAGACAGACGACAGTATGAGCTTTTAAAGGCTTTCGCTTTAATATTTGGTCGCCAGGGTTCTACACCCAGTAGTATATTGTGCGCATTGCTAATGTAGGTAGGTCTTTCGTATCTTATCAATGCCATCTTACTAAATTTTTCAGCTGCTTGCGCAAGAGGAGGTAGAGGAACTTGGAATTTGGGTCGCGAAAAAGTATGGTAAGAGTGCACGTCATTCTTTACACAAGTTTCTACTCAAGGAGCTACTCTGTGAAAAGGAAAGCAGCTTTCTAATCCCGCTATGTATTCTTCTGTTAAGAAGTGATTGTTCAATATCTTGAAGTCTAAACATTAAACATAAATAGAAAAACATGAATACATATATGGTATAGCAGGACGTATGCAAATAGTAATTTCTTAAATGGTACCTGCGTGCTTTTAACTTAATCGCAATATATTTATGTTATATAGAAACGCGCCCATGATACAACTTCCTTGAACAAAAGAGACCGGCGCCCATGCAGCATGGAAGCACCGCCGCAGCCAAATGACGGCGTAGGACGTTTTATTTTGATATTTCAGTGCATCGTTAGTCCAACTTGCGACTGACAGGAGAGGGTGTGTATGCATGAGAACTGCAAGTAAACAGTTAGTCATAACAAGCAAGCATTAATAAAAGCAACTCATTCACAAGCGGAAGCACTGAAGAAATAATCGCATGAGAACAGACAGAAGGTACTCTGCTACTTTGGTCTTCAAAGCAATGCGTTCACTCACATCGCAGAGCCTTCATTCCTACATTCGTACGCAGGACACCCTTTAAGCACGGAACAACATGAAAAATGAAAACAGACTGAAGATGGCCGTGAACTTTGGCCTCTCGACAGAACTGATCCAGCCGTCAAAAGTGACCAACTTGGTCGCCGCTAAAACAGCCTCTGGAAAAAAAAATGGGTGGTGTATGGGCGACGCATTTCCGGAAAATGTTCCCATTTGCTCTGCTGTTCTGGATGCGGCGGCAGTTAGGCAGTGAGCGGTAGCGCCAAAACCAAATCGGACGCGCCAGTGATTCGTCATTTGCTTCAACTCCGGCTGCTTTCGTCGACTGATGTCATTGCCAAATAAAGTCACAAAGAAACTAGTTGCTGCATATCACGGCTCCATATTTAAAGTTGAAGGTTTTTTTTCTTTAATTTCTCGGAAGCGTATTCCGGCAAGCGTGCCTTGCACTAACCGCTGGACACTTATAAATTCTTTTATAGAATGCGGAGTTTCCAGTTCCCCGAAGCTTATCGTGAACGGGTCGCCAGCGAGGCCTGGGCAGTTTCCATGGATGGTATGTAGGGCTCGGTCGTTGTTTATCTTATACCAGGTCACGATTTTCAACATTTGTTACGTGCAGTTAACAGCAGCCCATCTGCGACGTTTCTTTCTTGATGCGATTTTTTTTCACCAAGTTCTATATGTTTATTCCGAGAAGGTAACAGTATTTAAAAAGCGAATAAAAACTAAATTTTCGTTCATTTCCTACAGTATCCAAACGTTGCATACGTTAGACCCTGCGCAAACAATGCTAAATGAATAAGACAGCTGGAAATCACTGAGCTTTGTAGTTGCATTCAGGGTTGTTGCATTGCTGGCAAATGAGGCAAACAAAAATGTGATGTAGCGAGCAACGCAAACAAGACAAGTAGACACTCCTGAAAATTCTGGCAAAGAATCAATTTACTTATATCCCTCACCGTATGGGCGCTGGCTCCCGCATTGTATTGCAGGTTGTAAATGGTGAAGTGGCCACACGCCAAGTTTTGTAACATTGGCTGGTGTCTATGATGCAAGTCACGACGAAAAACAACTACCTCCGCCTTGACAGGAACGTGTATATCGACATGAATGTAAATGCACATATGATGTGTGTGTTTAGCGGTAGAAAAAAAGCGGTTACTTTGGAGCGAACGAGTTCACAAAGGAAAGCCTGTGCACTAAATGGCGCGAAAAGGTCGTGAATCTTACTTGTCCGGAGAGATTTTATGCGCTATTTGGGAATACACACTCATGCCACTACCAATCTCTTCACCATGCGCGTGCACTCCACACTTTAGGATGCGGTATTTCTTTGAAACTCTGGCATGTATTGAGCGAATGCGAACTCCCAGTTGTGTGCTCAGGAACTTCTATCGTTTTGTAGTGAAATGAGAGAGCATCGAAATCGCCTAGCTTATAGTGATCAGACGTCTATAGTTTCAATTTTAATGGTAAAGTCAACCGTCTCCTTTGTTGGCACCTTTTTTTAATATTTCGGTTTTTGACCCATCTTAAAACTCTTCTCATAACGCTATGACGCTTTACCGCTGTGCACTTCATTGTTTTATTGTGATGTACAGTAATTGCATGGTACTTTATGATCGTATCGCTTTGTAACTGTAGTGTTCTGTGATCACGCCGTTTTCCAGTGCAATTCCTTCATGTGCTGTTTGTTCGCCTAGTTTTTCACTTTTTTTTTCTTTAAACCTTTATTGTCTGCTCATCAGTTGTGTCCACTCTCCACAAGGTCGGGTTCCCTAAGTGCACCATTATAAGAAAGCCATGCTTTCAAACTTTATCCCCGATAGCCAAGAGCGGAGACCTATACAAACTTGCTCTCTTGACACGGCGCAGAGTTACTAGTTTTTTTTGCTATTCACTTGCGTTAAATTCCTATTCTACCATTGGCAGAGGCTCATTTACATTGTTCTGCAGTGCTATGTATGGCAGCAATGCATTTCACTATTTACTTTGCCGTTCCTCAGGTGCAAGTTACAGTACGGTTTCCCCGATCCCCTCCAGTCACCTGCGGCGGGAGCATTATAACCAGTCGCCATATCCTGACAGCGGCGCACTGCGTTGTGAAGTAAGTCTGCTCTACTCATCTAAATGATGCGGGAAATCGTCCTACGGCTCATCTAATTGAGCGCTAACAATCGTTTCGAGTGACTTAAATTAGTGATATGAGGGAAAGCTAGAAGTAGAAGGGTACAACGCGGATTATGGCTAAGCATTGTTTTTGGTGTAATAAAAAATATTTTGAATCTTCTTAAAGCTAATCTGCGGACCCCTTAATAAAAAATGGTATCACTTCGACTAAATACGTCTACGTATGCACTAAAAAAATTTTCAGTATCATTGAGAGAAGCAATAGACCCTTTCGAAAATTCAGCGCCATCTGGTGTGTGGTGCGCAAACCGCGGTGCCTCCGCCATTACTTGGGCATACGCCTGCCGGTATGCGCTCGGGCCAGATTGAAAAGTACGCGCGCCCGGCGAAGCCACAACAAGCGCAATTTTATTGTTTCTGTGTCCTAGCCATGTTCCTTGACATTGGCTCTCTGCACCAAGCTATAGTCGCGATGCCGGCATGCTGCTGTGTGCCTTTCTGCAGCCAGCGCGGCGAAGAGACGCGCACGGAAACAAGCTGTGTTACCAGAGCACGGAGCGCATGGAGTAGCTGCATGCTTCTTTCGTCTCGTCCGTGACCTGTTCGTTTTCACATTAAAATAAATGATATAAGTATTGAAAGAGCAGCGAAAAGTTCCTTCTACCGTGTAGCCGCTCCGCTGTATAGTGAGCACAAAAAATAAAGGTGCCACCTTCGGCGCACTCGAGGACATGCATTCCGATGCTGGCGACTGTTTCGGCGCGTCACAAAATCAAAACGTAGCTCAAACGCGCTTGTTTTGGATTTTCAAGCATCCACGTCCATTCGTAGAGAGTTCCGTGTGCGCGAAAAAGAGCACGACGATGCGGCGCGGCGAGGAGCGCCGTCGTTCTCTCCGTTGCGAACATGCAGCAAACGACGGCGACATAAGCGGAATGCAGCAGCAGCAGCTGTGTGTTTTCGTTCGGTCAGGGCCTGTGCACTCTGGCTAAGGCAGGAGACACATGTCCGGCAACACGTCCGTCGCGCCGCTTCCGAACTGCCACACCACAGCAAGCAGGGACACACGCAGCGGCAAGCACTGCTGGCTCGCTCTACCCAAGCTCCGCCCACAACCGGTGTCGCACTTCGCCGCAGCGCAGCAGTGCCCGAGCGCTGCTTGGCTTGGTGTACAAATATTGCGAGAAAAGACGGCATCGCCTTGTTATCAGAAAGACTGCCAGCTATACTCGAGCGGCGACAAAGCATGCCAGCTGATGTTGCGGACTTTGGGCAACGGCACCGCTCGCGGGCGCTCCGGGCGAAGAGCTCTGCGGCTGCCTGTCTGCCGTGGTCGTCGCTAGGCCTATAGCCTGCTTCGCATCGAAGCGGCAGGGGCCGGCGCTTCGGAAGTCGCCTGCGCTGTAATTGAAGGCCTATTCTTCACTCCGCTTTGCTGTCAACAGCATAAGCTCACAATAAAATAATAGTATGGTCAATTTCTACGGCGCCTTCAGCAGCGGAGCTAGCGGGCGCCAGTCGAGCCGGACCCCAGCGTCGGGCCAGCGGCAGCTTCGAGGCGGTTCTCGCAACAAATTCGCTCGTACCACAGTTGTCACTTTTACCAGCAACTCGGTATTGACCAATGACCGAGAAAAATGATATATTTTCTCATTTCCCTATCACAGGGTTTATTATTTACGTCGAGAACACTCATTAGCTCGTTTTTATGACGCCGGCAGGGGATCAAGGCTGGCCGGCCGGCAGGCTCAGCTTACTTCACGTTCGCACAAGAAAATACAAAACAGCCATGCTACCAGAAAGGATGCTTGCTAGATTCTAGCAACGACAGCATGCCTGTGCTAGAGTGGAGCTTTCGGCAACGACACCGCCTGCGGCAACGCCGGGCGACGAACTGCGCGCTGGTCCCCGACTGCCCTAGTCGTCGCTAAGCCTAGATCGCTGATCGAGCGCCCGTATCCGGATCCACACGCATTTCGCCCTGCAGTGCGCCTGCTCGTAGTCGAGTCCGGTCCAAGTGTTGTTAGCCCTCCTTTATCGACAGTAGATTCGACCTGCAGGGTGACACGGCAACGCGCACTGTCGACGGATCGCAGTGATACCGGCTTGTAGCTTCGCTGAGAGGTGCGGCCGGACGATAGGAGTCCAAAAGCCTTTCCGAAAATCCGCCCGGGATGACAGTCAGGTCCCTCGACCACTGCAAATTTTCCGCCATCGCTTTCACAAACGCAACCAGACATGCCACAAGGTGGAAACTAGTGCAAAGGCCGTGCAGAGCGCTATAGCTGCGCGTCTTCCAGCCAAAGGTGCCCAAAATATGGCGCACGACGCCGACGAAAGTTGCTGATGATGATGCCTGCCGAGTTGCCAGACTGAATTTTCTAAAGGGTCTATTATGGTGGCTGCTCTATATCCACGAGCAAAAGCTTGCCGAAAATGTGGTTTTATGTGGTGACATCACGATTTGTTTTCGATCATCCTTGCCATATTACAGGAGTGAAGATGTCGGCCTGCATCGCCTACAGTATTCGAGGCGATAGAGTACTCGTAACGATGGTAGTTTTTATGTGTCCGTGATGTGAGAAATCCCGGTTATAAATGAAAAATAAAGACGAAAAAAGCAATTGAAGTCGGAGCTATCTAGCACATGCTGCAAATTACTAGAACATATCATTTTCAAGCATGTCGTTACCTTTCTCGATGAGAATTCATTTTTCACACCTGCGCAGCATGGCTTTCGTCAAACATACTCGTGTGAAACTCAATTACTTGCATTTACTGATAAGCTATATCGCATACTTGACAACTCATCTTGTGCTGACTGCATTTTCTTGGATTTTTCCAAAGCCTTTGATAAAGTATGTCATAAATTGCTGCTACATAAATTGAGCCATCTTAATCTCAATCCTAACGTCTTCGACTGGATTAAATCTTTTCTTCTTAACCGTTGGCAATTTGTGCATGCTAATAACACTAATTCACCGATTGCTAACGTGCTATCTGGTGTTCCACAGGGATCGGTCCTTGGACCACTTCTATTCTTAATCTATATTAATGACCTTCCTTCTGCCATATCTTCCAACATTCACCTTTTTGCTGACGATTGTGTAATATTTCGGGAAATAAATAACGTTAACAATACTGACACTCTCCAGTCAGACCTCAATTTGGTGTCAGACTGGTGCACTACATGGAATATGGAATTAAACATTAATAAATGTAAAGCTTTGCGTGTTTCCCGTGCACCCAACGCTCTTCCTTCATATTATCTTAACGGCACTCCTCTTGATTGGGTAAAAACATACAAGTACCTAGGTATTCATATCACTCAAAATTTAACATGGTCTATTCATATTGACTACGTTATTAATAACGCTAACCGCATGTTAGGGTACTTACGTCGCAATTTCTCAGCCGCTCCCTCATCTCTTAAGCTTATACTCTATAAAACACTTATACGTCCTAAACTAGAATACGCAGCATCAATATGGGACCCTACACATGATAACCTTGTATATTTCTTGGAACTAGTCCAAAATAATTCCGTTCGCTTCATTCTTTCAAATTACAACCGTACGGCAAGCATCACAGCCATGAAATCTAACGTGTCACTCCCACCGTTACAATCTCGCCGTAAAGTTGGTCGCCTAGCACTATTTCACAAGCTATATCATCACGTTACGCTTCACGACTATTTCATATCACCCCCAGAATACATTTCACGTCGCATCGATCACCGCCACAAGGTTGGCATCCCAACATGCCACACCAAATCTTCTTTTCAGTCATATCTTCCTCGCACATCTGTGGAATGGAACCGCCTTCCCCCCGATATTGCAGCCATTGCAGATAACAAAACCTTTCACGACGCATAGCTAACATTGTTTATTCAGAAAGAAGTTGATTCATGTGTTATATCTGTTTCCACTATGTTATGTACATTGATTTTATGTTATTTACGCTTTGTGAATGTTGTTTGTTTTAATTTGGAGAAAATTATTCTGTACTACCTGTTTTCACTGTATTGTATTCATTGTTCTTTATCCTAATTAACCCACTCCCCTCTGTAATGCCTATGGCCCTGAGGGTACAATAAATAAATAAATAAATAAATAAATAAATGTGCAAAATTAAGCTACCAATGTTGTCCACGTGTGATACATTTCGTAATTTGAAGCAGATTGCTAGAAATCCTCTCGAACTCCTTCCCATAAAAAATCATCTCAAAAAGAATTTGATCTAATTTTATGTGAAAATTACAAACCACAGCATATTTCTATGTGATGGGCAACTGCGTCGTCACAAGTAAAGTAGGGCGAGGGGAACACTTCTTTTTTTTTCGTGTCCCGTTTAACAAAGCTGGGACAGCAGCTTAAGCACTAAGTTAATGACTGCAAGAGATTAAGGTACCCTATTTTATTCCATAATTTTGACTTTAAAGGGCTCCCAGCTTATGTAAATTGCAGTGTTGAATGAACGAAATACCTTTTCTCTTGTGCTAGGGAGTTATCTTCCAATGAAATTAAACGTTCAAATGCTGAAGGTAGTGTGTATTAGTTCGTTCCCGCTTTTAGCCAGCTCTAATACATAGTACAAAAAACATTTGCTCGTACTTTCATAACCCTGTCTCTCTCAGAATTGTGGAAAAGAAATTTCACGGATGATCACGAGAACCTACTCGAGAAAGCTGAAACTCGTGATAACATTTGGTTTCCCAAGACTCTGCTGGCAGATCCTTGTGTTCAAATATTATTGTATTTTTTTTTATGCTCGTCGTGGAACAACTTTTTTTTTGCTTAAAAAAATTAAGCAGAGATAAATCATTGCGCTTAAAGGGACACTGAGGAGAGCACTATTAATATATTTGTTATAGCAAAATCCGATAGTTCGGCATGTCATGGCTTTGTTGCCACTTGGCCGGCAGCGAAAAATGCATTTATTTCTAAGAAATTTGGATTCGAAGTTGAAAAGGTTTTTCCCGCCGCTGTGATTCAAACTTGGGATTCGGCTATGACGACAGAGGACTAACTGACGTGAAACATGACGTGATGCAGACTCCGTGATTTCTGGCTGCCAGCAGTGCGGCCTAGCAGCAGCCGAAAAGAAAGCTACCGCCGGCCGCACGTTGAAGGCATCTATCGGCTATTGCGGCCGTCGCTACAGTCGCTTCGCTTACGTTTGCACCGGCGTTTTGCGAGCGTTACGATGGATCTCGTTCTCGAAGTCGTCAACGAAGTTCTCGCAAATAGACACCTTTAGCATACCGTGTACTTGATACCGCTAGCGGAATACCGGGAGCCCGCCTAACGCCGGCGAGCAGGCGCTGATTGGTCCCGATGCTTCAGGCGAGCGCTAGGATGGATGGATGGATGGATGGATAGGAGCGCCCCCTTTGAAACGGGGTGGTGGCAATTGCCACCATGCTCAGCTTTTCTTTATTTATTATTTTTTTGTTTACTGTGTTGGCAATTCTCATTAAGATTCTCCATCAACTTTGCCTACGGTTTCCTACTATTCTAACCTTATGCCACATCTCTGCTTTTCAACCACCAATCCTCCAATCGCTTTTTGCTGACTTCCACTGCAGATTTATTTACATGACCATTGTTATCTTTAAACCCTAGGGCCTCAGAAAGAGTGACTGTGCCTGCATCGACATCCGGATGGATACCATCACATTTGATTGTGAGGTGTTCAATTGTTTCCACAGATCTACCACACACTGCACATGTGTCATCTTCTTCGTTAAATTTCTTTTTGTAGCTGCGCGTTCTAAGACACCCTGATCTAGCTTCAAAAAGTAGGGCACTGCCTCTTGAGTTATCATAGAAAAATTCTTTCCTGATCTGCCTTTTCCAGAATCGATATAGTTCTACACTATGTTTCTTTTCCATTGAATTCATCCAATTTTTAACTTCCGCGTTTTTAACCTGTCGTTTAATGCTCTTTCTTTCTCCGTCCTCATGACCGGCATACTTACTGGTTAGTTTTCTAGTTCTTTTCCGCCACTGTGAGTCAACGTTCTTTCTGTATAAATATTTAAATACCTTAGCTGCCCATCTGTTATCGTCCAATTTCCTCAGGCGTTCTTCATATAGTATTTTACTCTTAGCTTCCCGTGCCTCAAACGATGCCCAGCCCATATCCCCTTGTACTGCCTCGTTTGTGGTTTTGCCGTGGGCACCTAGTGCTAATCTTCCAACAGCTCTCTGATTTACGTCTAATCTCGACTGAACTTCTGCCCTTAAGCACAGAACCGCATTGCCGAAAGTAAGTCCCGGCACCATTATTCCTTTCCAAATACCTCTTAGTACTTCATATTTGTTGTACCCCCATAATGCCCTATGTTTCATTATCCCGGCGTCTCTTCGTCCTTTTGCCCTAAGAGCCTGTTCATGCTTTTCCGTGTATATCTGCCCTTCGTTTAGCCATATCCCGAGGTATTTGTATTCGGCCACTTTGGGTATTTCGTGGCCTTGTATTGTAAGCACCTGATCAGTTGTATCGTTAAAAATCATCACACCTGATTTAGTTGCACTAAAACTGAATCCTAGAGCGTCTCCTTCGTCTCCACAGCAATTAACCAAAGTTTGTAAATCTTCCTGGCTATCTGCTAACAGTACAATATCGTCCGCATACATTAAACCAGGGAGTCGCTGCTCAACTACATTTCCGCCTAATCTGTACGATAGATTATAACCCAGATTACTTTCTTCTAGCCTTCTTTCCATATTTATCACGTAAAGCATGAACAGCAGCGGTGATAGAGGGCAACCTTGCCTTAATCCTTTGTGCACCCCTACAGTTGTGGTACTTTTTTTCCCTTCCCATGTAATTTCAACTTCATTATCTCGGTAGATTTCCTGTAGAAAATCAATTACCTCATCACCAATACCTAAATCTTTCAATATGCTCCACAGGAGTTCCCTGTTCACGTTATCGTATGCACCGCTTATGTCTAGAAAGGCTATAAACAGAGGTCTATTTTCCGCCTTAGCTATTTCTATGCATTGGGTAAGCACGAACAGGCTATCATCTAACCGCCTACCCCTTCTGAACCCATTCTGAAGTTCTCCGAGTATCCTATTCCCTTCTACCCATGACTGCATTTTTAATTTCACCGCCTGCATTGCCAGCCTGTACATAACAGATGTTATCGTAATCGGACGGAAGGATTTTATGTTCATCTTATCTCCTTTCCCTTTATAAATCAAATTCATTTTACTCTGTCTCCAGCTGTGCGGAATTTGCTGATTTGTTATGACTGCCTCCAATGCTTTTATCAGCGCGTCCTTGCTTCTTGGGCCAAGTTCATTAATCAGCTTAATTGGAATTTCGTCTATCCCTGCGGATGTGGTTTTAGGAATATTCGCTTCCGCCTTTTCCCAGTTAAGACTAGTCAGTTCTAAGCTGTTCTCTTTTGTGCTGTCCTGTGTTGCCGCCTCACTTGGGGAGATTACCCCATTGGCGTCGCTAAAAGACGCAGCTATAAATGACGTAATGTAGTCCACAGCATCGTCTCCCTCCAAACATTTTCCCTCAGCATCTATAATCTGTTCCTGCTTTCTTTGATTTGTTTTTCCCAACCAGCTTATATGGTTCCAGAATTTTCTTGGCCCCCCTTTATTTGCCTCGCGAACTTCAGCCAGCCATTTATCAGAGGACTGCTTTATTTTAGCCTGGACTAGGACCTGAACTTGCTGTTTCTTTTGTCGATAAGATTCCCATTTTTTTCCTATTTCCTCTACAGATAACTGCGCCCTCTTTGCTTCTCTGTGTTCCCTTGAAGCCACCCGTCGTTGTTCGATGGCCTCCTTAATTTCCATATTCCACCAGCTTCGTGGCTTCCTCTTTCCTCTCCAGCGGTTAACTCCTTTCACTTGTTTCATTTTTGTAGCGATGAGCAGTTCCAACTGATTATAATCCCAATTTTCCATGTGGCGTTTCTCAATTATTTCTTCTATATCGGCTGATATTAGCGCTATTTGTTCATCATTTAATTTTGCGTTGTCTTTTGGACTTCGTTGCATTTCTCTTTTGACTAGGGCTCCCAACTGTAGACTAATACGTTTATGATCACTTCCTAGGCTGTCCTTCCCCTCTTCGTCTATTTCCATTATTGCGAGCTTGCTATAGATGCCCTGCGACATTAGACAGTAGTCAATGGTTGTTTGCCTGTTACGGGATTCCCACGTGATTTGTCCCTCACATTTAGTTTCTCTATTGACAATAACTAAGTTGTGCCGCTCACACAAGTCTAGCATTAACTTCCCGTTACAATCTGTGTATCCATCCAGATCCTCGATGTGGCCGTTCATGTCTCCAAGCAAAATAATATCGACACCGTCTCCAATCTGCTTTATATCGTCATTGAGGCACTTAACTAGATCCTTGTTTTCTTGCCTGCATTTGTCCCCGGTCCCTAAATAAGCTACCCCTAGCCATGTCCTTTTGCCAGCAATTGTACCTGATACCCAGACATGTTCTTTGCAAGTTGATTTTATTCTTTGCCAATTTGTTCCTTGATGTATCAGCATACCTACTCCTCCTCCCTTCTTCTCCGTTGTTGTTCTGTTGCACCCTTCCCAGACATAGCCATCGATGAAAGGTGGATCTTCTAGATCCCTCAGATGTGTCTCGCATAGAGCGTACACACCTACTGCTTCGTCCTTTAACTGCTGTTCTATTTCTAGCCATTTCGCTCTCTTTCTACCCCCTTGCATGTTTATGTAACTGATCCTGGCGTTAAATTTCTTTTTCGTAGTTTTCTTTCTGGGCCTCCTAGTGGCCATTTTGTTGGGATCAGCCGCCATTGTTACATTTACATCGCTTCTACCTACACCTACGCCCTGAGCCACCGTGGACCCCCTAAAAAAGCTACCGCTCGGCCTCCCAGGCGCCTGCCTATCTCTTCTCCTACCCTTCCACTGAAATGGATGCCATCTCGTCCAAAGTCTCTGCCCGAACCTGCCCTGTGCACTTCCTTGTTTATTTCTACCACCTCAAAGCCTTTCTCGAGGCCTAACTGCCTTATCTCGCGATTAAGATTCACAACGTCTTTAGCAACCTCTGCATTCCTTCCCTGTACCTCAGGCACTGTACACACCACGATCTGCGCTTGCTGTGCTATCGCCCTTATACCGTCAACTCCCTCAGCTAATGCTTTCCCTACTTGTGCGGCGTTACCATTCAGGACATCATTTAGCCCCGCCGCTACCACTACCAAGTTACGCCTTGCAGCCTTCTCGGAAAGTTCACTTTTAGTCGCTGTCAGGACATCGTCCATTGTCTTTCCTGGAAACACCCCGACTGCTACCCGCCTATCACCCTTCACCCGGTCCAGAATAGCTCTTTTGCAGCGCCCCATGTTTGAGTCACCAGCGATAAGCACTAGGGTACTCTGCCACTCCCTCCTAACTTCCGGATCTCGCTGCCTCTTATCAGCGACTGTGCCCTCATTTCCTGGAAGTAGCCCGGACCCCTTCTCAGTACCGCCTCTCGAATTCCCAGCTGCCACCTGTGCATAGCTGTTCCTGCCTGAACATGTCTGACCTACTGGCCCCTCGCTGTCCATGCCAGTGCAAGCCCCATCCACGTGGCTGGCGCTGGAATGCCCGCCATTGTGGCTTCCAATGGCGGTGTCAGCCGTTTTTGACTCGATCTGAGATAGCTGTACTTGAAGCTTACGCTTCTCTGCCCTCTCTATCTGTAACTCTGTTTCTAGAGCATCCATCCTTAGCACTAGTTCGCTGTTCGCCTGTTCAGCCCTGTCCAGGCGTGCACCTAATACGCAGAATTTGCACATAAAATCTGCGCCTTCGGCCTCCTCCACTGAATCGAACCGCGTTTCTTTTAAATTCACCGATTCCTCACACTCCATACATCTAACCTTCAGTAACTTAACCATCGTAGCAACACTCGATTATTGCTTGCACCAAATGCCCAGATATCTACACGCTCAAGACGAAAACACTTGAAAACACGTGCAAAATCAAATAAAAGTCTGGCTACCGCAAATGCCGATCAATCACTTGGAAAAAAATAGCTATCTCTCTAAAAGTTAACGCACACACAAAAAAAAAACCACTGAGACAACTGTCGGCCAAATAGTCCCGGCCGAAATTAGGTCACTGACCTAAATTCTATTCCTTAACCTGCACTTCCCCTAACAGCCTAAAAAACTAAACGCACTTTTAAAACTATTAAAGGAAAGTACTCATCTATTTTACGCAGACGCTCTCGCAGTCTGTCCGGTCCCGGTCTCCACGCGTGATCCGAAGAGCACCAAAAACGCACGTCCGCACAGCACGGCTGTCAACTGGCAAAGCTGCTGCCCGGCACGTGGCGCCATCTGGCGACGTCAAGGAGATTTGCGCATGCATTGGCTGCGCCTCAGTGATTTGTGTTCTCGTGTCCTAGCGTTGCTAGAACCATTGGTTCCAGCAACACTGTTTTGTTATATGACGTCATGACGCTTGTACTTGCGAGTTTGGCCTGTGGCGGCGATACCTGTATTTTGGTTCTTGCTCTTTTCTACGTTACAAGAGCTTTGTTGTCAGTATGAATAGAGTTTTTGTAATCAGGAGCTGGTATTCTGTCGATACAAGCCAACTTCAATTTCTCCTCAGTGTCCCTTTAAGACTCATCTCGAGCCTCTCTATTCTAGAGAAAATTGTGTATTGTTGAAACTCGCCGAACGTGTAAATAACTGGTTTCCAAGCTCAGCGCCATACACCTAGTGCTCACCACTCTTCTGCCGACTAGGCCAGTGAGAGAAGGAAAGAACTCCTCCACTTCACCACGACCGCTTTCCTCCTCGCCCGTGGAAACATGCTCAAAGGGCACTAATCTTAATCCTAAAATATTGTCTTTTCTTTGCGTTTTTTTTTCTCCAGGGGTGGCAAGAAATCGAGAAATGTTCAAGTCCGCTACGGCTCAGTTGATCGCAGACGAGGCAAGAGGGTTGGGGTCAGGAAGGTGACGCCGCATCCTTCGTATAAAACGAGCCCCTTGGCCTATGACATCGCCGTCTTGACGGTAAATTTCCCATATGAAAATGAACTTTCTTTTTAATGCCTGAAACGTCTGGCTGCAGCACAGTGATGACCGGCATGAAAAAATTTCTTAACTGCAAAAGTCACAGAAAAGTTGGGACGTAGTCCGCGTAGAACGTAAACATTTCGGCAGAGACCTGTATGGTCGGGAGGCCAATTAGAGAGGAGAGAACGTGGCAATCCTACCAGTCTCATAAAAAGATAAATGATACATCGGAGCTGACTCGGGCACTTCTACGGAATTGGCTGCTGACAAGCCTTCAGAAGGTGCTAAAGAGGAAGGATTTTAAAGAGTTACAAAATTTTTTCCGAAATGGATTTTTGGTATTCTTAGAAACCTTAAGTTTACTTGGTTCTTGATGTTGAAAAATTTTGTTCAAGAAGTGCAAAAATAACACAACTCTTGGGAAAGTGGAATGTACTTGATGAAAACTGTGCGGTAATGCATGAGCAAAGGGTCCCATCTGGTAAACTTATCAAATGGTTTTTTTTTTTTTAGTTTTTCACTTAGACAATATCAGAACGATAGCAAAAAGCTGCTTCCCACTAACATATTGGTTTTTAACATCGGTTAAAAATCAAGATGTTTTAACCGTTTTTTATTCAGTTTTCAACTAATATTGTTTTTTTTTAAACAGCTTGAGAAAATTCGTAGAGGCCTATTTGTAAATATTAAAAACTTCACTCGATTTGTAAGCGCCCTGTAACCATGAAGATGTTATGCGTAACCCAAGGAACCATTCCTAAGGTATGTTACAAGGGCAACAGTAATTAAGTTTATCGTAGTAAGCCATGTTTAACAGTTTTTTTTAGTTTTAAAAGGTACTTGTGTTGATACTCATGCCTTTTTTAAGCGCTGTCACTGACGCACTTTATGCAAAGTTTGTAAGGTGGCTCTTCGGGATAATTGTGTTCTTCAATTTATTCCATGGAGTTTGGTAATGATGCATATTGTTCTTCCCATAGCTTAAAAAACCGATCCAGTTTTCATTTCAAGTACGGCCGATTTGTCTCCCGGACACGATAATGGAGCTTGTCAACAAAAACGCTGCAGTGTCAGGATGGGGCGTTAACAAAGGTAACGTTCAGCATGAAGCACATGTATTCAAGTGCACTCACTTCCTCTGAACCATTTCTCTTCTTTTTTTTTTGTTTCCGTCATTTCGTTCATGTGTTCGCATTTCGGAAGATAGTATTGGAATGAATTTATATTCACAAAACACGAAAACATATATCTGCTATGCTACGTGTGGCTAAACAGCGTGAAAAAGAAAACATAATATAAGGGCCCATTCGTGTAGTTCTTGCTTTTAGTGCAGGGGTCTTTTGGCTCTTTACATCATGCCTTGATTTTTTGGCCATGTTTCGGATCTTTTAGACTGGCCTTTCACGAACTCTGGATATTAGTGTGCTGGAGTGTGCTGTGCTGCAGTTCAGTACAAAGTCTATTCGTCAGCAAAAGACCGAATAAATCAAGAAAACATCATCGGCCTACCAATGGGGAAAGTTTATCACTAGGTAGACTATCACCTGACATTCTTAAACAAGGTGCTTCAGGACAGCTTAGCGACAATACCACTAATGAGCTTCAACGAATCTACAGCACACTGCAAGGTGGACTAAAGATTACATTCGAGTTTGCTGTAAAATCCCGCTCGAGGGGAAAAAAATGGCAGTGGCTTAGCTCAGCTAGGCCGGCATATACTTAGCGAAAGCAGTTTCGTCTAATAACATTTCGGTAGCGATGGCGCATTTCGGCTGGCTAAGCGAACGGAGGCGAGCTCAACGATGAGGCACGCGGTGTGACGTCATATTAAACGGTGGCGGCGGCTCCGCGGCGAGGCGCGTGGTGTGACGTCATGCCAGATGGCGCGGCGAGCGCGCGGCGTCCGCCAGCTGCGGCGGTTGCTAGGCAACGGCTCAAGGTCGGTCTCCGTGCCTCCTCGGAGCACCGCCACGCCGAGATCGGAAGTTCGTGGCCAATGTAGCTTTCGCTACAAAAACGCAACGAGGAAAGCGAAGCCCGACGCTAGCGGCTAAAGCGCACCTGTAGATGTCATATCGCATTTCCACAGGCTGCCGTGCAATGTTAACAATTTCAGGGGGAACGGTTGCCGTTTTCATCGTTATGCGCTGCTACAACGCTCTGTTTTGTTCCTCAAAAATAGGACAAGCGCCCACTGACAATCTACAATACACGGTCCTCAAAGTTCAGCCAGACAGCATGTGCAAGAGTTACAAAGCGAACTTCAACCCCTACACAATGCTCTGTGCATTCAAACGTGGCACCGGCCCCTGCTCAGTAAGTACATGCTATAGTCTGAAATTTGCAAAACAGAAATGTAATTATATTTGAAAGGTGGTGATCATCAAGAGTGCATTTCCTAGAATAATACAAAACTCTTTTGACTCTCAATAGGCAATTTTCTTTCTCATTCTTCATCAAGATGTGCCTGCCTAATATCTCGACGTTCATGGTAGTAATTCGATTCACTAATGCGTTTCAAAGATGGGTGAATATTTAACATTCTTCTTTCTAACGAAAATTATCTTTAAAGGTACGATCTGCTAGATGAACGTTTTAAATAAAAAAAAATTGAATACCGACAGTGAATCATCTTATGTCAAAAAAGCATACTTATGTGTGCTTGTGTATTAACCCTCTTTACTGAACAAAATAGCCTTGTGAGAATTGTTAGTTAGCTAGCTCGGTCGGTCAACTAAGTTTAAGCTGGCGCTTCATTCCAGTGAATGCTTTTATTTATTTATTTATTTATTTATTTATTTATTTATTTATTTATTTATTTATTTATTTATTTATTGTTTCCTCAAGGGTCCACAGGGGACATTACATGAGGGGGTTTTGAGTTGGCTTAAGGAATAAGTAAAGAAAGAGAGTGATATTTCCCGTCGAACCGAGAAAAGCAAGAAGATAGCTGCCACTAGCTGCGGTCAAGTCGTGCATGTTGTGCAGAGTCGAAGGCAATCATGATATTGTGACGAAGAAGACGAATCTGGAAGTGGCGCCAACCAAGAACTCACTGTCGACGACCACGGCTGACGCAGGACTTCGAAGTTCCAGGACCACGTTGCCGATGAAACCCCACACCTTCACCAAATGTTACATGACGGCCAGTCATAAAATTGAAAAGTTATTTCGCTAACAGACATTACAGCGAGAAGAGGGGACACTGGGCAAAATGCTGCCTATGACAGCATGAACTAACACCCACTGTCTCAGGTATACATCGAAAATCGACAGCAATATGTTCGCGTACAACAGGCGCGGGTACAACGAAATATCACCCTCTCTTAAAAAGGAGAGAAAAACAGCAGTATGACGCTCATTGAGCACATAACAAAAGAAAGTGGACATACATAAAATAAAAAAAAACAACATACATCACAATACACCACAGTTATCTACAGTGATACCAGAAAAGATTGGAAAATGCGCATGATAGACAGTAACTGACTGCGTGACAGTTCTTGTACACTTTATTTTCTGCCAGAATGTTAAGGTAATGTGCTATGTTATAGGATAAAGAATGTTTGCAATATGAGATGCAGCAAAAAGGTAGACGCCAGGGCAAGTGACATCGTGTACTGTACACTCGTGTGTACTGATGAAGATTAAAGGCTGCCAGCATCAGTTGATTATTTGTTTTAACTGTATTTTGTACATACAAAATAATTTTAACGGGTGAAAAATTTTAATGCATAAAATACTATATTGCTAAAAAGTGCGGAAACGCAATAGGAATGCCACAGGATGCTGCAAATCTATCTGACTGAAAGTCTTAACGCGACTAGTAACTTCTGTCGTGCTTCGTTGTTGTACCCCACTCAGTTGTGCAATCAGTAACAACAGGAAGTCGATATGCATTATAAATAAGAATCTTCACATTTGTTGGAAGTGTACATCTATATCGATACAGGACACCATTGATTCGGTTCCAAGGGGTCATTCCCCGCATTCAGCCATTGTGTGTTTTTCTCTCGGTTTTTCTGAAGGCGGTGGCAGGCTGCTCACGAATGGGGGGGGGGGGAGGTGAGCAGGACCATTCGTGATCAGCCTGCCAATCGTGTCAGACGACAGCTCATTTAATCATGAGAGGCTGCTCCCGAAGGACAACCTGGATCGCAACCCAACCCAAGCAACGCAAGTCCCACCGATGACAGCACCTGTCATAGAAGGGCAGTGGCGCATAGCAACTTCACCGCTGCACCACTGCGCCAGGAGTAGTATAGGAAGACTACCATAGATCGATGAATGCAGAAAATGACCAATTCCGCATATATGGACATGACCTATTATCGCTATCTGATTTACTTCCATCCGTGAAAAATGGACCTGAACGCCAGAAGCGAAGTGAAAACCGAACTGCTAGTACACCTAATTTGCATTTGACGTGACTATGCAAATCTACCATCATTTTTATTATTACATAGTATGTATGGTTAGTAGTGCCATTCATATTTCTTATTACTTGAAGTGGCGCTAATCATCTCTGCACTTTGCTTCATCCCACAGGGAGATTCTGGAGGACCATTAGCCACTAAAACGAATAACGGCCGTTTCGTCCAAGTCGGCATTGTCTCCACCGGTGGTGGCGCGCAAAACTGCGTAACTCAACCGAACGTTTACACCCGCGTAGATGTTCTGATGCCTTGGATACAAGATCAAATTAAAAGCCCGCGCCTCTTTGAAGAGGTCAGCTCGGACGAACTTGTCATGGACCCTGAGGACGCAATTGAGCCGTATTCCTTTTGGTCAGATGACGGGGCTTACGGGCCGGAGTATGACTACTAAGGATTGTAGATGCTTTGAATTCGCTTGAATAAAGATATTTGTGGCATGACTGACGCCGTGACCGAGTGGTTGCACTGTTGTCAATTTCTTCATCACTCACTATCGCCGAACCTCGCTCGAGACCTTCATCCCGAGCGCAGTCGACGAAGGATACTGCATACGCAGGTTTCGATACAACGCAATAATCCTGGGATTGTTTAAAACTCAGAACTGTACTGTGGCGTCCAGTGATGGGTCCTTTTTCGACCTGATACGTACAAGTGCCTTTCTTACCGTTTTGAGTAAATAAGTAAGGAATAATCAATACCTTGGCTCTTTAAGTACAGAAAAGTACAATGCAATTGCTAAGCTTGAAATACTTTTACCTTAAATTCTTGGCCAATTGTCGCGAACATCGACCGTTAACGGCAGAGCACCTGTAGCATGCTATAGCAAGAGGCGGTGTTTTCAAAGGCTTGGAGAGTTTTTGGGAATGACTTGATGTGCATTAACCTGCATCTGGAACGCATGCTTCAGGTCTTCAAGTATGCCTTGGCCAGTCATACCCAGCTGTCCCACTGTCCTAACAGTTTGCAGGCCGGGTAGCGCCATGGGTGGTAACTTCTAGTGTGTCTCTGGGTGCTTTTGTAATTAAGTTTGCTTCTGTGCAGGTACTTTTAAGCATATCGGTTTTAGCATGAGATACCCTATTTCGAGTATACCTTTTCGGATTAGGTGCGGCTTTCACCCAGGAATGAACCGACAGTGGAGTAACTCGGATCATCTACCACATAGACAAGATATTGCTGAAGGGTTACGGACCGATGTAGGCATGATACGCTTCTGAAATTTAACTTCAGGTAGACAATGTTGCAGAATTGGTCATTAATGTGCTGGTCAAAGACTACGCACGAGCAAGTCAGTGGGTTTTCATCTTCATTTCTTAGCTTTAACCGGCATAGCGAGAGGAGGAAGTGAAGATCAAAATTTCGCTACCTTGCAAATACTCTACATTTATCTGAGTGCTACCGTGAGTAACCCTCACTAGGATGCGAATGTGATACGCGGACAGAGCTAATGTGTTGGACTGTCTTCTATGTATAAGTGAGTGGATTCGTTTTTATGTGTGCAGGTGATTTTGTTCTTTACTGCACCATTAGGCCAAAGCTACTTTTGGCCACTTGGCCGGACGAAAGTTGAAATACCTGACTAGTCCGTGCCTACTGGCTCGGGGCTTCGTTGGCGAACGGGACATTGACTAAGGTGGTCCAGCTAGAGACCAAGTTCATGTGCAATGCGGCATACACTTTAGAACTTGATGAGGGAGCCTGGGTGCTTGCCATGTGCTTCGCGAGAGTGTAAAAAGATGACTAATGCATACGCTTTGCGCACTTGCTGCCTGACTTAACGAAACACGATAAACTTTTAGAACGAGAGAACAAAGACGGTAAATAAAAAAAACGCGCTGGAAAACAGAACTATTTATCCCATTAAGCATAGGAAAATCACCTGCATATCGTATCGTCATGTCACCGTTGTGAAGCTTAGGTAGACCTGCTTTTTTTGTTTTCTGTATAGGAAGTCAAACGTTGATAATTAATATTATCTGGCAATATTATCATTTGCCTTTCCAAACATGCGCAAGTTATGAATTTATGAAAGTTGAAAGTTTATTGAGTAATACAATAAAAGTTACAATTGTATACAGCGAGAGGTCCCATGGTACAAGACCGCGGGCGGGACCCGCGGTCTTGTACTTATCTGTAAAAAATAGATATAAATAAGAGTTCTAGCGGCTCAGCGAAAAAGTTGCTGCATCGTTTTCAGCCGTGCGTAAAGCAAAATGCAAGTACACATCTGAGGAAATGTTTTCGTAAAAGTAAAAGTCAAACATGAGCCTGTGAGCTGAATGCGAGCCACCTTTATGAAATAAAAATCTGAAAAATATTACCAGGTGTCTTATTTTCTTTTAGTTTTGTAATGTGAGGGTTGCAGTTGTTGTGAAACCATAGATACTTATTCCAAAGCAAGAAGAGTGCGGCAAGATATTTTGTCCTGCAAAATATGACAAAAAAAAAGCAGGAACTTTACCTTCCACCAATTTTCCAGGAAAAGTGCTAAGGCAGTCGAGAGTTTGACGGCATACTGTGTGGTCAGGTATCACGATGATGAGAAGTATTGATGACTGGCCAAGGTCCATAAAGATCTAAACTTTGACGTTTCGGGAGCTCTACGGCTCCCTGGTTCACTAACCGAGTTCACTTAGTAAGGCATGATGACGGGCTAGTTGGTTTTCCATCTTGAAACTTGGGAAAAAAAAACCACCTAGGCGCAAATAATTTCGCGAGACAAAAAGAGACGAGGAGACAACGGACAGGCGCCTGTCCGTTGTCTCCTCGTCTCTTTTTGTGTCATGAAATCATGTGCGCCTAGGTGGGTTTTTTTTCCCCAAGTTTCAATAACCGAGTTCACTATTATAGTGCCAAGGAAAACTGCTCAGCCCGGTCGCGATAGGTCTCAGTGCTGGGCGAAGGTAGGTAACGCAAACCTACATATTCAAGCGTCAAACATTCTCAAGTCTATCGATCACGTAAATCCGGGGAATGTTAGTACTATCCTTTTTGAAACGGGGCAGTGGCGGTTTTCTTCATGCTAGGTATTTTTATACATTTTCCTAAGCAATTTTTCAAAAGTAGAGGCACTATCTAGATTCACTTTTTGTATAAAAATTTCATATATAATACTACCGCATCACACTGTTTTGATCGTCGAGATGATGATAATGATAACGGCGATTTTTCGTTCATGTCAACTAGGAGGATAAGGCTTTTAAAATTGAAATCAATGGAAATGCCTTCGAGCTTACTGCGATTGAACATATCTTTGGGCGTTATATATTAAGTACATTCGGATTGCCCCTATTCTCTCCTCCCGCCTTCCGCACAAATAGAACATGCGGCAGCGTTTCGCAGTGAACATCAAATAGATCGAGATTAAATTACTGCAACATGAGCATGTAGATGGGCAGGTAACGCGGGGAGCGCAAAAATCGTCTTAAAACCAGACGAGAGAACTACAGGTATCGCCAATGTCTATTACCAAAATAACGACTTCAAATTGAACCTTTCTAGGCGATGAGGTTTTTTTAAAACAAAAGCGACGTAACTTCAAAACTCCATAAATCGGATATTTACATGAAAAAGTCCGACAGGAGAAAATTGCGGTTTGTTAATTTACTAAGTTGGAAGGTTTAAGAGTGCGGGGCGGCTGGGGAAATACGTGTCGCTGGCTTCAATCAGTCTCAGATAAAAGCTTCGAGGCTTGTAGAAATGTACCGTCATGATATGCTTCGTGCAAAAAGGTGCTTTGTGTTGCTCCCGATCCGCGGCATTCGTGTATTTCTAATTCCAGAGCTACCACCGTTGATCCTTTCTTTCGCCTGCCACCATTATTTTTGCTCCTCAATGCCAAAGATCCTCACAGGATGCGAGAAGATGAATAGTTTTCCATAGGGGAAAATTTTTCGACATGAGCTACAGCAAACTGTGACTCTCGTACGAAACTCGTCAAAATTAGATGACAGTGCTATTGTTTCCTTCTCAACGGTCGAAAGCGCTAATATCACGCTGCAAAAACGTTTCTCTCTGGCAACAAAAGCTAAAAATACGATTTCGCAACTTATGACGTGACAGCGAGCGACAGTCTTATTGGTGCGTTTCGCACACTCTCAGCTATTGTTCTTGTTGTAGGGGTCCTGATAGAGTGAGCGTAAGGAGACGAGATCCGTTCCTGGATTACTTGAGGGAACCCTGAGGTGTCGGATACATACGCCGTGGGAGTTGTTCAATAAGGGAGGCTTCACCGGAGGCAAGTATTTAACACCCTGCAAAACTCACAGAAACTGGCAACCTCATTATTTTAGATTTAGTCAATCTATTGGCCAAACTATTCCAAAGGTGAATAAAGAAATAATTCGCGTGTTTCACATGGAGAAAAAATATCGGTGGGAGACACTGAGAGGCATTTATCGATAACTGGGCAATGGCTTACAAAAAGCAGTGGCAGTGTTAGGATGCCCCGTAAGAATAAAGAAAAAATGGCAATGCGAGAAACCCAGTCTCTATACCTTAGATTAATAGAACACGTTAACGGGCTAATTGGTGTTGCATGTCTTTATGTGGGCTTATCTGAAGAAAGTAGCGCTTACATACACTCTTGGAAATAATGCTTTAGATACCTCGAGCTCTATTTTTGTGACAATATGAATGATAGCTTTACAGTTAGCATTACAGAAAGGTTTGAAGTTTGAAGTTTATTTTTTACAACATAGCAAAAAATTGACACACGAGATGTGGTAGGGAAGGTGGCAAAAAGCTACACATTAGTAGCTTGACTAGCCCCACCTCCCAATAACTGACAGCGGACGCTTTGACAAAGGTTAGCAGCACAGATTCACGCAACAAATATGACGACTACGAAGTTAGTTTGCAAACAATAGAGATCAAATTCAAACAACTATATTACATAAGGAATTGGAATGAACAGTGAAGTATTAGCAAGCATTATACAAAAAATGAATACAAGTCAAGTTTAGAAAGTGCGCGCAATTTCTCTGTTGTGAGGTGGTATTTATTTAAAATCTGTGGAATGCTAGACTGAACCATCTGAAATCCATAATTCGTGCGAGATCTTGGAACATGCCACAGTTCTGTGTGCCTCATTAAGCGTAAAGATGTGTTTCTTTTGAAATTTCCCAATGTTGTGAGAGTATGTGTGCCTTTACGTATTTCAGATTTAAGTGTTGACAGTAGCTTAAAGTCATACAGGTTTTGTAATTTCACGATTTTGAGTTCAGTGAATATTGGAGATGTGTGGGCATCATAAGGCTGCTTTGAAATCACTCGTAGAGCTTTTTTTTGAACTATTATTAGGTTATACATTGCCTTCATGGTGCCGTTTCCCCAGACTAAATGGCAGTAGCGCAAATTTATTCGAACAAGGCTTCATATATTAGACGGTTTTGTTGGATTGTCAGACTTAAATAACCGGAAAGTGAATTCACGTAGCCGTGCACTTAACTTCAAAAGGCATCAGGCTTTAAGAAAAAAGTATGAGCACAATTATTGGCCTTGGCTTTTATTGTTGAGTCCTAGTAGCGCTTATTTCTTGTTCTCTTCTCCAGACAGGCATCTCAACTAAGATCTCTCAAGATGTTCCCATCCCTTTTTAGAGTGAACCTGCTTTTATATACTCTGACCGCAGTAAGTTGCACGTCCTATCTTTTAAACTTTTACACCTTGATGGTCACACACCGGATTATGATTAGAAGACATAAAATACATTAGTGTAAATGGATTGACGTAAAGTATTGTACGGCGCGCGCACTGTTGTCTTTTTCAATGTTTATAACGCAGACTAGTTGGTAGCGCAAGGCACCGGGCGTAAGAAAAGAGTTTCATATCTGCTACAAAGATCATAATAGTAACAAATCCAAGATTTAACAAGAGAGCTAATGTACGCCGTACACATGGTGTAACAGTATCACGAAAGTATCAAACGGTTGTACAGTTGCGTATGACAAAACGAGGCTGGAAGGAGGCGAATATATACACATGATCACGAAATGCTTGCCGTTTGCCACCTGTTTCAGCGGCCTGCTTTCTTACTTATCACTGTACTGCCGTTAGTTCGATGTGAGCGTCGTACAGCTAAATAACTGCTCGAGAGTACGCGTCATGTCAGGTGTCTGACGCCCTGCCGAGTGCCCGCCGTGTCGAGAATCGCTAATGGCTTGCGCCTAAAATAGTTCTTGGCTTCCCCGGAGAGATATGCTCGGAAAAACGAGGTTTGTGTCCTCACTCCGCGCACAGCAAAAGTCATAAGCCAGTACTCTGTTTGCTAAGCTTCCCCTTTGCAAGGATAAGTAAATCATTATCAACATATCGTTACATTATCACCGTATAATAAATTGTAGAAAGTGCTACGGTCCCATTGTCATCGGTAGATTTCTTCGTAACTTGGCTCCATCTCTTTCGTTCAGTTACTGCTGTTACAGTCCCGGTATATCCACAAGATGAAAGCTTAGCGGCATCAAACGTTGTATTACTACTGAAATCGGTACAACACAGAAAGGCACCCTTTTCACTCGGTGAACTTAATATACCGTCATGCATTCTTTTACTGACCTATAGCTTCAAGAAATTTGTACTATGCTTGCTTGCAATTGTCCTTCAACACCCCTTAGTGTATATTGTGCATTTGTACACGGAGGAAGGTTTTTCTTAATGATCTCTGTCTCATCTCACTGCTTTCCAGATACTTGCGCAAGAATTTGAACTGGAGAGTATTGGTAAGTCTTGCACTTTGCCCCGCTTTTTGCTGGAAACATTATCCTGTTATCAGAGAAGGCGCTTGCTATTTCTTGTGCTGATTTGTCAAGAAGTGAGGGTGGCATACCCTCTTCAAGCATGGTGCCCACATGGAACCATCTCTGGTACATAAGAAAAATCGTTGAATAAGTAAAGATGAGTATCTGCGTATTTATTCGCGGCACGAGAAATAGCTTTAATTTTTGCGTGCATCCTTTGTGACTGGCTGTTCATGGCGTAATTTAACCTGTGAGATGTTTAAATAAGGTAAAACGATTCTAGAAGGTTCGTTGATACAAAAAGCGAAAAATTATTGAGGGGGTTCCGTTACCGCGCTATATGTGTGGTAGCGCGTTTCCGCACCTGTGAAGCCGTGTCCGGCTATGAAAAACTGTGTTGAGAGGCTTTGGTGAAGGTGTAATGTTGCTACCTGATAACTGTCAGCAATATAGGAAGGCCACACGCGAATCCACGGTATTTTTTCAGGCGCAACTGGGATTTACGACGTTAAGATTCGAACAGTACAAGTATTGTTTTGTGATCGGTGAAATCATTTGACCGACAGGAAACACCTTTTACTATCAACCTGTCCTGAAAGATTGGATCTGCACATGTTTTTCAGTCAGTCGCAGCCATTTTTCGGTGGGTTGTTTGGAGGGTAGCATGTCCACCAGCTTCGCAGCCTTCCGCTCTCCCCTGAAACTCCTGAGCACGCCTTTAGTCCCATCTCCGCTGCCACCGCTTCGTCGCATTCTCCAACCCCTCTCACTGCTAGAGCCAACACACGACCCTCTGTATCATTCATGCGTCCGCCTTTCACCGGGATAATTCACTAGCCGGGGAACTTATGCAGCAACATCGATTGTCACCGGCGGTGCTGGGCAAGACGCGACACAGCCGCTGGTCGCTGCCGTCCGTGAATGCTAGAAAAGCGCACAGTAACCCTAAATGAACGAGTCAGTTTTCAATGTTCTCACCTGGCAGCTTCGCACTGAGTCGCTGCCTTGTTTTCACCGCGCGGTCCAGTGTGTTCGACATTTGGAATTTCTGTAAACTGCATTTTTTTTCGCTTGGCAACTCATAATCTTTAGCAATAACTAGAATTTTTGTTTTAAAGAATGCGGAGTTTCAAGTTTGCCCAAGCTGATTATCAACGGATCGACAGCAAATCCCGGGCAGATCCCATGGATGGTGAGGAAACGAAGTTTATCTTTCGCTTGACACCAGCATGTGAGTTTCAATATATTTGCAGTGTTTCTAACTTCTCCGGAAAGGCAACAAGTTCTTTTATTACCGTTCTTTTTTAATGCGCTTCTTTGTTACCATTTGTGCATATCAATTCTGCGAAGTTAATAACGCTCCAAATCAGAGAAATAAAGTTTTCTTTTGGTCATGCCATTAAAAAAATCGAAAGCGTTTGGTCAAAGTAAAAAGCGCTGAAGGGACAGAAAAGTACTGTTGTACATTAGACTTGTGTAGAGCGATGTGTAATGATCTTTTGGTATTTCCTTGCCTACTGTTATGCCACTTTGCTGATATATAAATGTGCTTTCTTTTTACATGACCCGTGGTGTTTTCTGGTGTGCTGTACCGTCGTCCTTTGCGTTTTCCGAGATGCTCCGTTTCCGTTCTGCCGTTTTTGACGTGCTGATTTCTGTTTCACTGTTCTGTAGTGTCTCCTTTCGCCAAGATCTGGCTTCTATCATGCACGTGCTATAAAAAAAGTCAATTTTTCCCTCCTTTTTAAATGAGGGGTAACAGCGACTTCATTCCCTCTTTTTACTCTAGAAGACTGCAATTTTCCTCCATTAGAATTTGGTGTGGTGTGCAGCTGTTGGTTTTTTATTTCTTCTATATAGCATCTTTCTTGAGAGGTAAGCGTTTTCTTAGTACTCTAGGATGACACTTAAAAATAAACGCAGTTGGTAAGATTGAAACGAAGACATATGGGCAGAATTACCTTTGGTCTGGAGGCTAATTAGAGAGAAAATGGTGTGACACTTCGACCAAAGTCTCATCGGCGCCTTCTTCAGGAACAATTCATGCGATTTTTAACGTTCTTTTTGCTTACTTCTTTACCGTTCAAGACAAGTGGTTTGCAGCCGTGTGATTCGCAATCGGTCACAAGTGTCCCAATCGGCAAACATAAAGTCATCACGTTGGTCCAACTGTGTGAATCATACGAGTAGGGTGCTTACAATGAGATGTCGCCCATCAACCACAAGAATGCACAAAACAGACTTGATGATAATAAACAAGCGAAAGACACCAAAGATTTCGAGCTTGTAATTTCGTCTTGTGATAAGCTTCTAATTTACTAATTTAAGTACAAGAACTTTACCATGGGGAAATACGAATTTTCTGCAGTGATCATGATTTGTGGAGCAGCTTGAACGGAGAGTTTTGTTGTATTCAACTGTATATACCTTCACTTTTTTTTTTCAGGTGAGACTGACAGTGTGGTTCACTCCATCACGTGCTGTAAACTGCGGCGGCAGCATTATAACCAGGCGTCACGTCCTCACAGCCGCACACTGCGTAGTGAAGTAAGCTGCCGTGACTTATCTAGGGAGTTAGAAACCGTTGTTCGACTGTTTGAATGATGTTATCATTAAGGCTTCGCTTCAGTTCATACTGTCGAGAAAGAGTGGGTGTGGACCCTTAAAGTGTCTATATACGCTAAATATGATGTTTCCGAAGGTGAAAAAGCAGTCGTAAAAACAAGGATGCCTATATGAGCTAATTATACCACGGACTGAACTACTCGCATAGAGTACTTCTGTTTTAACATATGAACCTGGGATACATGATTGGAAATATAACGACGATACCGTGTTTGTGTAACTTACATGTTTTAGAGCGTCACTCTTGAGGAAGACAGCGGAAGAGGAGAGTAGATATTACCAAAAAGGCTTAAGGAAGAAAGGAAGGAGTAGGGAATGGAGAGCAGGGGTTTCAGCCCTGTGCAACAAAAATGTTTCGACCTACAAGTAAAAACCTTCACCAACCAACGGTCAGGTGTCGCTGCTCGAAACAGCTCCTCAATTTTGAAAGACGCGTACAGACACCAAACACGCACAGTAGAGAATTAAAACGCCTTTCGGACAGAAATTTTGGAAAGGAAAGACCAGAACACAAGCTGGCATTACTCTAGTAGAAATGCAGTCATAGGGACTAAACGATGTTCTTGAAATTGGGCAAGGCATTGGACAATACGCCTCCGCATTTGATGCCATGATAGGGCATCAGATTTATTCCGAGGTCGGTTGTTCAGGATTAGCATTCAAGCGTACATCTTCATGTAAACTGAAAACTTATTCCACCTGTTTAGGGGCGATAAATTAGACTGATGCGAAATAAATCATTTTCTTTTCTTGCGCCAATCTATTGCAAGTCTGATCCCATTCTCTTTTACTCAACAATCATAGCAAGTTTTGTTCTATTCCATTTTCAATTACGCTTGAATTTCAGTTCTCTTCTGATTCAATTCTTACTGCATTTATATTCGTAATTACTTCTTTCGTTCATTTTTGCTCAGTCAGTCTTAGTCTTGCGTCTCTCTCTTCTGCCCTGAAAGGGGAGAGGGGCACGGTGGGTTGATTGCAAGTGGAAACAGGGAAATCCCCCTAAACCACCATCTACCACCTACCATGGTCGGCCCAAGCCGCCGCCGAAGCCAGAAAGCGCGCTGCCGCATAGACGGTGATGCCACGAAGAAGTACAGCTAAGATGCCATCTTAGCTGCTTCGGTTTGAGAAAGGCAATTAGCGGAGTAACTGTAGCACTTCTAGGTCGACACTTCAACGTCGCCATGAGGGAATGAAGGAAGGTGGAAGTGAAAGAATAAAGAGAGAAAGGGGGACCATGGTGCATAGTCCTGAATAACGCCAACCACCCCGGGAATCGTTGACCTACACGGGCGCCTTTTTTCAATCTCTCACAACTTTAACGTATATTTCGCCGCGGCCATCTTATTGAACATAAACTGTTTGCCCGTTTATATATTTATTTAGCTTGTTCACAGTGGTGTAGAAATGAAGACCCAAGCGGACTCCTCCGCGTTTTGTCTAATCGATGGATGGTATTAGTAAGAATCCATTTCGATATTAAGAAGCTTTATAAACGGGCAGTTTTAACCCAAGAGTCTTTTTTTCTCTTCACGTATGCAGGGGTGGCAAAAAAGCGATCAGAGTTGAAGCCCGCTACGGTTCCATTCATCGCAGACAAGGCAGAACGGTTGAAAGCAAGGAAGTGTTACCTCATCCCTTGTATAGGACGCGTCCATTGGCCTACGACATCGCCGTCTTGCTGGTATGATTTATTTACTGCAATGAATTTTTTTAATGGTCGCAGCTGAAAGCAGATCGGTTTGGTGGCCTTACTGATATGATATATTTACACTCCCCACTCTTGAGCACAGACGTGAAATTGGACAAAAAAAATGCAAACAAGAAAACCATCTCTGAACAATTTTCGTCAGTGTTTTCCTGTTCTTCGCTCGTTAGCGTACATTCTCTACGCAGCAACCTAAAAACATATGATCCTAACCAGAACCACATGAGAGGACCGGAACTCTAAAAAATGATGAAAGCCTTGCTAAGCCAGCTGTAATTATCCTCACAGTGCTCCTACTAAAAATCACGCAGAGTATACACAGAAAAAAGGATAGACATGAATAGGACAAGACGGCTGCTAGAGATGTCGAATCAATGAATAACTTTATTGAGCTGCAGTGGGAAGGGGGGAGGCGGGGGGGGGGGGGGCGGGGCGGGATTAGGATCTTGAGTACGCAGCACGCCAGTTCTTGGTCCCGGAATCCATTGAACTCCGCTACAGCCTAGTCTGCCCACCAGACGAAGCTCGTCTGGCAGATCTGAGCCGGTTAGGACGGTGTCCCATTGTTGTACACTAGGGCTCAGAATTATATGCGTTAATAGCCTGGCTCTACAGCAATGATTGAGTGGGGGAGTGTAGCTGCGTCTTCGCAACAACCACAATTGTTGTGTCATAGTGAGGGCCATATGTTGTTGTATAGTGGCTTGTTTGGGTATGCGTCAGTTTTTAAGCGCCTACTCTTCATTGGTCCCAGAGGCCGATGCTTCAAGCAAACCCACAAATGGAGGATTTTACTGTTGGTTGGAAAGGGCAGGAAACTGAAAAGAACACCTTGTTGAAATGCTAGCAGGCACAGTGCACGATCGGCTGCGAGCTTTTGAAACCACTGGAAATATTAAGACATCGGGTCGATGCCAACCACGGTGGTCGCAATTCGACGGAGGCGAAATGCTAGACGGCCGTGTACTGTGCGATGTCAGTGGACGTTAAAGGGCTCCAGGTGGTCGAAATTATCTGCATCTCTCCACTAAGGCGTTTCTCGTGGACTGAGACACGTCGATATGTTAAACCGTATAAAGCCATAAATCGAATCTGAATTATGATGGCGACCAGTATACCACTGGCTATTTTTTCCCGCCTCTTATAAATGAGCGCCTGTACTACTAAGTCGACACGGACTCCTTGTTAGCTTTCGTAGCTGATGATAAGTGGCGGTAGACGCATTGTAAGTATGGTAAAACCTGAAGCTCTACATTTTATGATAGAATGTGTTAGCGCATGGGCTTTTAAGCGGATCAAATGCTTTATGTCTAAAAGGAACGGTTCGCATGAGGTCGACAATTGTTTTCTTTGTTGTGGTGCCATAAAAACAAAAACATGAATGTCAAGCTGCCATGTGATATTGGGTGCTCGTAAATTTGTTGCGCAAATTTATTTCCAATGGTCAACGAACACCTTAAGTATTTTTCAGAGTGCTGGATGTAAGCTGCAACTACTGAAGACCAAGATGAGAGCAGGTCATGACAGTTTTTTTACACTGCTCAGTCCTCTTCAACGAAGAAAAGAACTTAGGGCAGCGCGAACGCTGCGCAGCACTAAATTCTTACGCCCTCTGTTCTAACCAACGCGTAGGGAACCTGTATGACCTGATTTCTAAACACCCACAGCTTTACCAGATTCTCAAGTTCTACAGAAGCATTAATATTTCCGTATGGCGGCAGCAAATGTTCTGAATCCTGTCACGCATATAACTTCATTGGCGTCGTACGCAACCAGGCTTATGTTATTTTCTCGGCTGATTTCGATAACATTGTCTTCAAATTAGGTTTTTAAAAGCAGCTAATAATTTATTATGGCGTGTCTTTGGCTGCCTTTCATAACGCCAGATAAATTCTTTTTTCCAGGTGAAATATCCATTCCAGTATTCAAATTACGCCCGGCCAGTTTGTCTCCCAAAAGGAATAATGAACGTTGTTAACAGGAATGTCGTTGCTTCTGGCTGGGGAGTTCAGAAAAGAGGTGAGGTTCAGGATCATGGGAATGTCATCTCTAAATCGCGACAAGCCTTGGCCAATCCCCACTGTTATCTCTTTATTTCCTCTTTCATAATGATGGGGAGTAGGCGGACGAAGGTAGGGTTACGGCGTATGTTTGAACACGTGCACAAAACGTGGCGTAAATTTTCGCTATATTGTTAGGCAGCAGATGCTAGATGGCTGCCCACAGTTCGTGACAGTAGTGCATCATCGTGGAGTTGAGCAAGAACTTTAGGGGCCGCCACCTAGCTCAACTCCAGAGCCGATTTCCAGGGTAGCGAGACAGAGTTTACTTTTGTTTCAGTGCTGCAGTGCAATAGCTATCACTCAGTATTAAAGACATTTAGTAAAGCGAGCTTTGGGTGATTCTAGCGCAGCAACGGGTCCAGAGCCCGCAGGCGCAGAACGGAAAGAAGAAAATAGCTTTAGCGTGCTCACAAATTTTTCAGAAGTTAGCATTGCTGCTTTTGCCTGCTTAACGTGAAAACACAGGGTCGTCCTACAAAGCGAGAGCCGCCCATTTCAGCTGAATAAGCAGTTGTTGTGGTTCCGCTCGGCATGTTTAACGGTAAATGCTGGCATTATTGCCGTTCACTACAAATGACCTTACTAAGAGGACAAAGTGCAAGCTGTAATTTAGCCCAGTTGTTGAGAAGCAGGTTCGATCTTGGCACGACGAGCCCTAGGGGCCTCAAACTGAGCTGCAACGGCTTTAAACTGCTCGGAACATGATATAGCTCCTGTGAACGATGTAAAGTTCGATCTTTGTCCCCGCGTTTTACGTAAGTAAATATTTTAACACAGTATTTTATTTTTCAGAATAAACCTGATCGCACGTATTCTTGCTGCAGTTGTTCGTACTTAGCCTTTCCATAACTAGACGGCTCCACTGTGTTTAAGATTGTTCTTGTTATTTTATCTAATTTTAATCGCTGAGGCGCAGTTCCGGAACTGCTCGCCGTAGTACGCGTTACTGTTCTAATAGAATGTGAAAGGCATACAACGTGCTCCGCAATTGCACGCACGCCGTACAGCTGTTCTCTCAGCTAAACTAGTGAGTAGTTCTAGCTCAATTTCGCACCGAAATAGAATTTGGTTGGCAGTAAAGGTTTATAGTATATTTGGTTGGGGTATCTGCCTGATCCTATCAGTAGTCGGATATTCCGCGTCTGCAGCGACAAAGAAGCGAACAAGCAGCTGTACCAGCGATTGCACCGGCGGCGCCATCTCGTTTTGTCTGTAGCTGCTTAGCTTTGTAGATCCATGAAAGAAAAGGGGGAGAGGGGTCTCAAGATGGCGCCACAGGTGCCATAGCTAGGTGAGAGGCTTGTTTGCTTCGCCGTCCATTCTTGTGCGAAATTTTAGCAACAATTCACCGGTTTCGCTTAAAGAAGAAATCCAAGGCGAGCGCCAAATATTGGAGAATATGTGGCAGTGACGACGTTCATACAAGGGTCTTTAGGACTGATGTTAAGTAGATCCCATTTGACGTTTTCGGAACGCTATACTAAACCTTTATGAGAGGATAAATTTCTTTCGGCAGGATAACGTAATTTCTCTTAGGCCTCCTATCAACCTAGCACTATTATAAAATTCTCTAATCTAATGTGCCGCGTGAGGGATTCATGGTGGGAATGTTTGCAAGTTAAATGCGATCGCTGTCTGTGTGAAAACGCGGAAGAAGGTGCAACGAATGCTTTTACAATCTTTTTAGCAGGCAGTTTCGCTCACAGCGACTGTGTAGCAAAGAAAGCAATATAACACACTAGACAAAGTGCAAGAAAACGTGCTACCCAAAATTTTGTACGCCAGTAATTTTACCTTAATCGTCATCTGGATTTACTACAGCCACGCAAAAATTCGCAGCAGGACATATAAGTATCTTACTTATACCCAAAAAGCTCTACAAATGGCAGTGTTGTCGGCAGCTGAATACTGCAGAAACGACAAAAAATATCAACTACTTTCTCGCTTAATAAAAGCCCATCTTGAAATATTTAACTTGCGGATATATTCGGAGAAAAGATGCGTGGCTGCCAAATAATTGAGCGCAAAATAACTGACACAAGCGTGGAAACTAAGTTAGGACTTCTGCGGCATTTGTAATATGTACCCTGCTCTTATCAGGAAGACGAAGGCATATTGCCACGCGCCTAACGCGCCGCGCGGCCTCCGCGCTGAGTCGAAGACGACGACGAAGCGGCGGTGGGCTCTCGTGGGGCGCTGTTCTGTTCTGTGTCGTGGAAGCTGGCTCGATAATTAAAAGAAGGCTCCCGGTCTTGGGTTCTTCCCGACGTCTACCTTCACGGCTCCTCTGGTCGTGACAATATAAATTGTGGTTTTTGAAATACACAATAGGAGCTGTTTGCTTACGTACGCAATATTTTGTTAGTTCTATCTGGGCTGTGCTAAGTCACCGTTGTATGTACTCATCTCTTTTTTTTCTAGCCAGTATAAAATAAAGCTATTGTCTCCTATTACTCCTTCTTTTCTCCAGGTGTCCTATCTCTGCAAACAAGAACCTGTGAAATGTGACATGGCTATACACAGTCTATCTCTTAGTGTTTGATTAGCATCTTTCCCTCTGCATGTCTGCACAAAAGAGGCATGGACCGCAGCCTTCTCGCTCTATAAGTTACGACAGAGATCCAGATATGGAGGAGAGTTTACCGTTATCTCCTTCGACTTCAGAAAAGATGACTCACTTGGTAATGTAATGAAGTCAAATTAGTGTCTAGAGAAATAACCTGCAGAATTTCAAGACAAAAAGCTCCATTCTCTCCTTTGACCTGGCGCGCTTGGTACAGTAATGAACTTAAGTAAATATGATGTCTCGAGAATCATCCTGCCGAGTTTAAGGACAAAAAGCACCGTTTTTTGAATTTACTAGAGAAAAGATGGCACCACTTGGTAAAGCAGTGAATCGAAGTTAAGATGAATTCTAGAGAAATAACCTGCAAAATTTTAGGACTAAAAGCTCAGTTCTGTGCATTGACTTTAGAAAAGATGGGGCATCTGGTAAAGTAATGAATTGAAGTGAATATAATGTCTAGAGAAATAACCTGCAAAGTTTCAGGACGAAAATCTACCTGTACGAGTACACCTAGAGAAAATAGAAAAACATGTTCAGGAAGGAAGGGGAGTGCTCTTCCTTGCTCTGTGACATTGCAACGCAGTATTTGCTTTACTTATATAGGACGTTCGGCCATGGACTATCTACAGTACACGGTTCTGAAGCTTCAAGCAAGCAGCATGTGTAAAATTTATAAAAAGAGCTTCAACCCATACACAATGCTTTGTGCCTTCAAGCGCGGAACAGGCACCTGCTCAGTAAGTGCAATTTACAGCTTCTATTATGCCGCAAAAATAAAGGTGGGTGCCGCAGGCATTGATTTCAGTTGAACAATATTTGAGCTTTTTGTTCCCTTATAGACCTCTTTTATGCAACTCAAGGTCAAGGTCCACCTTCGACGCTCTGGCATAAACTGCTGCTAGCAATTTCAACACTTCGAATTCCACAATAACGATTTGATACATTCCAGATTTTCCATATGATTTAAGATTGCGAAGAATACTCGTAAAATTTGCCATCATCATCATCATCAGCCTGACTACGCCCACTGCTGGGCAAAGGCCTGTCGCATGTCTCTCGAATTAACCCTGTCCAGTTACGTGAAACGAACTATTTATTTCAAACACAATGATGAAATTGCTTAATTTCGTTAAAATTCCTCCTGAAGATACCAAGCGTCATGAAGAGTAATATAAATTTACTGCAACTTACTCAGGCTCGAAACGTAAGGAATGTAAAAGACGTGCAAAGTTACCAGCCTTCTTTTATCGATTTTGATGTTGTGTACTGGAAACCGGCCTCCGCATTGATCGTATCCACATTGAACTCTATCCACGTTGATCGTATATTTAGACATACATTACAAGGTTTTAGATATATGTATTTCTTATTACAAGTATTCCCGTCACTGCGGCGGTGGTTAAGATCTTATGGCTGTCGGCTGCTGACACGAAAGACGCGGGTTCGATCTCGGCCATGGTGGTCGAATTTTGACGGAGGCAAAATTTTAGACGCCCGTGTACTGTGCGATGTAAGTGCCAGGTGGTTGGAATTTCCGGAGCCCTTAAATACGGTGTCACTAATAGCTTGAGTCACTTTGGGACGTTAAACCCTCATAAACCACAAACTATAACAAGTATTCCCAGTGCACTTGCTAGCGATGCAGCCTCACTGCATATGATTGTGTTTACTGCATAAATTAGGAGATAGAAGTAGATTGACAGAACCAGAATTGCCGCTTATGTGCGGATGATACTAGCACTAAATGTTCTCTCCTCTTCCTTGCCCCCTACAGGGAGATTCGGGCGGACCAGTAGCCACCAGACTGAAAAACGGCCGTTTCGTCCAACTCGGCATTGTCTCGTTTGGAGGCAGCTACGATTGCACATCGCGGCCGAAGGTCTTCACCCGCGTCGACGTTCTGATGCCGTGGATACAGCAGCAAACTAAAAATGAGCCCCTGTATACGGAGCTCAGCTCGGGCGATCATCTTATGGATAGCGTTTCCGCGTTAATCCCTTACTCGTTTTGGTCGGATGATTCGGTGTACGAACCAGAGTATGCTTATTTCCCGATGTAAAAGCATGCCGACAGGTAAAATAAACCTATTTTTCGCATGCTTGACACCTTGACTGATTCCCGATTAAGATGTTAGTACTAGTAAGATCGCTGCAGCCGACACAGCAAGCCATCGTGTACGTGGACATCATATCTACATTAACGATCCCACGGAGGTTCAGAATAACGAAAAGGGTCATTGGAGTATGCGATACGGCTCAGTTGTATGTATTAAGCTAGATGTTTTTTTTTTGTTCATATGTATGGCGTCTTTGTTTGCCAGGTTTAGTTCTCGTTAAGGTGTGATTGTTATATAGATATTAGGATCGTAAACTAATTCTGCTTGCACCTACTGCAGAGCAACGTGCAATACACGTATGTAATTGAATCTCATCCAGAAGATGCGTGCTTCCCGTTTCTAAACCTGTTGTGCCATTTTTGTTCACTGGACTGCGTTATTAATTTTTTATGTTGCACCAAGCATCCTTGGAAGGGTGCCATTTTTCCGAAATAATTGAAGAAACGCATCTGATCAACACCTTTCTTGCAGCGCTCACAGCGCGGCAAGTGCATGCGTGCCTCGACACCATGGTTGGGCTTTCCTAGAAATCAGCCGGCGTTTATGAAAAATGAAAGGCGCTCTCAATGTTCTCATCTCAAAACGCACCCGGCCGGCGCTTTGCTGCACAGTATCGATACGAGTTGAGGAAGACGCCGTGAACGATGAATATGCACACTGAAGTTGTTCTTAAACGAACTCTTTATTTGGCTGACTTGTACCGACAAGTAAGTGAACAGCTGGATGGTGGCGATAGCAACAAATATGATTGCAGGTGGTCGAAGAATTTAATCACCACCGCTCTCCGCCGCAATCAATTTAAAGCTGACCAAGGACCTTCGAGAAAGGGCACGAAAAGTATACACCTGTCTCAAATAATGTGAAAGCAGTTGTATGTGGCTGCGATTATTTGAAATAAACCTGGAAAAATCTCTCCGAACAAACTAACTAACAAAGCAGCGTGCCGATGACTTTGTGCGTGTACAAACAATGCAAAGCTTCGCGGAACGACTCCGCTCTGAAAGAACCATAAGCCCGATGTTTTATTGCAAAGGTGAGCAAATATAAACACGGTGAATGCAAAATAAACACTGGTAGCGCATAATCAAAGGGTCCTTTACCGCAAATAAAAGGGCATAGCTGCGATGTTGTCTTTCGATCAGAGACGACTTCATAGTCCAGTTCACCTAGTCGACGAGGGACCTTGCACGGACCAAAATAGCGGAGCAAAACATTTTAAATGTGACCGCGCTAATGAATGGGTGTGCAGACCAAACAATGTTCACCCGCTCAGTTTTACGTGGGCAGTTGGCGCAGATTGCAATATCGGGTCGATGCGTTGTTGGCCTCTTAATGTTAGCCCGGCAAGTGTCTTCGGCGCTCTACATGTGGTCGGCGATGACGAGTTGTCCTCGTCGGCGACGGCTAGCGCCATATCGTCTTCACACTTAGAAAAAAGGTAGTAGTACTTACTAACTTTGGGGTAGTAACTGGTTGTCACATATGTTACTACCCTGTTAGTAAATGCAGTTAGTAACGGGGAGGTTAGTAAAAGTTACTAACCCATTGAGTTAGTAACGGCTGCTACCCGCAGTTAGTAACGGGAAGCTAGTAGTATTTACTAAGAAAATGAATAGAAACTCGCATATGTTGCTAGGTTCTTCGTACGCTGTGCTGGTGTGGCTTGTTAAATTTGTGCGTACTCGAAAAATAAAAAAGCTTCACTGTCAATTTGAATAATTCCGGAACCCAGATAGAGCTATCAGAGCGTGTTGGCAGTAAATCACACACTTAGGGTTAAGCTTACCGCGCGTTACATGTAGAAATTATGCGAGATTATGGCATCAACAACCTTAGCACAAATCACAAAGCATCACAAGTCACAAAGCACAAATCAGGAAGAGTCACACTCGCGCACTGCGCGTGCACATATAGAGAAATCTTTCTCAGGCTTATATACTCCGTAAATCAGGCTCGCATTTACGGGCTACTTGCTCGTACCGGTTGAGCTAAGATACCAGCTTTAATTATGAAGTTGACATTGTAGAAACAGCTTAATTTACCTAACCGTATGCCCCTGCAGAAATGTTTAATTACAAAACCAATTTATTGGCATGACAGTCTGCGTCAGTTACATTCTTTGACATTATTTTGACTTCATTTTGGGGTAAAATGAACGGTTACTAACTAGGTAGTAACTGGCGACCACAGTTAGTAAAAAGGTAGCAAGGGCTACTTTTACTAACTATACTTTGAAGAGGGTAGTAAGTAGTCAGCAAAAAGTAGTAAAACGAAGTCAGAGTTAGTAACTGCTGCAGTTACTACCTTTTTACTACCCATGTACTAACTTTTTTTTTAAGAGTGTTGCGTTGTGGTGGCCCTTCCTAACGTGTATAAGCTGAATTGGAGTTGTCCGTGTCGTCTCTAGGAAAGCGATGTTGTAGGCGAACAGCACATAGGGTAAAATCGTGTTCCATGACTTGTGTTCGGCGTTGGCGTACGTGGAAACCATGTGTCACTAGTTTTATTCGGAGGCTTCGTTGGGCTGTTGGTCTGCGGGTGGTATGCAGCTGTTCGCCGGTGGCTGGTGCGGCTATGGTTCACAATGGCTAGGGCAAGCTTGACCGTAAATTCCCCTATCTCTAATGAGAAATTCATGAGCGCTGTCATGCAAGAGCATCTGCTCAATATAAAAACAAGGCATTTGCTTCGGCGCCGCGATTTTTGTAGTAGGTCACCGCAATGATCCATTTTTTAAACGATGCTGACATCCGGAATAGGCTGCCGAGATCCACTCGAATCTCTTGAAAGGGTTTGGTCGGGGACGGCGTAAGGTTGAATAACCTAGCTGGGCTCAACGGTGGCACCTTTCATCGCAGACACTTACTGCAAGTTCTGACGCAACGCGCGAGTTCCCCGGTTAACAGCGGCCAGTATTGTATTCAGTGAGGCGTGCGTGTTACCCCTAAGTGTCCTGCTCTGAGCTCATCATGCAAAAGCGTGCAAAATGTCTTCTCGAAGGCTTGTAGGCACAACAAGAAGGTATGCGGTCTCGTTCGGTGCAAAATTCTTTTTTCACGAGGACGTCGTTCTGTAAGGAACGTTCTGTAAAGGCAGGAACAGGCGCCGGTAAACTCCCGCAGGTGAAGCTGTCTTGCCTTTGAGGTATACCACAAGATGTTGAAGCTCAGGGTCCGATGGGTGCTGTCGTGCGTAATCGCTGCATGATAACGGTCTTAGGAAAGCCTCGTCATCGTCTTTATTCGGTGAGTCGTTAACGAAGGCTCGTGATAAGCAGTATGGGTCGGAGCCCAGACTTTCACGCCACGGTGATATCGAACTCTAAGAGTCGCAAGCTCGATCGCACGAGGCGGCTAGAAGAATCCTCGTGGTCTGCCCGCCAGTACAACGCATGAAGACAGTTCACAGCCTAGTCGTCACAAAAGCGGTATAAGCAGTCATCAGCGCGTGATTTCAGCGAAAAGAAAACTCAAATTATGCTTCGAGTTAAAAACCGGAAAAGGTCGCGATACTTTTAGGAATAGAATCGAAAAGTTGCACAACTAATGATAAAGCCCCCCCACACACAGACGCACGCACGCACGCACGCGCACGCACGCGCGCACGCACGCACGCACGCGCGCGCGCACACACACACACATGCACACAGACACGTGTGTGAGTGTGTGGGTGGGACTTTGTTATCATTAGTGGTGGAACTTTTCGATTCTATTTCTGAAAGTGCCGCGACCTTTTTCGGTTTTTATCTCAAAGCATAATGTGTGACTTTTCGCTGAAATCACGCGCTGACGACACCTTATAGCACTTGTGTCTGCGTGCGTGTGTGTGTGTGTGCGTGCGCGCGCGCGCTTGTGTGTGTGTGTGTGCGCGTGCGTGCGTGCGTGCGTGTGTGTGTGTGTGTGTGTGTGTGTGTGTGTGTGTGTGTGTGTGTGTGTGTGTTTGTGTGTGTGTCACATATTGTGAGAAATAATTCAAGCAATTGAATCCTCAGTAGCCATGGAGGCATTACGGATATTGGCGCATTATAGACATGTGCAGAGTTACTGCGAAATGTCTAAAGCGAAAGCACAAGCACATAGTCCTGCATAGAGAAAGTGATAAACTTTAAATATTCAATGGTGCCACCGCAGTGGCTCAGTGGTTATGGAGCTCGGCTGCTGACCCGAAAGACATGAATACGATCCCGGCCACGGCGGTCGAATTTCGATGGAGGCGAAATACTAGAGGCCTATGTACTGCGCAATGCCAGTGCACGTTAAAGAACCCCAGGTGGTCGAAATTTCCGGAGCCCTTCACTGCGGCGTCCTTCATAGCCTGAGTCGCTTTGGGGCATTAAACCCAATAAATCAAAGTAAACCGTATTTGGAGGTTATCGTGTTGCAACGCCGAATACGTCGACAACTGCCTTTGTATGACACAAGCTACTTTACGCTGTGGCATTAAATCTACAATTATATAACTTCGTATCTGCCAGTACTCACCTGTCTTACCAAGGACAATGCAGGATGTGATGAAACATATATAGGCAGCACTGAAAATAAAATAAAACACGAAAGCTCCACGTGCGCTCAAGCCGTTGCATGAAAACGAAAAGAATTAGTGATATCAGGAGAGAGATTTATTGTTCAAACCCTACAAGAGGTGCACTATGAGAGTGTCCAGATGGACATCTTGCTATGAAGATAATTCAGGGGCTACCGGGAGCTAAATTAAGGTGCAAGGTTTGGAAATAGGCTGGAAAAACTTAAGGATGGCTTGAAATGAGGGAGGTGTAGATGAAGAACAAGTGCAAAAAAATTTGTCCGGCAGCGCCCTTAGCTACGCTGCTGAATTGGAAAGAACTTTAAAGGAGAGCATTTAAAGCACGAGATGTGAATTGCGGCTCACGCCTTATGTTTCTCGCTGATTGTCTCGCGGAAGATAGGAGCGCACAGCTTTTAGTTGGCTAAGAGCTTATCTGAGTAAAAGAATTGCTCGACACCGCTGTGGTTTTAATGGATATTTTTCTGAAAGCAATTTTGGTTTGGGGCAGAAAAGGGTTTCAGTAAGACATGATGTTGGGCTAGTCGGTTCATGGTTAGAGCGAAACAAAGCTGCGCGAAGACGACGGGACAAAAGAAAGGCACGAATACACGCACACAAAGGGTTTCAGGTATGCCGACACTGGAAACAGCGAATGGTTAGCGCGATGGCGACTGCGGACTGGCGAAACAAGCGGACTATACTAGATGCTGCAAAAGCAACAAAGAAACGTACCGTGAGCTTATTTCGTCCCTAGTTTATAAAAAAAGACGCACAAAATCAAGTTTTTTTAGGTATGACTCAAATTTAGTTTTATTTACATTTTGGCCCCTTCTGATTAGTCACGGGCGAAATGTGGGGCTACTTGTAGTAGTCCAAAGGACTATACAATTGTTAGGTGTCTCGATTTCACTGCTGAAGACATGATTGCTTGGGTTTGAGCAAAGATGCAAACTTCATGTTCTGTTGTTTATTTGGCAAGAAAAAATTCTTTTTCTCATATACAAGCGAAATGCTGAAAATTCTACTCTAGAAGCCACGCCATCATGTTAAAATAAAGCATTGCACATAAACGTATATCTCCAGTGACATGTCTATGTAAAACATCTTCAGAAATGCCGCCATATTTGCCCTTTTTTCAGTATGAAATGTTGTCCTTTGCCAGATTAAAGGAGGTTCACACAATGCTCAAACTTCAGGATTTTGCATGCTTTACTTTTGTTATCATCAGTGAGCTTCGCTGTCGTTGCAACCGGTCAACGTTCCCATTTTAGTTTGCATTTACCGTTCGTACATCTTGTAGCCACCCTGCATTTACCTCTGGAGGAGTCGCATTTTATCTGAAATGAAAAAAAAAAGTCTTTTTCTTCTCCGTCGTATAGCTGCAGGCAAACATCACGCACAAACACATGCTCGCGCACGCACGACTTGCGCATGCTATATTAGAGCTGTTGCCGACACTAGAGTGACTAATTATAGCTGACTGCGTCCCTAGACCTAATATTTATCATTTTAGACTGCATTCTTTCATCTACACGCTCAGTCTAGGTGTGCGGAAAGTACTGCAAAGGAGAACCCATTGCAAGATTACGTTCCAGAAAGATTTTATGCATGATTTGTCATAATTATATAGATTATAGCTGTTCTGCTACCGCAAATATTAGCCGACTGCAAGTAACACAACATTTCCGCGTGGATGACTTCGAGGGCCACAAAGAATGCTTTTAGTGGGAAGATGTATTTTCACTGACGTTTTTACACTCTTTCTCTCTTCCGTGACCTACGGTGCAACGTTACATCATCTTACGGTAGAATACGTTTCTATCCGGCATACTTTTTTTATGCTAACACTGAACTACTGCTCATAAGAAGCTTATGCGTTCTTGTTCGATCGGGTGTATCTACGGCGCTGCTTTAAGAGGCGCGCTAAACACCTTCCTCTTGTTCTAACTTATTTTTGTTCTCTATGAGGCTCCTTGGCTCAACAAACAAAGGAAAATATTTTAACGATATATGTTCTCACAAACTGTGTGCTGGAGTGCAGCACAAGTTTCTATATTCTGTACATGTATTACTAAAAAATCGTCGCAAACCTGAAAAACCACTTCACCCTCCATAGGTTAGAAGTGAAGAAAGAAAGAAACAACAAACTTCGAGCCTTTCCTGGTGTTTCGTTGCGAGCCTGCAGATTGTCGTGATGATGGCAGCTCCTAAGTCACAAAACTAATTCACGACAAAGGCTTTAACGTTAGTGGATCTCCGGAACAGGGGCGGCAGAACAGTACTCGCAGTAGGGGTCTTTTCATAGGCAAACCTTTATTCCTCATCTTACGGGAATCGGCTATCGGGGCATGAACTATTCTAACCTACAGCCCATTCGAAATGCTAACGAAGTTTCAAAGCTAAAAGCATTAAAGGAGCACTCTCTTAGCACAGGAAGATAGAAAGCATTGTGGATACTATTACTGTTTCTATTGCCTTTTAAATAACACTTAGCAGACAAGGGAACAGAGGTGGGTGCTAGAACGACATGCATAAAAAATACATACATAGGGCAATTATTTTTTTAGTGCTGAATCTTTACTTCACTAGCAATCCTGAAAAAGCCGATGGGTCTCTGAAACCTTCACCTTTGACCCTTGACCTTGAACCTTTCAAATGAAATGACCTGAATACGATGTGGCTTCGGGAAGCTCGCGTGGTACGAAAGTTTATAAGAAATTGTCTTGGAGGACAATGTACGAGGCTGCCGCCGCTATGTACGAGGCTGGCGCTGCTGAGCACTCTCCAGGTTAGGTTTCATGCAGCAGGAATACAGTCGAAAGCAATAGGTTGGCCGAGCACCACACGTGACATTTGGATGTCTTAGTTTCAAATCCCATCATCCAAATGTGGCTTTCTTTTCTTATGCTGCCTAATGAACTGTATTTCAACAAAGAAGTGAATACACTGCTAAACTGCTTGGTTGTTTGTAAGATTATTCCTTGCATTTCCTGATGCGGCATTTCCTACATTAGCTCTATCCTCGGGATTCTTGTGTTCCTAGAATGGTTACGTTCTTGCCTGCTCTGAAAAATAACACCAACGCTAAGTTACTGGCTAACTTTACGCTAAGTTTTGTCTTTCGCTAAGTTTTCTTTTTTCAAGCACTGCACATGGACAACAAGTTTAGTCTAAACTGAGGACCATTAGTTCACCTGCTTTAGGTGAAACCTTTGGGCAAATACTACTTTTCAGAAACTTTTTAAGAGGTGTGAACCTGCGAAATTATTAGCTGCAGAACTGGTATCTTACTGCTGATCAAAGCACGCGGTCAAATTCTGGAAAAGTGCCTGCTTATACACTAAGGCGAAATGAAAAGTCACCGATGTACTTTGCGATGTCAGTGAAAGTTGATGAAATAAAGTTGGTGAAAATTCACACGAAGCCCCTAAGTACTGCGTTTCTCATAGCCTGTGCGCGGCCTCGAGACGTTAAACCTAATGCACCTCTCTCTTTTTGGTCCTTTTAGGCAACGAATGGCGATGAAGCTCCGCAAATGCGGTCGAATTGGTGAAGAAGCTTACTGGTCTATATACTGCGTGGCCGCAGCAATAGGGAAGCGTTCGCTAGATGTTTAACGTAGGTGCATGTAGAGATATTCTGGAATACGAGCAGCATATTCACTCTCGTCGCCTACCGGCCGCCCCGGTGACTCAGTGGTTATGGCGCTCGGCTGGTGGCCCGAAAGACGCGGCTTCGATCTCGGCTACTGTGGCTGAAATTCGATGGAGGCGAAACGCAAGAGGCGCCCGTGTACTGTGCGATGTCAGTGCACGTTAAAGAACCCCAGGTGATCGAAATTTGCAAACCCTCCACTACGGCGTCCCTTAAGGCCTGAGTCGCTTTGTGACGTTAAACCCCCGTAAAACATATCCTCGCCCACCATCTTGCGGCAGCGCTCAAAAATAGTGAGAAAATACTACCGTAAAGAAAATGCTGTGATCAGTACCTCTACTGCTATTTTATAGATAAGAACATATGGCGTCTCACGGGCGTGCGGACTTCTTCCGAACCGAGGTCAACATGAAAGATGAGAGCCACTTCGTAATTGTTACTGTCCTCTTACTTAAAAGCTTTTACTACCTGCAGTTGTGGTGCACGTAACTAATAAAAGGGCTGTGATTAGCACTCACTCTGAAGCTTTGGCTAGCTTTATTTTAAAAATTATGTAGGTGCGGAAGTGCTTAGCGAAAAGACACAGAAACAAAGTTGTACGTGAAACGAAAAGAGAAAACTAAGATTAACACAACGGCTTTCGAGAATCGCCCGTTAAAAGTAAGCGTGCTTACGTAACATGGAGTGCCGTCTGGCAGTTGCTGCTTGCCGTCGCAAAACTGCTTGCACTGAACTGATATCTGCGGGAAAAAAAACACAGACAACAAAAACCATTGATTCGGCAGAGTATGTGTTAGCAATGTTGTCCCCCGCACCCTCCCTAGCAGGGAGTTGCCGGTACCAGGTTCAGACACTGCTTGAAGGTGGCGTGATACACTCAGTCAGTCATTGTGTGAGGTGCTGTAGCCTGCTCCACTTTCCATTTCCACTCAAGCAACCAGTGTGGAACACGTTGTAAACACACTCTACTCTCCAACACCCGCCATTCCCAACCTGCCAACTCCTTCGTCTTCTCTCTCAAACCTGCCGTCTCCCTCAGCATGATTCCCCTCTCTCCTGATAAGTACGCGGAACATGTCGCTTCCCACCCGGTCTTCGTCTTACATCTACCACTTTTCCTCTCCTCCTCTCTGCTTTGAATGTGGGGAGGGGATTTTCTTCTCACTTCGTCAACGGCCAACCGAGGCTTCAGATGGCTGGATGAGTGGATTGTTCCGAAATTAACGTTTTAATTCTGACGCTTTAAACAGGCGCAAATAGAAGTCTCGCCTGGACATAGCTACTTATCGTCTTTCAAAAGGTACACTCTTCCATAATTTCCGAAGCCAATAGAGCAAGCACCTGCGTTGCTACTAATCAACGTATATTTAGCATCAAATGATTATGGCTCTGATTATCGCAGCTGATCGCAGCGAACCGGCGGACGAACAATCAGCTGAACCTTTCCGTGAAATTCTGAATTCACCAAAAGAAAAAAAAACCTTCCCATAGCCCCCATGGAGATTCGAACCAGCATGGACGTGAAAAGATTAGCTTCGTTTCCAGGCTCCGTAGTTCTCCATGCCATCACCGCAGCCTCTTGCCCAACGTGTTGTAGTTGGCAGAATCCTGCGCTACGTGTTTGTATTCGTTATTATCGCCATATTTTATTCGTTAGTTGTTCGCTTAAACATACTCGGCGCCACAGGCCCTGCCACCATGGCCGTGCAAAGCAGCCGGCTGAGTCATGAGAAAGCCTCAATATTGCTCCAGCGGAAGGTCTATGTAGCCGCACGCATGGGCGAGGTGATGCCCTAGGCGGACTTATACAAGAAAAGTGGGCGAGGCTTGTAGCGCCTCAAATAGCGAAGGCAGCGAGGTACACTGAGCGCGCTAACTGACGTAAAAAAGTAACCTGGAGACGTATTCTATAATCTGTGCATACTACGCTGTCCATCGGTCCTCTGTTAGAGGTCACTCAGATAAACCCGCGGCTTTCACGCGTCTGGGGCAAGCGACCCGGCCATTGGGCGATCGGCGACCGGACCTCACCATTGGCTGTTGCTGTTGACGGAGCGGCACGATGCACCTCACTATTTACTGCACATCGCATCCAATTTCAGCCATTGTTAAGATGCGGTCGCAACCACCCAGAGGCCGCGTCGCTTGCCACGGATGGTTGAAAGCCGCCTGTTTATATGAGCGAACACTGACTGAGGACCAAATACGCGCGAAATGGACAACGTAATATGGAAAGCTTATTGAATATGCCCACTGTTTAAGAAATTACCCGTAAAACTCAAGAAGCGGCTAGAGAACCCAAGAGCACTGGTCACCCAGAAAAACAGAGGCCTAAGCTGGTGGTTCCTCAAGCCGTGAAAGCAGCCATAGGCACAACGCTCGAGGCCCATGACGAAGAATAAAAGCTCAGCATGGGGGCGACACGGCAAGCAGCTATAGGGCCTGGTGATGCGCAATCTGTGAGGGGCTGTACAAGGTTCCGGGCCGTTCTTGCAGCGTACTGTATGCTTATCCTTTTATGCAAGAGCAAAAATTGTACCCAAATAATCTTGGAAGGGATTGAAAAGTAGGCAAGTAAATATCTCCCAAGCAGTCCCTGTCTCTAAACACACGCTAACACACGCACCTAATGTATACGTGTGGCAGCCAAACGACGGTCTTAAATTAACTTTGAACTCGAACGAGAACCACTTAATGGAGATTCGCTAATGTCAGTCGTGATCTCACGGGTCCTTGGGAGCCGGTTTGCACTCACTGAAGTTGAAAAATAATATGTAAATACTAAAAATAACCAAGAACTTGCCGTTTTAATTCCACAATTTTAACAATGAGGAATTATTCAAAGGTAGTCTTTATTAAGCATTCAAAAGAGAGCTCTGCAAATTCTCAGCTACCGACTAACAGACTCATTTTTTTTTAATGTGTCATGTCCAAGTGTTTCGCTTGCTTTCACCATATTGAGTTCTATGCAAAGATTACAGCTTTAAACACGACAGAGAAGCCCAGTCATACGCGTCAGCTCCGTCGGTGAAAGCTGCATGCTTCCTGCCCTTAGCCTTTGCAGGCTAAGCGTTGTTTTTCGCGCGAAACCTCTCTTCACATATTTCGCTGCCCATCTTCACCCTGCTATCGATTTCTGTGGAAGGTGGTGCGATTTCAATATATTTTAAAGATAAATATTTAGTTTAATGGGCACGTAATATGCGTCTTTCGGTTTCATATCAGTTATGTTTAGGCTTTCCTAAAGGTCACTGCACACAGAGCGATCTGTAGAACTCTACGCTCATTATTCAGTGAACATTGGTAATCGCTGCGCTTGCGCTGAACCTCTGGCTTGACCTCGGATATCTGATGACCACTAACATTGCCCTAATGACAGGCGTATACCTTGTTAGAAATAAACACGCAGCATTTCTTCCGCCAAATTCCGCAAAGCGTGTTCCGACTGCTTTTCTCAGATGTTCATTGAAAAAAAAAATTCAATTAATACTCACGCTTTGGAACTCGTCTACAGTTGCCCTCACGTCGCATCCAGAGAATCCGTAGGCGCCTAAATGTTGAGGACATTTAGGTTGGTTATGTAAAGCGAAATGTTTAATGTTGTCGTTCGAACATTTTGCAGTAATACAGACAACCGTCCGATAGCAGCCCCAACTTTAAATTATAGAAAGCAAATTCTAAAATGGGCCGCTGCATATTGTTTTAGTGCGAGTGTTAGTTAATAGACACATATAATTATACGTTAAAACCACTGCTAGAATGTGTCCAGTTTCTAAAAATTATGCAGTCGAGTTCGATGCGGCAAAATTTTTTGTTATCCTAAATTTCTTGTGCAGAAACATCAACGTACCCTCAGATGACACACAATTAGGCAAAATAATTTACGCATGCGATGCTTAGCGCGGAATTCTTAAGCATATGACTGAAAGACCACCTCACGAAGAGCCGGTTCAAATTGTAGCAAACCACTTTAATCGGATACAGCCCAAAAACAGAGCCCCAAATACCTCTTAAAGGATACCCTCCAATTAGTAGCGTCGTCTTTCTGTTTTATGGCGTCGTGCTCATTATTATTATGTTATCTCGCTCGCTCGTCGGCAGGAGGTGGTATTCTTAACTTGCATCCGACTACAAACGCATTATCGTCATAGAGTTCCTGTTAGAAAAATCTAATGTCACCCATATTTTATGCGCCTCCGAGAAAAAATATTCTACACAAAAAAGTGATTGCATGGTTTCTGTAGCCAACTTTCGCTCCGTGTTTGAAAATAAGCTCAGTTTTTTTCCTAAAGCAGGAGCACCCAAGCCGCTGTAATATAAACCACAACTCACCTTGTAGGACCAAAATGCAAAGAAAAACCACGCCAAACAGCAACATATCGATGTAAGAAACTTTTCTGGAGAGAGAGAAAATATGAAATCAGGAACTGTATTTCGTAGACATCTTTTGAAAACACAGCAGTTGTGTATTTTACAATGTAATTTTGTTTTCTTCTGCATGAGCTGAGAAAAATGAGATTTCACTAGTAGTGAAATTTTTATCAATTTTGTGTTCAAGTTAAAATTTTTCTTTTCGATGCCCACCACCATTCTGTACTCTGTACCTTACTGACTTGAGCCGCTGTAGGGCTGAAGTTTACTAATACAAGCGTACTTTGGGCCCTCGATGTCGTCAAAATTACGCCGTTCAAAGTGCACGAATCAAAGCCGCGGTTAAAGTCTATTATATTAATTGAATGGAAAAGTAGGAAGCTGATGGCCTAGTTATGTATGGAGAGCGGTGAGAAATAGTACAGTTATTGCGTTTTCGCTTAGAGTAGGAAAGTAATTGCACAAGGAATCCGTAAAAGATAATTAAGCAAGGCGAAAGAAAAGACAATTCCCAAGACATGTACATGTTGCATGCGGAGCTCCAAATAGTATTCTCCGGCGGCTGCCGCCCGTTGTACTTTCCATTATGGTTACGTCAGGTTATGTGAGGCCTATTTTTAGGGTTGGCCACCGCCACACACAACCATATAGACAGACATATAACGTTCTTTTTTTTCTTGCTTCAAGTGCCATGTGAAACCTGATACAACGTAGCGAAAAAGATAGCCACTCGAAAACCTTTCTTTTTAATTTATGACGCAAAGACTGCCATAACCGAGACCCTGACTCAGCTATGTGCAAGGAAGAGTGTAGGAGACGACGGGCTCCTAACGGTGTAGACAAATAAAGGCCTAAGGTCTTAAGGCCTAAGGCCAGTTCCATAAAGATCTGCGGCGGTGCCATGGTGGGCCCGGCAAAGCAATACTCTTATCGGATTTTTGTGACATGTGGTTAACACTAATTAGCATTTGCATGTAAATAATCTAAAATAAAAGGCAGCCGTCTGTGGCAGCAGCACGTGACAAACTAGACACGAAAGTTATGGAGGTTTGGGGAAACTGGGGAAATTTGGATTTGCGGAAATTAATTGTTGCTACCCAAAATATCTTTCTCGGTTCTTTCTTCGGCTGTCCAGAACATGTCTCTTTTTATTTTTTTCCCCTGTTTGCTTTATTAAAGGTCCACTTGTTTAATGAGCGCGGTTTTCGCATGCTTCCTCCTTTAGTTTTCTTCTTTCCGGTCTTTGGTCTTAATGGATCTGAGATGTAAAGCACCGGGCAAGAAAACTGAAATATATTAGGTCATCTCATTTTCTTTTTTTATTTACTGCTGTTTGCGCTCGTTTCAGATCTGAGATAAAACAAGGCGGGTGGATGTACAAACTTTGTCTCTGAGGACTTTCCTCTGCAGTAACTACTGCTTGCCGTTCAGTACACTGTAAAAAAATTTGCCCTCTTAAGGGTGCATTTCCGTGTCTATAACTCACACCCTTGGACCCTCCCAAAAGGGTGCAAAGGGTGCTCGTCGCACCCATAGCAAGGGTGGGATCGTTACAGTTGCACCCTTACTTCTTGGCTGCCTAAAAGGGTGCAAAGTATGCTTGTCGCACCCTTTTTTCGACTGTTTTAAAGTTTCATAGGTTTTTATTGCTTTAAAATGCGCTGATCAATTTCATTCTTGAAGTGCACTCCTGAATGGAAGCTAAACATTTCCTACGAAAGGGAAAAGCTGCCGACGACCTGTCTAACTTTGCACTAACGTTAAGACATTTCCAACTATATATATAATACCCAGATGTGTGTCTCACGGCGTTTCTCAACTTCCTTGCTGCAATGTTGCCTTGCCGTGGAGTCACATTTCTTGTTGTTGCGACTGAAAGAAGGATGAAAAGGAAAGTGCACGGGGCTGCCGACTGGCTCGAGCCGAGCCACCAACGCTGCCACGTGCAGATGGAGGAGAGTTTAAAAAAAAAAGGCTGAGAAGAAAGAGTGAGAATTTTATTGGACCCCATGGTTACACGATAAGGGACCACAGTCTCTCAAAAAATACAAGAGTACAGTTCGCGACTAGTGTCGCTCGATTACGGAAAAGCGATCACTCAAGACACGACGGCGACTCCTGTCGCCCTGCAAACAAAAGTCATTCACTGCACGTAATGCATTCAATAATGCGCAACGCAACAACCGCGTCCGCCAACAGATACTTTTTCGAGCATACTTTCTTTAAATTTATATATGTCATTTCAGCGACCCCCTATTTGGAGTCAGTGATCACGCTTAGCACTTCAGCTAAAATAATTCAGTTAATTATGAATTCTGGCGACGCAGATCCCAATCATAGCTGCTCGCATCAAGGTTGCAGCTGTCTTTTAATGGAAAACTCGAGTACCTCACATCATATTAAAAGCACGCTTGATTGAACTAGTGGAATGTTGTTCGACAAGTTAAAGAATACCGTACACCCTTACGCAACCTTGCACCCGAAGGAGCTACAACACCCTTGCACCCGTGAAGCTTTATAGGGTCCATGGGTGCATTAAAGGTGCTAACGAGCTCAGCGCACCCTTTTCCAAAAAATTAAGAAAAAATGAGGGTGTGGAAAGGGTGCAGCCATGAGTCCTACACCTTGAAGGGTGCAAATTTTTTTACTGTGTACGGAGAAGTCATTTCGCGGTGTAAGATATTGTGCGGCAATTAGCATACGATCAATGAAGGGTGAATAGCTTGGTTTCCAGTGACGCATCAAGATGATCGTAATCATCGTCATAATTATTCACCGTCCATTTAAAGGTGAAAGGCCATAGGTTGGGTATTGGGCAGCAGTCAGTCGGGTATAACACACACGGTTAAATATTAACCACCGCCTACTTCCGCGCCAGTGATAAAAAAAGCTATGAGAAGCCACAAACAGCAGTTGTTCCATTGTTCAAAACATACAGAACACGTCGTAACTAGTACTGACGGCGAATCACGCGATATATCAACTGATTTGGGAACTCAATGTGAGTCCATATATACAAGAGGTCACTCTACTTAACCTAATACGTGAAGGAAACAACAGCCACTGAAACGAAGGAGCTTAGGGATATACTTTTATACATTTTTTTTTAATTTTTGGGGTTGCTTGATGCAAGATCAGCAGTCTAATTTTTTTATCGGTTAAAGGCAACTAATTAGAAACCGGAAGAAAAAACAACCGCGTGACGCCGGTGGGATCCGAAACCCCGACCTCCGAATTTCGCGTCCGGTGCTCTAAACCTAGGCTACAGCACTGCTGGCCATTCATCTGCGTTCATAGGTATTTGTGTTAAATGTAACCAAAGCCTTGAGAGTTCACCAGTACCACCCTCGTCCATAGCAGCGGATGTAGTTTATCCTGTATTCCCGCGAGAGCTTCCACCCTGACTGTTCGGTGAACGTACCACCTCGCACTTGCGGTTATAGAGGAAGTATGACGCCCGCCACTACGTACGAGGGTGGCACTGGTGAACTCTCAAGCATTTGCTTACATGTAACTCGAATATTTATGAGAACAGAACATTGGGCTAAGCCTATTGTTGTTATCCCGCACCGCAATAGCTCGATGTGGGGCCATACTGCAAGATACCTGTGATTCGGTTTCGTGCAAGAAGCAAACAAAAAACTAAAATCTGGAACACAATGCAGCCGATGATCTTGATTCATCTTGAAACATTCAGACTGGCTTGGTTCCCACAGCCATTTGCTAGAGAACTAACAGCAGCAATAAGGATAACTCACCTTAGATGTAGGGATGAGCAGAAAGCTGTACCTTTATAGAAAACTAGGAAACGAGAACAACAGCAATATGAACGGGAAACAGTAAAACCATGACACACCACTCAGCAGATTTGCAGATATGTGCCGGCATAGCAGCACCTGCTGTCTTCTTTTAAAACAATAGCCAAAGACATAGGGGGCTATGTGCGGAATGCACTCACATTCTGAAGGAGTAACGATAGCGAAACAAAGGGAAGGTGAGCTTCATGGAAACAATAAGAACAAGAGTTGACAGAAAGCAGGAGAGATACGCTCCTTAGAAAGAAAGCACAACACATGCACAGAAAGAGCAGGGTACATGAGCATTCTAGGAAACCTAAAATGAGCAAGGGGCGGTAAGCAGGGAATCCTAAAACTGCTGGCCATCAGTCTGAGGATTCCCTCTCTCCTATTTCTTGTTCATCAATTGTTTTCGTAACGAGAAACGAAGGCAGGGACAATGATCGATAAGAACCCTAACTCTGGCATTGACAGATGTCGGCGGTGACAAGGGGCCCATATGGAGTCTCCGGTATGGCTATCTTTTGAAACATCTATAGAAAATATTTCTTTAAAACTTAACACAATGAGCCGTTTCTTCAGCTACGGTTTTCACAACCGTATTCCTCGTATTCCTTCTGTGTTTGCTTTGTTCTTTTGACACTTGCGGCGCTCGTTGCTACGATGGTAAGCTTCAGCTAAAGTGCGGTAGTTGGTTGGTTGGTTTATGGGGTTTAACGTCCCAAAGCGACTAAGGCCATGAGAGACGCCGTAGTGGAGGGCTCCGGAAATTTCGACCACCTGGGGTTCTTTAACGTGCACTGACATCGCACAGTACACGGGCCTCGAATTTCTCGTCCAAAGAAATTCAGCCGCTCGGCCGGGATCGAACCCGTGTCTTTCGGGCCAGCAGCCGAGCACCATAGCCATTGAGCCACCGCGGCGGCTGTGCGGTAGTGCGTTTTGGTTGATAACTTGTGGCAAATCTTTCTCTGTGCTTTCTTATCGCCAGAACCTCTGCACCGTCATGTTGATAAAAAAAATTGTCTGATGATATATTGGGGGTCATTGGAAAGCTGCTTCGGTAAAGCTACGCCTTTATACCTACGATTGCGTTTATACCGCACCATTAAACCGCTAATTTATAAGGCTATCATTGAAAATTCATTCGCAGATTTCTGCAATTAGTCTACCGCAAAGCAATTAAATATCAGTTTTGCTAATAGCGCCTTTATTTCAAATTCACGACTTTCTTTCCGCACATATTCACATAACAAGATCAACTTGCACCCAGCATAGGAATACAAATACCTCACTCTTCTGCTAAAGCACCACATATCGTGGTCAAGACAGATTAATTTCATCAGTACTAAGGAGCTGAAAAACAAGGGTGCTTACATCGCACCCGGCGGGTTGCCCTTCATGGCAACATGCTTTTGCCACGTTAAACATTCATTCCTCCTCCTCGAGTAGGGCTGAGATGTTTGGAACCCATGTCAACTGTACGATTTTAATAAACTGTAATATGTGCAAAAGAAAGGTGTGCATTTTGCTTGCTGGAGATTGGATATGAATTTTTCGCCCTCTACCGCTACTAAGCGAGACCCAGGAACGGGAGCTTAGCAGCTGTAACTGTAAAAGGGTACACATGAGGCAAACGAGGCTTAAAGCATGGAACAGACGTCCTATCTGATTATTGCCCACCTCGGAATTGTCATGCAGCTCTGAGTTTTAGCAGGCGTTACGAAGGGGTACCCTTGGCCTAAGGATTCTCTTCCTTTTCCGGCTCTGTACACCTGCTCCCCCTTCTTGATAGGCCTCAAAGCCATTGCTTTATATTGCGGTGTGACTTCATTATACAGATATACCTTAATTTGTCTTACTGCCACATTCATCACAGTGCCAAGAAGTGGGATATGCGCACTGAAACGAATGGCGCATACGGTTAAAACCCCTGATTTGATTGAAAGAGCAAGGCAGCAATTGAAGTTTAAACTGCGGAAATACAGGCGAGCATTGAAGCCTTAACCGTGTGTTGTGCATATCCAACTGAAGGAAGTCTATATACACATCGCCGCCGCGGTGGCTCAGTGGCTATGGTGCTCGGCTGCTGGCCCGAAAGACGCGGGTTCGATCCCGGCCGCGGCGGTTGAATTTCTTTGGAGGAGAAATTCGAGGCCCGTGTACTGTGCGGTGTCAGTGCACGTTAAAGAACCCCAGGTGGTCGAAATTTCCGGAGCCCTCCACTACGGCGTCTCTCATAGCCTCAGTCGCTTTGGGACGTTAAACCCCATAAACCAAACCAAACTAAACCAAACCTATATACACATCAGTGCTCCCGTAAGCATGCGCTTTATCTTCACAGCACAATATTGTGGGGAAAAGTTTGGTGTTACTAACCACAGGTGGTACGTTTCCGCAATTCGAATGGCATAAAAGCAGAGTAGATCATTAATGACAAGAAAGCTTCCAGCTGCACGAGGAGCTGCTCAAGTACACAAGGCGTTTTATGTAGCGTTTTATCAGGAGAAAAAAATGCCTGTAAAGTGAACAAGTGACGCACAAACGTGCGCTTAAAACATTGGCAGCATTTTCGGGCGGGCGGCCAGACAGACCGCGTTTTAAAAAGCTTGCACTATGTTCGTTAAAGTGACGACTGAAGACCTTCTATCGTGAGCATTACTTTAGGCAAATTACAAAATCCCTGGTTTCCCCATACTTCCTTTTCCTATACGTTCGTCTGTAGTCATGAACTACAAATGAATGAATGAAAAGACGAGCATTACGTATCACTCAACAGCTTTGACCTGGTGCACAAGGAACAACCAGTCAGCGCATTCCTTTTGTAAAAACCATCCTAGGCTTGCATAGCTTGAAGAATTGCTCCGCTGTTGTCGTAGTCTGCGGAAGGCCATGTATAATAAGGAGACAATTCATACATTTCAACAATGCAGTTCATTTGATGGATTTCGACAGTACATAGCTGAGAAGCTTCCCGAGCGAGCGTCCACAGTCAACGACCTTGTAAACTATATTGAGGAAATACACATAATGATGACTTTGTCCTAGGGCAACCGAATGGCCATGGAAACTGCTATTTTTACAATGTACAATAACACGGATGGTTCACATTGAGAAAATTCCTGAGACGGTTACCAGCGTGTAACGCGTGATTCAGCAACATCTATTGACGTATTTCTATTCACGATATATTCAGGTAAAAAAAAATTCAGAGGCATAACCATGTATGTAACAGACATGCATATATGTTACATATATGTTTTAGTTTTAGAGCACTCATTCTAGTTTTCCAGAGAAAGTCGTTTTTCAATTAGCGCCGCTATCCAGCCCACCTTTCAGGCAAGCATCTCCTGAGACCGTGCATTTCGCAGCACTGGCCGCAGAGGGACCGTGCAACATGCCTTCGCCGTCGCCATACTCTCTCTCCTCCTCCCACGGTAAGTCCTCTTCGGAAGGCCCGCCACCAACAGGTTGCTTTTTCCTCGCACTTGCCATACACCCCCTCCCCTCCCATAGCAACTCTCCTTTTCCTTCAACGGTAACTATATTGTTGAAGTGGTTCCCGTGGCAACCACAATCATGTTGAGCCTGCTCTCTCACCATGTCCCCCGCCTTTCAGGGTAATCACCCCCCGGTGGGGAATTCCTCGACCTTAGCCATACGCGCCTCTTTCCACGGTAACAACCTTATGGTTACACATTCCTCCGCTCATCATACCGTCCTCCTTTCATGGTAAGCAGCCTCCAGGTGAATTTGACGGCAAAGCACCCATCGGTTAATTACATCGGTTAGTTTATTTATGTATTGAACCTCACAGACCCCTACGGGCACTGTGTAAGGGGGTTACGATATTAAAAATGATTGCAGCAACAAGAGGAAAACACTAGGTATCTCAGTTTCAAAACAGAACATAATTCACAAGAGCTAACAGAAAACTACATCGTACCTACACAGCGCAATACTTATAGGTGCATACATGCATATACATAGAAAAATAAGGCTAACATGGTAACACATGTACGTTGTACAAAATAACGCATGTACTTAGTGCTAGCCGTACAAGCTTAACATATGTTCACGGAATGACGCAGGGTTAGGTAACGATGCAATTGCATCAGGAAGATCATTCCAGAGCGAAATGGCACGAGGAAGTGCAGATGAATTAAACGTTTTTGTACAGCCGAAGATGCGAGAAAAACTAAGGTGATTATGCAAGCGTCGAGACGTCCGCAGTGGATTTCTGAGTGGCAGAGGTGATGGTCTATCTGTAACGGCACTTTCTGCTATTACTGCTGCTACACTAATGCGCAACACAGAAACAGCCGCCTAACAGCTAATGCTGTAGACATTCTATCCAAACATAAAGCGACCTTTCATCACATATGTCACCTCGGATGTTCGGTTGTTTGAAACCCAGGCCCTTGTTATAGCACTGTTGGTCAAGAGCAGCATGTCATACCATGCAGTTAAACGTAAAAACACCGTCTTTCACATCCCGTGCATAGCAGATTTCCCTCACTGGCTTCGGACGTGATACGACCAAGCACGCTTTGCAGGTGTTGCTGTCAGCACCCCATATTAGTCATCAGCCTGACTACGCCCACTGCAGGGCGAAGCCCTCTCCTATGTCTCCCCAATTAACCCCCTCCTTCGCCAGTTGCGGCCACCGTATCTCCGCAAACTTCTTAATCTCATCCGCTGACCTAATTTTCTGCTGCCCCCTGCTACGCCTGCCTTCTCTTGGTATCCACTCCGTTACCCTTGAGGACCAGCAGTTATCTTGCCTTCGCATTGCCTGCCCTGCTCAAGCCCATTTCTTCCTTTTGATTTCGACTAAGAAGTCATTAACCCGCGTTTGCTGCCTCACTCACTCTGCCCTCTTACTTTTTCTTAACGTTACACCTATCATTTTTCTTTCCATAGCTCCCTGCGCAGTTCCTAACTTAACCTGAACTCTTTTCATTAGCCTCCACTTTTCTGCCCCACCATAGGTGAGTTCCGGTAAGATACAGCTGTTGTATACTTTTGTATTCAGGGATATTGGTAAACTGCCATTCATGATCTGAGAGAAGCCGCCATATGGGCTCCACCCCATTCACATCCTTTTAGTTATTTCCCTCTAATGATCCGGATCAGCGGTAGCTTCCAGCCCTAAGTATACGTACTCCCTTAGTACTTATAATAAGGGAGTAATTACTCATTGGCATCCGCCCGAGCGCAGCCATACGGCTACAAAGGAGTACTTCCAGCCCCCCCCCCCCCTAACAAATGTGAACTGGTGTTCTCTTCCGAGACTGTTGAACATTACTGTGGTTTTCTGGTTGCTAATTTTAAGACCTATCTTTCTGCTCTGAATGCATATCTCACTGATCATGCTTTGCAGCTCACCTCCTTAGTTACTAAGCAAGACAATGTTATCAGCAAATCGCAAAATATTTACGTACTCTTCATTAACTACTATCCCCAACTGTTCCCAATCCACGCCTTGGAACTTCTGTAAATAAGCGATGAACAGCATTGACGAGATCGTGTCTCCCTGCCTGACACTATTCTCCCTGCCTGACACTATTCTAGTTGACAGTTGGCAGCCGAGTGATGAGAACGCAGGATTCACACCTCCTACGAATGAACGTGGCAGTTCAGAACAGGCGGACTGCCGACAGTGGGTCAGAGCTTCAATTACAGGAGTTTTTTCCTTTATTATTTGATATTCAGGTATAGTTAAGAGCAAGCTTATCACATAATTATTACCATTGTTATAGCGGTAAGCTTATTTTAATCGTCAGCTGGAATTTTCAGGACTCACCCGTGCGCCAAAATTTCAGTTTGCAAAGTTCGTAATTTAGTCTCTGCAAGATTTTAAAAAAGCGGAATTGCCTGTACTGAAGTCACTTTTTCTTCTTTTTCTAGGTGAGACTTCATTTGCAAACGAGAGAAATAATTTGCATACGCGTTACCATTTTGACTGCACTACTAAATGCAATTTAATGAAGACAATGACTTCTTCGCAAGGAAAACAGGGCACGCCGAGCGCAAACAACATATGTAACTGGACAATGACCAAGGGAGCATCCAAAGCAAATCTATCGCCAGCGATCTAAAACGCCATATTGTTTTCCCAGCAAGCGGATCGAGATTTTGTTAGAGGAGGCATCGCCATGTAGACTTGTGAAGTAGGCTTCTTGAATTTTGCGCTCTCCTTTGGTCCCACCTCAGCTCAGAGGGCTTAGACTGCTGAATGCCGGTAGCAGCCAAGCTCAGGACACTGTCAAGACACGTTTGGGTAGAGGTCGCTAAAGGGCCTCCACCATCAGGTCTGTAGGGCGAGCCCTCTCTGTGCATGAGGTAGGTAGCCGGCTTAGTGTGCAAGTAATGGCAATAAAACATGGTGCTGGGCTAGTTCGTAATTCATACTTGGTAGGAAGACAGCGCAAATAACGACAACCAAAGGGGAGGACAGGACACAAAAGAACGTTAGCGTTCTTTTGTGTCTTGTCCTCCCCTGTGGTTGTCGTTTTTTGCGCTGTCTTCCTACCAAGTAAGTAATGGCACTTGTGCATTCTCACTTGTGGGAGAGAGTCGTCTACTTCTAAGCACGAACTGATGGGTGAGTTGGTTAGGCACGGTATAACTGAAATAGCTCTGGGCCTAAGGCCTAAGAAGAGAACAGAGGAAAGGAGGAAACGGACAGCACAGCGCTGAACTAACAAGTGGCATTTATTTGGCACGCTGTGCGTACATATAATTTGGCACCAAAATAAGAAACACCGCAAAGAGCGCATTCATGCGCCCGGATCCCTGCGAGACAACACAAGCTAAAATGTGCAGTTCAGGAAGCGAAATTCTTTTTGGGATAAAGATACTGGTGGACTAATAAAGACACTACTGATACTGATAAAGATGCCGTAAAGATACTACTTGTCGTTCCTCAAAGCCAGCCCTCCAGGCCTGAATAGGCCTCGACATGATGTCAGAAGTTAAATTCGAATCCAAGCCGCGGAACAAATTGAAAAGGATGCGCTAGCAGTCATCTGGGCTACTCCCCACTTCGATAAGCTTGTCCCTGGCTAGACTCAATGCTGAAGCGGATTATCAGGCTTTATGATAGCGCTGCAAGTTATGCCACCACATTTTCTATGAAGCCTGTCTTCGCTGGGCACGGTATTCCTCTCACCGTTAAAACGGATAATGGAGCTCAGTTTGTTTCAAAGCAGTTCGCTCAGTTTGCCTGTAATTACAGTCGCGAGCACTAGACGAGCAGCCCTTGGTTCCCACAGTCCACTTTCTAAGCCGAGTGTGCGGTGCGGACAGTCAAGGAGCTCCTGGTGAAGGCACATGACCAATTCCTTGCGCTAATCCGTTACAGGGGCACTCCAGGTCTTTTTAGCTATAGTCTAGCTCAGCTGTGGTTTAAGCATCGGTTGATGATTCGCCTCCCAAGAGCTCAAAACATAGCACACCCGAGGCCATCATCACCTTACCAGATGAAAGAGGCGAGCAAGGCCTACAAGAGACAGCAGGCCAGAGTCTTCAACCGCAGGCATGCAACTTGAGAGCTGCAGTCGGGAGACAAGGTATTCGTGCGCTCAGAGAGATGTTCCGCAACGTGCTCTGTCCCAGTCGACGTCCACCTTCCTACGCCATGGAAGACTAGAATGAAGGTCCTGTTCTGCAGCGCGAGCGAAAGGAGCTAGTGGCTTTCGCACCCACGGTACCTACAATCACACAGCAGGTCACGAAGAACTGTCCTAATCGAGGAGCTGCTGCTACCAGTGTACACCGGACATGGCCGGTCGTGCAGCGGGTGCGCGAAAACGCTGCAACTTGTAGTGCATGGTCTAACGCCAAGTGGTCCTTGAGGAGAGGAAATGTCGAGAACGCTAAAGGACCTCTTTCCTCGTGTCTGTAGGGCAGCTCCTTCTACGTGTGAGATGTCTTGATCGTCCTAGTGTGCAAGTAAAGACACTTGTCCGTCCCTCATGGGGGTGCGTCGTTTCCTTGGCACTCCACACAGCCAGCCCGATAGGCTTAAACTGGCCTGACAGTTTGTTTCGTAATCATTACCCAAAAAAGGAGTCTGTTCGCGCAAGCGCTCATTCCTGCATTCAGGGAGCTGGTGGCTCTGGTGCTCGGCCTAACTGCGCGATCTAAACTGAAGATGTACTAAATATTTCATTTGAGTGATAAGTGCATTTGATATTACTCATTTTTTCTCTCTCCCTCGATATATTTTTGGCTGCCCCATTGGCTAGATATGGTGGTTTCTCTATCTATTGAGGGAAAGTTGGGCTTACGACTACTTTCCTTTCTCTTTCAGAAAGCAAGAATGAGGTACAAACACGTACAAAACCGTAAAAAACCAGGGCAGCCGCATTATTACCCGTAGCCCTTTCTCTACTAATGGTCGTTCTTTATTGCATGAGTCCAATATTTTTCCTATCCACGAGCTTTTCCAGTATAACCTTAGAATCATGTTCTGTTGGTTACTGCATGGTACACTCCATTTTCAGTTTGTAAACCCCATCCTGCTGATCAATCACAACTCTACCAGATTTGCAGCAAGAAACAATTTTCACCTCCCCAAAGTCCATAGCAATTATGGCAAAACGACGTCGTCCTTTCAAGCCATTTCATTTCGGAAATGATTGCCGCCCACTCTAAAAACATCAATTTCATTGCCTTCGTTCATGAATACGCTCAAGGTATCTTTGTTGGAATGCGGATGTTTTATTCTCTTTTTATGCATATTACCTGTGTTATTGTGCTTTTTGACTCTGTTTTTGAGGTGAAGTATTGATTTCTTTTTTTCTATATCTTCTAATTATCCGTAAACTATGCTGTAATTATCTCTTGCATTATTGATCTACCGAGGGTCCCATACTGCCTTTGACTTTGGGACCCTCGTCTCTACAGTTATGATATTTTGTATATTTTTTGTGACCAATAAAAAGTCATTTTGTGCCCCCAAAGGTTGGTTTAGGTATGCTACTCTCGCTGGTAACGGCTTTCTCTCAAATTTTAATTCTGTCCTACGATTTCTGAAAAAACAATTTTCTGTGGTTTCAGGAACTTCACTATACACCGGGGCCCGCATGTGCGCGATGACATTTTCTTTTTTCTCTGGTTACACGCTGTTCCATGGAGCTCAGCCTTGTCTCACTGGAAAAATTTGGAGAATAGCCGAATCTTTCACCATGTGCAGAAAAGTTATCTCGAACTCTCGACTTCCCCAATCCCAATAATACGCGTAACGAGTGTCATTGTTTTCTTAGTTTGACATTCGCGTCACAATTTCAATTCCAGTGTACTCCTATCGCTGCTTTTTTTTTAAGTTTACTTCGAACTAGGAAAGGAAGAGCGAGCACTTGAAGGGCTTCAAGCTGAACCGCTAGCAGCCCCACCTTGATTGTCCAGACGGAAATACATATTACTCTACTCCTCACAACGAAGGTTTTGTGCAACGCGCGGAGACATATCGCTTTCAAATTGTTTTTTTTTTATTTAACCATGCTTTAATGCTGTGGTGAACCAAACAGCTCGAACAGAAATCCTATAGTGTTTTACCGAGCGCGCATACGTGCAGAAGGCACTGATGAAATGAGAGTTGAAAATTTTTAATGTGTATGATGACATGAACATTGAAGCGACAGTGAGCACAAGAAGACATATAACCTCCAATCTAACCAAATAATCAAGGGAAGCTATTAAACACTCGAGGCTACACACTAAAAGAGAGGTAAGACGGAATGCACAACATAGGGGTCCTTCTTTGCTGTCCCTGTTTGCCGTCTTTGCTATATAGTTGTGCGGATAAGACCCGCACAACTACACACACCACCAGCGCACAGAGGGGTAAGTCTCCTCGCACTGCACCGCTCCCTCTAGAAAACACACACACAAACAATCGCACAGGGGGGCACAGAGGTGAAGAGACGACGAAGACATGAATAAGGCTAGATCACGAGAGTAGGAGTCATTCAACGAAAACACATCTTTGAAGCGCACGTGGTAATGCGGGTGATGAGCGCTAGCTTTGACAGTCACGTTTCTGTTCCATTATTCTTCGCCGATGCCACTCATGCAGGCTGCTCCGCTCCTCTTCCAAGTTTCACGTCCACGAAGCGTCCTAGTTACGCGAAATCCAGCAGGAGGAGAAGGCTAACCAAGTTCACTGCGTGGACAATGTGTGAAGGTAACATGCAAGGTAAAATTAGAGCTCTTCAAGATGTCCAATCTCGATTAAATCTGCAAACAAGAAGTTAATTGAACGTCTCTGTTGCCCAAGGCAGGCGAGTTTAAAAGAAAGTGAGTTGCTTTTGGGAAGTAACTACCTATTCTCCTTAATTTTAGTCAGGAGCAATGCGCGAAGCAATTATGTAGATTTTCGCTATCTCTAGGAAAGTAATTTCCAATGCAGTTTAATTACCCTTCGAAAGTTATTTGTCAAGCAGTCTTTTCTCTCTAATTCGCCTCCCGACGAGGTCTGAATGTTCACGTTTAAATCCCAAGAAGCATGATGTAAAATGTGAGCAGAATTTCTTCCTCTTGAAACTTATTTTTTTAAGAGTGGCCTTGTTTCAGAGAACGAGCTCTATGGATATCAGTCTGCTGCAGTAATCCATCCGACGAACCATTAGCCTCTGATACTGTGAAAAACCCGGTCCTTGCTCGGTATGGCGTGCAGTTAGTGCTGAGAAGAAGCGGATCCCACCCCTTCGTGCCGGCCCATCTAAACCAAAAAGCAGGAGGAAAGGCAAAAAGCCATTGACATATCTATTTTCTTCAGTCTTCTTTCGATGGTTAACTACGGTGGCGCACTTTATCCGGCATGTTAGCCCTAAAATGATCCCCTTCATTTTCATTGGGATTGTACAGTCATGGACAAATTTTTCGGGAGGCAGATTCGCCGGAAAAATTTATTTGTTGGAGGTCAGGCACAGTATATCACTGAAATTCGTACGATTATAAGCAATCAAACGTGTTCCATCTGCTGAAAAAATACAATCGGACTGTCTAGTCTGGCAAAGCAGAAAATTTTTTGTTTTCGCAAATCTGCATCCCGCAAACTTTTGTCCATGGCTGCAGATCAACGTAACCCGTCAAATGCCATGAAACTGTTTAGTTTGAAATGTGGCGCTCTGTGCTCGGCAGAACATGACATCAGTTTGAACTGAAACAAAGGCCGAATTTTTTTCATGAATACCCAATGCGAGGTCTCAGTACGGTAATTCATCGTTTGCTCAAATTTTGAGAAAGAAATGTTAATAGCCCTACAGCGAGATGTACACAAGAAAGACTTACACGGGACATGTCCTGTGTCAGTCTTTCTTGTGTACGTCTTGCTGTAGCGCTATTGCCATTTCTGTCTCAAATAATGCACCATCTAGCCCAGATTGACGTTCTTCTAAAGCTCAAATGTTTCTCTACTTATTGTGGCTTTCCGAGAAGAGACTTATATTAGAGACTTCTGGAGTGTGACACAGACGAAATAAAAACCTGCTTGATATACGGACGTGACTCATCCCCCAACCTGCCTCTTCTGTTAAAGCGTTATCACCTGCAAGCCAGCGAAACACCTTCCTGAGCTACCAACCCTGTTCTTTGTGGGCCAGCTGGTCCTGCCATTCTTCCTATCGCCTCTGTCACTTCATGAAATAATTCGTCACCTCTCTTCAGTATGCATGTAGATCTGTGAAAAGTAAAGATTTTATGAGTATTTCTCGCCGTATTAACGAACGCTTATGCCAGAGTCTTATTTTTGAACTATCTGAGGGTCGAAAAACGAAATCGGGAATATCAAACAGCTGCAGAGCACTGTAACGTTTCGCTGCGACGGCTTCTTCTCGCCAAATATAAACGAAGAAATAACAGGAGCCGTTTTTGCTCTATTCCAACTGTTATTTGGAGCCAGCGCGCGTGAACAAGGCTCGTGTTTTTCTTCGGTAAGTGATGTACTGCTGCCGAGAGACGAGAGTTCAGGTTTTGGTACCAAACAGGCAGATAAATTAAGCAACCTGGCAATCTGGAATTCTAGACTCATTTTTGCAAACACTGCTTATTGTTTTGTTGCTTTCACAGATTTTCTTGCTAAGTATTTTATATAATGACCGAGGACCGTTGAGCTTTTCTTCTTTTGTCCTTGCATTCTTCTTTATGCGTGTTCCTAACTTACTCAGTATAACATGGGCAGGATAAACTGTGTGCGTTGTGCTGTCTTTGAAGTTACTGTGGCGAAGTTTCAGAAGGGAGAAGTGTTAAGAGCCCTACGGTAGTCACACCAGTACGTTTGAAGCAATCTGTCCAGCAGAAATGGTGCAACACCACGCAAGAAAATTCTGTTGCACTCTAGAGGCGACGACAACACTTACTGTTGGATTTTGTCCAATTGTTTTTGCGTCGTAGCCGAAGTCCTCGTTATAATTTATATAACTGGCAGTAATTTGGTGCTCTCTTGAGAATGAGGTAGGCGTCGCCTCACTTGATTAGACTTCGCGAACTTACTTTGCACATCCAGTCGTTTTCTCACTTCGATGACTGCAATATCCGTAAAAGTTCGATGGGCTGAGGTGCCTAGAGATCGGCTCCTCCATCGCAAAAAGGGTAGCTTCAAGCCACGGCAATCAAAACGGCATGTGCTTACACTCTAGACAATTTTAATGCCGAACATAGGTGTTTCTCATAAACACACACAATAAGGCGTACCCCTATATTGGCACTTTAGTGGCGCTCATTTACTTCCTATGTGTGCCCGTTAGGAGCTGTGTACAATGTTTTACTAAGAGCACAGTCACTGCAGCATTTGTGAACCCGCTACAATAGTCAACGAACAAGCCAGAGCAGTGTCGATAACGGAACAAGGTAAAAATTTTATTACAGAACAGGCTAAAAGGCCGGGTTGCATGCCAATTATATAACAACTTTGACTTGATACTAACCAATCAGCCTCGAAGAGTTTCACCTATAACTTATCTCCGCGTTTGTCTGAGATTCCGACAGCGTACAATACCTTGTCGCAAGTTCAGGTTGTTCCCCCTAAAACACATATACTGAGATGGTGCCGCATCTGACGGACATCTTCATGAAAATGTATTTGCACCAGATTGCCTATTCCTTTTGATTTCTTGCATTTCTTTTCAGCTCAATTATAGTCTTAGTGAAGCTAGAGTTTTTTATTAGACTATCCCAGCGCAGCCCCAAGCACGCTGCTTTTTAAATGGACTCAATGTATGAAACATTCTTGCATTTGAAGGCATGTAATAAATGGCCCAGTTGTGTATGGTATCGAGAAGCGAAAGTGTTCCGCCTTTAGTAGCTTTCGTTCAATTCCTGATGGGGGTTACGCTATTAATGTTGTTTTTATTTCCTGCGAGATGCCGTTTCGATAGCAAACAGCTGAATGTTTAGCTTAAATGCATGTGTTCTTAATACCATAGCTAAACTTGAAATTATGAACTGGGCCTGGGCAGGGCAAGCGATTCGGTAGACCCGCAACCGGTGTTCTGATTGTCACTGCCATTTTGTAACTTCTGACCATGAAGCAAGGCAAAAGGTCCGCTGCGAAAAATGTTGTCAGAGCTTAATGGTCACGTATTCTGCGTAATATGCGGAGGGAAGGAAACTACAGGCCGAAGTAATTGCTGCCGTCAGTCTAAAACTGGCTCATAGAACCGCAGTTTATTAACTGAGTAGAACATTTCCTTTCGGAGGGCAGAAAGTTGGTAAACATTCATGATGAGTTTCAAAGCGCGACAAGACGGAGACGAAAGGAAAAGAACACACACGACAAGCGCTTACTAGCAACAAAAAACGTTTATTGCAACGCTGGGAATAAATAAGGGTCACAGAAAACACAAAGAACCATAAAATAACAAGACAGAAAAAGAGATTAGCCGTTCCTATCCAAAAACGCTGGTTCCTTCTCCGACAGCAAAATTGAAGGCTCACTGACACAGCCCTTTGTCTTGGCAATATGATAGGCTTCGACGATTTCCCTAGTCTTCTGGTCGTGATGCGAAAAGATCTCTGTCGTTAGATCCAATTGGGCTTGGCAGGACTTATCTTGTTCCCCGTGCTTGCGCACATGACTTGGCAGGTGCGTACCTGTGCCACTTCCTAAAGCCCGGTGATGTTCTGCGAGGCGCGTGTTAATGCATCGACCAGTTTGGCCGATATACACAGCCCCACATGACACGGGAATCATGTACACCACGTTCCTTTTGCATGTGACATACGGGTTTTTCGTGCCTGATTGCACATTTTTTACGCGCACCAGCGTTTTGCTTTGCTGGCAGTACAACCCAAGATCGGCTAAACCCCTGCTGCACTTTAGCTCGGGCCACTCAAAAGTGGGGAAAAATGGGATTGCTCAGTCCACCATTAGAGCGGCTCTTTTCAAGACCCGCCATCATAAAATGAAAGACAGCCTGGATGCGCAGATTCCACGCCTTATGTCCGCTGGATACCCTCAACATGTGATCTCCCGGTCGTGCGAAAAGATCTCCATTAACATAAAAAGCCCCACCGGCCAAGCTAAGCACAGGCAGCGAAAGAAGTTGGTCGTTCTACCGTATATTCATCGCACTGCTCATGGTCTAAAAAAGGTTGCTGCTCGTTACGGTGTCGATGTTGTTTTTCAGCACCAAATAAGCTGAGCAGGATTTGTCGTGCGGTAGAAGACAAGGCCTCAATGCAAAATGCTGGTGCGCGTAAAAAATGTGCAATCAGGCACGAAAACCCGTATGTCACATGCAAAACAAACGTGATGTACATGATTCCCGTGTCATGTGGGGCTGTGTATATCGGCCAAACTGGTCGATGCATTAACACGCGCCTCGCAGAACATCGCCGGGCTTTAGGAAGTGGCACAGGTACGCACCTGGTAAGTCATGTGCGTAAGCACGCGTACCAAGATAACTCCTGCCAAGCCCAATTGGATCCAACGACAGTGATCTTTTCGCATCACGACCAGAAGACTAGGGAAATCGTCGAAGCCTATCATATTGCTCAGACAAAGGACTGTGTCAGTGAGCCTTCAATTTTCCTGTCTGAGAAGAAACGAGCGTTTTTGGATAGTAACGGCTAATCTCTTTTTCTGTCTTATTATTTTATCGCTCTTTATGTTTTATGTGACCCCTATCTATTCCCAGCGTTGCAATAAACGTTTTTTGTTGCTAGTAAGCGCTTCTCGTGTGTGTTCTTTTCCTTTCGTCTCCGTCTTGTCGCGCTTTGGAACCCATCATGAATTTCCTTTCGGCGTTATCTTAAAAACTGGAGTGTCTTTGTTGGTTAACTTGCCAAAACAGTGATATGGAGAGCTGCGAAGATAGAAATATTAAATTGCAAAAAAGAAAACTACTCTATGCGAGTTAACTGTGCCAGCTAACCTTCACTTGAATGCGCTACATAGAAAGAAATGATCTCTCCCAGACCTTGCCAACCATCCGTTCAGGGAGTTGTATACTCCTAACAAATATACCCGAAATGGCCTCGTTTTTGTGCTCATCTCCATTGTGTTTCACATTTTTCCTCTGTCTAGGCGTACGAAAAACAGAAGGCATCTGGGACGATGATCTTCTCAGTGCTTAGAGTGTGCATGATTGTGGCAATGTTAATACCGGTGAGTCGTAAATGCATTCGGTACTCCGTTTTGTTACTGGAGCTCTTTCAAAGGTGCACATAATAATTCCAGTTTCTTCGACTATATTGATGCCTGTACTTTCAGCTGTCGCGATTAATTCCGTGACCTGATTAAAAAGATTAAGCAGCGGTACCGATTAAATTCTGCTAATGGAATCCTCTAATCACATTCGCAGAAAAAAAGGAATAAAACCTTTCCAGAGCTTCCTATAATCAAGATTTACAACAATGCTTTCTACCGTTTTGTATCACATCAGAACTCTGGGAATAACGGCCGAAGAATCTATTCGTTGTAACTTGTTTACCAGGTGGCTTTCTTATTCATGTATCGATAAAAAGTTGTCCTTGCCACCTTCGGTTGGAAGAAAGTTTCAAAATTTTCACTTTTTGTGAAGATCACGCTAAGAATAAAAAGACAGGATTCCCAATCGCCGATTTACATAAATATGCAGTTTTTTCGGAGCCCTCATATATGCTGTAGAAGCGTAGCTGGTTAGGCCCGTTGGTGCATGGTAGGGGGGAGAGGAACCTCCAGAACCAGACCTGTACACAAGAGAAGGAATTCACAAGGGCGACTCTGGACAAATAACTGAAAATTTTTGCTTGATAAAAGAATCAATCAGAGCAGGGCATACGTGCGCGTAAGCAGGCGTTGCCCGGTAACAGACCAGTGGTTCTGGTCCTGTTTCTGCCATCGTCTGGACGGGCATTATCAGTCAAGTGGTCATTTTAATCGTCTTTTAAGCCTTTCTATTCATGACATTGCTTAATTTGAGCCCAAGTTTTAGCAGTAAGTTTCGAAAGCGAGAACCCAAACACGGACACTGACCAGAAGTCTCATTGGCGTTCCATTATGAACTGCGACGCGAACTAACGGCGTCCTGCTGAAAGGCTCTTCTCGGGTGGACGTCAATGAGTAATTACTGCCTTATTACAAATCTACTCCACCTTGGGGGATTCCCCTAAAACATTTGGTCAAAGGCTCTTCTGCGTTTCAAATCGCTTTGGTGTTGGATGAATATTGCCGCAGTGTGCACACAGAGGCGCAGGGTGTTACATTAACGCAGAAGTGCTGCGCAGTAGATTGTAATATGCGCTGCGAAATATTGCAGTAAATGAAAAAAATTAATCTATGATTTTATAGAAGTTAAGCAGTGCAACCTGCTTTTTCGATTTATTGCTTACAAAACAATTCGTACAAAACAGCATTTTATGTCCCGCACAAAAACGAGTGCTTATGGCTGTTGACCCGAAAGACGCCGGTTCGATCCCGGCCGCGGCGGTAGAATTTTTATGGAGGCGAAATGCTAGAGGCCCGTGTACTGTGCTATGTCGACGCACTTTAAAGAACCCCAGGTGGTCGAAATTATCCGGAGCCTTTCACTACGGTGTCTCTCATAGCCTTAGTCGCTTTGGGACGTTAAGCCCTATAAAATAAACTAATGCTAACTAATGTTGAATGGCATACGGGAGTTAATGGTTTATATTCTGTCAGCAGGTCAGTAAACATATAACAAAATTAGGGCTCTTCGTTTTCAGGCTTCATTTTTGTCTTACCTTGCTGTTCCTGTACGACTTTCCTTTTCAGCTAAAAGCCGATCATTTCCAGCTTAATGGACTCGGTAAGAATGTCATGCTTACTTAGTAACGCTTGCGATAAATCTAGCGTGTGTTACGGATATAAAATTAGTCTGGCAGTAGTGTAACACAAACACACGACAAAATGCTTTTTTATTTTTTTTCCCTCGCCGTCACAAAACTGAAAAGAAAGTCCTTGAAACTTTTCTAAGGCCTAAGGGTTTTTTTGCGTATCACAAAGAGATCAAATGTGTTTTGTCTTTATTGCGGGATAAAGTTTTATAGTACTACTACTACTACTTTTGTCTCTATTGGCAGTTATATTGGTCAATATAATTGCAGAATGACTGCAATATACTCAAAAACGAGTGGAACTGCAATACTTCAAATTGGCTGAAAAACATAAATTACTACCATTCTCTCCTCTAACCAAATTTTCGCTTACGCGCTTGAAGTGCATTACTGGCCACATCTTCCATCACAGCGGTCCCATTATAATTTCTGCTTTTCTTCTGTTCGGTCAAATAGTCTTCATTTCGCTCCAATCAAAAACGTTCCATTCGATATTGTTTGAATCTTAGTCAAGCAAATCGAAGAGCAAGTAAATATACAGCACTTACTAACATTTACTTTTATGGACAAATATGACCACGAGCGAAAACCATACGCAAAACTGCTTCTAATACTGAAAACATTTTTTTTCCTCTAAGAGTGTGGGATTTCCGGCAACCCCAGGCTAGTCATCAACGGGAGTGACGCAAGACCTGACCAGTTTCCTTGGATGGTATGCCTGCGTTACGCTTAAAATTCTCTTTATTTCAGGGACGAAAACTTCTGGATATTCAGGACTGCTCTCTTCTCAGCTGATTTCGTGCTATATTCAAAACTAGGATTCTAAACCAAAAATATTTTGTTCATCAAGTATTCTAGCATTGTAAATGCTACAAGTCCGGATTACATAAAGCAGCATACGGAGAGTTTGAATTTTATTCGCATCGTCACTGCTGTCAAGTATTGCACCACGCTTTATGCAATTGCACACACGTCACCGTGTCTCTCGAAGTGTTTCAGACAGACCACCGAGTGGCATCCTTGAATATCACAAAACAAAATCTCTGGTTGCTTAGCAGCGCTAAGCACGAAATAGTAGCGAAAGCGTAGTTTTTTGCAGGTGCACAGCATCGCCATGTGTCCGAAAGCGCGATTGAGGTGTCCGCTGAACCAGGGTGCGTGTTATGCGCATCGTCATCTTTTTCATCGTACGCCGGCGGTCTATGCTCCAGTGTCGCGTATCTGCAACAATGTTGCTAATGGCAATATTAGTTTGATAACAGTATTACTTGATGAAGGTGACGTGCAATGCACAGCGCGAGAGTGTGTGTTACAGTTTAACACGGCGTGTGTTCGGCTCCGGTGAGAGCCAATTGCTATCGCGTAGTGGCCTGAGAATCTATCTGCTCGCGCCATCGCGGGTTCCAGTCCCAGTCTATAATATTTATTTATTTATTAATTTCATTGAACACAAACCCACTAACATCGTAAGATCTTTCTCGGGATTTCACCTCAGGAATAGCGCTCTCACACAGATATTACCAAGTAATTCTGCTCTGGTGCAGAAGCGCTAAACTCGGCGAAAGCTCTCGCCGTGCCGGTGGTTGTCTTTTGTTAATCCATTACATGGGATACGTCTAAGATATGCAGACTTTGTGGCTACTTATGCGACCACAAGGACCTCAAAAAACTAATGGTCGCGTGCCTGGTGCTGGTGGGTCTATGGTCACGTGAGCGCCCGTTCGCGGTCTAACCATAGGCAGTCAGCCTCTTCCTAGCCGGACTCTTTGTAACAGCCTGAGCTATTACATATGCCCGAGAGTCGTGAGTACCGTTCTAGCGGGCTTTGGCGCCCGCGGGTATGGCGCACATGTTCATACGGTTGAGTGGCAGCTCCATTCCCCGAAGCAAAGAAGAAAGCGTGCCGAAGGCCCACTGGTGCGCTGCGAACCATACTTCACACTTCTGTCGACTTCGTACCAGTCGAAATCGAACAAACTCAGCTTCCAAAAAGCGACTCAACGAAAATGCGGAGGAGGAAAGTGATACCAACTTTAGCTTTTTTGAAAATTATTTGCACTAAGATTAGATGCTTTCAGGCTTAACCAGTGCCCTGTCTGCATTTGTTGAAAAATAAATTTCTAACGTAACAAGTATTGACAAGCAAATATTCAAAAATTATATGATATATCATCCCGTTAATTTATTTTTTATAAAACGTTTACTCTATTTACCAGTGCATGAAACCTTAAGTCAGAAAATGAGTTGCTTGAAGTCGTTTGAATTACTTATATAATTATAACGAAACATGTAAATAAAGTTCTAGAGACTGAAATATTATATGTCGTTGGCTTTTATGAATACTTAGAAGCACAAACTTTCTCAGAGGATGCGGCAGACGTATGGAGGCAGCAACGAATACCATGTCTGAATAACCGGTATTTTACTGGTGGTTGTTTCTTGCTTCTTTTTTCGCAGGCAGAGCGGTTTAAATATTATGTCCTAAATTATATTTCAGGTACAGCTGACCATTTACCCCTACTTCATACCATTTTTACTCTCTGGCTGCGGAGGGAGCATCATAACGAGGCGTCATGTCCTCACAGCCGCCCACTGCGTAATAACGTGAGCACGCATGCCAACAGTTATAGACAAACCCATCGTACGCATATTTTAAGGCGAAAGCCTTCAATGGCTCATACTGTCGCCCTTCCGTTAACAAAGCGTGTCACACAGCAGAAAACCAATGATTGCTGCAGATAGAGAAGGAAAAAATGAGCCTAGAAGCGAAGTTTGATGACTGTAGATTAATTAGTTAATTAAAAGTAAAAAATATCAAAATTGCGTCGAAATAGCGCGGACGAGGACATAGCCACAGGAATGGCGTGACGTCAAATCCACCGGAAATAGTCAGGGCGTAGTGAAAATTGTCACAGAATGGTCGAAAAAACATTGATTTCTGCCAAATTAGATGGAAAAGTGTGTAACTAAGCGTATACACTTAAGATCCCCAAAAGATGTATAATTTGGGTATCGATACAGCCACGGGAACGATGTGCCGTCACATCCACCGGAAGTCGTCACGGCATAGTGTCCTCGGCTTTCGCCTCTCAACACTTTAGTTGCCAAAGTGCCCTGGCAATTTTTGCTATAGTAATTCACTTTTAGTGATTAACCGATGTCTCGAGAAGTCAACCAGTTCTCCTAGTAGGTTTTAATTTTCATATTTACGTGTAATAAGATATTCTCACAGCTTCGAGAATGAGCAGCGTAGTAAGTATCAAGGATAGTCGACAATCATGTGGCTACCGTTTGTTCTGCCAGCTTCCACAGCGTTGACTTTAGAGATGTAGGTCTAAAGTTGCCAACTGTCTGTGAGCGGTTTCCTTTCCATTGGGATCAGAATCCCAATAATCGATCCTTAGCTCTCCGGTACGACGCTGTCTAGGCATGTTTGTTAATTTTCTCGGGTTCAGGAAGCACAGCGCAGTTCAGGTGCATGCGATGTTTTCGCACCTGCAACATGCGCTAGCACACTTTTCCTTCTTTCAATCAGTTCGTATGAACTGTCCCCGCAATATATGGCTGAACTGCAGAAATGATCTGTAGACTTCCTTTAGGCTATTGCCTTCCAATAGATAGTTCCCGTTTTCCCTCATAATATATAGACAAAACTCCGCTAAATGTGCATGACAAAATATCTTTATTGTCTGCAGACTGTCTGCAGGATTTGTATGTCCATAGACTAGTGAATGCGATATGTGTATAGAAAGTCTTCAGACGTTATTGACGAATTTTATGGACACTCAGTCGACTACCTGGAGAAATTCTTACAAAGGATTTTCGACTGCTGAAAGCACAATCGCAAAGTCAAGAAAAGGTAACTCGCCATACGACGCACCGAACATGGGTCTGTGCCATTTTGTCTTCGAGTTAAAGATTTGCCTTTACGAATTGAAAGACAACAAAAAATTTGTGTGGCATCGAAACGCATCTTGTACATAAATTATTAATCAGTAGTCTAATTATTTTTATACTGATAGCATTCTATACTTCTGCACACTGGCTGACCGGTGAAGCTTTGCACCTAGGCTTTACAAAGATGCATCCATTCTGCAGCCCCTGTTAGGACCCCGCGAACCCGAGCGTATACCTATAGTTTGTGCATTGATTTTTTTGTCCTGGCAGGAAATTGGGTACGAAAGCGCATAAAGTGATTGCTTCGTACGGGCACAGCAATGTGAAGCTAGCCAAGAAGGTCAAAGTCGAGAAGGTGCTGGTGCATCCACTCTACAATGCTCGGTTATCTCACAATGACATCGCCATCTTACTAGTATGTATGCAAGTTTTCTAATCCTTTTTCGACTTTCTATCTTCGCGCGCTTGAAAAAAACATATTCTCACTAGATCATTAAAAGGAGAAAATTTAAATGCCAGAAATATGCTTTCTCCCCCTTATAAATGGAAGCCACGTTAAAAAAGGCAGAGATAGACATGTTCTTACGCGCGCTTTAAACTGCATGCAGTTTCGAACTTGGGCCCTCGAAAAGCTCCACTGAACAAAGTGCAGTTCCTCTCCCGCATATAGTCCTATGCCTACAGTTCCTGTAGCTCCTCTGCTAGAAACTCTAGTTCCAAGCCACAGGGTTTCGTTACAGCCGCGTAGTGAAGTAATCAAGACACCCATCAAGCAGTAAACGTCTGTAGTGCGAAAAGAACTATTGCACTAGGTGTCATTGCCCTTTGTATTTAAGGGTGCCGTGGGTATTCCCATAAGCTGTTTAAAAGCATAGCATTTGACCGAAGACTTTTGATCAAGGCTGTAGGTATTAAAAGAAAGCGGTCTTTTTCATGAATAGAAACCCATCCTGAAAAAGTCGAACAGAGACAAAGAACATATTGAATGTATGGTGTGCACTTTACGCATAACAAATTTTATGGTACGCACGGTATATTTACTGGCGCTCCTTGCTTTTTTTCTTCGCTGCGCAAGTAAGCATTTCGAGAAGATAACTCTCACAAACGCAGTAGCATTTGAACGTTCTTTTTGCGAAGGGGCTCGCTTCTAAATATTGGCTGACAGGAAATTGCCATTCGTAACCCTTTGCACAGGTCGAGAAACCATTCCATTTCTCCCAAACCACAATGCCTCTCTGTCTTCCACCCGGAAATATGAACCTTCTCAACAGAGAAGCCGTCGCAGCGGGGTGGGGTCGCATCAAACAAGGTAAGCAATAGAAAGTTCAGCAGACGCTCTGTAAGCGTTACACTTGAACTGGAAAGCCATATGGAAGCAGATTCTCATTTAGTTCAGCAACAAAAAAACAATGCACGGTGTTGCGAAACATGCTGCCATGCACATGCAAATTGCCCAGCCTGAGCTCCAGTAGAATGATGGGAAACTAAGGAAACTGCTGCAAAATGTTATAAACTGGGGAACTTGAGTTCACCCCCTTCCTTTTAAAAGGCGATGCACAGAATTTTGTGAGAACAACGTGCGCACAATTAGCACTCAAAGAGGAGTTCATGTGCCACAAAACAGTGAGGTTGGCCTAGGTGATGACTGTTTTACCTCCTATCCTGCTCTCAGAATGGAAGAGGACGAATACGAAAGAGACAAGTCCTAACGATTAATGAAACTTCAAGTTATAGAACAGCTATGACTTTTGGTTCATGGGTTCAGGGGGTTCATGAGGCTTTAACGTCCCATTGCGACTCAGGCTATAGAGAGACGCCGTAGTGAAGGGCTCCGAAAATTTCGACCACCTGGGGTTCTTTAACGTGCACTGACATCGCACAGCACGCGGGCCTCTAGAATCTTTACTTAATCATCAGCGCGTGCGCTCACAAGGGCATTAACGCTGCATCGATTATAAAGCTACGATGCTGAAACAATGAAGTGCATGTTAATGAGTAAGGTCAAAGCGTTAAAGAAATGGTAGAGATGTCGACAAAGACAACTGTGTACGAGAAAGTTTTCCAGAAACTCAAGAAAAGGTTATGGCACAACCATTAAATGATGACTAACTTGGCGCTAATTGGTGATGGCATATCAGTAACGACCATGATATAGGAGGGCATAGTTGCTGGCCAGTTGGTGAGACATTCTCAAGAACGAAAACGCAAAAAAGAAACGAGGCAGGGGCATTTTGTTGTCGCCTGCCTCTGTCCCGTCGCTATTTGAGGTTCTTGTTCTTTACAAAAGCGATGATGTCATCTGCAGCTTCACTTAACGAGATATCGTTGCTCTAAAGAAGTGAGCCTACAAGCTTTGTAGCGGCCCTTCTATAGTTGGATAGTATTAGTTTGGAAAGTGCTTTGACATGGGTTCTTTTCATGATGCCATCTGCATTGACGTTAGTCTAAAACTAGCGACTGCGGAGGAATTCTCGGCGAGGTCGGTGGTCATGATATCACAAGCTTTTGCATAAATACATAGCTTTGCGTATTCCGATGCGGTTGTGCCTCGGGAGCTTTTTATGCGGTTACGTAAGGTTCAGTCCACGGAATGATGTCGTAGTAACTTCAGCACCTGCCTCCTACTCGAAATTTACTTTGTAACGTGCCTGGTTACATTGAGTATCCACATGATTTCGAGGGAGCAGAAGTTTTTCCCCGCCCTGTTACTCGCCTTTCTTGGGCACGAAATGTTGTCCACGCATTTGTTCCTAAGAGTCGTTTTTTTGTTCTCCCTCGAACACCCTGAATCTCTTCCGTGCCTTATATAAAGCCAAACTGCGGCCAATTTATTGCGCAAGCATTATAACCTCCAGTCTGAGATTTCGCCTTTTATCTATGAGAAGCCTCTCTGCGAGACGTTGAGGCTGCTCGCGACCGTGGTCTCACAAGCCCCACCGATGGCAGCACCTGCTATCGCAGGGCAGTGGCGCATCGCCTAACCGCTGCACCACTGTGCCAGGAGTGGTATCTGGACTTCCAGTAACCTATGAATGTAAAGTAGAAAATGACCCATCCCGCTTATACGGACATTAACTTATTAAATTCATCGCGTCATATCTTTAATGTGGAGGTCAAGTCGGATTCCTCCGATATTTGTCTGAAGCCCGGTGGACCTTGAAAACCTAGCCTCGAACCAAAACCGAAGTGCTAGAGCACCTAATTCGCACTTCAGCTCAGCACGCTAAACCATTCGCCATTTTATCCGCGCACTTCGCTCTAGGAAGAGGCAAGCATTCGTCCTGGAAAAAGTGATGCACATAGCAAACACATGGGCGCCCGGGGCGCATGGGACGCACCGGGCGCCCATAAAAGCTGAGAATACGAGCTTCAGCAGGTGCATTGGCCCGGTAAAGTAAGCACATCTCACCTTTTTTGAGTAAACGGGCAGCATTTTAGGTGCACAACCCTTATTAGGGTCTAGATATTTTGTTTCACTGACGTCATCCTAACAGAGTCGTTTTTTTAAATATTTCTTTGCAGTTGTCCAGACGGTCCCCGACAATCTTCAGTACACGACTCTGAAAATAGTAGACGACAACTTTTGCAAAAGTTTTTACAAAGTACATTACGTGCCTGAAACAATGCTATGTGCCCGAAGAAGTGACACCACCGTCTGTAAAGTAAGTTTGCTCCTGATGACATCGACCGCTTTGCACACTTAGGACCCAGTTTCAGAACGCTCCTCGGGTCAGTGAGGATGCTTCAAGAGCAACCGGCCTTCCTTGGGTCAATTTTTGAATTGACCTAAGGAGCTCTTGGAGAGACTTCCCTTGGAGCATCCTTTTCTCGAAATAGGCAGAACTTTGCCTTCAGACCTCCTGACCTCGAGTCTTAACCTGAACACGTTTTTTTAACTACAAAACCTTTTTCTTTCCAATAAAAGTAGCTTACTCTCACTGGTCTATAACAGGGCTCCACATGCAAATGAGGCGATCTAGAATTGTAGGGGGAAACAAAAACCAAATATGTCAGTGTCTTAACTCACTAGCGGCCTTGTACTAGACAAGCTCGTCATGATCCGAGTGTCATTTCTTGCAAATCAGGAGCCTAGCTTGGCGTGTGTTTTATGACACTCTTAGTAGGGCTGAAGGCGATTGGTACTCGTCCAAAACATTTTTTTTTGGTTTGCTGATAGATGGCAGCACGGCTGCTAAATCATCATTTTGCTACCATTCCCGAAAAGGAAAAGTCTCGTCTAGGGTTTACACAAAAGTGCTCATATTCTTCAGCTTGCTACATAGGAAATCGTAGAACAGTCACCTGCATCCATCGCTCCCTAAGGTCCAAATTTGAGAATCGCCACAGTACTAGATGCTACGATTAAGCGCAAACGTGTTTAACGTAGTCGTTGTAATTTACACACTGACTTTCTGAAAAGGTGTCACCACTCAGAAATGAAACAGTGATACTGTGTACTGCAGGAAATACCTCATAACCTTGCAATTCTGCTGAACAGATTAGGCCGCGACAATTCTGCTACAACCTGCATACGAAAGCCTCTAACCTACTATTAATATTGGGAAAGTTTTAGTCTTTGAGGGTTTCATATGACGTTTTCTGTTGATTGCTTACAGCATTATTTTCATTGTTTTCCCAATGTTTATTTTTTTTGCCTTTTCCTCCCATCGCACATTATTTAGATATTTTTTCACATTGTTTAAATTTCGCTTGTGAATTGGTCATGTAATTGCATTTTCTGTAGTGACTATTGCAATTCGCTTTGTTTATGCATTCCTTAGTAAGCTATCTTACTCCCGGGTACCTTGTATATTGCCGCGAATCTTTGTAGCGTTTGTTTGTTGTCTTTATTTGTTCATGCTTCAAGGCTGGCGGCACGCCGCTTTATCGCTTCGTTTGTGACGCAAGACGCGCCTAGAATTATCTCGATTGATCGCATCCAGGCGGAGCCCATTCTACTTTGTGCCAGAAAGTTCTAGAACCTTCCACGCTTTATTTCGAAGGTTCGCTATCAGCTTTAAAAAGAGCACGGCCGACAGCAGCGCGCATTCTGTTCGACGACCGCTGAGCACGCTTGTTGCTACGCCGCCGCCGAGTGATTCAGCTCTTTGCGGGCGCAAGTCGACCCGAATAAAGAGTTCCGTTTCGAAGACATCCTCGTTGTTTTCCTGTTCGCCGGACCGCAGTCACCACTACGTGACAATATGTATCATGGCTTGAAATCGTATACAATACTGTCTGACTACCATCTTCCTCCCGTGCCCTCAGTTATCTGAAGGAACCGCGACCTTTTGTCAAGCTGTTGCCACTGCCTTTAGTTCCAGCTACACGTTTTTAAGAAGGAAAAATACGAACTTCGAAATTCAAACTGCCCTGGAGGGGATAAAAACAGAAAAAATATTTGCAGACTACGGCTAAATATTACGCACACTAAAATTGCTTTTGGAAATTTCCCAGCGACTCAATTATATCCGCCTGCGTCATTTAATTTCGCAAGTGACCTTTGCGTATTCATGAAGAGAAATTATGTCCCGCGAAAAAAAAAACGATTCCAGAGCCTCGACGCCAAAGATAAAATAGCAGCCTAAATTTTGTTCTCAGTAAAAGAGATTATCTGAGCATTTCTAGCTCCGTTATTGATCGCTCGACAGGAATAGGCGGATTAGTTGCTAAAAATGATGTGCGACCATTATTTCATCAACACTCCTTTCAAACTAATGATGTCAAGAAGGAAATGAGCTTCATGATCTCATTTAACAGGAGTATATATGTTTAAGCTGAGCTTTAGAGTTATCTGGGCGAAAAACTGGCTTGCCTTTATTACACTTTCGCCATTTTAGCTTTTAGAAGTTTCTTTTCTAAAGAAGGCAGCCTCTTGTTCATTAGAACGCGGGAAGAAAATTCAGAGCAGGTCGAGTTGGCCCTTAGCGTTCCCCTTGTGATAAAAACTTGAAGCGCTAGCTTTGCCCTTATGAAAAAAATTTTTACCCCTCCTCACTAGACTGTTTGAATGCGTTAGCATCCAAACATTCGTTATATCAAAGATTAATACAGGTTGTTGATTGTAAAGAAGGTGTAGAGTACCGAACTCCACTCTCACGGAGACGACAATATGTAGGATAAACCAGTCGCTTCCTAAATGTCCGCCCTCGTGGGCATAATCGCAATGTACAGCCTTTGTCAAAAGTTTGGAGCCCAGGGGGTTTTCTTTTGAGCCACACTGTGTCGTTCTTAATGGATCTCTAGCGCTCCAAATTTCCTGGACATGAGAAGATTTCTGGTACTGCCTCCTGCAACAAGTAGAACTTCCGTGAATTCTCCTGAAGTCCCCGTATAAAGCTTGGAAGTGGACTCCCTGGGCTCTAAACTTTTGACAAAGACTGTACGTAATAAGAACGAAGAAGTCAGAGAACTAGTCAAGCATTTCAGTGCTTGTAAAAATTGCAGGCTGTGCCTCGATAAGTGCTTTTTAGTTGGAAGAAGCAAGGACAAGCACAGTTGTGAAGTCATCCAAGCAGAAAAGATACATTAGGAAGTACTTGTGTAACCACCCCTTCTGTCAGACTTTCTAAATAAAAAATTGCCTACCTCCTCTCGCCCTGATTTTTGCATAACTGGTGACGACATGGCAATGCCACGTGTATAAATTGTTGCGCATCTTTTCCATCAAAGTCGTTGGAAGTTAGCGCTGTGTGTGTCTACTCGTTCATCGGTCCCTTCTCTTCACGCGCTGTTGCTCGGACGTATGAACAAACGGGCCCAAATTTCAATGTAAAACCGTAAACTTCGTTATATTCGAGTAGGCATACCCTAGTTAATTAGATAAAAGATTAGCACACTAAACTTCGTTATATTCGAGGTGGAATACTCAGCTTCGTTATATGAGACAATAAAACTCTAAACTTCATTGTAATCGAGGTAGTTTACAAAGTTTGTTATATCCCTCCTGACCACGAGTTCACATGTCTCGGCGGTCGCTATTTCCGCTTCCACAGACGTTTGCAATTCTGACGTATTAAAATGATACTTAGTGAAGATGTTTGATATTCGTTCTTTTTCAGGGCGACTCTGGAGGACCACTCTTCATTGAATTTCAGAAGGGTCGTTTCGTCCAAGTCGGCATTGCCTCATACATCTATGGTAATTACACACACTGCACGTCGTACGCAAATGTTTTCACTCGTGTGCAAGCGTACATGCCATGGATAAAGGACAACATTGGAAAGCATGCGGCCTACGAGGAGTTCGCATCTGATGACATTGTACGACCACAATATCTCCCAGTCGTCCCGTACGCATTTTCCTGGGATGACGCAGTGGACGACCCACGCTACATGGATGTTGCGCCTTAAGAGGCGTTCTGCTACTTTAAAATAAATGTTGCCTGCAGCATAACAGCAGTCGTCCGTTTGTTTCTTACACGGCCTTCCTAGTGAATTCAGAACTGCTAATATTTATTCGCGTGAAATAAGAACCTTTAAAAACTGTAAAGACGATTACGACGCTCCCTAAGGTGAAATTTGAGGGCAGCTATGTCGGTGTGTCACACTCTGTAGGATAACTCCTTTACTTTGCTGGGTCGTCTGCACGTCTGGCGACGATATTATTTCGGCAGTAGTATTAGTTGAAGAAGACAACCATGTACAGTGCACAGCGAGCTAGAATGTGAATGTTAGTTTGCAGTCAGTATTAGCAGAAAAAGACGATTTACAGTGCACAACGCGAGGTTGTGTTGCAGTTCAATACGAGCCCTGATCAGTTGCGGCAATAGTGCAATGCTCTTGTGCAGCGGCCAGCGAAGACGACTGTTCGCCGCGCCGTGGGTTAGAATCCCATTGACGGCGTATATTTTTCTTCAATTCATGGTTAGACTCGGTTACACCGACGGCGCCAAAGTGGTTCAACCCATGAACGGGAGCTTAAGAGCTGCATTCTAAAAAAAAATAACAAAACTTGTTGCGTCCTTTGGATGTATCAAAAATATTTCAACAGCTTGGCACTAATGGTGCTTCTTGAAGGTGCTTGTATATGCTAGGCGTTGCAGATTGCAATTCCGTACAGTGCACAATTTTACTGAGCATTTTTGAGGAGACCGAGAAATATCGCACTTGAGATAAATATACGCACAGCGCTGCCTAAATCCAGCGCCTCATTTGACCCAGCACTGCTGGTGTTCAAGTTCCGCTGCTGTAACATTCAGCTATTCCTGGACGGATGAGAAGAGAAGGAGACGGAGGTTGCTGATCGTGTGCTCAGAGGGTACGAAACGCGGTGTTGTTACTCCGCGCAGAGACCAGATATTTTTGGAGGGAAGAGGTCAGATATCAGTCGGCTAGGAGATAGTCAAACCGGCGCAACAAGAGTATATGAAATAAATTTACACTGGTGATGGCTTCGATCCCAATTGCTTACCTCGACGTTACCTATTACTTCCCACCATCGCATCTGCCCAATCTCTTAAAGCTCTATATTTACGAGGCCACGATGGTCGGTTTTCAGCCATCCAGCATCCGTGAAAATTACGCCGGAAATCATCTGACCTATAAACTTCTCTAATGGCTGCACGGTTTAGAAAAGTCAGACGCTGGCACAGGCACACAGATCAGTTGCATCTGTACACATTATAGCTCGAATATTCCATTTTCCTCCCCTTGCTGCAGAGGTGTGAACCATTCATTCTCCACACAAGCAGTTCTGCTGTGTCTCTATGGGGTTGAGCTCCAGGCAGTCTGTCATTGTGGCGTCACGAAGTGGGGTGAAGGTCATTGGAGCAATATCGAAGAGGAAGTAGAGGAAAAATTCGAAGATAAAGAACGCAGTGGCTGTTGATCGCCCAGATGTCTTTTAGAATTCCCATGAGAAGAACTATAGAAAAAAAAGCATGACGTTTGGAGGTTGGGGTCAAGCTGAGTCTGGAACGTTGATTTCAAGATCAGCGTGGACACTGTGCAACGAATCCAACACGTGGCAGCTAGGTTGAAAAGCGCCATTATTACGAGCGAGAAGTACTGCTGAGCTAAGTGGTAACCAGTGAGAGGCAGCGGGAGCTCATGCTAGAATACCTGAATAACGGTTCACTGACGCCTACCTTCCATATCTTCCCCACCGTTGCAACGACACGCATCAAGAGGTCCTTCATCCGCCTCGTCATTAATAGGTACAGGAAATAGTGCTTCCAGAAAGGAGTCTAATGATTACGAATAGTATGCCAACAGATGAGTTAGAAGGTATCAAAGTTCGAATCACATCCTTTTTACCCTTTTATCGCTCCTCTAAAAAAAGGTAAAAAAGAAAGAGAGAGGGTGCCTGGACCAGCAACACTTTGCCGAGCTTAACGCCAATTCAGATAAATGAAAAGGAGTTAAATGCTCCCAAGGAAAAAAAAACCATTTAAAGGGAAAATCAGGGCAGTAAGACATGAAACCGGACTCAAAATAAAAGGAAACAAGAGGCACATCACAGTCAAAGTCAGTCACAGGCATCCAGACAAAGCGCAGCGACCAGTTCGCGAAATAAGTAAGAAAATGAGAAAACCAATGTCACAGTACAGTCAGTGCCGCAGTAACAATCAAAACAAAGCACAGTGTATCGGCCACAACGAAAATAAGGAAAGTAAAATCGTAATCAAAAGAAAGCAAAAAAACCAAAGTCACAACAGAGTCAACGGCACAGTCACACAGTCAAAGCACAGTATACAGGCCACTACTAAAGCGTCTAAACCAACAAAGGAGCACGAAGTCCTCCTCAGTGCAGAGCGTGGAGAAGAGAAATGACCCGAAAAGAAAGAATTCAACGTGGGCAATTAGAAATTGCGCTACTTATGAGGTGAACCATTTGAAGGAGAAGAGCACAAGCAGCAAGACCTCGGAGAAGGGAGGGGTAAACAGACGGTGTAGTGTCCGATGAACAAAGAGATTTTAAACGAGAAACTAAATAAGCAGTAAGGAAAAAATCGCGTAAGTAGTCATGGAGGTCTTCACATAACATTCCACCGGAACAAGTTGAAGATGGAGAGAGACCATTTTTTTTTAAATCACATTGGTTGGTTTGGTTTTGAGGAAAGGAAATGGCGCATTATCTGTCTCACATATCTCGGCGGACACCTGAACCGCGCCGTGCGGTAAGGGAAGGAAGGAAGGTGGGAGTGAAAGAAGAAACATCCCAAACCTCAGATCACCTCCCTGCTGAAGCTCCTATTCTCAGTACAATACATGCAGGGAAAATGTGCTGAGCGGCTGCAAAGCCGACGCCATGCAAAACTGCAATCGTAAACTACTGTCAAAACCGCGTCCATTTTTCCCCTGTTGCCGCCACAGTAATTTGGGCTGGCAGAAAGAAAGCATGACAACTGAAGCATATTTTCGATAAATATATATGAACGAGCTTCACGATAGAGCTTTAGCTGCTACCGTTTCCTGACCCTGTGCTTTTCTTCCATTTGCTACCTTTTTACAGCGTAACATATAAAGTTACGTTTCAGCCAAGAAGCCATGATTTGTGTTCGTGCGTGTGTGAAGACTCCAACTCATCTCCCCAAGGACTCCAGCCGGGCTCTCTTCTGGCCTGGAAGGTGCTTCCTTCTGGAACCCCCTCCAGTGGGTCCAGCTCCAGGCATCCATCGATAAAAATGCATCCCCCATCGTCGAGCTTGGAGCAACATCCACCCGTCCACTTTCACCTTCCATCCGCTTGCATTCGCCTGAAGCGCTACCCAACACAGCTATTCGCGTCCACCAATTTGTCCGCTTTACCTTCCAGAACCTTCTACTCAGGAGAAGACAATAGAGGAGCGCAACGAAAAAGCGATGTTGAATAATCAAAATGAAACCTGTGATAGGAAAGGGGATCAATGCAGAAGTGAATGGTTCGAAAAATACTGCTCAGGGAGATTTTTCGCATCACATCACATGACAATGTGTGCATGTTTTGGAAACAAAAAAAAGAGCTGATGTACTTCTAGCGATCAACCGATCTTTTTTTAGGACTACAATCAATATTAGCCTCCATTTATAACTCTCTAGATTCATCACCATGTCGTTCGTTTGTAAGGATATTTTTGGCAGTAAGAAATGGTTTTTTCCAACCGACGAAGCTAACTGTGAGCGTGATGCTTCTCTTTTTGTTAGTTAAGTGGGGCTGACGCCACCGTTGAACCGTTTCTTCCCTATTGTGCATTGTGCAACGCTCTTCTTTTTGTAGTGAATCGCTCAAATATAAGTGACACTCATCGATGCTATACATACCTTGAAGCCCTGTTTTATCGGCATTGTTTCCTATAGAAACAGCCTAGATCTGCCGACCTGACCGACGGCGAGTATTTTCACCGCTTCTCACGGGGCTGTGTTCGTCGCTTCCAAGGTGGGCGCACCCACGCAGCCCTATTCGCTTTAGGTGTTCCTTGGATGGTGCAGTGTGTATCATAACATGTTAAAGTTCTAAAAAGTTGTCGGGAAAAAACAGCACCATTACTCTGGCACTGTGGCTTTGTTAGGATTTGGTATATCCTTCTTCACGTGAGCATCTTAGATGCGCGCTATTTTAAACGCTATAACGTTAATGCTACCGCGTCTCACATAATCTGGTATCGTCGCCAGCGTATTTGGCCGTGAGCGAAAAATCCACGAGAAATCCAAAAATGAGCAACCTACGTCACGTGGCTTTGTGCTGTCATCGATAGCGGCCCACCGGAATTGGAGCAAACTGTCCTGCGTGGCAGGCAGCTATTCAAGTTCTCAAACTTAATGATCCGGAGCTTTTTTCATGAAGGCATTGATGTATCAAAGAAGCGAGTAGTCCTGAGATGCTACAAGATGCGTCAGTTTTATCGCGTGCATTACACAGGAGTTGGGGTGAATTTATTACCATGACAATTTGCGAAGCGGATGAAACATGACTGTGTACTTGTCGCTACACTCTCATCAAAATGTGTAGCTTCACGACATAAAACACCGAATGAGAAGTACTCTGCGTGACGACATTCGCAAATTTATAGCACTCGCAATGTATCCTAACGTCCTTTTTTATCTGACCGAGTCTCCAACAATTGGAGCGGTCACTTATTCAGTAAAAATTCCGTCTTTCGCATGTTTGATTTTTCTTTTAAAGAAGTTGGATTGAAATCAGCTGAAGATGCATAAACCTAAAGCAGTTGTGCTACCACCTAATTCATTTATGAGAGAAATAAAAAGCAGAGATCCAGCTTAAAAACTAACACGTTTGATTTCTTCCACTCTGAATTCGGGCTTAAGCTTCAATTAAGCACAATAATGTTCTAGAGGCGAGCATAGAAATAACCCTTCAAAGCATGCGCAGTTTTCATGCGATATTTATGAAAAATTACAAGCCTGCGATCCAATACTTTGTGTACCTCAACTGGAGCGCACTTGCACAAGCGTGCATTTTAGCGTGTAAATCTGGCGGTCAAACGGCTGCCGTAGCCTGCACCAGCTGCCATGTTAGGTGGAATGCAAAATCATCAGGCAATTATTAATATCTCTGATGAATTCCTCGATTTACTTTATTTCCGTTTCGTGTGCCCATATTCGACAGAATGAAACCCTGCAAGATGGATTTCCTCCTGCCTTTCCTTCTTCTAATAGGAGCATTAAAACAGGTTAGTACTCATTCTTTATCTCTTTCATCAATTCGGTTTTGTTATTTCAGTACCGCGAACGTTAAACACGTTGCAACCATTCAGCTATATTTTATTGGTCTCCATGACGCCGAAACAAGCATGTGTTTGTAACTTGTATGAAATGTATTCCTTTGTTTGAATTATACATCCCTACGTGAAAAAAAATGCGGTGCCTTTTTTTCCACAAATTTGCGCAGAATTATTCCACAAGGGTGCCCTTCAAAAGGACATTTTGAAGGGCACCAAATAATTTTCAAGCAAAGAAATTTCTTTTCAAACATACATTCCGTGCAGGTGATGTTCAGTAAAAGAATAACGGTTCCCAATATGATGCGTAGCACACTTGACTCTTTTATTCAGCACCATATGCAGTTTGGCGGATACGTCTAGAAAGCGGAAAGTTTAATTTAACGGCTGCTCCACAATCTCCTTTTTCCAGCTCAAGGCGGAGCATTTCCAGCTGAACGCATTCGGCAAGTAGCACACATTACTTCAGTAACACTTTTTGTTGGCATAGATTGGGGTCTTTTACTCACAGCATTGTAATCAACGTTACGGAACAGAAACACAAGATATTATCCACACCCTTCTTCTTGCGAATGTAATAGTTAAGCGTGTTCTATGCGAAACTTTTTTATAAACTGTAACACTTTATCTTACATAAAAACGACATAAAGATGACGTTAGTGCTAATGCGGAATAACAGCAACAGATTGCATGCGACAATAATTATGCACAGAAAGATGCAGCCCGAGCAGGAAGCTTGTGCGCGATCCCTTCTCCTTGGTCCTGTTTGGCTGCACAGACCTGACATGAGTAGATGGCATTTCCTGAGAATCATCACTTATTTTGAGAAAGTTACCCCGAGGCACAGGCAAGGACTATGTGCGTGGAGTCGTAACGCTATCACCGCGCCCCCACGCGGTCGCCCCTGTGCCGGATGCCCATGATGGATGCCCATCTTGGCCTTCGCCTGCCCATCTGCTCACGTTTTGACAACTACAAAACGACGACGACCAACACGTTTCACACGAGAAGCTTCGCGTTAACATTTAGCGCTGTAAAAGTGAATGGATGTTCTTGTCTTTCCAATTCAGAAAAACAAGAACGTCAAAGAATCGGCATCAGAGAGCAGCCGTTCTGCAAAACTTTGCGTGTGAACTACCCATATCATACGGGGCCATATTTAAATGACGTACCATTGCTGCATGTGTTCTCTCACAGCAAGAGGTGCAATCGCGATGTGGCTGGCGTTTATACAGACACATTGCACGCTTAGTGACAAGCAATCCCGACGATCACAATGGTCTTTTGGGTCGAGTGCGTGATGGTTATAGAGACCTGCAACAAAACGAAACTATGAGAATAAATATGAGCCTGAATAACTTTTTACAGGCCTAGCTGCATTCGCCCACTTACCACTTACAAAAATATCCGCAGAAAGTAAACGTGTTGTCCGTAGACTTCTGTCCAACAAGTCTTGAGGCTTTCTTTAAACAATTCTTATAACTATGACAGCCCTACATGCAATATATGTACAACTGATAGATTTATGGCGATACACTTTCAGTCGGCTGTTGTCAACCGACAGTCTATCGCCTGCTAATAGACAAACAAACTAACTATATGTAGGATAGCTTGTTTGTCTATCTATACTATCTAGACTGTCGGTATCTATATCTATACTATCTATACTATCTGCATCTATATTTATACTGTCTATACTATCTATATCCATCACTATAGTATCTCTATAACTATCTGTACGAAGTTTACGGGATAAAGTCTACAGTTGTTTTATGGCGGCTGTTTCAACGTAGTTGTCACAGTGTTCGACCCGTCGGCATGATCCCAGAAGCAGCCAAATGATTTCCTCCCAGCCAGTCATCCTGTCCTAGGCTTTGCCATGCGGCTATGGGCAACTTGGGTACCCGATTTCTAACCGGGGACACTAACCCCCGGTGCTGTAGATACAGTTATCCTAAGTCACGAACCCGCCCTTTCATTCATAGACAACAGCGGACATTTGTGTTTGGCCACTTGTACTGTGGCGTCATATTTGAGATAATCATGTTTCGACCCAGTTAGCGCTGATCACTTGGCGTACAGTAAACTTTTCTGTTGTCTCTTTCGTAGTCATTCCTAATATTGAATTTCTTCGTTCCAATTTGCAAAGAATGCGGGATATCCGGCAACCCAAGACTGATCATCAACGAGAGTACAGCAAGCCCTGGGCAGTTTCCTTGGATGGTATGTGAGGCTAGCTGATAATTCACTCCACTTCTGTGGCTATTTGTATTTGACGGGTATAGCTAAATTTCATGCAGCGCTCTAGGCGTGGGCAACAGTCCAGTTCGAAATTACGGCACCTCTGGTTCGTGAGGTTGCCTTGAAGTGCTGTGTGAAGTAAGTGAAGTTAAAAATAAAAATGATAACTAGGTTTTCAGGAAAAGAGTGAAGCGAGGAGTGGATAAACAAATTAAAAAAGAAACAACACTAAACGAAAACTTTTAACCGCTAATATAGATACCAGCGCTTCATTATAGTTAATAAATGTAAATTTTGGCATACTTAAATAAGGACGAATACACAGGACGCTATGGATAAGGCGGGGTCTGTATTTTTTTTCAGCGTTATATAACTTTGCGTTTCTTAGGAATGAACCAACCAGCCAAGCAACTCATTTTAAGAAACATCACAGAGTTTGCGCCTCTGTGAAATT